>NW_027361870.1:20622500-21822500 GCF_039654945.1 Dendrobates tinctorius | reverse complement strand
GAAAACGGACGGCGTATTGACTTACTGAGAGTGATCCTTGAGACAAGGCAAGCAATTGGAGTGAGGTATCGTGTGTAACCCGTGGACCGAGAAACACCTGCTTAATAGCAGTAAGGAGATTAGCTGCGGTCCGAGCATCCGGGTCACCACGCTCCCAAAGTGGCGTTGCCCATTTCAGCGCCTTGCCCGACAGTAGGGAAATAATAAAGGCCACCTTGGCCCGTTGTGTAGGGAATTGCGCAGCCAGCAGCTCCAGATGGATTGAGCACTGGCTGATAAAACCCCTACAGGAGGCGCCATCCCCAGAATATTTCTCAGGTAACGGGAGGCGGGTAACTGCCGGCGCAAGGGCAGACATGGACATAAGACCCACCGCGTCTGTAAGTGCCTGGACAGCAGCATCCGTGGCCTGCGAAGCTGCGAGGGCCCTCTCAAGGGTAGTCAAGCGAGCATCGAGCTGTCACATGCATTGCACGAGTTGCTGCTGATCTGCCATTTAGCCAGACCGTGGCGCTAGTATTGTGTTACGGCGGCGGAACACGCTTAAAAAAATATAAATAAAGCGTGTTTGCCGCCCGGGGTCCACCGTGCGGCAGATGTAATAACCGCTGCTGAAAAGGCAGAGCACCAGGACGGTAATGTGCACAGGGAAGGACTGCACCTGATGCACAAAAGCAAGCTCTGTTGGAACTCGCAGAGTTGCACACAAGAACACAAACACAAAAACGCTGAGTCTGTTTACACTGCACTGATAATCAGCAGCACACATGCGGTAGCCAGAGATTGGGGTAGTTAGAGACGTCACTACCACCAAATGGACTTACCGTGACTAGACGTGTGCACGGCGTCGCAGCTGCGGACACTCAAAACGGCTGCAAGTGCAATTAGCAGGCTCCATACAAGACGCTGGCTGCTGTAAAAGGTGGAGCTTGAGCGCGCTGGCGCTAGCGCGCACACTGGCTGTATCCCAATTACTCACACATTCGTATTATCAGAGGGAAGGGGTTTCATAATAAGTCATTCACCAGTCCAAGCATTCATCACCAAACACACAGCAGCAAGTATAGAAAATACTAGCGCATGGCATAGCGGCCATGCGCACTTTTTATAGCGTACGGGACCTGCCGAAAATCTCCAGAGCCCCGAGCATAACCAATCAAATCAGGAGCAGGACCTGAGCACCTGACTCCTGAACTCCAATGAGAGCTAGTCCCGTGAGCATGCTCAGAAGCAGGGAAAAAGGACTTAGCCTCTGGAGACAAATGTGAGAATCTGGGTTGCTGCATATGCATAGAATGACCCATATTCCTAACAATTTGTCATTCTCCATCTATTTGTATACGGACTGACACACGCTGTCTCTGTCTAGTTTTGACCGATATCAAACAGCAGATTTACTAAACTGTTTGAAAAGCGGACAGCTCTATAAGGTGTAGGTCTGGAAAAATGGAAAATCTCCTCGGCTTGGTTTTACAGAGTCACACCCAATAGTTTCTATTTGTCCGTGATACCAGCCAGTACACGGTAGTGTGTGAGGAGTGTACATGGCTATACGGTGTGTGAAAAAATGAACGCTCGGTAACTCACCAGAACAAAATAATAAAAGTTGGAGTGCTTTGAAAAAACAGTTTGAACAGCAGTGTGCACACAGCAATGCAGCTATCAGGTAGCCTTAAAAGGCAGCCTAATCACCACCAGCGCTGCTGCACAAAAGCAAAAATCCTCCCCTTTCACTGCACACTAACTGTACAGTGAAAAGCACTATCAGCAGAAGCTATTTTTTTTTCTTCTTCCCTGCCTAACGCTCTCCCTATTCAGAATCAGCAGCAGCAGCACCTCTCCCTATTCTAAGATCGGCAGAAGTAATATGGCGGTCAGCGGTCACAGCCTTTTATACCCACTGTGACGTCACACAGAGCCAGCCAATCACTTCAATGCCCTTCTCTAAGATGGTGGTGGCTGCTGCCCATGTCATCGCGTTGCCCACAGTGTGCGTCCACCTTCATTGGCTGAGAAAAGGCGCTGGAAGCATTATTTGAAACATGACTTTGGTGCTCTGATCGGCGACCTCATGGCCGACCTCACGCTATGGTCGGGTTTCGATCGGTGAAACCCGACTTTAGCTAAAGTCTGCGCTTTTTGAATTTGACCGACCCGTTTCGCTCAGCTCTAGTAATGTCTATTGTCTGTAGAAGTCCCCTCTATAATGTAAAGTGCTGCAGAATATGTCGAATCTATAGAAATAAAATTATTATTATTAGTACTATTATTATTAATATTATTATAAGCAGTACTGAGTTTGTGAGGCTAGTGAGGGTTCCAAGTGGTAGATTCAGGACACCAGTAGTGGAAGCAATAGAACCACTGAGCACTGAGCAGGTAGAGAGACTTGCTGAACAGGACTGTGGTGACAAGCTAGGCTATGACTAAGTGGGGTAAAACAGTGTGCTTCACTGGCCATGGAGTAGACTACAATGGAAAGATACTGTGCGTGAAAATGTTTTGTATTGTGAAAGAAATATTTGTAAGACTTTGTACCTGCAACCCCTTGTACTGTACATAGACATTCTCAAGTTACCGTTCAGTAAAGACTGTGCTTTAGAATGGGAGTCTCCTTTATTGAACACTAAAACCTATGGTCCTGGCTGGCCAACACCTTCAGCTACAGGCAGCATATAAGGACTCAAGGCCCTCACAGCACCAACACCCAGCCAGGACCCACTCTTCATGTAGCCCGTCAGGAAGTCACAGAAGACGAGTGCTTTGACCTTGGCTACCGCCTTACGCCGTACTACAAATACATTAGAGAAAAACCCTCTAAGCCATGCCCAAAGTAATGTGAGCCTTCTCCAGCTGAAGCAATCTTCTGCAATGTGCAATATGTCAACAGTTAACTTAGGTGATTCACACAAAACCAGGTTCAGTGAATTCCTAAAAATTTTACATAAATCTGGATCACATCATATGAATTTATTCATCTGAAATTATTATACCTTCAACAGATAAACAGTATTAATTATATTGAAAAGCTCTAGAATTTCCTAAGTACAGTTCTTTTTTTGTATTTATTTCTGTTGGATCAACCCCTTATGCAAATCGATCTACATCACTAGTAGTGTTGAGTATTCCGATACTGCAAATATCGGGTATCGGCCGATATTCGCTGTAACGGAATTCCGATACTGAGTACCGATATTTTTTCAATATCGGATACTGGAATCGGAAGTCCCCATAATGCAATGAGCCACTGTTGTGGCTGTGATTGACTGCTGAAATGATGTCATCATGATGCACGGTCTGTGCACATCATGATGCACGGTCTGTGCCGACAGCCGGGGGTCTGTACGGGCCTGCCGGGGGCCTGTGCCGGCTGCCGGGGGTCTGTACGGGTCTGCCGAGGGCTTGTGCTGGCTGCCGGGGGCCTGTACGGGCCTGCCGGAGGCCTGTGCCAGCTGCCGGGTGTCTGTACGGGCCTGCCGGGGGCCTGTGCCGGCTGCCGGGGGTCTGTACGGGCCTACCGGGGACCTGTGCCAGCTGCCGGGGGTCTGTATGGGCCTGCTGGGGGTCTGTGCCGGCTGCCGGGGGTCTGTATGGGCCTGCCGGGTGCCTGTGCCGGCTGCCCGGGGTCTGTGCGGGCCTGCCGGGGGTCTTGTGTATGCAGGCATCGTCCGATGGGACTACAAGTCCCATCGGGCGATGCCTGCTACAATGACAGTGATTGACACATTAGCCAATGATGGGACAGTAGTAGTCCCATCATCCGGCTAATGTGTTGAATGTAAAAAAAAATATATATATATATACATACTACATACATACTACATACATACAACATTCATACAACATACATACGTACTACATACTACATACATACTTCATATCTACTACATTCATACAACATACATACATACTACATACATACTACATATATACTACATACATACACACATACTACATACATACTACATATATACTACATTCATACAACATACATACATACTACATACATATATACTACATTCATACAACATACATACTACATACATACAACATGTATACAACATGCTACAGACATACAACATACATACAACATACATACTACATACATACTACATACTACATACAATACATTCATACATTCATACAATACATGCATACTACATATATACTACATTCATACAACATACATACATGCATACTACATACATATATACTACATTTATACAACAGACATACATACTACATACATACAACATGCTACAGACATACAACATACATACAACATACATACTACATACAATACATTCATACAATACATACAGTACATATAGACATACAGTACATATAACATAGAGTACATACTCACCAATACTTGTCACTGTGATCCCCGAAGCCAGTGTCATCTGTGGAAAAATATGAAAATAACAAACAAGCAATATACTCCCTGATCCGCAGAAATCCACGAGTGTCCCACGCCGATTTCCCATGGAGAACAGCAGCATCAGCTGATGTGACCGCTCTCTACGGGGCTCCAGGAATACAATGACGGGAGGTGGGTATCCTTCCGCACTGTATTTCTTCGCCACTGTAAAAAAATAGCCCTTGGTCTCACTTTATGGCAAAAGCTGTGTGGGAACTTTCTCATATAGCAATGCCAAAAGTGAGACTAGGGACTATTTTTTTTACAGTGGCGGAGGAATACAGTGCGGAAGGATACCTATGTTGTAGTTAAAAAGTGAAACATATGATAAACAACTTGCTATTCACCAATATAGCTCCCTCCTGGTCCTCTGCTAGCTTCATCCGGTTCTAGTTTCTTCTGGTCTTCATAGCAGATGATGTCCACTTCTGCATCTTCCAAGACTTTGCGCCACTGTTTCCTGCACTGAGTAGGCCTTAGGTGATGCACTTAGTGAAGACATAATGTCAGGATGTCATAAGACGCTTCGCGTTAGGCCTACTCAGTACAGGAAACACCAACACAGAGTGAAGGATGACCGAGAAGAGGATATTGCCAGCCATGAAGAGTATTAAATAATGGAACCGGAAGGAGTCAGTGTAGGACTGGGTAAAAAGCTGTAGCAGCAGTATAGGTGAGCAATGAGGTGAGTATTTTATTTTAACATCTTTCCTGGCTTTCTACAATTATCTTGTAGAATCATCTTCCGCATAAAGCAAATCACCAAACATTCAGATTTTGGCAGTGAGACAGTGTTTCCTTTGTCTGTCCATTGCTGTCCCCTTTTCCTATACCATTTGAGGCCTAGTAATCTACTACTATCCTATAAAAGTTAATTATATAGTATGCAAAGATACAAAAGTAAGTGATATGAAAGTAGCATTGTATGTACAGTAGTAGTGCATGCTTTATGTGTCATTTTACTGTATTTTGTCTCTTTTTTTTACCCTTGACAGCAATAACAATAAATCTATTGGATTGGATACTGGAAAATATGGCACAAAGAACTTTCCTTGATATACTACATCAATTAGGTTTTCTTCTGGCTTACCCACACAAAGAAAACTACAGGATTTGACTAGGTTTTGTTTCCAGCATTAAGGTACACATATTTTAAAGATAGTCTGTCATTTTAAATTTACACTTTAAACAACCATGTAGCCATGTAGTAGAGCTAAACTAAACATTGCTCTTTTTAGTTTTCTAATCTGTTCCATTTACCCCCCCCAAAAAAAAATAAATCAATGTTTTAATATGCAAATGAGTGTGCTTGGAGCACTCTTTGTGTGGGTAAACTCCCCAGTGCTTCATTTCGGAGAACACTAAAGGGCATGTCACACTAAGCGATATCGCTATCAATATCACTATAACGTCACTGGTTTTTGTGACGCTATAGCGATATTGCTAGCGATATCGCTGCATGTGATACTTACCTCCGACCGGCTCCCCCGCTGATTATCGCTGATCGCGCGAGAACGTCCTGGACCATTTCTCTTCGTCAGCTTCCTGCTGGGCTTCCTGTGGCGCCGATGAGCGACGTGTGGACGCGGGCGGGAGGACATCTTCATCGCCTCGTCTGACAGGTAAGTAGCAACCCCCGACCCCTGCGATGTTGCTGGTGAGATCTGCCTGTGTGGCAGCTCACTAGCGACCACTTAGCGATGCACCAGCGATCCTGACCGCGTCATATCGCTGGTCGGGATCGCTGGTGCATCGCTAAGTGTGACAGTACCTTAAGAGAATCAAGAAGAGCAGCTAAAGACTGTAAGCATGTAATCACTAATGTGCATTTACATGACGACTACTCAAACCTCTGAAGCTTTGTATTGGCTATGAAATTGTTGAGACCTATTACCTATTGTAATTTAAATGTAAATTAATTTAATTAAGGGCGCAGTCAAACGGCCATAGTAACCGGACTGAGATTGGATCTCAATGCTTTGATTGTCCACAGCTCCCCAGACCCGAGCATGACAGCTGCATAGAAATTTATGGAGATGTCACACTCAGGTTATGGAGACCCACTGGCCAATTCTTGCATAGTGGCCCAGTCTCAGTCAATTCATACAGTTGCCTGACCATTCCCTAGAAATTCTCTTGTGTAGGTCATATTGAAGATCGAAGTTCCCATGAAATAAAGTTTGATTTTAATTTGTGGTTTTATAGTTAACACCATATTACGTACATGTATGTGACTGTAGGGGTGATGCCCAGGGATGCAGCAGTGATGCAGGACTCAGCCAGCCATCACCACTTGCTATTTGGAAATCTCACAGCTGGTTATGCAGCTCCTGCATATCTGCTTTCTCCCTTTTTCATGTACAGAGCACCAATGAAGAGTACACCTGGCTTCCCTATGCATTTCCAGGGAGGCAGAAAGTCAAGCACACGTGCAAGATTTGTAAAGAGTTTTCGGTGATGCCGCTCTTGCAAATCATGTAAATGATAACATGATTAGTGGGAAGACTAGTCTGGGGAAAACAATGTCCCTACGACTGATCATCCTTTAAATAGCATAGCACAAGCCTTAGGTATATAAATGATTTTATGGAGAATCAAAAATCTTTAAAGGGCTTGTTAGGAAATACAGTCATATGTAAAAGTTTGGCCACCCCTATTAATGTTAACCTTTTTTCTTTATAACAATTTTGGTTTTTGCAACAGCTATTTCAGTTTCATATATCTAATAACTGATGGACTCAGTTATATTTCTGGATTCAAATGAGGTTTATTGTACTAACAGAAAATGTGCAATCTGCATTTAAACAAAATTTGACTGGTGCAAAAGTATGGGCACCCTTATCATTTTCTTGATTTGAACACTCCTAACTACTTTTTACTGACTTCCTGAAGCACTAAATTGGTTTTGTAACCTCATTGAGCTTTGAACTTCATAGCCAGGTGTATCAAATCATGAGAAAAGGTATTTAAAGTGGCCACTTGCAAGTAGTTCTCCTATTTGATTCTCCTATGAAGAGTGGCATCATGGGCTCCTCAAAACAACTCTCAAATTATATGAAAACAAAGATTATTCAACATAGCTTTTCAGGGGAAGGATACAAAAAGTTATCTCAGAGATTTAACCTGTCAGTTTCCACTGTGAGGAACATAGTAAGGAAATGGAAGAACACAGGTACAGTTCTTGTTAAGCCCAGAAGTGGCAGGCCAAGAAAAATATCAGAAAGGCAGAGAAGAAGAATGGTGAGAACAGCCAAGGACAATCCACAGACCACCTCCAAAGACCTGCAGCATCATCTTGCTGCAGATGGTGTCACTGTGCATCGGTCAACAATACAGCGCACTTTGCACAAGGAGAAGCTGTATGGGAGAGTGATGTGAAAGAAGCCGTTTCTGCAAGCACGCCACAAACAGAGTCGCCTGAGGTATGCAAAAGCACATTTGGACAAGCCAGTTACATTTTGGAAGAAGGTCCTGTGGACTGATGAAACAAACTTTGAGTTGTTTGGTCATACAAAAAGGCGTTATGCATGCGCTGTATTGTTGACCGATGCACAGTGACACCATCTGCAGCAAGATGATGCTGCAGGTCTTTGGAGGTGGTCTGTGGATTGTCCTTGACTGTTCTCACCATTCTTCTTCTCTGCCTTTCTGATATTTTTCTTGGCCTGCCACTTCTGGGCTTAACAAGAACTGTACCTGTGTTCTTCCATTTCCTTACTATGCTCCTCACAGTGGAAACTGATAGGTTAAATCTCTGAGACAACTTTTTGTATCCTTCCCCTGAAAAGCTATGTTGAATAATCTTTGCTTTCAGATCATTTGAGAGTTGTTTTGAGGAGCCCATGATGCCACTCTTCATAGGAGAATCAAATAGGAGAACTACTTGCAAGTGGCCACTTTAAATACCTTTTCTCATGATTTGATACACCTGGCTATGAAGTCCAAAGCTCAATGAGGTTACAAAACCAATTTAGTGCTTCAGGAAGTCAGTAAAAAGTAGTTAGGAGTGATCAAATCAAGAAAATGATAAGGGTGCCCATACTTTTGCACCGGTCAAATTTTGTTTAAATGCAGATTGCACATTTTCTGTTAGTACAATAAACCTCATTTGAATCCAGAAATATAACTGAGTCTATCAGTTATTAGATATATGAAACTGAAATAGCTATTGCAAAAACCAAAATTGTTATAAAGAAAAAAGGTTAACATTAATAGGGGTGCCCAAACTTTTACATATGACTGTATAAAGACATGGTGGTGGTTTGGCGTGCCAGGAGAAGCGGTCAGGTTTCCTTTTACGTTGAGGGTAACTCAAATCTTCTTCAGTGCCACCATAAGCGAAGTAAATCATTGCACCACTCAAACTGAAGTCTTTGAGCAGACCACACAGTGCTTAGATGTGCTGGGTCTTCCAGAGCTCTGGTTTCCTTAGGCTCATAAGATATGTAAATGGGACAGGGTTGGAGGTGGAACTCTACTTTTATTAAAGTAGAACCAAGGAAATGAGCCTGAGCATAAGTTGATACACATGCAATGTGAAGGAAGATGTTCACACGGGGCCATTTTAGGGACAAAAACTGGGATAAAAACAAAATAAGCATATACGAGGGGCGATCCAAAAGTAATGATAATCAATAGTAAACACAATGAATATAGTAAAAAAAAAAATTATTTTTCTACATAGTCTCCTAACAAGTCTATACATTTAGTCCATCTCTTTTCTAAACTTAGAATTCCCTTCGAAAAAAATTATTGATCTTGACCCTCAAAAAACTCCCCAACAGCGGTTATCACGTCGCTATTGTCGTCAAATTTCTTGCCCCGGAGGTGTTCCTTGAGCCGAGGAAAGAGAAAGAAGTCACTGGGGGCTAGATCTGGCGAATAGGGGGGGTGTTCCACCAGTTCAAAGTCCACTTCTTGAATGGTAGCCATGGTAACTGCAGCTTTGTGAGCCGGTGCGTTATCTTGGTGAAACAGCACTCCAGCCCGCAGTTTGCCGCACCTTTTCTCCTTGATAGCCTCCCGCAATCTTCTTATTTGTTCTCCGTAGTAGGAGCCCGTAATAGTGACTCCCTTCTCCAAATAGGCCACCATAATAATTCATTCAGCGTCCCAAAAAACGGACGTCATAACCTTCCCTGCTGAGCTTGACACTGAATTTCTTCGGCGTCGGTTCGTCGGCTCGTTCCCATGTCATCGATTGTTGTTAAGTTTCGGGATCAAAGTGGTGGATCCAGGTCTCATCCATGGTCAAAAAACGTGACAAAAAATTCTCCTTGTCTGCTTGGAACTTTTCGAGATTTGCTATTGAAATGTCAACTCGTTTCTTCTTTTGCTCGTCGGTTAACATTTTTGGCACCCAACGCGCGGAGACCTTTCTCATATGCAATTCTTTTGCAAGGATTCTTTGAATACTGCCATATGAGATCCCTGTGACCTCAGCTACATGCCTGATAGTCACTCTTTGATCTGCCAACACAACTTCTTCAACTTTTTTCACGTTTTCTTCATTGAGGGACGTGGATGGGCGTCCTTCGCAATGTTCATCTTCCGTCGATGTTCTTCCCAGCTTAAATTCCTTGGCCCAGCGTGCAACTGTGGAATATGGAGGAGAAGAGTCCCCCAATGTTTCCACCAAGTCGCTGTGTATGTCTTTGGTAGACATTTTTTTCAAGCAGAGGTATTTGATGACAGCTCTGAGCTCGTTTTTTTCCATTTTGATGTTCACTCCTTGGCAGTTCATATTCAAATGAATGTAGCTCCCGGGAATTGTGGCCTATTTAAGTGATTTTTTTTTCCTGGACTAGTGGGTACCTAAGAGAGAAGAAAACATTTTATTTTAATTTCTGTGTGCAATAGAAATAACCGATTATCATTACTTTTGGATCACCCCTCGTATTCTGTAGCAAGTTAATAAGTAAATAGTAATAATACATGTTAATAAGAAGGGGTGCTTACTATTTGGGAGTCTGTGCTGCTTGAGGCTGTGCTTGGGCTCATAATGCATAAAAGGAGGCTGTGTGGGAGCTCATGCTATATATGTGGATGCTGTGTGGGGGCTCAGGCTGTGTATAGGAGGCCTGTGTTGGGGGCTCAAGATGAATATAGGGGCTCATGCTGTATATAGGGAGGTTATGTGGCGGCTCATGCTGTATAAAGGGGATGTCAGCATATTTAATTCTGCTCAATATTAAGTGATAAAATAAATACAAAATAACAATTATAATTGTAATTAATATGTTAAAATTAACCGCTTAATGTCTATTAACGGACACAGTCCATCATGGCCGGGTGTAAGTTCCTGCACCATGATGGACTGTGTCCGTCATGCATTTAAACTACCACTACCACAGAAGTTTATAACGTTAAGCCATGAAAAAAAAAATCACATTTTTTGCAGATAAATCTTTTCTAGCTCTAAGTTTGCATTTTCATAAGGATAACAAGAGAAATTATTGGATACAATTTGTTGTGAAATTTCTCCTGAGTGTGCAGATACCAAATATGTGGAGGAAAACAACTGTTTGGGTGCACGGCAGGGCTTGGAAGGAAAGTAGCGCCATTTGACTTTTTGAATGTAAAATTTACTGGAATAATTAGTGGATGCCATGTTGCGTTTGGAGAGCTCCTGATGTGCCTAAACAGTGGAAACCCCCCTCAAGTGACCTCATTTTGGAAATTATAACCCTTTGGGAATTGATCTACAGATGTAGTGACGATTTTGACTGCATGGGTGTTTTTCAGAAACAAGCAGCAGTGGATGTTGCTGAGTGAAAATTGCAAATTGCCGTTGTAGTGACCAGTACATTATGCCCAGCCCCTGCTTCTGGAGACAGGCACCTGTAAATTAGCTGGGCTCTCATCACTACAGAAATGCACATGTGGGTGTTAAATGTTATTTAGGTACACTGGGGCTCAGAAGGGAAGGGGATTTGGATTTGGGAGTGCAGAATTTGCTGAATTTCATTTGGTGAGCGTGAAGCCATTCCGCTTTTCCAGAGCCTTTGCACTACCAGGAAAATGAAAGTCCCTTATATTTCCATTAACAGATGATGGACCTGAGTGATGACTTGCTTTTTTGTGGACTTGGTTAAAGCTTTTATTGGGAACATTTTATATAACCCTAAGGATCACAATTATCCGGCGCTCTTTGCTGAGCACTTTGGGGTTTCCGTCTAAATCTCTGAATGACGTGACAGATGAAACCTCCGAGGGATCCATTCACTATAATGAGGCAGCAGATTTACTATGGACGCCATCTGGCCTCTGTTTCGCGGTTTCCTTCTTTTCAGAAGTGTACAAAACTGTGGCTGACACAATCCTAAAAAGAAGGACACCACTGGATCACAGGTCCTATGGTGCCCACAGTGCCTCCATCTGCCTCATTATAGGCAATCTTCCGCCGAGGGTTCTGTCTGAATCACGTATTTCAGAGATTTACACAGAAACCCCAGTGTAAGTGCTCAGTGAAGGATGCAGGATAAATGTGCACCGAGCATTACTGTGATCTTTGGGAGGCAGAATGAAAAAATTGGCTTTATTTTTTATGCCGTTCCTCGTGCGGTATAAGTGATTAGGCGACTTTATTCTTTGGGTCGGTGCAATTACAGCGATACCACATTCATATTGGGTTTTTATGTTTGACAGCTGACACACACTAAGGCTATGTGCCCACGTAGAGTTTTATTCTGGACACTGAAAACCGGACTCCTTCCCAGAAATCGCGCATTTTTTTCCGCGCGATTTTACCGCGATTATGATCGCGATTTTGCCGCGATTTTCGCGTGCGATATTCAAGCACTTTCCAAGCGATTTGAAGCATCGCTTGGAAAGTGATTGACAGGTTGGTCACACTCGTCAAACAGTGTTTGACAAGTGTGAGCAGGTTTTTACTATTGAGGCTGTCTATGCGGCATCAATAGTAAAAGATAGAATGTTAAAATGCTAAAAAAATAAAAAAGTCGGGGTATATTTACCTTTCGGCGTCCCGCGCTGCATTCCCGGGCCTCAGCGTTCCCAGTGATGCCTTGCGAGACCTGTGATGACGTTGGTCTCGCGTTGCTATAGCGATCTCGCGAGACCGCTAGAGTCACGCGAGACTACGGCATCACAGGACCTTGCCGCAAGGCATTACTGGGAACGCTGAGGCCGGGAATGCAGCGCGTGACGCCGGAAGGTAAATATACCCTGATTTTTTATTTTTTATTCTTTTTTTTACAGGGGTATGGTACCCAGGGCCTGGAGGACAGTCTCCTCTCCTCCACACCGTGGGTACCAACCGCACATGAGACGCTTAACTTCCCACATGGTGGGCATAGCCACATGCAGGAAGTAAGCGATTCTCATACATTCCTATGGGTGCGGAATCGCGGCAATTCTTTGCGATTCCGCACAAAAGAATGACCATGCTGCGATTTTTTCCGTGATGCGATTCCACCACAGAAAAAAGCGCAGCATTAGCACATCATGTGCGGAATGCCATAGGAATGCATGGGGGGCGTTCTGTACACGATTTTTAAACGTTTTTGCAGCATTTTTGCGCTGAAAATCGCGGCAAAAACGCTTAAAAATCGCATCGTCGGCACACAGCCTAAAGGAAGCTTTTTATTGCGAAAACAAGTTTTTGCATCACCATATTTTGAGAGCTATCATTTTTTTATATTTTGCCCCACAGCATCATGTGAGGGCTTGTATTTTGCAGGATGATCTTACGTTTTTATTGGTACTATTTCGGGCACATGACATTTTTTGATCGCTTTCTATTCCGATTTTCGGGAGGACAGAATGAACAAAAACCAGCAATTTAGGAACTGCTTTTTGTTTTTTTATACAGTTCTGTGTATGGTAAAATTGATAAGACAGCTGTATTCTTCGGGTCAGTATGATTACAGCGATACCTCACTTATATCTTTTTTATGTTTAGGAGCTTTTACACAATAAAAGCTATGTTATAGAAAAAATAATTATTTTTGCATTGCTTTATTCTGAGAGCTTTAACTTTTTTATTTTTCCACTGATGGAGCTCTATCGCAGCTTGTTTTTTTGCGAGACAAGATGACGTTTTCAGAGGTACCATTTTTATTTACATCTGTCTTTTTGATTGCATTTTATTGCACTTTTTGTTTGGCGTTATGATGATAAAGCATTTTTTTGCCTCATTTTTTATTTATTTTTTTACGGTGTTCTTTGAAGGGATTAACTAGTGGGATAGTTTTATAGAGCAGGTCGTTACGGATGTGCCAATACCAAATATGTGTACTTTTATTGTTTTTTTACTTTACATAAATAAATGTATTTATTGGAAAAATATTGATTTTTTTCTTTATTTCAGAATTTAAAAAAAATATATTTTTACACATTATAAGATTTTTCCTTTTTACTTTTTTACATTGTCCCAGGATGGGACATCACTATATAAATGTCAGATCGCTGACTGCTTAGTATCAGATCAGCAATCTGACAGGCAGGGAAGGAGGCAGGCCGACAAGTCACCTCCCTGCAGGACCCGGAAGGACCCCACAGCCATCTTGGTGCAGGGGTTCTCCATGGAGACCATCAGAACAACGCAATCTCATTGCGATGGTCTGAGGAAAGCATGCCGGGAGCCCCCTCCCTGCACAATGATTCTCTATGCCTCTGTCACTACTGACAGCGGCATCAGAGGGGTTAAATAACCGCGATCGGTGCTAGCACCGATCGTGGGCATTGCTGCGGGGTCTCAGCTGTCACATATAGCTGACACCCGCAACCGATCGCCGTGGCACTCAGCGTGAGACTGCGTGATCCGTGCTCTGTACTAGTACTGCTGTTTGCGGGAGCCCACCTCCCGCAAACCACTACTAGTATGGCGCATGTCGGGAAGGGATTAAAGTACTGTCACACTTATCGATGCACCAGCGATCCCGACCAGCAATGTGACGTGGTCAGGATCGCTTGTGCATCGCTAAGTGGTCACTAGTGAGCTGCCACACAGGCAGATCTCACCAGCGACATAGCAGCGGTCGGGCATCGCTACTTACCTGTCAGACGAGGCGATCCTGACATCCTCCCGCCAGCATCCACGTGTCGCTCATCGGCGCCACAGGAAGCTGATGATGAGAAATGGCCCAGTACGTTCTCCCACGATCAGCGATAACCAGCGAGGGGAGCCTGTCGGAGGTAAGTATCACACATAGCGATATCGCTAGCAATATCGCTATAACGTCACAAAACCAGTGACGTTATAGCGATATTGCTAGCGATATCGCTTAGTGTGACAGGCCCTTTAAAGTAGATGTAATGTATTTGAAAAGCAACTCTTGATACTTTCATAAAAACTGTAGAAGGAAGCATTATACAAAAATTCTGATTATAGAAGATATAAAAGAAGACGAGTCAAAATGTTTTGCAAACAGACGCAAATAGTATTTTAGGAATACTGTAAGTTGACAACTAAATTTGGAAGTGGTGTATTCTTGGATGACAGCACTTCAGGAAGAATTATGGTCTCCTGCAGTTGCTGTTTGTAAACTCTCTTCTGTAATTGCCCTACAAAAGAAACCGTAGGATGGAGAAACATTTTATGAATCATATGTACTAGATATAGAAGGATGTGTATACTTCAAGCCACATGTTAAGATTTAGAGTCACTGAGTCATGCTAAGAGGTCCTTGAAAGACCAAAGGGATATATTGTTTCTTTCCCCGAGAAGGCACCTAATAGCATGTATAATTACTACAAGATGGGGTTGGACAATGTTCTTTTTAACAACATGACTGTATTAGCAAGGTAGCACTGAATAAGTTCCATACAAATACAAACTGTTGTTTTGTGTGGTTTACCCTAGAAGGCCAAAACGGAATACTTCCTAAAATAGAGCTAAAACTTAACTATTCTCAGCGCTCTTAAAAAAGATCTGGCAGCGACTGTACTACACGTGTAATTGCTCTCCAGGAGAATGAAATTGTCCATCCTGTTCTGTAGGTACTTCACACCATGCAATTGAAAGGCCTAATTAAAGGGTCTGTAGAGAAGTTATAAAAATGCATACCAGATATAATTCTCCTTGTAATTTGATCACTAATGAATACATTTAGTTGAGTTGCTGCTAGTGCGGAAGGGTGTTTGTCATAGTTGAAGGCATTTAAATTAATGTAAGGGTTCGTGCGCACGGCCATGTTACTGCTCCGTACAAACTCTGTGTTGGACAGACAAAGTATACAGGTTAATGACCCTTACTCAATCTCCACCTGCTTCTGAAGTCATACAGATATATATGGACTTTTTACTTTCGGGCTCTGTACTAGAGACGAGCGAATCGCTCAAAATTATTTGTTTCCAGCAGATTCACTCTATTCGACCGGCAGATTCGATATTCTATTCAGTCTGAATAAATTTGGTCTGAATCAAAAGTGACCAGAAAAGACATTTAATAAAAAATGATAATAACCTGTCCAAGGCCCGGCATTCACTTGTCCTTCTGACCCAGCTCTACCAAGTTCTCGTCATGTCTTTTGGCACTGACTAAGTCTCATGGGTTCACATGAGATGTCATTTTCCTTGTCGTCAATGATGTGTGTCAGTCCATGCAGGTGAATATAATATTTTTACTTCACAGTTACTTCTCAGACCTCAAAATAATCCAGTAAAATAGCTGCCGACTAGCAATCATTTTGATGGGTTCATGTGAATTGAGTCTCAAAACTTTCAAATTTAGTAAAAACTGAAACTTTTAAGAAATTTGTGACAAATGTGATTCGCAATAAATCAATTTCCTTATCTCCACTCTGAAAAAAATCTAAAAGGAACAGTGGCGCCGATCCATTCAGCACCAATATTCTCACTAGTCTTGATAAGGGGCGGCCGTGTTGGAGTCAGATGCTCCTGATTCATTAAAGGCACACCCCTGTTAATGAATCAGGAGCGTGGGACGAGTGGCCAGTACTTCTGTGCGCCACAGCAGACATCTTACTCTAGCCAAAGACTGGAGTAAGATCTCTGGAGTAAGAAATACGACAGCTCAATGAATTAGATGAGTTGTGGTGTCACGCCTCTGCTGCGCCCTCGTGCTGCCATATCTCTGTCAATTTTGGCAGAGTTGGGAGAAACTGGCATGAAAACAGCATATTTCGCAACATTTTGGCGCAACTGTGAGTTGCACAAACATTCTGGGACTTTACAAAATAATTTATGCCAGAATTCTGATGAAATTGCTTTGATGAATTGGGGCCGATGTGTGATATGCTCTATTAGATGCTGTATATATAGAGATGGTCTCTCATATGACACCCAGTGAAGCCTAATTAAACTATATGGAGGTCATATGACTGTGAAAGTCACTGATGTAGAAGACGTTAAAATGATAAACTATGTCTGCTAAAGAGACTCGTCAGAGGAAGAACCTCGTGAAAATTGATCTGACACCAATTGTACCAAAACAAAAAACATGTGTAAGGCTCCTTTACACAGCTTTTTTTTTCTGTTTTTACTGGCTTGCTAAAAAAGCCATGATTTTTATCTTTCTTATAGGGCTTTTTGGTATCAATTCATGCATTTCTTAAATTCTATAATGAAGAAATTGTGAAAACATGAAAAAAAACCATGCCTACAGTCTGCAACTTTCCAAAGAACACAGGGACCCCAAAATGCACAAAATGTGTGAAATAATGACATGAAAACTATTTTTTTTTGTATATATTTTTGTATATGTACAGCTCTTGCAAAAATTAAGAGACCACTGCAAAATTTTCAGTTTGTTTGATTTTTCTCTTTATAGGTTTATTTTTTTTTGTTTCAATAATTTTTATTTGGGGAAATGTTGCAATAAAAGGGTAGGGAAACAAGTTATATGCGACGATATAACATGAGCTGAAATTCAACATATATAATATTATTGGAGTATGACGAAAGATACCATATAAACTGTATGAAACTGTCGACCTCACAGCTCACAGAGCATGTCAGACCAAATGAGAATCATGAGGTCAAAGGAACTGGCCAAGGAGCTCAGAGACAGAATTGTAGCAAGGCACAGATCTGACCAAGGTTACAAATGAATTTCTGCAGTACTCAAGGCTCCTAAGAGCACAGTGGCCTCCATAATCCTTAAATGGAAGAAGTTTGGGACCACCAGAAGTCTTCCTAGATCTGGCCGTCCAGCCAAACTGAGCAATTGTGGAAGAGGTAAAGAAGAACCCCAAGATCACTGTGGCTGAGCTCCACAGATGCAGTAGGGAGGTGGGATAAAGTTCCACAAGGTCAACTATCACTGCAGCCCTGGAATAATTTTATTAATGTAAAAATAATTAAAAAAAACCATAATTTTTATCGGAACTATAGAAGTTGCTACGTCAGGCTGCACTTAACAGCAGTTACAAATGTGTTGGCTACAAAACATATGACAAAAAAAAGAAAGAAAAGACTTCAAATATACTCTAAGGTAAAGGCAATCTGGCTTCAGAGTTTGCTAATTTAAACAACTGTACTTTTTAAGAATTTTCCTTTGAGAGAAAATTACAGGCTCTGTTAGAGAAGCTGTTTTCTGAACTGTTATTTGGTGTTAGTCAGCCCCCCACCCAAAAAAACTAAAAAAAAAAAGCCAGGAGCTAGAACAATATTTGCCACACACAGTCACATCATCTTCAGGAACATCAGTCACATAACATTCCCTTCTCAGTCTTGTCTGCTGGCTAAAACGTCTGTTACTTTCTGAAGGTCCATTAAGATCCTTAATTACACAATTAAATGACAAAATGACACTTCCCTTCTACTAGAGCAGTTCTGGAAGAAGAAATCCTGTTTGAACATGATAAAAGATGGGAAGGTTTTTTCAGACAGCGGTGATTACAACTTTCTGTCAACAATTTTTGCCCTGTGGCTAAAAAATAGCCTGTGATCTTCCCATGTCTGCTCTTAGGAACTGGAAAATTCTACAAATATAGGAAAGAAGCCAAAGAGAAAATCTATGTCTATGGATATTTATTTATCCTTCTATCTATCTATCTATCTATCTATCTATCTATCTATCTATCTATCTATCTATCTATCTATCTGGCTATCATCTATCTATCTATCTATCTATCTATCTATCTAGCTATCTTCTATCTTCTATCATCTATCTATCTATCTATCTATCATCTATCTATCTATCTAGCTTCTATCATCTATCTCTCTATCTACCTATCATCTATCTATCTATCTATCTATCTATCTATCTATCTATCTCTAGCTATCATCTATCTATCTATCATCTATCTATCTATCTATCTATCTATCTATCTATCTATCTATCTATCTATTATCTATCTCTCTATCTATCATCTATCTTCTATCATCTATCTATCTATCTATCTATCTATCTATCTATCTTCTATCATCTATCTATCTATCTATCTATCTATCCATCCTTTTGTGAAACATGGTTTTTAATGGCCAATGTGTACTGTGGATACATTTGGGCTCAATATAACGTTTGGCCTGACAAAGACTCTAGTATATAGAGCTTAAACCTTGCTAAAGTTTGCATTAGCCATTGACAATTACATGCTTTACCAAGGCTAGGTTCACATTGCGTTAGTGGCATCCGTTAATGCATCCGTTACTAAGCAGCACTAATGCACCCACTGCCAGCCATTATAGTAACGCATCGTAACGCATGTCAAATTCGGCATGCGTTAGCAGTGCTCCGTTACTTTGTGACGCACCCTTGAACACGGCATACCGTGTTTTCGGGTGCGTTGGGTCTAACGCACAGCGAACGGACGTGTTCTGTGTGCATAGACCTCCATTGCTAATGCATGCCCACGCAAGGGTACCTTGCATTAGCGCATCCGTTAGCGTGATTGACGAAAATAGTCAATTTTGCCCATCAGCGTTAGCGCATCCGTTTAACGGATGCGTTAAACGGATGCCACTAACACAATGGGAACCTAGCCTAAGGGATATCTTGGAATGCCATCTACATTTTTTAACTTGTGCATAAGACAGCTGTTGGGTTGCAAGAATTCGTTTGGCCAAGTGTGAATTGTAAACCTTGAACACCAGTGAAACACGTGATGAAGAGACAATGTCTTCCCTCACACTAAGGGTTCGTTCACGCCAACTATGCTAATGTCACTCAGATCAAACACTGTCACAGTTTAATCCGAGTGACACCTTAGTGTGATCTGATTCTCTTGCATGAGAGAATTGGACAACAAGTGCGGAGAAGACGGAGAACTTAGTTTCTCTATCTTCATCTCTGTGTCCTCAGTAATCAGACTGCACTTGGATGACATCTGAGTGCAGTCCGATGTTTCACAAGCACAAGTAGACTTTTATGGGTGCACGTGAAGCAATCATAAGATCCACTCAAAAGAACATGAACTCGAAAGAACATAACAGATAACAGACATCAGAGTTTTCATACATGGCAGTAGTATACACTTCTTTTCCAATACGATCTCACAGTCACATGAACCCATTTTAGCAAAATCTATCTTTACTACTTTCTGCACACCAGCTACTTTTCCAGATGCTCCCATGAGGCAAGAAATAGAATTCTTTCTCTAAAACCTTCACACTAGGCTTTCACTTGTAGTCCACCACTGTATGTATACAGATGACCTTGTCTAACCCCCAGCAGTCTCAGAACTTATAATAGCTCTGCATCACCATGGTTTCCAACTATGTTCCAATTCGGGCTGCTACCAGCTTCCCACTAGGCTGCACTCACTTCCAGGATGACGCTTTTGCCACTTTCTTGCTGGACTGCTATTTGATAGAACTTTCTGTCTGGCTGATGTTCGCTTGTGTTGTAACTATAGACTTCTCTTTCGAGCTAAGCCTCAACAGCCCTTTATATAGCTTGAGCTTCCCATTGCTAACCCTTTGATTTCCAAACCTGCTGTAGCTAGCCAAAAAACTAAATCAATGTCATAATTGAGAAATGCATTAATTATAACACAATTAGTGTTGAGCATTCCGATACCGCAAGTATCGGGTATCGGCCGATACTTGCTGTATCGGAATTCCGATACCGACTTCCGATATTTTTTCAATATCGGAATTCGGCATCGGAATCGGAAGTTCAGTTGATTGACGGCCTGACGTCATCATGATGCGCGGTGTGTGCGCATCATGATGCGCCGTCATTTCGGGCCTTCCGGGGGTCTCTGCCGGCCTGCCGGGGGGCTGTGCCGGCCTGCCGGGGGGCTGTGTGGACTGCCCGGGGTCTGTACCGGCCTGCCGGGGGGCTGTGCCGGCCTGCCGGTGGTCTGTGCACCCTGTGGGGGTCTGTACCGGCCTGCCGGGGGGCTGTGCCGGCCTGCCGGGGGGCTGTGCTGATGTCCGGGGGTCTGTGCAAGCATCGTCCGATGGGACTACAAGTCCCATCGGGCGATGCCTGCTACCATGACAGTGATTGACACATTAGCCAATGATGGGACAGTAGTAGTCCCATCATCCGGCTAATGTGTTAAATGTTAAAAAAAAAAAAAAAAAAAAAAAATACTACATGCATGCTACATATATACTACATACATACTACATACATGCTACATACATACTGCATGCTACATACATACTACATACATACTACATACATACTACATACATACTACATACATACTACATATATACTACATACATACTACATACATGCTACATACATACTGCATGCTACATACATACTACATACATACATACTACATACATACTACATACATGCTACATACTGCATGCTACATACATACTACATACATACTACATGCATGCTACATACATACTACATATATACTACATACATACTACATACATGCTACATACATACTGCATGCTACATACATACTACATACATACTACATGCATACTACATATATACTACATACATACTACATACATGCTGCATGCTACATATATACTACATGCTACATACATACTACATGCATGCTACATACATACTACATATATACTACATGCATGCTACATACATACTACATACTACATATATACTACATACATACTACATATATACTACATACATACTGCATGCTACATACATGCTACATACATACTACATACATACTACATACATACTACATGCATGCTACATACATACTACATGCATGCTACATACATACCACATACATACTACATGCATACTACATACATACTACATACATGCTGCATGCTACATATATACTACATGCTACATACATACTACATGCATGCTACATACATACTACATATATACTACATGCATGCTACATACATACTACATACTACATATATACTACATACATACTACATATATACTACATACATACTGCATGCTACATACATGCTACATACATACTACATACATACTACATACATACTACATGCATGCTACATGCATGCTACATACATACTACATGCATGCTACATACATACCACATACATACTACATGCTACATACATACCACATATATACTACATACATACAATACATTCATACAATACATACATAGACATACAGTACATATAACATAGAGTAACATACTTACCAATACTTGTCACATTGTTCCCCGAAGCCATTGTCTATTCCGGGATAAATATTAACATAACAAACCACAAAAATACTCACCCACGATCCGAAGCAGTCCACGAGTGTGTCCCACGACGATCTTGGGTAGAGAACTGCAGCATCAGATGATGCTGCCGTTCTCTACGGGCTGTAGGAATCCAATGACGGAAGGTAGGTATCCTTCCGCACTGTATTCCTCCGCCACTTAAAAAAAAAAAGTCCCTAGTCTCACTTTATGCCATTGCTGTGTGGGAATTTCCCACACAGCAATGGCATAAAGTGAGACTAGGGACTTTTTTTTTTTTAAGTGGCGGAGGAATACAGTGCGGAAGGATACCTACCTTCCGTCATTGGATTCCTGCAGCCCGTAGAGAACGGCAGCATCATCTGATGCTGCAGTTCTCTACCCAAGATCGTCGTGGGACACACTCGTGGACTGCTTCGGATCGTGGGTGAGTATTTTTGTGGTTTGTTATGTTAATATTTATCCCGGAATAGACAATGGCTTCGGGGAACAATGTGACAAGTATTGGTAAGTATGTTACTCTATGTTATATGTACTGTATGTCTATGTATGTATTGTATGAATGTATTGTATGTATGTAGTATATATGTGGTATGTATGTAGCATGTAGTATGTATGTGGTATGTATGTAGCATGCATGTAGTATGTATGTAGCATGCATGTAGTATGTATGTAGTATGTATGTAGTATATATGTAGTATGTAGTATGAATGTAGTATATATGTAGTATGTATGTAGCATGTAGTATGTAGCATGCATGTAGTATATATGTAGTATGTATGTAGTATGTATGTAGCATGCATGTAGTATATATGTAGTATGTATGTAGTATGTATGTAGCATGCATGTAGTATGTATGTAGCATGTAGTATGTAGCATGCATGTAGTATATATGTAGTATGTAGCATGTAGTATGTATGTAGCATGCATGTAGTATATATGTGTTATGTATGTAGCATGTAGCATGTATGTAGTATGTATGTAGTATATATGTGGTATGTATGTAGCATGCAGTATGTATGTAGCATGCATGTAGTATATATGTAGTATGTATGTTGCATGTAGTATTTATGTAGTATGAATGTAGCATGTATGTAGTATGTAGTATGAATGTAGCATGTATGTAGTATGCATGTTGTATGTATGTAGCATGTAATTTTTTTTTTTTTTTACATTTAACACATTAGCCGGATGATGGGACTACTACTGTCCCATCATTGGCTAATGTGTCAATCACTGTCATGGTAGCAGGCATCGCCCGATGGGACTTGTAGTCCCATCGGACGATGCCTGCACAGACCCCCGGAGCCTGCACAGACCACCGGCAGGCCGGCACAGCCCCCCGGCAGGCCGGCACAGCCCCCCGGAGCCTGCACAGCCCCCCGGCAGGCCGGCACAGCCCCCCGGCAGGCCGGCACAGCCCCCCGGAGCCTGCACAGACCACCGGCAGGCCGGCACAGACCACCGGAGCCTGCACAGACCCCCTGGCAGGCCGGCACAGCCCCCCGAAAGGCCCGTACAGACCCCAGAGAGGCTGTACAAGGGCAGGAAAGGGTTTTTCTTATTCCGATACCGGAAGTCCCATAGACTTGAATGGGACTTCCGGTATCGGAATCGGCGATACCGATACTTTTTTTAAAGATCGGCCGATACCATCCGATACGATACTTTGAAGTATCGGACGGTATCGCTCAACTCTAAACACAATACAATTAATATATCATCTCCAGGGGGTGCAGATCATTCTTCTACTGTCTTACAGGGTTACAACTTGTGGATTTGCACCCATCTGCTACCTGGACTTGCTCTGTCTGTCTGTCAGTCTATCTGTCTATTTGTGAGTTATCTATACACCTGGGGCGGACATATCGTTGATGCAACCTGTACAGCCTCCCCAAGAGGTAAAGAGACCAATAACACCCCAAAGGCAGGTGTAGTTGTGCATTATGATGAGTTATTGGACTGAAACTGACCCGCATATTGTTCTTGACTGTGTCCTGCAATGGCTATAAAAAACATATACACAGTGTCACCGTTACCTATTTATGTATATTTTTGTTAATTGCAAACAATGGACAGCACGGTGGCTCAGTGGGTAGCATTGCAGCGCTGGGGTCCTGGGTTCAAATCCCACCAAGGACAACATCTGCAAGGAGATTGTATGTTCTCCCCGTGTTTGCGTGGGTTTCCTCCGGGCACTCCGGTTTTCTCCCACATTCCAAAGACATACTGATAGGGAATCTAGATTGTGAGTCCCATCGGGGACAGTGATGATAATGTGTGCAAACTGTAAAGCGCTGCGGAATAAGTTAGCGCTATATAAAAATAAACATTATTATAATAATACAAATACTAACAACGATTATAACAATGTGTATACATAACTAATAGATATCCTTATATTGAAAATGAAATTAGACAAGAAAAATAAAACAAAATAAAAGAACATTCACATCAGTACATAGATTCTATAAAGCCATGTTCACACGTTCAATATTTGGTCAGTATTTTACATGAGTATTTGTAATGCAAAACCATGACAGAAGTTCCGCACGGTATTATATGTTTCCTCTGATTGTTACAGTCCTGGTTTTTGCCTACAAATACTGATAAGGGATGAGCGAGCACTAAAATGCTCAAACTGAGTAATGAGTATAACGGGAGTCAATGAGAAATCCGAGCATTATTCTGGCAGACCCTAAAAGAAGGTCTGGGGGAAGTGAAAATTTTGAAATGGATGGAAAAAGTGCTAAACGGAAGGGGAATAGCATGGGAAAGACCCATGGAAGCATCTTAGACTCCCAGATTACTGCTGAGAACAATGGTGTCACATTTTTACTTCACTTTAACGACTGACAATAAAACATTCAAAATCGACAAGAAATTGGAGCTTACAGGAAAAAAAAATGTTATGACACAGCATTTCCTGTATAATGACTTGTATATATGGCAAAATTTAAAAAGGATTTAAAAATAATAACTTAAGTAAACCAAAATTGAAATATTTATTGAAAAATTGGAAATTTCAGTGTAATTTATGAAGGAACTTAAAACTGCTAAAAAAATTTATGGAGGAGGGACTCAGATATGCCCTGTATTAGACATAAAAGAGGAGGGCCTCATACACATTCTGTTCAAATTGTCATGTTGTGGTACTCTTAGACTCATAAAGGCTAAGCACTCAGTGCCAAGCCTGACGAAAATTACAAGCAGGGTCATCCATACACCCTTCAAAGCACCAACTGTAGTATCTCAGTCAAATATTATTCAAATATTATAAACAAAGTATAGTTGTGGTACTCACAAATTTATAAAAGGTCTGCACACAGTGTGAAGCGTGCCAAAAAATACAAGTAGGGTCATCCATACACCCATCAAGGCACCAGCTGTAGTATCTTATTAAAAAATTGTGAACAAAGTGTAGTTATGTTACTCTCACAATGACAACAGCTCTGAACACAGTGCAATGCCAGAAAAATGCATAGGAAGGATCATCCATCAACCTTGAAGGCACCAAATGGAATGCCTCATAAAAAATAATAATGTGTACTTGTGGGACATCTACACACATAAAGGCTTTGAACACAATGTAAAGCCAAGAAAAAGTTATAAGGAGGGTAAAGCAGTCATCCATAGACACTTGAAGGCAACAACTAGACGTACTTCTACACTCATAAAGGTTTTGCAGTAAGTGCAAAGCAAGGAAAAAAATATTGTTATGATCATCAAGTCATCCATAGACTCTGTAAGATAGCACTGTCATTCACATAGGGGATCACTCGCTTAGCCGCCATGACACCAGATTCGGCACAGGTTTTTCATAAAACAGTTATAGTCCATGTGGTTTATTCAGCATCATAAACCCACAGCAGTAACATACAGTTCATAGAATCAGCATAGCGTCCATGACAGAGCTCAGCTCTGTAATCCCTGTGGTCACACAGGTTATACATACATAGGCTCTTCAGCCTCAGATATCTCACCCACATCAGGGTTTCCTCATAGTTCCTTCATCATGCTGCAGACATCCATTCCCTCCAGGGAATCATCAGGCACGTGCAGCCATTCAACCCAGCATTCACGTGCTGTCAGGAAAGGAGACACATCTCCCAGCGGGACTTTCCACAACGGACCAACTGGGTCCCAGCATTCACCCTTGTGACCTTCCCTGACCACCTTATATGGTCCATAGCCACGCCCACCGGGTCACATGGCTATGACCTCATCACAGGTCCTTGAACCATTCTCACACTCTTTCCAATATCGTTCTTAACCACACCCCTGGGTGGATTTGTAGATAACTAGTACTGCCCGACTCACCAGCTACCTGGAGACTTCTCCCGGACACGTTTAAACAGCACCTCAGCATTATCACTGCTGATCAACACACACATAAGTCTCCATCTCAAGGCCACCCACCTTGAGATACACAATGGTCATTCAGTATTCTGCCATTCATCCTCTCTCCTAGGACATCCATACAGCGCCCCCTAGCAGACCCAGTGGTCACTACACCACATACCTCCCCCCTCTGTTCAAACCTGTGGGGTTGAACACACAGCATAACCCCAGGATTTCGAGACCGGGCACTCATTACACCTTGCCCCACAGGTCGAGAGAACCGACTCCATCTGTCATACGGCCTCATTCCTACGTCAGGCCTCCCCTGCCCCCAGTGGTCAGAATATCGGCCCTGATCTTTGGCCCTCCAGTCACAGCCTGTCTGCGTCATCAGACACTGTTTGGTCACCACATTCCTCTCCCTGTTTATTCCATTCCCCGACCAGCTCCCCTGGTCAGTACAGTCATAAGTCTTAGTTAAGCCTACTGTCTGGCCTGAGTCTGACTCATTCAGCGTCTCACAGGAACTACAGTCTCTCAACGTCATCCTGCCAGTCGAACTACTACTAGCTGACATTCTTTGGCCATCTGCCATGTCACTTCTTGGAGGAACCGTTCGGGACCTTAAATCTTGGGTTGAAGACAGCCGCCACCTGGTGTTCCGTATCTCTTTATTGATTCGCCGACGGTCCAGCCTCAACTGCTCAATCTCTTGCAGGTACCCCACTCGATACTCCAATAGCATCCGAAAGTTTCTCTGGCTTTCCACGGAGCCAACCACAATGATGGGAATCCTACCCTCTTCACTGGATATCTGGTCTTCATCATCAGGAAAGATCCTCACCCTCACCACACCGGAGATATTCACAAGGTTTTGCATTACCTTCCCGAATCTTCCAATGATTCTCCCAATCTGACTTTTGGGAACCGGAACTACATCTTTCCGCAAACCCAGCCGATCCATAGCCTCCCTTGCTAACTGTAGGCATCGAGCAGCTTTCATATTACTCCGCCTAACCAGCTGTTTGGCGTGAAGACATTGCAGATGCATTTCTTTCAGGACAGCTACTCGGTTTGATGTATCTTCTCTGGCTGATATTATCACCAACTGCCGAGTCTCAGGCGCCCAGTGCACATTACACGCTTTGACCGCCTCTTTGAAAGCCTCATGCTCACCTTCCTCAGCACAGGCTTCTTGCATATCTTCGGATACCTCGACTACAGATTTGAAGGTCGTGGTCTTTCTCTCTTCCTGGACAGAAGACTCTGGCTTTACCATGGACACTTCCCTCACTACCGTTGACCAGACCGAGTGACTGTCTTCTTCAGTTCATTGCTCCCCAACTTCACAAGATTTTATCTCTTCATGACCCTTTGCCACGATTGGTACTGGCAGTTACGTCTTGTTGTCACTCGGGCCCGGCCGCTGTACATCTTTGTCCAAGCTCATCTCCCGCAAAGACCTCTTACAGTTTCTTTGAGCTCCACCACTTCTTTCTCGAGCTCCTCTACCCTGTGCTCGGTCATTTGTCTCAGGACTCCATTTCGTTTGACATGTTCTTCCACCTCTTCTCTGAGGGTCTTGTTCACGTATTGCCACGTTGACAGGTGACCACTGAGCTCAGAGACTTCTTTCTCTAGCTCCTCCAGTCTGTGCTCCCTTTCCCTCTCAGAGCCACAGTCACCCCCAGAGCGACCTGCCGAGCAATCCCTCCAGTTACCCATTAGCTGTGTGAATACTTCAGCCGTCTTATCAACCAGGTCAACGTCAGTCCAGTCACGAGATGCCAGGTCTGTCCGTTAGGCAGACGTAACCCTTTTCCTGGTCACTTCTACCTCTGACCTCTCCACGTCAAGAGCCGTCACGTCTTAATATCTGTTAGCCCAACAGTAGAAACGTCTCCACCCTCGTACCATAGGTCATCAAACACGACAAAGTCCCGGCCCCCCTCCAAGGTATACACTAAGTCTGGTGGTATACCGCCACCTTGGCACTCACTGCCTCCGGGCCCCTCAAACACCACTCTGTCTAGCGCATAGTTCACAGTGACCTCATGTTTACAGCAAACCTGGGCCATTTTCTCGGTCAGACAGAAAGTGAGAGGAGTTCCTAACAGAGTCACCTGACTCTTTGAGTCCAACCATCCCAAGATTCCTCCCCGGTGCAGCATCACGGTACACACTTGCGGTCCGTCATGCTCCGGAAAGTATAACCCACGTTCTGAAAACACTCTACACGAACACTGCTGTTCCTCTTTTGACACACCGGCCCCTTTCTGGACCACCACCCCAATTTGGGTCACTGCCCCCTTCTGGACTCCACCCCCTTTTGGGCTACCACCCTGATTTGGGCCACCGCCCCCTTTTGGGATTTCCCCATGTCCGTTATACCGGTCTTCTCAGACCACAGTTCACACAACACAATTTATGTCTCTTACGATACCACACAAGTCCTTGTTGGCACCACCACAGCTCCTCCTGTCACCGATCTTCGACACCACCGGCTGCCGTTCACACACAGCTGCTGGTGTCACCTTCGTATCCCCACCGAGTTACCGGAAGTCGCTTGTCCCCTTCATACCCCACCGAGCTACAGGAAGCAGCTTGTCACCTTCTTGACTCCCACTGAGCTACCGCAAGCTGAGTTGAGACAAGAAAAAAAACACACCACACAAAACTCACGTGTCCTGTCTGTGTGCTATTCAGGACGTTCCATCTCCAACTGAGACCGTCCAACACACAGGGCGCACCGGGTGCGATTCATGGAGCGACCCTCCTCCCGGGGTCTCCCCACACACCGGCCTCACCAGGTCCAGGGGCTCGGCGGGTGCTCTTCAGGACATCCGTCTCCGCCTGAGACTGCCCAACACTCACGCCTCACCAGGTCCAAGGTCATACCACGTGCTCCCGGCATCTGATTCTTTCTCCTAGAATCTCCCAACACTGACCCTCCAGGACCTTTCCTCACTGAACCCTCCAGGTACACAGTCTTACTCACTGACCCAGGTCAGTACCACACGAACACTTGTCCATTACCTGTGCGGCCACACAGGTCCTCGGGTACCTCTTCTCCGCAGAGGCACCCTAGCAATCACCAGTCTCTTTCTCCTGGGGAAGCGGCCACACTGGGTTCACTGATCCGGACAGTGCCTTACTCACTAGGCCGCCCCACGGTTCTAGAACTACAGCCGGGCAGTGACTTCCCCAAATGCAGGCCGTCACAGGCTCTGCTCACACACATGGCCGGTCAGCATTACACGGCTTTCACGACCGTCCGCCCTCCTGGCTCAGCATTGCCAGCACTGCAACATGTGCCTTTGGAACCATTGTCCTTAGCAACCGAGTTTTGCAGTCCTCTTCCGTTGCCCCTAGCAACAAGGCTACAACATTGCCTTTTGCAATCTCCACCATTTTGTAAGTTAGTGCTGTCATTGACATAGGGGATCACTCGCTTAGTCGCTACGACACCAGATCCGACACAGGTTTTTCATAAAACAATTATAGTCCATGTGGTTTATTCAGCATCATAAACCCACAGCAGTAACATGCAGTTCATAGAATCAGCATAGCGTCCATGACAGAGCTCACCTCTGTAATCCCTGTGGTCACACATGTTATGCATACGAGCAGGCTCTTCAGCCTCAGATATCTCACCCACGTCAGGGTTTCCTCATAGTTCCTTCATCATGCTGCAGACATCCATTCCCTCCAGGGAATCATCAGGCACGTGCAGCCATTCAACCCAGCATTCATGTGCTGTCAGGAAAGGAGACACATCTCCCAGCGGGACCTTCCACAATGGACCAACTGAGTCCCAGCATTCACTCATGTGACCTACCCTGGCCACCTTATATGGTCCGTAGCCACGCCCACCAGGTCACATGGCTATGACCTCATCACAGGTCCTTGAACCATTCTCACACTCTTTCCAATATCGTTCTTAACCACACCCCTTGGTGGATTTGTAGGTAACTAGTACTGCCCGACTCACCAGCTACCTGGAGACTTCTCCCAGACACGTTGAAACAGCACCTCAGCATTATCACTGCTGATCAACACACACATAAGTCTCCATCTCAAGACCACCCACCTTGAGATACACAACGGTCATTCAGTACAGTGGTCACTACACCACAACTCTTGAAGGTAACAACTTTCAGGACTCATTAAAAAATTGATGAATAAAAACACTTTATGTGCTGCTGTCATCTGGTGGTGTGGAAAAGTCAGGGCTAATCCTGGCTTTGTTCATTTTTATCAGACTCAGCCTGTCAGCATTTTCTGTTGTCAGCTCAATGCGCCTGTCTGTTATAACCTGACAGTGGCACTAAAAATCCATTCAAACAAGATGCTGGGGCAGGGCAGCACATCTCTAAGGCATAGTGGGACAGCTCATGCCAGGTGTCCAGCTTTGAAGGTCGCACAAGAATTAGGGAGTAAGCTGGTTTTGTTGGCCAGGTATTGCTTGACTATTTTAAAAAATTTTTTCCTTCATTGTAAAAAAAACAGGTCATCAAGGCATGGACACTGGGAGGGTGTCATGAAATTTACTCCGGCCTTTGACAGTGTACCCCAGCCTCTACTGTACCTGGTATCTCCTTCTCCTCCCCTCCTTGTATGGTCATGGAAGCTTGCCCCCTTGCTGCTAGCTTTTATTGATGGGCATTTTTACAATATATTTTCCACAATGGTCTTCTGGTATAGCATCATTTCAGTAGACATCTCTGCATCAGGAAGGAGAGATGCAAGGTTCTCCTTGTAGCATGGGTCTACCAAGGTGAACAACCCGTGCTCTTTTTTTACCAAGATGAATGTAACGCGAGGGTCACCAGAAAGGTATAAAGTCGGTTATGTGTCCCAAGCTCCCTTCAGCCAACACTTCCCTGTTGCCACCATGATGACTACTCTTCATCTCCTTCTCCTCCTTCATCTTTTCCTCCTCATTACCCTTCTCAGCCTCTCCACATAGGAGAGGTGGGACAAAGCTTGTTTGGGTACTAGCCTCTGTTGCACTAGCAATCAGCTCCTGTTCTTCCTCATCCTCCTCATTGTTACCCAATCTGTGCTGAACAGATGAGATGAGGCTGGGCTGGGTAGTGTTTCCCTGTGTCATGTCTTCCTCCATATACACCTGGTATGCATGCAAAGCTTCAGCTTTAATTGTGAGCAGCGACTGTTTAAGTAGGCACAGAAGCAGTATTGTTGTGCAGATTATGGTGTCATCACCGCTCAACACATTTATCTTGGAGAACCTCACAAATGTCAAACATCCATGCCCACTCTTCAGTTGTTATTAGTGATGGGCGAGCACTAAAATGTTTGGGTGCTCGTTGCTCGGGTCGAGCAAATTGGAATGCTCAGGTGCTCGACCCGAGCAATAAGCCCAATGTAAGTCTATGGGAAACCAGAGCTTTTTTGTTGCGACACCCCCTGGATCTTTTTAGGGTCTAAAAACATCTGAAATTGATGGGAACAGTGCTGAAATGACATGGGAACATTTTGGGGAAGATCCCTGGAAGCATTTCTGACTTCCAGGTCACAACTATGAACAATGTTGTCAGAAACTTACGCCACTTTTACAGGCACACAATAAAACATACAAAAATGAAACCAAAATTGATTTTCCTGGGAAATATGTTAAGGAACATCCTTTCCAGGATAATGATTTGTATGTAAGGCAAAATAAATAACCCAAAACAAAAATGTTTCTTGACCACTTGGGCTATGTTCACACATAGCGTTTTTGATTTAATTTTCAACTTTAGCATTGCTTTCAACCAAGACAAATGCATACACTGGGAAATGTCATTTTAACATTTTACTTCCTTATCTGGCCATATGGTGTGTGACACATCATCAGACACATCCTGTTTCATTTATGAAGGAGGGATTGTTAAAGGAGGAGGGCCATCAGGCTGACTTTAATCTTCTTAAAGGGACAGCAGTTGGTCCTCACTATTCTTAGAGAGCCATCAGCCGGCTATGCTTCGTTGTTTCCATTATTAAACAGTGGTTATCCTATACTGTTATTGTCTAATGCATTGAATGCAAGACCTGCCCTAAATTTGAATGCACCCCAATAACCCATTGAACAGAAGTCCTGGATGGCCTCATGAAACCAAAGTTCCCATTCTTATTTATTTGGTACGGCCATACTGTTAGCCTATGCATTGAATGCAAGGCCTGCCCTGCTCCAAAATTACACGCACCCCATTAACCCTTTGAACCAACCTACTGAATGGTCACATGAAACCAAAGTTTCCATTTTTATTAATTTGCTCCTCCTATAATGTTAGCCTATGCATTGAATGCAAGGCCTGCCCTGCCCCAAAGTTACACGCACCCCAATAACCCTTTGAACCAACATACTGGTTGGCCACATGAAAGCAACGTTCCCATTTTTATTAATTTGCTCCTCCCATAATGTTAGCTTATGCATTGAATGCAAGGCCTGCCCTGCTCCAAAGTTACACGCACCCCAATAACCCTTTGATCCAACATACTGGATGGCCACATGAAACCAAAGTTCCCATTTTTATTAATTTGCTACTCTCATAAAGTTTGCCCATGAAGTGAATGCAAGGCCTGCTCCAAATTTGGATGCTCCCCAATACCCCTTGGAAGAGATGTGGAGGATGGCCTCCTAAATATCTTTTCCCAATTTAAACAAGCAGGTCTCCTATATTTGTAATGCCCATACACTAAGTGTAAGGGCTGACAAACATTTCCCCCTGGGAGGTACACATCAACATAATGTGTAAACATTTTTTAAGGGCATCAAAAACACCCTTTAACACAATAACGTGGCTGTTAAATCTTTAAAAAATTTAAAGGAGTGGGTCTCCTATACTTGTAATGCCCATACACCAGGTGTATCGGCTGACAAACATTTCCTGGGGGGTACATATCAACATGACGTGTAAACACCTTTTAACACAATAACATGGCTGTTGCATCACGGACCACGGTCACCATGGTGATCTAGTAGTGGTGGATGATGAGGATGAGGAGGAGGATAACAGCAAATAGCCAAAATCAGGAAGAGTATACCCATATGTGGGTGTGAAGAGGCGCATGGGAACAGACCTCCCAAAAAAGACACGGGATTTGAGGTTATGTTTCGCTGTTATCATTCAGTAGTGCAGAGAAGTCTGGCCCAATTGAGCCCTTGTTCATTTTTCTAAGAGTCAGCCTGTCTGCATTTTCAGTTGACAGGCAGATGCGCTTATCAGTTATAATTCCACAAACGGCACTAAAACCCGCTCTGACCAAACGCTAGCGTCAGGGCATGCTAGGACCTCCAAGATGTTTAGAGCCAGATCATGCCACGTGTTCAGCTTGGATACCCAATAATTATAAGGCACAGAGGAATCATGGAGGACGTTGGTACGGTCAGCAAGGTACTCCTTCAGCATCTTCCAAAACGTTGCACTCCTTGTGGCAGTACCCCGCGCCTCAGGGCCAGTGCAATGGGAGGGTCTGAGAAAACTCTCACAGAACTTTGCCAGTGTTCCCCTACCTCTGCTGGATTGGAATTGTGTCTCTCTTGCCTGTACTCCTTGGATGTCCAATGAACTGTGACCTCTGCCACCAGCGTTTTCAGACGGGAATTTTTTTAAATAATTTCACAACTAGGGCGTTCTGGTACTGCACCATTTTAGTACACCTGACTGCCTCTGGAAGAAGAGATTGAAATTCTTCTTGTAGCGTGGGTCTAGAAATGTCACCAACCAGTAATGACTTTCACCCAAAATTTGGAGAATACGAGGGTCATGGGAAAGGCAGCGCAGCATAAAGTCAGCCATGCATGCCAGACTGCTAACAGGCACGACTTCCGTGTCCTCACCAAGAGGATGGCTGACCATGCTCTCCTCCTCCTCCCTGTTCTCAGGCCATCCACGCTGAACAGACGGTATGACAGTTGTGCTTGTATTACCATCTATTGCACATGAAAGTACCTCTGTTCCTCCTCCTCCTCTTCCTCATTGTCAACCAATCCACGTTGGCATAAGATGAGGCTAGGCTGTGTGTAATCACAATGTATGGTTCCTTGCTCCATCTCATCGTTCTATGCCTGCATTGCATCCTCTTTGATTGTGAGCAGAGAGTGATTCAGAACACAGAGAAGCGGGATGGTGATGCTAATTATGGCATCATCGCCGCTCACCATCTTAGTGGACTTCTCAAAGTTTTGGAGAATGGTCTGACATCCATGTCCACTCCTGAGGTCTTATGTGTGGAGTCTAAACTGAATACCGATGGCTTTGTTGATGCCCTCTTCTGCTCACAAATCTTTTCCGACATATGCTGTGTAAAGTTCCAACGCGTGGAGACATCACACACCAGTCAGTGATCTGGAAGCTGCAAAAGCTGCTGAAGCACGGAAAGGGAGGCGGAAGCTGTAGCTGACTTTCTAAAATGGACACATAGGCAATGTACTTTCCCAAGCAGATCCGGCAGCTCCAGGTAGCTTTTGAGAAACCGTTGAACATCGAGGTTAACCACATGGGCCAGGTAAGATATGTGTGTGAGCTCGCCTCACATCAGAGCCACCACCAGGTTCGAGGCCATAGTCACACACAACCATGCCTGACAGTAGGTTCAGCGGAGTCAGCCACAGATCTGCCTGCTCTTTCAGAGCTGTCCACAACTCTTCAGCATTGTGCGGTTTGTTACCTAAGCATATTAGCTTCTGCACAGCCTGTTGCCACTTGGCTGAGGCAGTGCTGCAGTGCTTCCAGCTTGTGACTGATGTGGTCATTTCGGAGAAGGAGGCTGAAGAGGAGGAGGAGGAGGTGCAGGAGCTGTGGACTGTGGGGGAACCCTGATTGATGTAGGGCTGGCAATCCTTGGCATTGGGAGGACGTGTTCCATCCCAAAGTCCGACTGGGTCCTGGCTTCCACTATGTTAACCCAGTGTGCCATCAGCGAGATGTACCATCCCTGCCCACAAGCAGCTGACCATGTGTCCATGGTTAGGTGGACTTTCCCAGTAACAGCATTGTTGAGGGCACGGGTAATGTAATGGGACACGTGCTTGTGTAATGCTGTGATGACACAACGGGAGAAATAGTGGCAGCTGGGGACCAAGTACTTTCGGATGGCCGCCGCCATCAGGTTGAGGAAAGCTTCCATCTCCCCGAGCCTAAAAGGTAACATTTGAGCGCAAGCAGATGAGAAATGTGTGAATTTAGTACTGTGGCCTGTAGGGCATTGGTTGCGTATTTCCAATTGCGTTCCAATGAGGGGTATGGACAACTGAAGTGTCATGATCCAGGTCGGATCTGACAGATTAAATGCACAAAGTAACCTTTTTTTCCCTTGGCTGTGTGCCAAAGGTGGTTTTGCCTCGGTGGCCATTAGGGTCATTGCACTCTGGTTACCTTAGTTTGTGCACGTGATTATGTAACAGGTGTGATTGCTCTATAAAAGAGTATCAGGTGTGTTAATCACTGTTGGTGATAGTTCCTCATTTGCAAGCAAGCCTGGGTAAAGAATGGAGCTGAAGGAGAGTCACGGGCAGCCCAGTCAGAGTGCTAGAGTAGCAGCTATGGTGTCTGCAAGGAGGGCTGGCATGGATTGGTGGAGTGTCACCTATGGTGTCTGCAAGGAGGGCTGGCATTGCTTGGTGGAGTGGCAGCTATGGTGTAGAGCTGCACTCAGGATGCTGGACTCGGTTGCGGAAAGCTGGACTCAAAATGTTGGACTCTTTGGCAGAAAAGCTGGACTCATTTGCTGGACTCTGTTTCTGGACAGCTGCACGCAGGTGTGGACTCTGTTTGCTCCAAGGCTGCACTATGGTGCTAAGAATAGTCCAGGACAACTCAGTCAGAGTCCTGGTGTGGCAGCTATGGTGTCAGTGAAGAATTCTTGCAAAGCTTGGTGGAGTGGCAGCTATGATGTAGCGCTGCACTCAGTTGCTGGACTCTTTTGCTGAAGCTGCACTCAGGTGCTGAACCCCATTGCTGGACAGCTGCACTCAGGTGCTGGACTCCATTGCTGGACAGTGCACCCAGATGTTGGACTCGGTGGAGGAAAAGATGCATGCAGGTGGTGGGTTCTGTTGCTGGGAGCGTAAGCAACAGAGCAAAGCTAAGTGGTGTTCCCCTGTTTTGTCACTTTTCCTTATGTGTGTTTAGTGCAGTGGTGGGATTAGTTTCCTCACCGACCAATTCCCTTGCGAGGGTTTAGGTGCAGGGCGAGTCAGGGTTATTAGGTTCCTGATCAGCGCCCGGTGCGGAACCGGCTTTGGGAACGTTAGGAGTGTAGAGACACTGACTCAGGGGAGTGCAGGAAGTCTCCACTTCCCCATTCCCTATCGCAGGGTCACCATTGTTATTGTTACCCAGGTTTTCCTTATTCCCTTGTCTTATTGTTTTAGTTACTAGCCTGCGGGCCACGTCACATAGGACAATTACACGTGCTGCGTCCTGTTGTATCAGTTACCGGCCTGCTGGCCGGGTCACTCAGGACGGTGCACGTAACATTATCACCAACCAATACTTTTTTTTTTCTGGTGAGCCTCGGGCCATGTTCAGACCTGTGAGCATTTGCTGCTGGGCCTCACTGAGGTGAGTGAGGAGCTGCATGGTGTGTAAGCAGTTCCAGCAGCAGTAATCAGGGTCTGGGGCCTTCCCTCTGACTCAACCAGAAAATCAAATAGCGGCTGGCAATGAAGCCCCCTAGAGTCGCTACTGGGGAGTGGGACTTGCTCATACAGGTGGACGCACCCTGACAGGTGGGTGGAGTTGGTCCCCATGGTGCTGTCTGGGGTTTCCCAAGGTGAAGGGGTACATCCCGGTAGTGAGTAGACTGGTGTGATAGTCCGTGGGGTTTACGCCAAATCTTCCTTACCACCGAAGAAGCCGCCCCTCCTGGTCGTTCGGAGGAAGGCGACCTGGGAGTGAATTTTTCCTCCATTTCCCAGTCCCCTCCCTCACTGGTGTGAGCAGCAGGTGTGCTGCGGGGGAGTAGGGGCATGTCTCAGCCCTCGCCATTAGTCAACACAGAGAGGCATAAACCTCGTGGTGAAAAGGTTTGGAGGGTGGTGTTCCTGTGGTGAATAGCGGGGGTGTGAGTGTGGTGACACAGGGGGACACCTCTGTTGTCGATCCCAGAATGAGTTCACCGAAATATGACAAACGAACGTGTGGCAATAAATGTTCAGGTCCGGACCTGTGTGTGAACGAGCATGTATGGGTGGCCACCAAAAAGCATCCTGTGGAAGTGTGTTGCGGAGTCTTACCAGCTCATACCGAACATACACATACATAACTCGCTCCCCAGGTCGGCGCTTTGGAGATGTTTGGTGCCTCCGGAACATACACTGCCTATACCAGCGGTGCGTTTGTCATAAACCTGAGATGCAGGTAGTTGCAGGAGTGAACTCTGGATCTGGGCGTCCCCGCTGTAGGTGGTGCCTTGATGATGAGTTGTCTTGAGGGTTCAGAGGCCCCTCATCATGATCCAGGTCGGATCTGACAGATTAAATGCACAAAGTAACCTTTTTTTTCCCTTGGCTGTGTGCCAAAGATGGTTTTGCCCCCCGGTGGCCATTAGGGTCATTGCACTGTGGTGATTTCAGGTAGTTTTCCACCCGGTGGCCATTAGGGTCATTGCACTCTGGTTACCTTAGTTTGTGCACGTGATTATGTAACAGGTGTGATTGCTCTATAAAAGAGTATCAGGTGTGTTAGTCACTGTTGGTGATAGTTCCTCATTTGCAAGCAAGCCTGGGTAAAGAATGGAGCTGAAGGAGAGTCACGGGCAGCTCAGTCAGAGTGCTGGAGTAGCAGCTATGGTGTCTGCAAGGAGGGCTGGCATGGATTGGTGGAGTGTCAGCTATGGTGTCTGCAAGGAGGGCTGGCATTGCTTGGTGAAGTGGCAGCTATGGTGTAGAGCTGCACTCAGGATGCTGGACTCAGTTGCGAAAAGCTGGACTCAAAATGTTGGACTCTTTGGCAGAAAAGCTGGACTCATTTGCTGGACTCTGTTTCTGGACAGCTGCACGCAGGTGTGGACTCTGTTTGCTCCAAGGCTGCACTATGGTGCTAAGAATAGTCCAGGACAACTCAGTCAGAGTCCTGGAGTGGCAGCTATGGTGTCAGTGAAGAATTCTTGCAAAGCTTGGTGGAGTGGCAGCTATGGTGTAGAGCTGCACTCAGTTGCTGGACTCTTTTTCTGAAGCTGCACTCAGGTGCTGAACCCTGTTGCTGGACAGCTGCACTCAGGTGCTGGACTCCGTTGCTGGACAGTGCACCCAGATGTTGGACTTGGTGGAGGAAAAGATGCACGCAGGTGGTGGGCTCTGTTGCTGGGAGCATAAGCAACAGAGCAAAGCTAAGTGGTGTTCCCCTGTTTTGTCACTTTTCCTTATGTGTGTTTAGTGCAGTGGCAGGATTAGTTTCCGCACCGACCAATTCCCTAGTGAGGGTTTAGGTGCAGGGCGAGTCAGGGTTCTTAGGTTCCTGATCGGCGCCCGGTGCGGAACCGGCTTAGGGAACATTAGGAGTATAGAGACACTGACTCAGGGGAGTGCAGGAGGTCTCCACTTCCCCGTTCCCTATCGCAGGGCCACCATTGTTATTGTTACCCAGGTTTTCCCTATTCCCTAGTCTTATTGTATTAGTTACCGGCCAGCGGGCCGCGTCACATAGGACAATTACACGTGTCGTGTCCTGTTGTATCAGTTACCGGCCTGCTGGCTGTGTCTCTCAGGATGGGGCACGCAGGGGCGTATCTAGGGGGGGGCAACCGGGGCAGTTGCCCCGGGCACAGCCGGCAGGGGGCGCAGTCCGGGCTGCCTAATGCAGCGGTCAGCAGTGTCCTCCCTGGCTGCTGCGTTCTGCCGCTCCCCCCGGCCTGAGAGTCGGCGGTTCTCTCTGTCAGCTGTCAAGCTGACAGCTGGCGCAGAGAAGGTGCGCGTGCCGGCTCCCAGGCAGCAATTGTACTGGGGTCTACACAGACGCCAATGCAATTGCAGCTCTGACCGCCGGGCCAGAGCGACGTCAGCAGCGTGACATATCACGCTGCTGACGACACTCCCCGGCCCCCAGAGTGAACGCTCAGCACTGGTGGTAAGTGTGCTCCAATGTGGAGCTGAAGAAACCACCGAAGATGGGGGGTGTTAATGTGTGGCGATGGGGTTAATGTGTAGTGGGGTTAATGAGTGGGGATGGGGTTATTGGATGGGGGTTAATGTGTGGGGATGGGGGTTAAGAGTGGGGGGGTTAATGAGTGGAGATGGGGTTAATGTGTGGGGGGTTAATGAGTGGGGATGGGGGTTAATGTGTGGGGGGTTAATGAGTGGGGATGGGGGTAAATGTGTGGGGGGTTAATGAGTGGGGATGGTGGTTAATATGTGTGGGGGGTTAATGAGTGGGGATGGGGGTTAATGTGTGGGGGGGTTAATGAGTGGGGATGGGGTTACTGTGTGGGGGGTTAATGAGTGGAGATGAGGTTAATGTGGGGATGGGGATTAATGTGTGGGGGGTTAAAGAGTGGGGATGGGGTTAATGGATGGGGGTTAATGTGTGGGGATGGGGGTTAATGTGTGGGGGGTTAATAAGTGGGGATGGGGGTAATGTGTGGGGGGTTAATAAGTGGGGATGGGGGTTAATGTGTGGGGGGTTAATAAGTGGGGATGGGGGTTAATGTGTGGGGATGGGGGTTATTGAGTGGGGATGGAATTAATGTCTGGGGGGTTAATGAGTGGGGATGGGGGTTAATGTGTGGGGGATTTGGAGTGGGGGGTACATAATGTGTTGGGGGATTTGGGAGTATGGACGGGGGGTTAATGAGTGGGGATGGAATTAATGAGTGGGGATGGGGGTTATTGTTTGGGGGGTTAATGAGTAGGGATGGGGTTAATATGTGGGGGATTTGGAGTGGAGGGTACATAATGTGTGTGGGGGATTTGGGAGTGGGGATGGGGGTTATTTAATGTGTGGGGGATTTGGAGTGGGGATGGGGTTAATGTGTGGGGGATTTGGAGTGGGGGGGCGCCGAACCAAATTCTTGCCCCGGGTGCCAGGACGCCTAGATACCCCTCTGGGGGCACGTGACATTAAGGCTGCGCTGGGACAAGGACGCGGACGTGCTTGATGATGGTGCTATTTGTGTTAGGAATCTGGTTTCTGACACGTCTATACAGAAACCTAGATTCTCACATGCTGCAGTCTCTTGCCCATCTGCTGCAGCATAAGGGATTGCTGAGGAGATTGTCTCACAACAACTGTCTCCAGAGGCTAAGTCCTTTATTCCATCTATTGGGCATGCTCACGGGACGAGCTCCTATTGGACTTCGGGAGTCAGGTGCTCAGGTCCCGCTCCGGATCCTATTGGCTCTTCCTGGACTCCTGGAGATTTCCGGAAGGTCCCGTGCACTATAAAAAGTGCGCATGGCCGTTCCGCCATGCGCTAGTGTAGAATATTATGCTGTGTGTGTATGGTGATGGATGCATGGACTGATGACTGACTCATAAAGAAACCCCTTCCCTTGGTTAATACAAATGGTGACAGAGTGTTGGTCTAGTCACTACAGCGCCAGCGCGCCATTGCATCCCTGCCACAGCAGCCTAGCGTCAGCATTGCGCTTGCCTGATAGCAGCGTCCTCTTTGCGGCTGCGTTCCTGCCGCGCTGCAGTTGCAGTGTACGTCCGCAATTGCGACGTCTCTGCCACAGACGTATACGGTAGGTCTAGACGGAGTTGGTGCCGTCAGCCTTCACCTCTCCTGTGACCATTTACCGCGTCTGTGTCGCTGAGTCCCTGTGATTTAAACAGACTCAGCGCTTTTCTATTTCCGTTTATGCTGGCAGCTCTGTGAGTTTAACTGAGCTTGCCCAGTGCACCAGGGTGACGTAATAACCCCGTGCATTCTGTCGCCTTATATTCTGCCATCTCCTAGCAGCGGTCTTACCATCTGCCGCACGGTGGACCCCGGGTGGAGAAGGCACTTTATTTATAATTTTTATTTAGTGCCTTCCGCCACTCCTAACAATTTGAGTGTGGGCAACGACAGGTGCAGGGCAGGAGGCATTTTCGCATGCCCCGTGGACAGGTAATAGGTTTGCATGCACAGCAGTGGAAGAAGCAGTGGTGTCACCCACAGACACTGTTCCTGGAGCCTGGGGTTCGGCCCACAAAGTCGGTTGCTTTGCTGCTATGTGCCTGATCATGCTGGTGGTGGGCAGGCTGGTAGTTTTGCTACCCCTGCTGATGTGGGCACGGCAGGTGGTGCAAATGGCCTGTTTGGGGTTATCGGCAGAGTCTTTGAAAACAACAAGACTTGGGAAGACCCAACAGTTGTACTCCCAACTTCCGTCGTGTTGGTGTTGCGAGGAATGGTTGCCCGCCTTCTGTCTGCGGCTACCACACTGCTTCTTCCTGCCTGTTGGGGTGCTACACCTCCTTCCCCCTGTATGCTGCTGTCCTTGCTCTGCATGTCCTCCTGTCAGGTTGGGTCATCCACCACCTCGTCTTCCACGTGTGTGAGCTTGCCAAGCTTCACAGCCACCATCAGGTTACAGAAATTGACACAAAAAACCTTGCCTTGTTGGAGGGTCAGCAGCAAGAGTCACAGGTCTGTCTGGTCCATTATGCCTTTCAATAACTCTGCCACAGTGTGCGGTTTGTCTCCTAGACAAATTACCTTCAGGAGAACCTGTTGTCACTTCGCTGAGGTAATGCTGCAGCGCTTCCAGCCTCCGGCTGATGTGGACGATGTGCTCTGAGAGATTAAATCAGGGATGGAGGATGGGGAGGTGCAGGATGGGGTGTAGAAAATGGAATAGGAGGTGGAGGAAACCCTGATAGAAGTTAGGGCCAGCAATCTTTGGCATGTGCTATTTTTCTCTCTGTGTGCCATCAGGAAAATGTAGCATCCCTGGCCACAAGCGCTTGTCCATGTATCGGTCGTTAAGGGTACAATTACAGTAACTGCCTTGGTAAGGGCATGGGTAATGTTACTGGACACGTACTGGTACAAGGCGGGGAACGCCACACGGGGAGAAATAGTGGAGACTGGGAACCGAGTACTGATTGACGGCTGCTGCCATTAGTCGGTGAAAATCCTCCATGTCTACAAGCTCAAATGGCAACATTTACACAGCAAGCAGCCAGGAAATTTTCCTGTTTGAAATTTGTGCCTTTGGGAACTTTCTTTTTCATTCAAAGGTCTGGGGTAGGACAGCTGAACACTGTGCTGGGATAGGTTTTTGGAAGTACCTGATGATGGTGCCTCAGAATGTGCATGGACAGATGCAGGGCAGGAGGCAACTGCTCCAGTGTCATGGATAGGGGATTGTTAAGCACCTAGCACAAGTGAAGAGGTAGTGGTGTTACCCACTGGCACCAATCATGGACCCAGGCGTTTGACCCACCGAGTTGGTGTAACAGGTGTGTCAGAGGCTGCAGACCGTCACTCTGCATCTGACTGAAAAAAGTCTCAGCAGTTTGCTTTGCAGACTTCTTCCTGGTCCTTCTGACTCTAGGACTCAGTGGCAGCCTTCCCCCAGCTCTATTTGATATACCTGGATTGGGGTGTTTATAACTCCAAGCTTGCTGCTGGGAGTTGCTGGTGATATTTCCAGTTCCATTTCCATTTCCCTGTTGAGGCTTGGAGCTATAGCAGTCGATTATATTTGTCTTTAGTTTTTGGAGAACGTCTGTGTTTCTCTCTGAGTCTATTCAAGCTAAGTGCTCCCCCTGTTTCTGTATTCCTTCTGTCTTTAGTGGTAGTGGGTATTGACTAGAGCACATCCTGTCCTTCCCTATGCATGGCTTACTGCTAGGGTCAGACAAAGATTAGGTTTCCTTCTCATGAAAGGCACAGAACCTATATAGGGATGTTACGGCAGACAGGGTGACGTGTTAGATCTGCCTAGGGGTCTCCACTCTCCCTTTCCTAGTAATTAACTCCCTTCTCTTTATCCCTTTGTGTTGCCTTTAGTCTTTCCTACACTGTGTGTGACAGTTGGGTGCTTAGATGATATGTGCCCGATCAAGCTGGTGGTGGTTAGGTTCTTACTGGTCAGAACTCTGCTGCTCTTAGCATGGCACAGATTGAAATTGACAAATTTTTTGTCACAGAACTCTATATAAAAAAGTTCCAGACTGGTAAACAACTAACCTTCTCCCTCTGGTCACCCCACTGCCTCTTCCTGCCTATTTCAATGCTGCCAATCCCTCCCTTTCAGCTCTGCTGTCCTCTCTGTACATGCCAGCTTCCAAGGTTGGGTCGGTGAGTTAGTCATCCACTATCTCATCTTCCTCCGCCACACCCTGGTACTCTTACTTTGGTGACTTAACAGCAATCTGACTTATCGGCAACTGTGTTTCATCATCATCTACCTCATTGGACAAAATTTGGCTTTCCCCACCATCATTTTCTTGTGACCCTGGCTACTCTTAGTTTTTAGATCACTACACAGCATCTCCTCCTGTCCCTACTGGAACATGCATGGTGAGAGGCAATAATCTAAAAATCATGTAAAGAGCTACTCAGAGAGTCATAGTGTGGGATCACTGGTCTCCTGGAAATCAACATGGTGGGAGGATGGAGGATCAGGATGAGTATTAAGTGATCAAGACTGTGGGCTGGTGAGACCGGACCATGTGGAAGACAGGGTGGTGCTGGCAAGCATGCTGGATGCACTACCTGCCATTAGAGTTGAGCGAAACGGGTCAAAAAATTTCAAAAGTCACCGACTTTTGGCAAAGTCGGGTTTCATGAAACGAAACCCGACCCTAGGATGAGGTCGGCCACGAGGTCGGCGACTTAAGAGCCAAAGTCACGTTTCAAAAGTTTGTTTTGCGCTCTTTTTCAGCCAATCAGGATCCACGGACACTGTGGGCAATGTGATGACATAGGCAGGGGTCACCACCATCTTTCAGAAGGGCATGCAAGTGATTGGCTTGCTTTGGTGGGCGTCACAGGGGTTATAAAAGGGCGTGCACGCCGACCGCCATGTTACTCATGCTGATCTCAGAATAGGGAGAGCTGCTGCTGCTGCTGATTTTGTAGGGAGAGAGTTAGGCAGGGAGGAAGACACCAAAAACTGCTTCTGCTGCTAGCGATTTTGCCTGTACAACACACCAGTCACTGTGTGTGCAGTGCAAGTGGAGGCTGTATTTTGCTTGATCAGCGGTGTTGGTTGTTAGGCTGCCTTCTAAGGCTTTCTGACGGCTGCATTGCTGTTTACCCGCTCTGCAAACTGCTTTTTTAAAAGCAATCCCAATTTTCTTTTTGTCCTGGTGAGGTACTGAGCGTGCATTTTTTCACACCATACAGCGGTGCACACTCCTCACACAGTACCGTGTAACGGCTGTTATCACAGCCACAGTGAAGCTATCTGTGTGTCACTCTGTAAGGATAAGTCGAGGACATGTTCCGTTCTTACAGACCTGCACCTTCTAGTTTTGTCTAGCTTTCAAACAGTTAAATATATTTGCTGTTTGATCACATTCAAAACTATAGAGAGACAGCGGGTGTCAGTCCGTATACTTAAAAAACACGGAGCTTGACAATTTTACATACACCGGACAGCCGTGTACGTGCACGCTCCTCTCTCAGTACCATGTAACGGCTGTTATCACGGCCACAGTGAAGCTATCTGTGTGTCGCTCTGTAAGGATAAGTCGAGGACATGTTCCGTTCTTACAGACCTGCACCTTCTAGTTTTGTCTAGTTTTCAAACAGTTAAATATATTTGCTGTTTGATCACATTCAAAACTATAGAGAGACAGCGTGTGTCAGTCAGTATACTTAAAAAACATAGAGCTTGACAATTTTACGTACACCGGACAGCCGTGTACATGCACGCTCCTCTATCAGTACCGTGTAACGGCTGTTATCACGGCCACAGTGAAGATATCTGTGTGTCGCTCTGTAAGGATAAGTCGAGGACTTGTTCCGTTCTTACAGACCTACACTCTAGGGAGATTCCTATTCTGCCCAATTCTATATACACCTTGTAGTTTGTCATACACTAGCCAATTTCTGCCTGTGACATAGCGCTGTGATATTCAGTGGGCCTCACACAATCCAAAAGTGTCCAGTGTCCACAAGTGTGTGCAGAAATTCAAAATCTCCATTATCCTCTAGTGACATTTTTCACACCTGCGACATCAAGCCTGTGACATAGCGCTGTGATATTCAGTGGGCCTCACACAATCCAAAAGTGTCCAGTTTCCACAAGTGTGTGCAGAAATTCAAAATCTCCGTTATCCTCTAGTGACATTTTTCACACCTGCGACATCGAGCCTGTGACATAGCGCTGTGATATTCAGTGGGCCTCACACAATCCAAAAGTGTCCAGTGTCCACAAGTGTGTGCAGAAATTCAAAATCTCCGTTATCCTCTAGTGACATTTTTCACTCCTGCGACATCGAGCCTGTGACATAGCGCTGTGATATTCAGTGGGCCTCACACAATCCAAAAGTGTCCAGTGTCCACAAGTGTGTGCAGAAATTCAAAATCTCCGTTATCCTCTAGTGACATTTTTCACACCTGCGACATCGAGCCTGTGACATAGCGTTGTGATATTCAGTGGGCCTCACACAATCCAAAAGAGTCCAGTGTCCACAAGTGTGTGCAGAAATTCAAAATCTCCATTATCCTCTAGTGACATTTTTCACACCTGCGACATCGAGCCTGTGACATAGCGCTGTGATATTCAGTGGGCCTCACACAATCCAAAAGTGTCCAGTGTCCACAAGTGTGTGCAGAAATTCAAAATCTCCGTTATCCTCTAGTGACATTTTTCACACCTGCGACATCGAGCCTCTGACATAGCGCTGTGATATTCAGTGGGCCTCACACAATCCAAAAGTGTCCAGTGTCCACAAGTGTGTGCAGAAATTCAAAATCTCCCCTGTCCTATAGACACCTTGTACCTTGTTTTACATTACTATATAGTTTGTTGGATTTTGTCTACATTTCTACCAAAAATGAGGAAGGCTGGTGGAAGAGGCCGTGGAATTGGGCGGGGGTTGGCAGCTGGTAATAATGGTGTTGGTGGTGGATCTGATGGTAGTGGCAAAAGCAAAATAGGACCGAATGCAGAAGGTGTTGAGTCTGCGTCATTGTCTGGCTCCACAAGGCCTCGAAGGCCTAGTTTTCTAGGAGTTGGCAAACCGCTTGTAAAGCCAGAGCTTCAGGAAAAAGTTTTGGCTTACATTGCTGACTCAGCCTCCAGCTCTATCGCCTCCTCTTCTGAAGTTGTAAAAAATAAAAGCACTGAGTCATCATTGGAGGCTTATGTTCATGAACCACACCTTTCCTTGTGTCCTTCACCCCAGCCAAGATTGAAGGATGACGCAGGCCATACTACTGATTACTCCATGGAGCTGTTTTCACATACCATGCCTGGATTATCAAGTGAAATGGTGAATTACCCAGGCCAAGATGAATCTGACATGGAGTGCACTGATGCACAGCCACTGATAGATGATTCTGCTGGTACATTCACTCAGAGCACTACATTGTCCTCGCAGTGTACAGTGCCAGATTCTGAGCCTGATGAGACTCAGGTGCCCCTTCCCGCACACTATACCACCATACACGGTGACACAGAGGAAGGTGCACATGACATTGAAGAGGAGGTGATGGATGACCCAGTTGTTGACCCAGATTGGCATCCATTGGGGGAAGAGGGTGCTGCTTCCAATAGCTCAGATGAGGAGGAGGAGCATCCACAGCAGACATCGACATCGCAACAGCTGTTATCTGGCAGGCCCGGAGCACTCCAAAGACAGGTCCCAAAAATCAAAAGAGTTGCTGGACAGCTTGTCCAGAGGGTCAAAATATCACAGCGTGCTAGGCCGCAAAATGTCTGACAAAGTAGGAAGAGTGCAGTGTGGCACTTTTTTGAACAAAATCCTCATGATCAGTCCTAGGTTATCTGTAAGAAGTGCGCGAAGACCTTTAGCCGAGGGAAAAATCTGAAAAATTTGAATACCAGTTGCATGCTTAGACATTTAACCATAATGCACTTGCAAGCGTGGACACATCACCAAACCTCAAGTACCACATTTGCAACTGATCACAAAGAAGGTAGTCAGCAACGCTACATTGTTTCCCCAACTGTAAGCCCACCGGTTAGCACAGCAGCAAATGTTGAGGTGTCGTTGCAAGGCCACAGCAGTCAGGGAATCCCACTGTTATATCAACGAAAGACTGAATCTAGGCCATCAGAAAGAACACCAACTCCATCACCATCATCAACCCTCTCTCAGTCCGCCCTGTCCACCGCTACTTCCACCATATGCAGCTCTCAAGTCCAGCTCACCCTCCCAGACACTATGAGTAGGTCAAGAAAGTACTCAGTCTCTCATCCGCGTACACTGGGTTTGAACACCCACATTGCCAAACTAAACTCGTTTGAGATGATGCCCTATCGGTTGGTGGAAAGCGCAGCTTTCCGCAAACTCATGGCCTATGCAGTACCATGCTATGACCTACCCAGTCGCTACTTCTTCTCTCGCAAAGCCATCCCAGCCCTCCACCATCATGTGAAAGACCGCATTGTCCATGCACTCAAGCAGTCAGTGAGTGGAAAGGTGCACCTCACAACTGATGCATGGTCCAGTCGGCATGGCCAGGGCCGTTATGTGTCCATCACTGCGCACTGGGTTAATGTGGTGGATGCAGGGTCCACAGGGGACAGTGGTGGTGGGACAGTGCTGCCTAGCCCACGGTATAGGAAACAGTTGGCTGTAGGCGTTCGACCCTCCTCCTCCTCCACCTCCTCCAGAAGCGAAAGCTCGTCCACAGAGCGCAGTCGTACGAGCACTTCATCTGCAGCTGCCACTGTTGCACACGATGTGTCCCCCTATCGAGCAGCTAGTGGAAAGCGTCAGCAGGCTGTGTTGCAGATGATGTGTTTGGGCGACAGACACACCGCCGAGGTGCTGGCCGAGTACTTGAAGCGACAAACTGAGTCATGGCTGGGCAGTGTACATCTTGAGGCAGGCAAGGTAGTTAGTGATAACGGCCGTAATTTTGTGGCAGCCATAGCCCTTTCAAAACTCAACCACATACCTTGCTTGGCTCACACCTTGAACCTGGTGGTGCAGTGCTTCCTCAAAAATTATCCGGAGTTAACAGCCCTGCTCCAGAAGGTGCGAAGACTGTGCGCGCACATCCGCCGGTCGCCTGTACACTCCGTTCGTATGCAGAAGCTGCAGCGATTGCTCCACCTTCCCAACCACCGCCTCATTATCGACATTGCAACAAGGTGGAACTCCACCCTGCACATGGTTGAGCGGCTGTGCGAGCAGAGGCAGGCCATAATGCATTTGTGGGAGGATACACGGCCAGGCACTTTGAGAGCAGACATGGAGTTGACAGGTGTGCAGTGGTCGAAGCTGAAAGACCTTTGTAAAGTCCTTCAGTGTTTTGAGGAATGCACACGGCTGGTAAGCGCAGACGACGCCATCCTAAGCATGAGCATCCCACTTATGCGTCTGCTCATGCAAACTTTGACGCACCTTAAGGAGCAGGCGTCTGCAGCCAATGTTGATGAGGAGGAAGAGGAGGAGGGAATCCTTGATGACATTCAGCCATTGTCTGCTCAGGGACCTCTCCTGGACGAGGTGGAGGAAGAAGAGGAGGAGGAGGAGGATGATGGGGATGATTACTTAGGGGAGGAGGATGCATCTCGTGGGGCAAGTGAAAATGTTGGCGTGGCAAGGTCTGGTACAGGGTTTGTGCGTGACTGGAGGGATGTGGATTTGACAGAAAGTGCTCCTCCACCCAGCACTCGCAGTGCATCATTGACACCGGGAACAATGGCCCACATGTCAGATTATGCCTTGCAGATCCTAAAAAGGGACCCCCGCATTGCCAAAATGATGAACGATGACGACTACTGGTTGGCCAGCATCCTGGATCCACGCTATAAAGGCAAATTACAAAACATCATGCCACAGGAGAACCTTGACCTAATATTGGCTAATAAACAAGCAACTCTGGTAAATCGGATGCTTGAGGCATTCCCAGCACACAGCAGCGGTGATGGTTCTCACACGAGCCGTACGGGCCGGGGGCAGCTTGGCAGAGGTGTTCGTGGTGCACACAGCAGAAGTGGCGTTGGAGACAGGGGTTTCATGACAATGTTGTGGACTGATTTTTCAAATACCGCTCACACAACTGGTAATACTGCATCGATGGAAAGTGACAGGAGACAGCAGTTGTCAACTATGGTAACAAACTACTTTTCCTCCCATATCGGTGTTCTCCCACACAGGTCATTCCCCTTTGACTATTGGGCCGCTAAACTGGACACCTGGCCTGAATTGGCGCAATATGCCTTACAGGAGCTCGCTTGCCCAGCTGCAAGTGTGCTATCGGAAAGAGTCTTCAGTGCAGCTGGATCAATCCTGACAGAAAAAAGGACCCGTCTGTCAACCCAAAATGTGGATGATCTAACCTTCATTAAAATGAACCACGCATGGGTTTCCAAGGATTTTGTCCCACCTTCCCCTGATGACACATAGGGTGACAGAAAAATGGCTTGCTTTGGTCCACCTCGTCCTGGTACTTCACCTATTTCGCCTTTTGCATCAGCTGAATGTCCAACATCAACATATGCCACTTTCTAAAACTCCCTAACTGTGCTGCCTCCCCCCCCATGGCCAGGGTCACCACCTACCGCATGACACCGTGCGAGTGCCGTTGCCCTGGAAAGGTGGGTAGGCCGACTCTTGGGCGCGGGCACTGGCACAGGGTCCCTCATAGTGCAATCAAGTGTCTCTGACGGTGGTGGTGCACACCCGCCGTCAGACACACCGCTGTACTATGAGGGGCCCAATGCCAGTACCGACGCCCACGAGTGGGCCCCCCTTGCTTGGGCAGGGCCCCAGCATTTGCAATCTTTACCTCTCCCTGCTCCTCCGCTGTGTAATCTGGGCCGTCAAATCCATACTGTGCCTGACACCGTCTGAGCCTGCCTCCTGAGACATATATTTTGAATGTGTACGCTATCCATACATGTTATCCAGGGATACGGTACCCTTTCTAACCTTTGTGCAATCACGTGCAATCCATACTGGGCCTAACACCGTCTGAGCCTGCCTCATGCTGTATAGACATATATTTTGAATGTGTACGCTATCCATACATGTTATCCAGGGATACGGTACCCTTTCTAACCTTTGTGCAATCACGTGCAATCCATGCTGGGCCTAACACCGTCTGAGCCTGCCTCATGCTGTATAGACATATATTTTGAATGTGTACGCTATCCATACATGTTATCCAGGGATACGGTACCCTTTCTAACCTTTGTGCAATCACGTGCAATCCATACTGGGCCTAACACCGTCTGAGCCTGCCTCATGCTGTATAGACATATATTTTGAATGTGTACGCTATCCATACATGTTATCCAGGGATACGGTACCCTTTCTAACCTTTGTGCAATCACGTGCAATCCATACTGGGCCTAACACCGTCTGAGCCTGCCTCATGCTGTATAGACATATATTTTGAATGTGTACGCTATCCATACATGTTATCCAGGGATACGGTACCCTTTCTAACCTTTGTGCAATCACGTGCAATCCATACTGGGCCTAACACCGTCTGAGCCTGCCTCATGCTGTATAGACATATATTTTGAATGTGTACGCTATCCATACATGTTATCCAGGGATACGGTACCCTTTCTAACCTTTGTGCAATCACGTGCAATCCATACTGGGCCTAACACCGTCTGAGCCTGCCTCCTGAGACATATATTTTGAATGTGTACGCTATCCATACATGTCATCCAGGGATACGGTACCCTTTATAACCTTTGTGCAATCACGTGCGAACCATACTGGGCCTAACACCGTCTGAGCCTGCCTCCTGAGACATATATTTTGAATGTGTACACTATCCATACATGTTATCCAGGGATACGGTACCCTTTCTAACCTTTGTGCAATCACGTGCAATCCATACTGGGCCTAACACCGTCTGAGCCTGCCTCCTGAGACATATATTTTGAATGTGTACGCTATCCATACTTGTTTTTCAGGGATACGGTACCCTTTCTAACCTTTGTGCAATCACGTGCAATCCATACTGGGCCTAACACCGTCTGAGCCTGCCTCATGCTGTATAGACATATATTTTGAATGTGTACGCTATCCATACATGTTATCCAGGGATACGGTACCCTTTCTAACCTTTGTGCAATCACGTGCAATCCATACTGGGCCTAACACCGTCTGAGCCTGCCTCATGCTGTATAGACATATATTTTGAATGTGTACGCTATCCATACATGTTATCCAGGGATACGGTACCCTTTCTAACCTTTGTGCAATCACGTGCAATCCATACTGGGCCTAACACCGTCTGAGCCTGCCTCATGCTGTATATACATATATTTTCAATGTGTACGCTATCCATACATGTTATCCGGGGATACGGTACCCTTTCTAACCTTTGTGCAATCACGTGCAATCCATACTGGGCCTAACACCGTCTGAGCCTGCCTCATGCTGTATAGACATATATTTTGAATGTGTACGCTATCCATACATGTTATCCAGGGATACGGTACCCTTTCTAACCTTTGTGCAATCACGTGCAATCCATACTGGGCCTAACACCGTCTGAGCCTGCCTCCTGAGACATATATTTTGAATGTGTACGCTATCCATACATGTTATCCAGGGATACGGTACCCTTTCTAACCTTTGTGCAATCACGTGCAATCCATACTGGGCCTAACACCGTCTGAGCCTGCCTCCTGAGACATATATTTTGAATGTGTACGCTATCCATACATGTCATCCAGGGATACGGTACCCTTTATAACCTTTGTGCAATCACGTGCGAACCATACTGGGCCTAACACCGTCTGAGCCTGCCTCCTGAGACATATATTTTGAATGTGTACACTATCCATACATGTTATCCAGGGATACGGTACCCTTTCTAACCTTTGTGCAATCACGTGCAATCCATACTGGGCCTAACACCGTCTGAGCCTGCCTCCTGAGACATATATTTTGAATGTGTACGCTATCCATACTTGTTATCCAGGGATACGGTACCCTTTCTAACCTTTGTGCAATCACGTGCGATCCATACTGGGCCTAACACCGTCTGAGCCTGCCTCCTGAGACATATATTTTGAATGTGTACGCTATCCATACATGTTATCCAGGGATACGGTACCCTTTCTAACCTTTGTGCAATCACGTGCAATCCATACTGGGCCTAACACCGTCTGAGCCTGCCTCATGCTGTATAGACTGTAGGGATTTGACTCGCTTAGGTGCAGCGGGAGACAAACATGAGGCACGTTCCTTTAAAATTTCACCAGGTTTATTACTCCATAAACCATAGACAGCATAACACTGAAATAGCCTCTAGCTTAGGCACAAAAGAACATAAACGTCCGTGGCTTCAGACTCGGACTGAGAGTCTCAGCACATGCTGGGAGCTGTAGTCCTCCCCATATACACTCTCTGTAGTGTCCAGGTGGGACCCTCCTCCCAGGGTCTCCCAACACACCGGCCTCACCAGGTCCAGGGGCTCAGCAAGTGCTCTTCAGGACATCCGTCTCCGCCTGAGACTACCCAACACACACCTCACCAGGTCCAAGGTCATACCACGTGTTCCAGGGATCCGATTCCTCTCCCAGAACCTCCCAACACTGACCCTCCAGGACCTTGCTCACTGACCCCTCCAGGAACACAGTCTCTCACTGACCCTGGTCAGTGCAACACAGACTCCTGTCTGTTACCTGTGTCGGCCACACAGGTTCCTGGACGCCTCTTCTCCTCAGAGGTATCCCACAAATATTAACACAGTCACTTTCTCTGACCTCAGTCAGTATTACTCACGGTTGTCAGACCGTCTGCTCTCCTGGCTCAGAATCGCCAGCACTGCCACACGTGCTTCTGGGAGTCGCTGCCCGCAGTCTGTCACCAATTGTAGGGATTTGACTCGCTTAGGTGCAGCGGGAGACAAACATGAGGCACGTTCCTTTAAAATTTCACCAGGTTTATTACTCCATAAACCATAGACAGCATAACACTGAAATGTAACCTTCACTTCAGGCAAAGGAACAGAAATGTCCGTGGCTTCAGACTCGGACTGAGAGTCTCAGCACATGCTGGGAGCTGTAGTCCTCCCCATATACACTCTCTGTAGTGTCCCACCTGGACACATGGAAGTCTGTCCACACTCAGACAGACTCCCTCCACACTCTCACAGACTCCCTCCACTCTCTTTCACATGTGCCAAACACCTCAATTACATAGCCCTGTAACCACACCCACAGGTGATCACATGGCTATGACATCACTAAAGGTTGTATAGACACACACAGGCTTCCCTGACACAGTGTAACAGAAAGATCAGCAGTACCTCTGCTGATCAATACACCCTGGAGCCTGCATCCCAAGGCCACCCACCTTGAGACCCATAATGGTCATTTAGGACCCTGCTCCTGTTACCACACTGAATGTGCCTGTACACCCGTCCTGGGACACCCACACAGCGCCCCCTAGCTGACATAGTGGTAACTATACCACATACCTCCCCCCTCTGTTCAAACTTGTGGGGTTGAACACATGACATCACCCAGGGATCTTGAGACCTGGCACCCATGTCACCTTGCCCTACCAGTCGGGAGGACCATCTCCGTCTGTTTCGGTAGTCATACTACATATTTACATTAGGCCTCCCCTGCCCCCAGCGGTCAGTATCTCGGCCTTGGGCTTTGGCCTTCCCGTCAACGTCCGTCAGTGTGACCAGACACTCTTTAGTCTCCACCTGTCTGCAGTGTGCTTCATCACGCGACCTTTCTCTCACTGGCTGGCTCTCCCAGTTCGCACGGTCATGAGTCACACGTCCAGCTGGGCCAACTGGCTGGTCTGAGTCTGACCCTCGGTCGCTATGTCCACCACCGAGTCTCGTGCCTATGTTACTAAGATTAGAACGGCCACTTGCGGACTCTCGACGTTCTTGCCTTCGACTACCTGTCCTTTCATTCCTTGGAGGATCCTTTCGGGTCCTTACACCTTGGGTTGGAGGGGGACGCCACCTGACGTTCTCTATCTGCTCATTCATCTGCAGTCGATCCTGTCTTAGCTGCTCAATCTCCTTCAGGTACGCTACCCGATATTCCAGGAGCATGCGAAGCTTCCCAATGCTTTCCACTGAACCAACCACAATGACAGGAACCATGTCATCTTCAATAACGACTTGGATTTCACCAGCAGGTGGGATCCTCACTCTCTTCACACAGGATCGATTCACCATCTCCTGCATCACCTTTCCAAGTCTGCCAACGACTTTCCCCACCAGATTTCTGGGTACCGGAATTATGTCTTCCACAAAGCCCAGCCGACTTTGTGCTTCCCTTGCAAGCTCCAGACGTCGAGCGGCTTTCCAGTTACGCTTCACGAGCATCTGTTTCGTGCGGAGACATTGTAGGTGCATCTCCTTCAGGACAGCCACCCTTCTCTCTGTGTCTTCCGTTTCTGCCAGTATCACCAACTGGTCTGTTTCTGGTGCCCAGCTCACACTATAGGCCTTTACTGCCTTTTTAAAGGTCTCATGCACACCTTCGCTGGCACACGCTTCTCGCACGTCTTCGGGTACCTCCATCACACACTTGAAGGTCATGGACTTGCTCTCATCCTGGACAGATGGCTCTGGGTTCCCCACTGACACTTCCCTCAAGGTATCTGCCAAGACCGGGTGACTGTCTTGTGCAGCTCTTGGCTCACCATCTTCCTGAGATTTACAGTCTTCAGGACCCTTTTCCAAGATGGGCTTTGGCAGTTCTGCCTTGCTATCAGTCGGGCAAGGCCGCTGTACGTCTTCACCCATCCACTTCTTCTCCTGTAGAAGACCTTTTACTACTCCACTGAGTTCTTGCAGAACTTTATTTCGCTCCTCTGCCAGGTAGCGACGCTGATCCTCTCTCCTGAGAATCTCCTGTTGATGCTTCTCTTGGGCCTCTCTGAGCACCTCCATATCTTCCAACAGGGTCTTGTTCATGGTTTTACACGCTGACAGGTGACCTCTGAGCTCAGAGACTTCCTTCTCCAGCTCATCCACTCTGTGCTCAGCTGCTTGCCTTAGGACTCTTTCCCGTTCGACATGTTCTGTTACAGTCTCCTTTATAAGCTGTATCTCACAATCATGTTCTCTTTTGGCCAGCACGTGTCTCACCACTACCTCTTTAATTATATCATCAAAGGGTACCACTGGGTCAGTCACACCAGTCGAGTGAACCCTCCAGTTACCGTCCAGCACCAATGTGTCTAGTCCAGTCGTCTCATCTCCCAGCCCACCATCTGTCTTATCACGAGACGTCAGGTCCGTCAGTTGGGCAGATGTACTTCTTCCTCTGGTCAGTTCTACCTCTGACCTGTCCATGTCAGGAGCCGTCACTGTTTCAGTGTCTGCTTGCCCCACAGTCGAAGCATCTCCACCGTCCGACCAAACGTCATCAAACAAAAGAAAGTCCCGGCCCCTCTCCCAGGCATAGACTAAGTCCCGTGGTATCCCTCTACCTTGGCACTCACCACCTTTGGTCCCCTCAAACACTACTGTGTCTACTGCTTAGTTCACCGTGACCCCGTGTTTACAGCGAACCCTGACGTTTTTCTCGGTCAGAGAGAAAACGAGAGGCGTTCCTGTCAGAGTCACCTGACTCTCTGAGTCCAGCCGACCAAAGGCTCCTTCCCGGTGCAGCATCACTGTACACATCTGTGGCCCGTCATTACTACCCGGAAAGGATATTTCACATTCTGAAAAAGACCTGCACATACACTGCGGTACTCCAGACATACCTACTGAGTCACCCAGTGCTGTCACTTCTTCACAGTTGGCCACTTTCTGGACCACCACCCCACTTTGGGTTGCCACTCCAATTTGGGTCACCGCCCCCTTTTGGGTTTCCACCCCTTTTTGGGTTACCACTCCAATTTGGGTCACCGCCCCCTTTTGGGTCACCGCCCCCTTTTGGGTCACCGCCCCTTTTGGGATTTCCCCATGTCCGTCCTGCAGAACCTCTTAGGCCACAGTTCACACAGTACAGTTTGTCTTTTAACGATACCACACAAGTCTTTGCTGGCACCACCACAGCTCCTGCTGTCACTGATCACCGGCACCTCCGGCTGCTGTTCACACACACACACAGCGGCTGGTGTCACTGCAGCTCCTGCTGCGCCATCTTCGTGGACCCGCCGATCCACCGGAAGCCGCTTGTCACCTTCGTAACCCCGCCGGGTTACTGGAAGCCGCTTGTCACCCTCAAAGATAAAAAAAACCACAAAAGCGCGCCCATAGGGCCTTACCAGTGCAGGTATAATGGGTTATGCAGCAATAATACAGGGTACTCACCCTTAATAGTTGTGTAAAGCCACAACTACTGTATCCGCTTAGTTACACTCCATAAAGCTGCAGCAGGATGGTGTAGCCAGACAGCGTCTGCTACCAATGCTCAAAGAGGAAAAACACCAGGTCCCTGTGCTGCGAGACCTTCGTGACCACTCTGAGCCACAGCAATCTGCCTTGCAAAAAAACCTTCGTGACCACTCTGAGCCACAGCAATCTGCCTTGCAAAAAAAACCTTCGTGACTGCTCTGAGCCACAGCAATCTGCCTTGCAAAAAAAACCTTTGTGACTGCTCTGAGCCACAGCAATCTGCCTTCAGGTTTTGCAGAGGAAAAGAGAAAAAAACAAACAAAAAAAAAAAAAACACATGCACAGTCTCTCACGTGTCCTGTCCGTGTGCTGTTCAGGACGTACCGCCTCCACCTGAGAACGTCCAACACACAGGGCACACCGGGTGCTATTCAGGGAGCCGACCCATCTCCCAGGGTCTCCCAACACACCGGCCTCACCAGGTCCAGGGGCTCAGCAAGTGCTCTTCAGGACATCCGTCTCCGCTTGAGACTGCCCAACACACACCTCACCAGGTCCAAGGTCATACCACGTGTTCCAGGGATCCGATTCCTCTCCCAGAACCTCCCAACACTGACCCTCCAGGACCTTGCTCACTGACCCCTCCAGGAACACAGTCTCTCACTGACCCTGGTCAGTGCAACACAGACTCCTGTCTGTTACCTGTGTCGGCCACACAGGTTCCTGGACGCCTCTTCTCCTCAGAGGTATCCCACAAATATTAACACAGTCACTTTCTCTGACCTCAGTCAGTATTACTCACGGTTGTCAGACCGTCTGCTCTCCTGGCTCAGAATTGCCAGCACTGCCACACGTGCTTCTGGGAGTCGCTGCCCGCAGTCTGTCACCAATTGTAGGGATTTGACTCGCTTAGGTGCAGCGGGAGACAAACATGAGGCACGTTCCTTTAAAATTTCACCAGGTTTATTACTCCATAAACCATAGACATCATAACACTGAAATAGCCTCTAGCTTAGGCACAAAAGAACATAAACGTCCGTGGCTTCAGACTCGGACTGAGAGTCTCAGCACATGCTGGGAGCTGTAGTCCTCCCCATATACACTCTCTGTAGTGTCCCACCTGGACACATGGAAGTCTGTCCACACTCAGACAGACTCCCTCCACACTCTCACAGACTCCCTCCACTCTCTTTCACATGTGCCAAACACCTCAATTACATAGCCCTGTAGCCACACCCACAGGTGATCACATGGCTATGACATCACTAAAGGTTGTATAGACACACACAGGCTTCCCTGACACAGTGTAACAGAAAGATCAGCAGTACCTCTGCTGATCAATACACCCTGGAGCCTGCATCCCAAGGCCACCCACCTTGAGACCCATAATGGTCATTTAGGACCCTGCTCCTGTTACCACACTGAATGTGCCTGTACACCCGTCCTGGGACACCCACACAGCGCCCCCTAGCTGACATAGTGGTAACTACACCACAAGACATATATTTTGAATGTGTACGCTATCCATACTTGTTATCCAGAGATACGGTACCCTTTCTAACCTTTGTGCAATCACGTGCGAACCATACTGGGCCTAACACCGTCTGAGCCTGCCTCCTGAGACATATATTTTGAATGTGTACGCTATCCATACATGTTATCCAGGGATACGGTACCCTTTCTAACCTTTGTGCAATCACGTGCAATCCATACTGGGCCTAACACCGTCTGAGCCTGCCTCCTGAGACATATATTTTGAATGTGTACGCTATCCATACTTGTTATCCAGGGATACGGTACCCTTTCTAACCTTTGTGCAATCACGTGCGATCCATACTGGGCCTAACACCGTCTGAGCCTGCCTCCTGAGACATATATTTTGAATGTGTATGCTATCCATACATGTTATCCAGGGATACGGTACCCTTTCTAACCTTTGTGCAATCACGTGCAATCCATACTGGGCCTAACACCGTCTGAGCCTGCCTCATGCTGTATAGACATATATTTTGAATGTGTACGCTATCCATACTTGTTATCCAGGGATACGGTACCCTTTCTAACCTTTGTGCAATCACGTGCGATCCATACTGGGCCTAACACCGTCTGAGCCTGCCTCCTGAGACATATATTTTGAATGTGTACGCTATCCATACATGTTATCCAGGGATATGGTACCCGTTCTAACCTTTGTGCAATCACGTGCAATCCATACTGGGCCTAACACCGTCTGAGCCTGCCTCATGCTGTGTAGACATATATTTTGAATGTGTACGCTATCCATACATGTTATCCAGGGATACGGTACCCTTTCTAACCTTTGTGCAATCACGTGCAATCCATACTGGGCCTAACACCGTCTGAGCCTGCCTCATGCTGTATAGACATATATTTTGAATGTGTACGCTATCCATACATGTTATCCAGGGATACGGTACCCTTTCTAACCTTTGTGCAATCACGTGCAATCCATACTGGGCCTAACACCGTCTGAGCCTGCCTCCTGAGACATATATTTTGAATGTGTACGCTATCCATACATGTTATCCAGGGATACGGTACCCTTTCTAACCTTTGTACAATCACGTGCAATCCATACTGGGCCTAACACGGTCTGAGCCTGCCTCATGCTGTATAGACATATATTTTGAATGTGTACGCTATCCATACATGTTATCCAGGGATACGGTACCCTTTCTAACCTTTGTGCAATCACGTGCAATCCATACTGGGCCTAACACCGTCTGAGCCTGCCTCATGCTGTATAGACAAATATTTTGAATGTGTACGCTATCCATACTTGTTATCCAGGGATACGGTACCCTTTCTAACCTTTGTGCAATCACGTGCAATCCATACTGGGCCTAACACCGTCTGAGCCTGCCTCCTGAGACATATATTTTGAATGTGTACGCTATCCATACATGTTATCCAGGGATACGGTACCCGTTCTAACCTTTGTGCAATCACGTGCAATCCATACTGGGCCTAACACCGTCTGAGCCTGCCTCATGCTGTATAGACATATATTTTGAATGTGTACGCTATCCATACATGTTATCCAGGGATACGGTACCCTTTCTAACCTTTGTGCAATCACGTGCAATCCATACTGGGCCTAACACCGTCTGAGCCTGCCTCATGCTGTATAGACATATATTTTGAATGTGTACGCTATCCATACATGTTATCCAGGGATACGGTACCCTTTCTAACCTTTGTGCAATCACGTGCAATCCATACTGGGCCTAACGCCATCTGAGCCTGCCTCCTGAGACATATATTTTGAATGTGTACGCTATCCATACATGTTATCCAGGGATACGGTACCCTTTCTAACCTTTGTGCAATCACGTGCAATCCATACTGGGCCTAACACGGTCTGAGCCTGCCTCATGCTGTACAGACATATATTTTGAATGTGTACGCTATCCATACATGTTATCCAGGGATACGGTACCCTTTCTAACCTTTGTGCAATCACGTGCAATCCATACTGGGCCTAACACCGTCTGAGCCTGCCTCATGCTGTATAGACATATATTTTGAATGTGTACGCTATCCATACATGTTATCCGGGGATACGGTACCCTTTCTAACCTTTGTGCAATCACGTGCAATCCATACTGGGCCTAACACCGTCTGAGCCTGCCTCATGCTGTATAGACATATATTTTCAATGTGTACGCTATCCATACATGTTATCCGGGGATACGGTACCCTTTCTAACCTTTGTGCAATCACGTGCAATCCATACTGGGCCTAACACCGTCTGAGCCTGCCTCCTGAGACATATATTTTGAATGTGTACGCTATCCATACATGTTATCTGGGGATACGGTACCCTTTCTCACCTTTGTGCAATCACGTGTAATCCATACTGGGCGTGAGAACGGCTGGCGAGCTGTTAAGCAAGCTACAGCACCTGTCCAGACAAGTACAGGGATTCCCTAGCGAGGAGACTTATTTGATTGTTTTCAATGTTGGGACAGCAATTTTTGGGGAGCACTATACTCTGTAGTATGATAGATGGGGCCCACCATACACTGGAACATTCCAAAGGTGGACATCAGACACTGGAGCAGCATTTACAGGGCCCATTATACACTAGAGCATTAGAAATGGGGCCCATTATGTTTGGAGCATTATTTGGGCCCATAAGACAGTGGAGCTTCATCCATGGGGACCAACATATACTGTAGCATTATGTGGAGCTCATCATATACTGTTTCAAACATTATATGGGACCAATGATTCTGTATGGAGAAATAGATGGGCCTCGTCATGAGATGTAAAAAGTGAGGTATTTTTCATTGTACTATACCGCTATTTCTCTGCCGTATCGGAGCATGATGAGTTGTGGTATGTGTTAAAGGGGCGCTCTTTCGCCCAGGGCACATGAAAACCTGGAGCCAGCCCTCCCCCCCAAAAGTTTGTAGCAAAATAACCCCCATTTTTCAGTGCGTAACTTGTATTATGAAGTTAATTAAGGTTGACAAGCTTAAGAAAGAAGAATTGATGCTTTTGGCATTCAAATGGGCACTGTAGGTGTTTCCTGTCCTCCTCTCACTGCCGACTTTTATTCCCCATTGACTTACATTGGGTTTCATGTTTCGGGACGACCCCGACTTTTCCCTATAATCGGACGATCTTGCTCGACCCGACTTTTGGAAAAGTCGGGTTTCACGAAACGAAACGCGACCCTAAAAAACCAAAAGTCGCTCAACTCTACTCGCAGTGCATCATTGACACCGGGAAAATTGGCCCACATGTCTGATTATGCCTTGCAGATCCTAAAAAGGGACCCACGCATTGCCAAAATGATGAACGATGACGACTACTGGTTGGCCAGCATCCTGGATCCACACTATAAAGGCAAATTACAAAACATCATGCCACAGGAGAACCTTGACCTAATATTGGCTACTAAACATGCAACTCTGGTTAACCGGTTGGTTGAGGCATTACCAGCACACAGCAGCGGTGATGGTTCTCACATGAGCCGTACGGGCCGGGGCAGCTTGGCAGAGGTGTTCGTGGTGCACACAGCAGAAGTGGCGTTGGAGACAGGGGTTTCATGACAATGTTGTGGACTGATTTTTCACGGACCGCTCACACAACTGGTAATACTGCATCGATGGAAAGTGACAGGAGACAGCAGTTGTCAACTATGGTTAACAACTACTTTTCCTCCCATATCTATGTTCTCCTGCACAAGTCATTCCCCTTTGACTATTGGGCCGCTAAACTGGACACCTGACCTGAATTGGCGCAATATGCCTTACAGGAGCTCGCTTGCCCAGCTGCAAGTGTGCTATCGGAAAGAGTCTTCAGTGCAGCTGGATCAATCCTGACAGAAAAAAGGACCCGTCTGTCAACCCAAAATGTGGATGATCTAAGCTTCATTAAAATGAACCATGCATGGGTTTCCAAGGATTTTGTCCCACCTTCCCTTGATGACACATAGGTTGCCAGAAAAATGGCTTGCTTTGGTCCTCCTCCTATTCCGTGAACTTGACCTATTTCGCCTTTTGCAGCAGCTGAATGACCCACATCTACATATGCCACTTTGCAAACCTCCCTAAGTGGGCGCCCCCCCCATGGCCGGCATCACCAACTAGCGCACAAAACCGTGCGAGTGCCGTTGCCCGGGACAGGTGGGTAGGCCGACTCTTGGGCGCGGGCACTGGCATGCGGTCCCTCATAGTGCAATCAAGTGTCTCTGACAATGGTGGTGCACACCCACCGTCAGACACACCGCCGTACTATGAGGGGCCCAGTGCCAGTACCGACGCCCACGAGTGTGCCCCCCTTGCTTGGGCAGGGCCCCAGCATTTGCAATGTTTACCTCTCCCTGCTCCTCCGCTGTGAAGTCTGGGCTGTCAAATCCTTCACTGGGACTGCCACTACAAATTGATTGAACTGAAAGATGATGGTTAAGATGTAGCTATGCCCAGTCCTGCTGGCCGGGCTCTAGCTCCAGATGATCAGTGGCTTCCATTTCTTATGGACGTCGACTCACAATTACATGCAGTGGTGGTTTATCATCAGCTTTCACAGTTTCCCTACTCACAAACATGTGACATTCCGGCGCACATTTCAAAATGTGCCCTCTCATGCCAATCAAATAGAATCGCCTACGGCCTGTGGCTTCTGTCTTTTGAACTCCAAAGTTACGTGACAGATCATGATAGCCAGTGAGCACCATGTTTACATCGCTCCCTGTGATAAAAATTGGATTGAGATAAGTAACAGTGATGGAATCAACGGAAGTGCGATACAGCAAGACTTTATTCACAAAAAATGTTTTCACTATCTCAACACACAAATTAATTGAGGGTCAGCATCGCCTATGAGAATTGTGACGGAAGTTTTTCCCGTGAATAGTAATTCCTAGATTTCTGCAATCAATAGCCTTTATGTCACTAATTGTATGCATCTCATTTCCTATTGCGGAGAGGCTGGACTGTATTACTGAGACAGAAATATATATGAAGATTTAAAAATAACTCCAAAAGTAGTAGTAGTAGTAGTAGTTGTGTACGCCTCAAATGCATTTCCTTTTTTCCACTTTTTAGATTGCTGTGTAATCCATACTGAGAACACGGAGATTTTACATGTTTAAACTATGCTATATATACCTGCTATCCAGTGATAAAGTACCCTTTCTCAACTTTGTACAATCTGGTCAAATCCATACTGGGCCTGAGAACATCTGAGTCTGCCTCCTGATCTATAGACATATATTATTAATGTATAAACTAGGCTACATATATACGTGTTAACCGGTGAAACTGTACCCTTTATCAACTTTCTACAATGTTGTTGAATCCATACTGGGCCTGAGAACGGCTGCCAAGCTGTTAAGCAAGCTACAGCACCTGTGGTTTGGACACGTAATTTTTTCAGGAATGATGGTTAGGCCTAACTCCGGAATTGCGGTTGACCTGAACTTACTGGGAAATCATCGTTCGCGGGGAATAATCTGAATCCCAGATCCCCATCACTAACCGAGTTCATCAGGTTATCTGCACATGTAAGCGACAAAAGCTGGTCCTTTCATTGTAGCGTGCATGCAGCCCTGGACATGTACTGGAATGCTAGACCTGTTATTGCTCGATCCCACGTGCCACAGCCTCGCGTATCCCTCTAGTAAGCTTGACGCGTACCACGGGGCCATGCCGGAGTCTCGGTCGTTAACGGAATAAAGCTGAGAAATCACTAGCACAACTACAAACGGACATACCCCACCACACACAGAATCGACAAAGCTTGCAATCTGTCCTTCTTTTCTGTAGCTTGTATGGTAGTGGTTTCCCGGGTGCAGTCCAATTAAGCCACAGGCTCCACTCCTGGTGGTGCCCTTTTGGACATTCCTTTAAGGTTCAGCTTTGCAATCATACTGCACCCGGAAACCAAAAACTTTGCCTTCAGGGACGCTGTTTGGAGGTTCGTGGGAATAACGCCGCCCGATCAGCAGTCGGCATATGGGTCGCCCTCCCAGGGCTGTGGGGTACTCGGTATCGGGCCGGTGTCAGTGGGATGTGTCACAGCAGCGGTGACCCGGACGGTGGCCCTGGGCGCCCATGTAAATGGCGTGGTATAATGGTAAAGAGTTTATATAGATAGTTTGACGCCACCTGTGGTGTTCGGCAACATAGATATTAGGCCGACGCTGCATGCAGATCCTCTAGGACTGATGGTGTTGTGCAGCAAAGATGGTGAAGCTCCGCACAGGTGGAGCTGGAGTCCCAGGGAAGTGTAGATGTAGTGATGGGGGAAAGGCACAGGCGGTGTAGGTGCTGGTACCCAGATGTAGCGGTGCTGGAATAACTGTAGGACACCAGAGCGTGCAGTTCCAAAGCTTTACTCACAGTCTGCAGGTTACACAGATGCCTGCCTCCGTGCTGTGTCCTCCGGGTCAGGACCTCTGCCAACCTCCGGGACCAGAATGGAAAGCTCCCTTCCAACACTCCGCCAACATGTACCTTCCTGAACGTCTCCTTTCTAGCGCTTGTGGGGGAAGCACTCATAGGACCGTGGTTCACTGAAACGCCTCCTGTCTAACAGATGTTCCTCAGACTTTACTTGTATGGCAGACAGCTGTAGCCTTTTCCTTCTGCCTCGCACACGTCGATGCTGGGGCCTCCGAGCCTTAGTTGGGTACAGAGCATTTATAGCTGCTACTTCCCCCGGTTTCTGCTGCAGGAACGTCAGTGTCCCTACAAACTCGGAGACCGGAATCCGGACCATGCGCTCCAGCTAGGAGTGAGCCTTAACTCTGCTCATCCTCCAGCTCCCCTTCTCACATCCACACACTTCCCCTTCCCTGCACAGAGTGCCCTAACTTACCTCCTCCTGACCACAGAGAGCAGCTCCTCAACAGTCAGGTTCAGAGGTCTCCCTGCTGGCCTGGAGTGGGAAATGTGTTGTGTGTTGGTTTCACTGCTAGAGAGATCCTTCGTTGCTCCCAAGCTTGACAACACACTCCCTAGGAGGAAGGCAATGCCACAGTGGCGACCGTACTCTTGGGGACGCCACAAGTGCACTGAGGCCCAGCCACTGCTGGATGATGCTGCTGGTACATTGACCCAGACCACTACATTCCCCTCGCACTCTACACAGCCAGAATCTGACCCAGAGGAAACTCAGGTTCCCCTTCCCGCATACTGTACCACCTTACACGGTGACAAAGAGGAAGGTGCAGATGAAAGTGCAGGTTCCTTGAGCAGGTGGGGGGGCATACTCATGGGCGATGGCACTGGCACAGGGCACCGCATAGTACGTAAAAGTGTCTCTGCCGGTGGGAGGGCTTAAACAGCCAAGTGCAGTGAGATGGAAGATGGGGACGACAAGGAGTTCAGAGTAGTTCAGGGATTCCCTAGCAAGGAGACTTATGTAATTGTTTTCAATGTTGGGACAGCAATTTTTGGGGAGCACTATACTCTGGTGAATGATATATGGGGCCCACCATACACTGGAGCATTCCAAAGGTGGACATCAGACACTGGAGCAGCATTTACAGGGCCCATTATACACTAGAGCAGTAGAAATGGGGCCCATTATATATGGAGCATTATTTGGGCCCATAAGACAGTGGAGCTTCATCCATTGGGACCAACATATACTGTAGCATTATGTGGAGCTCATCATATACGGTTTGAAACATTATATGGGAATAATAATTCCATATGGAGAAATATATGGGCCTCATTACTCTGTATAGCGCACTAAGCGCTGGCCATAATACTGTATGGAGTTATATACTGTCCGTTTTTGGAGGTATTGGAGAATTTAAAATGGATATCAGTCATGAGATGTAAGAAGTGAAGTATTTTTAATTGTACTATACTGCTATTTCTCTGCCGTATCGGAGCATCATGAGTTGTGGTATGTGTTAAAGGGGCGCTCTTTGGCCCTGGGCCCACGAAAACCTGGAGCCAGCCCTCCCCCCACAACTGTAGCCAAATAACCCCCATTTTTCAGTGCGTAACTAGTATTATGAAGTTAATTAAGGTTGACAAGCTTCAGTAACAAGAATTTATGCTTTTGGCATTCAAATGGGCACTGTTGGTGTGTTTCCTGTCCTCCTCTCCCTGCCGACTTAAATTCTCCATTGACTTACATTGGGTTTCATGTTTCGGGACGACCTCGACTTTTCCCTATAGTCGGCCGATTTTGCTCGACCCGACTTTTGGAAAAGTCGGGTTTCATGAAACGAAACTCGACCCTAAAAAAACAAAAGTCGCTCAACACTAGTTGTAAGGAATTCCTTTTTTTTTTTGCTCATGTGGAGCAGTTATCAACGGAGCAATGGAATTCCTTACAACATTATCTGTTGGTTGTCCTTGTGGACTGGAGTTGGGGAACCCTGCTGAATTCAGTCTGTGCAATATTACAAGAATGTAGACACTGCTGCGGAAAATACAAGTTATATAGATTGTTTTTTGTTACAACAAATTTGTCCAAGTCTGACACAAGAAACATCAGTAATGGTGTCAAAAAAACAAATCTATGTGACTTGCATTTTCAGCACCAGTCTCTTCAGTCATATAATATTGCACAGACTGAATTGAGCAGGGTTCCCCAACTCCAGTCTTCAAGGCCAACAAACAAATCATGTTTTAAGTAATTCCATTACTCCGGTGATAACTGCTTCACCTGACCCCCAAAGAAAAGGAAATCCTTAAAACATGATCTGTTGGTGGACATTTAGGACTAGCTTTTGGAAACCCTGGTATAGAGGATGTTGTTGAGTGCAAGGCATATCTATTGTTACCTTGCCTTTTTTGTACCATCATCATTTAACTATTTTAGAGACAAGGCAAGAGACTGTAGATATACCTTGTAATTAACCACATACTCTATTACGTGTGTGTTGAAGAAACTGATGACATGATGGTGAAAATAAATGTTATATTTACTTCACAAATACCCTGGCCTTGTATCATCATCACTATCACACCTGGGCAGGTGAATACACATGAGCTTTAACCTGCAGCATTGCTTAACTCTCCATATATTTGAAGCAGACTGTAGCGATGCTGCAGTTTAATGTGTATTCTTGTGCCCATGTGTGATAACTTTGTTAAGTAGTGGTAACTTCAGCATAACACCAGGCCTGGGTATTGTAGATGCTGTATAAACTTTATTATGTCACCAGTGTGCTTTCAAAATCAAGCCACAGTGTTGATCCTACAAATAATATTTATAGTCACATGTTTTGGTGGCCCATGTGACACAAATATTATTTGCATTATCTCCACCGTCGCTGTTAATTGAACACACACTGTATAGATTATAAAGGTCATACAACTTGTGTGTGTATGTATAGTGACCTGGTCAGGAGTATTAGTAAATTCATGATGCACAAAACACAGCATCATAAATTCACTGATACACCAGGCTACTTGATAACAGTATTGGGAGTGTAAAAACACAGAATTAACTCAGTACAGGTATCAAAACAGTGTTTTTATTAACATACCAACAAGAAATTTTTTTTTACACCATTTGCTCTTGCCATTCCACCCGTCTTACATCTGAGTTGAAGTAAGCCACAAATTGGTGCCTCATTTGGCCAACTTCAACTGATGACTTGAGAGGGTGCTGAGTAAATTCAGGCAATGGGTTCAGAGCAACATCTTCAAGATCTAAGTTCGGGTGCTCTCTAGCAATTACAAAATTATGTAGAACCACACACGCCTTCACCACCTCATCCACTGTTTCCAGTTTCAGATTAATGGCTGTGCCAAGAATGCGCCATCTGGATACAAGAATACCAAAGGCACACTCTACAGTTCTTCTGGCCCTGGTCAGCCAGTAATTAAAAATTCTTTTGGTGTGGTCCAAGTCCCGGCTGGAGTAGGGCTTGAGCAGGTGTTGGCACATCTGGAATGCCTCATCACCAACCATTACAAAGGGCTGTGGGGGACCTTTGGTGTTGGGAAGAGGCCGTGGCATGGGGAAATTTAACTGGTTGCCATACAACCTCCGGCCCATGTCCGAGTTCTTAAAAGCCTGGGAGTCATTCCCACGGCCAAATGCACCAATGTCCACTGCAATAAACATACAGTCTGTATCCGCAATGGCCAGGAGTACAGTAGAAAAGTACTTTTTATAGTTGTAGTACTCAGATCCAGTTCTTTTGGGCTTGATAATCCGGATGTGTTTCCCATCAACCGCTCCCAAACAGTTGGGGAAATTGCAGACTGTCCAGAATCTTTCGGCGATTTCCAACCACTTTTCTGCGGTGGGCAGGGGCATGAATTCTGGACAAAGAACCTTCTACAAAGCCTGGCAGGTGTCCGCTACAATTCCATACAACGTGGATATTCCAATACGGTACTGGAAGTGGAGTGAAGAGAGGGTCTCTCCAGTAGCCAGGAATCTGTGACACAAAGAAACAACAAAATTAATATTTGTGTATATGGATTTTTAAAACACCTAAAATTCACTGAAAAAAATAAATAAAATCATAAAAATACATCTGCAGCCTTTTGTTCAATATATGCCATAAAAAAATTACTGCAGCCTTTTGTTGACTACATGGCAGAACTATAATTCTGCCAGATTTGGAAAAGAACATGTCACAACAAAGAAAATTCTGCAGGCATTGGTTTTGCAAAACTACGTACCATAATGTGACCAGGAGCCGTTCCTCAGGAGTAATCGCACGCCGGAGCTGCATGTCCTGTCTCCGGATGACTTCTTGGACACGACCAAGTAAATCGTTAAAGGTTTCTTGGGACATCCGGCTATAATATGTAAATTTCTCCGGGTTTGCCTGGAGCTCGCTGTAGAGGGTGAGGTACGCTCCACGGCTCTCCCGGAGTTCAATAATGGGATGTATCCACAAACGCTGCCGCTGCCGTCTTCGCTGCCTCTCTCTCTCACTCTGTTCATGGCAAGCAACGGCATAAGCCTGAGCCATCCTCATGTCCAGATCCAAGTCAAAGTAAAAACTCTTCCAGCGCAGAATCCCTGTTTCACAAGGCAAATGCAAGCAAATGTGAAGAATTCAGCTGTAAACAGGGTCTATATAAAGAATTTCAATAAGACACGCCCACTGCTGTCCCATTGGTGGAGTGTGTTGCAAGAATTTTTCAAGGATTTTTTCTCCTGTGAAATGACACCATTGCGCATAAAGAATGCAAACGCATGAAAAACGCTTACAAACGGATAAAAACGCTGCTATTTTTTTGTCGTAATGCGCACAATAATGCTACAAAAAACGCAGCATTTACAACCGTTTGCATGCGCTTTTGACATGCGTTTCATGTGTGCTCGATACGCTGCGCAAAAAGGCGCAAGTGTGAAACTAGCCTTAAATATGAGTGACTGAGCAAAGGGTCTGAATACTTATGACCATGTGATATTTCAGTTTTTCTTTTCTAATAAATTTGCAAAAATTTCTACAATTCTGTGTTTTTCAGTCAAGATGGGGTGCAGAGTGTACATTAATGAGAAAAAAATGAAATTTTTTGAATTTACCAAATGGCTACAATGAAGCAAGAGTGAAATATTTAAAGGGGTCTGAATACTTTCCGTACCCACTGTAGCTTGTTTGTAGTCTGTTACCATGGAGATGGAGGATGATGTCACAAAATTCTTTTGAAAAACCAATGAAAATTCATCTTTACATGGATATTGCTTTTCTTCAATTAACAGCAAATATAATAATACATTATAGTTAGGGCACTTTGTAATTTGAAGCCGTACATAACATCAACACAGTATATTGTCCTGCATATGTGAAACTAATAGAAGGTTCAATAATTGGTTCAATAGGCTTCTATAAATAATATATTTACATCCTATCTTGTATATTCAGTGACTTCCAAGATTTATGAGAAGTGTGCCTCCCAGTAATCTTTTAATTAAAAAATGTTGCTGTTGTGCATTAATTCATAGCCTGGACATAATACATTACAGACAGAACATAACACATTACAGACAGAGCATAAACTGCAGGTGCTGCTGTCATGTCCTCTTTATGAGGGTGCAGCTGCTTAAGACAAATATTATCCTTAAATGGTATTATATGACTTCAGTAGTGGCATTAATTGCTAATATACTCTGTAATTCTGGATCGTGAAGGCAGAAGTGATGTTACGTAGTTACACACATACAGTACAGCCGTTAGATCATATGGTAGCTGAAAAAAAAAATAAATGTTCCTTACATTTGACCTAGGGAAGGGCATGGGTAACATAAAAGTAAAGGATTAAATTAGGAAAGGGGAAGGTGAGTTTCATGTAAATTACTGATATTTGTTTAAGGACGCTCTTTCATCAGGTCAAAAGTGGCCAATTCTTGCTCTTATGTTATTCACCCCATACAGCCACAATCCATGTGATAAGGCTCACATGCTTCGTTTAGAACACCAATAATCAAAATAATGCAAGTTAAATAAGAATAAATCACTTTATTCAGACATAAAAGTCAAATAGCATATTAATATTAATACTGAAGCAACACAGGTCAGGCTAAAACAGGGGCACCTGGGAAATGTAAGGAGAATTACCCTGCCTCCTAAGATCATATAAGTGGAATACACTGCATGAAGCATTTCTGTGCGAAACGCGCAGTGGGAGCTGTGGATCCATGGTTCCTGCCTCTGTTCACTGCAAGGTATTCTTTGGTCATTTGCTATTGCTTATATCTTTTTAAAAACCTTCATATTTGGAGCTCTCTAGTTTAGCTGTACGTGGATGGAGTACGTGGTCTTATGTTTCTCTTACATATTCCATGTCATATTTCCTATATTAACTCATATACATGTGCAACGCTAGAGCCAGGGGTACTCAACTTTCTCTCCAACTGTCACTCTACCTCAAGGTCTCCTACACTTATCTACTTCCTTCACCCACACCCTCTACCTAGTTCCCCCTCCAGCCTGAGATGGGGCCCTCCCTAAATAGGGTCCGCCCAGATCCCCTGGCCTGGAGTGGTGTTGGATGCTAGTGAGCGGGTACTGGGTAGTGCCCCCTCCTTACCCGAGAGTGGGGTACAACATCTCTGGCTGAGGTGCAGTACCTCTGTGGTCACTGGACCCTCAGGGGCGCCACCACACATGTATTCTGTACAGGCTTTTGATAGCTTAGGTACACTTTGATGTGGCTGGATGGCTTTTATACTCTGATTAAAAAAATGCTAAGTACCTTATGTTTTTAATGTGCTTACCAATATTACATAACGTTTCCACCAATATTGGAGTTCATGTATTCATTAATTGCAGTGTGCTGACACATTGTGTATGTATGATTGTTTATTGGGTGGATAGTATTTTTGTGCACCTGTACATTAATTTAATATTAATGGTGTGTGCACCCAATTTTTTATTTTTTTTTTTGTATTATACACTGGGATTGTGACCCCTCCAGGACTCAGCACTCTGATGTACACATCCTTCCCAGACAAGGTTTTAATTGCAAGATACAACTGGTTTTCTTTCACTACCCTTTCAGATGAAGCCTGGATTGGCACATGGAGAGACTACACATTAGTGATAGGGACTAGAGGTCCTGGCAGCTCAGTCAGAGCCCTGGTGTGGAAGGAGTCAGAGGGGATTTCCTTACTGCTCTGACAGAGCTTCGTGGCAGCTATTCAGGAGGAAAAGCTGCATTCAGGTGGTGGACTCTGTTGCTGGGAGCAAGAGCAACAGAGCAAAGCTAAGTGGTGTTTCCCTGTTTGTATTTTTCCCTGATGTGTATTAGTACAGCGGTGTGGCCAGTGCCTGCATCACCCAGCTCCCTAGCAAGGGATAGGTGTAGGGTGTGCTAGGGTGACAGGTATCCTGATCGGCGCCTGGTGCAGAACCGGCCTAGGGAACGTTAGGAGTGTGAGGGACACTGACTCAGGGGAGTGCAGGAGGTCTCCACATCCCCGTTCCCTATCGCAGGGCCCACCATTGTAACTGCTTCCCCTTCCCCCGTGTCTTGTTGTTTTAGTTACCGGCCTGCGGGCCATGTCACACAGAACAGTTTCACATGCCGTGTCTTGTTGTTTCAGTTGCCGGCCTGCTGGTCGCGTCACACAGGACGGGTCCACGTGACACGATGTCTGTAAAGAAAAAAAAAATTATTACACATTTCTAGAGGCAGCAGCTAAACTTACCCAAAGGCAGCAATATCCTCACCTCATGATCAGCTTGGGCCAGTTCTTGCCGAGATGGCGAATAGACCGATCCAGAAGAAGACATGCTGAAATTTAACAAAAAATATATTAGTGCATAATAAATTGTACAGGACACACACACATTATGTTGAAGAATACTCACATTTTGGCTGCTGAAGCTTGAATCCAAGGCTCTTGTCTGGTCTTCTATTCAAGGCTGTCTGTAGCTGCTCTTCTCTTGCTCTCTGTAGCTGCTCTAATCTTCAAGGCTGTAGTGGTGTGGCCCTGAAGACACCTTCTTTTATCAACACTCCTCCCAAACAATGTTGCTTGTTTTTAGGGGGAGGTTTAAACAACTGTCTAGACATTGTTTACTCAAATCGCGTGCACGCACAAAGCGCTGTCATGCGCGTATCCAAGCGCACGACAGCGACCCCATAGACTGTAGTGCTATTTTTGGGTGCACACCGTGCGCATACGTACGCGCGCGATTTTTTTAACAATGTAGGCGGAACAAAAAATGCAACATGTAGCGTACGGCACGTCTGGGTGCACACCTGGAAAATGCGCAGCGCACACTAAACGCTGATGAGTGCATGCAATCGCAAGACCCTGCGACCACCATGTTAGAGATATGGGAACATTGCGCGTGCGCCCGATAGCGCATGATGCGCTGCGTGATGAAACGCTAGTGTGAAACCAGCCTAAGTCACATGCTGTCCATTTCCTTGTGAGTCTCCTTGAGATGGTTCGACTCCTTCATTGGAGTCCAGCTGTGTTTAATTAAACTCATAGGACTTGATTTGTAAAGGCACACACCTGTCTATATAAGACCTCACAGCTCACAGTGCATGTCAGACCAAATAAGAATAATGCTGGTGTAGATATAGTCTTCTAGCTAGTAGATCACTCGCTGTTAACCGTCAAAGGAACTGGCCAAGGAGCTCAGAGACAGAATTGTGGCAAGGCACAGATCTAGCCAAGGTTACAAAAGAATTTATGCTGTTCTCAAGGTTCCTAAGAGCACAGTTGCCTCCATAATCCTTAAATGGAAGAAGTTTGGGACCACCAGAAGTCTTCCTAGACCTGACCGCCCAGCCAAACTGAGCAATCATGGGAGAAGAGCCTTGGTGAGAGAGGTAAAGAAGAACCCCAAGATCACTGTGGCTTAGCTCCACAGATGCAGTAGGGAGATGGGAGAAAGATCCGCAAGGTCAACTATCACTACAGCCCTCCACCAGTTGGGCATTTATGGCAGAGTGGCTCAACGGAAGCCTCTCTTCAGTGCAAGACAAATGAAAGCCCGTATAGAGTTTGCTAAAAAACACATGAAGGACACCCAGACTATGAGAAATAATATTCTCTGGTCTGATGAGACAAAGGTAGAACTTTTTGGTGATAATTCTAAGCAGTATGTGTGGAAAAAACCATGCATTGCTCATCATCTGTCCAATACAATCCCAACAGTGCAACATGGTGGCAGCATCATGCTATGGAGGTGTTTTTCAGCTGCAGGGACAGGACTACCGGTTGCATTTGAAGGAAACGTGAATGTGGCCGAGTAAAGAGATATCCTGGATGAAAACCTCTTCCAGAGTGCTCTGGACCTCAGACTTGGCTAAAAGTTCACCTTCCAACAAGATAATGACCCTAAGCACACAGCTAAAATAACAAAGGAGTGGCTTCAGAACAACTCTGTGACCATTCTTGACTGGCCCAGCCAGAGCCCTGACCTATACCCAATTGAGCATCTCTGGAGAGACCTGAAAATGGCTGTCCACCAACGTTCACCATCCAACCTGACGGAACTACAGAGGATTTGCAAGGAAGAATGGCAGAGGATCCCCAAATCCAGGTGTGAAAAGCTTATTGCATCATTCCCAAGAAGACTCATGGCTATACTAGCTCAAAAGGGTGCTTCTACTCAATACTGAGCAAAGGGTCTGAATACTTATGACCATATGATATTTCAGTTTTTCTTTTTTAATAAATTTGCAAAAAATTCTACATTTCTGTTTTTTCAGTCAAGATGGAGTGCAGAGTGTACATTAATGAGAAAAAATGAACTTTTTTGAATTTACCATATGGCTTCAATGAAACAAAGAGTGAAAAATGTAAAGGGGTCTGAACACTTTCCGTACCCACTGCATATGTAGTCTGATCCTACTATCTTCTATCTGTCCTCTATGTCTTCCTAGCCACACAAAGATATTAAGTTAGCATGTGGTATAAGCATACAGTTATAAGAATAAAAAAGTACACCCTCTATCAGTTCTATGGTTTCATGCTTTAGGACATGACAAGAAAACATCTGGTCTTTAGAAGGTATTAATATTGGGTAAATCCAACCTCATATGAACATCAACACGTGACAAATTACACCATGTTATTAATTACTTTAAACAAAAGCAATGCAGAAGGAGTGTGTGAGAAATGAAATACACCTCATGAATCAATAACTTGTAGAACCACCTTTAGCAGCAACCACTTAAAGCAAAGGTTTACTTTATAACTTTATCAGTTTCTTACCTTGTTCTAGAAGAATTTTGGCCCATTGTTGTTTACAACATGACTTAAGTTTATTGAGGTTTGCGAGCATTAGTTTATGCACAGCTCTCTAAAAGTCCACCACAGCATTACAATTGGGTTGAGGTCTGGACTGTCACTGGTCCAATGCGATAGTTTGATTCTTTTCTTTTTGGGGCTTTCTGATGTCGATTTGCTCATGTGCTTTGAATCCTTATCCTTTAGCATAACCCAGTTTTGAACAAGTTTTAGCTTTTGGACATTGCTGGACAGTTAGCAGGAGGTTGAATGTGTTCACATGCTGTGTTTGGTTTTCCATATGACATTGTTCCAGAAGTCTGGTGGTTTGGTCAAATGCACCTTGATAATCTTTAACCACTCCACCACACAATTTTTATAAAGAAGAGGCTTTCTTTTGGCAACTGCTTTGATTAAGCTACGATGTTGCATGGCAATTATTAAAATTTTGGTTTGCATCATATGACGTCATAACGTTGTGATGAAGTTGTGGTATTTTCAGCACAGCAAACGCCAAAGAAGCTGAGCATTGGCATTTAAAAAGATACTGTTCACCAGAAGATGCCAAACATGGCCCAGTGAAGGCTGCCCCACTGACCAAACTGAATAAGACAACCGGACATGATCGAGACTGTGGCTTCACATATGAGGGTTGGGTGAGAATTATTTATTTTTACTGGGATCTGGGATCTGGAGGGACCCTAGATAATAATGATGTGCATCACATAAAATAGATGCAAATCAATTTTTTTGGCAAACTTGATTCTCTCCCCACTATTACACAGGCATTCTGGTGTTGACTTTCCTCCAGTCACCTCTTCACCAGTCTTATCAAGTTTCATATCATATGTATTAATTTATGTGGTCTTTAATGTAAGATCTGGTGACAGATCCACTATATTAAGAAGCAGAAAATCCTTCAGCAAGTTTACCTAATGTTTACTTTTGTCATTGAAGTGGAGTTCTCAAGTTTGAAAGTTATTCACTATCCAAGTGGATAGTTTTCCAATTGCTAGGCGTCCAACTGTCATGGCCTCCTCGATCCCGAGAACCAACCTCGGCTAAATGGAGCCAAAGTCAATCATCCTGCCTCTTCATTCATTCAGCACTGCACTCAGCAATCTCAGATGCTCCCATTAGGAATCGATGGAGCAGAAATGATTGACCTATGCTCCATTTAGCTGCGGTTCTTCAGTTCACTAATTCTTGGGATCAGAGATGGCCGCGGCGCTCGCACCCCAGTTATCAGAAAATTATTCCCTATCCTGTAGATAGGTGAAGGCAGATAAACTTGAGAACACCACTTTTATTTCTAGGTTTATTGTCCCATTTAATTTTATCTCTTTTTTGACTCACTTATCAGTGGGAATTCATTCCACATTTAAGAACAATCCCATGTAGTAGTTATATACTATCGCTTTATTACAATATATCGAGCAACATTTAAAGTTACACATTTTATTTTTTACCTTCACCTGTTGCCTTTAATATATTTTCTTTTATTAACCAAAACAGGTCTGTTTATACATTTATAACACAGTATTCACTTTTAATTAGACCTCTTGGTTCCACGCACAGTATTTACCTTGGTTGTAATGTTTGTCATGAATCACAGGTAATTGTTCTAAATTAAACATATGACTCATTTCAATGAATAGTCTAGATGATCCATAGGTCAGGGTTCATGGAAGGTGTTTTTTTTTCTAGACTTCCATGAAAAAATATCTGGTTGGAAAAGAAAACTGTTTTATTTGGGAGTTTTGCAGACAGTGACTCAGATCTTTACTTTCCTGGATCTCTCCTTTTACATATGGCTCTTGATAGACAGATATTTGACCCACACCTGCAATGGAAAGATCAGCAGGAGTTCAGGCAACCTTACCAAACAGTTGCTCACTTGTTCAAAACATGAATAACATTTTGCTTAAAACAGATTTTGGTGATAGTTTTAGATTCCAGTAGCTCATATACAGGATGTCACAATTTTTAGATCTTACAATAACTTGGTAAATATGTAGTAATAAATATTTTCTAATGAGAGTTTACCATTTGATCTTCTTAGAAATAAGGAGAAATTTACCCTTTGAGTTTTTGGCTTAGCTTGAGTGAATTGAGTTATTTGGGTAGTCTGTTTATAGTAAATGTTGTCTAAATGGATACTTTTCTTGATACACATAATACACCAAGTAATCGGCAGCAGCTTAAGATGGGAGTTGCATTGTTGAATTTTTGGCGCTGGAAATATATTTTTTCTTCTAATATACACACGGTAGGATGGCAGGTTGCCTCGTTATTGCGGCACCATGCAAAATTGGCATTTAAAATGTTTCAACCCCTTTTGTAAATTTGATTTATTAGCAACATTTACAAACTTTTTGCTTTTCCCTCGTTACACATAGCGATATCGCTAGCAATATCGCTGTAACGTCACTGGTTTTGTGACGCAGCAGCGATATTGCTAGTGATATTGCTACTGTGATACTTACCTCCGACCGGCTCCCCCGCTGGTTATCGCTTATCGCGCGAGAAGGTCCTGGCCCATTTCTAGTCGGGCGCTTCCTGCTGGGCTTCCTGTGGCGCCAACGAGCGACGTGTGGACGCGGGCGGGAGGACGTCAGGATCGTCGCGTCTGACAGGTAAGTAGCGACCCCCAATCCCTGCTATGTCGCTGGTGAGATCTGCCTGTGTGGCAGCTCACTAGCGACCACTTAGCGATGCACCAGCGATCCATATCGTTGTCGGGATCGCTGGTGCATCGCTAAGTGTAACGGTACCCTAAGCAAGCAAGAACAATTGGAATAGATTAATTAAATTAATAAATCAAGTGTTTTCTCCAAATTAAAAACAAATTGCCACTTTTAAAGAATAATGAAGTCTCAGAATTAGTCAATCTTAGTTCTTTCTTTGGTTTGAGTGCAACAACTTTCTTCTTTTAATCTCATCAAACATGTGTTACATGGTTCAAGCTAACCAACTGTGAAGGAGGCACCAATATCATCCATGACTTGTTCTGAAAACAAGTCTTCATGCATTTTGTGGTTTGTATGGAATCATTGTTCTTTTGGAAGAACCAATGATCTCCCCATCTTCTTATTCCCAAGAGCAGACGTAATGTTTTTTCCATGGATTTCTTGATACTTGACTGAATCCATCTAGCCTTCCACACGTTGCAAGTTCCCAGTGCTAGAGCAATGGCAGGTTCCTTTTAAAGACCTGATATCATACAAGCCTGCATTTCCATGTGCATATTTTGTTTGTCTTTTCAATGCATGTGCATTATTGAAATAAGCAGAAGTGGAGAGAATTAATTAATTATTATTGGATCTGTCTGTGTTCCATTTTGTGGCAGATTTTATGCTGATATTTTTTCTTTCTAAAAACTGTCACAAAGGAAACCAGACGGACATCATAATAATCAGATATGCAACTGATTTTTTGTTTATTTTGTTCTGTTTGTCTGTTACTTAAAACACAATGGACACCATGTTTTTTTTTTTATTTCAGCGCTGAAGTGGTGCTACTAAATTAGCTTCCTTGTCCCAGTCTTATATTTACCGGCCGTCATCTTCATCTGTTCCCGGTGCCAGTCCCACAATGCCATTTTGTTTTTATAGCATCATTCCAGCTCTGCAATAAAAAAAATAGCTGGAGTGGTTTGAAAAATTACAATATCTGTTTGCCTTTTATTCATTTATCGTGTAATGTGTAATGAAAACCAATAAATTAATTTGTTTTTTAATAAAAGATGATGGGAAACTACCGAGCTAAAAATACCATATAACAACTCAATTTGTTTACCGATGCAAATTTATAGTATTAATCATCAAGTAGTTAAGAAGTGATGCAATCTGCAGGCTTGTACTCATTAACTCGTAAAAAATGATTACAACCACAGTCAGTGTCCATAATCACACTTGTTTGCTCAGTCTATCCCTGGGCACGCACATTAAATTTATTTAGATTTTAAAAATAAGTTCACAAACATTTCATTTACTACATAAACATGGAGCAGATATTTCTAGCTTCTACGTTTTACAACACACATAGATAATGGGTATTTGTAAGTATCAATTACAGCCATATCCTTTGACAATTATGCGTGGCATCATTAGCCTGTGGGTCTGAGCACCATTCTTAGGCCGGAGTCACACTACCATAGAATACGGCCGAGTGCTAAACAAGAAAACATCACACAGCACTCGGCCCAGTGTTAATCTATGAGGCAGCTAACATCAGAGTTTTTTTTTCTCAGGCGTATTCAACATGCATGTAAAATCGCAGAATTCTACAATTGTATGCGTGAGACTCACCAATGCAAGCCTATGAGTGCGAGAAAAAAATCGGATGACACACGAACCTTGTGAGTGCTACCCGATTTTTATGCACCGATGTCCTTTAAAAGCCGGCAATTCATCTGCCAAATACAGTAAAATCACAGCGTGACATGTTAGAGTAGAGATATACACATAGAATACATAGATATACAGATGTCAGTGAAATACATACTGTATATATATATGTATATATATTGCATAGATACAGTAGATATAAGAAAAGCCGGCAATTCAGCAGCCACGAAGCGTAAAATCACAGCAGGAGCCAACAGGATAGAATACATGGATTACATAAAGTAAATACACATCGAATACATAGATATATAGGTGTCAGTGACATATACAATTAGTACAGTGTGTGTGCAGCTTACTGTACATGTATTTAAGAAATAAAAAAACATTTTTTTGAAAAAATGGTGTCGGCTCCCGCATAATTTTCTTAAACAGCAGAGGGAAAGCCGACGGCTGGGGGAAAATGTTTATAGCCTGGGAAGGGGTTAATACCCATGGAGCTTCCCAGGCTATTACTATCAGCTCACAGCTGTATACTCAGCCTTTACTATCAATTAAATAGGGGACCCTAAAAAAAAGACATAGGGTCCCCCTATAAGTAATAACCAGCAAAGGCTATACAGACAGCTGCAGGCTGATATTAATAGCCTAGGAAGGGGCCATGGATACTGCCCCCATACTGGGGGCAATTCTGGAACTTAGCCTCGCTCTTCCCACTTACTCTGTAGCGGTGGCAAGTAGGGTGATAGTTGGGAAGAGTTGTTGTCACTTTTGTATTGTTAGGTGATATAAAGCCCCAAGTTTAGCAATGGAGAGGTGTCATTAAGACACCCCCTTTACTAACCCCATGGTCATATCGTATAAAAACATACACACCCAGAATAAAGTCCTTTAATTGAAAAACTCCTTTAATAAATCTTAATTAAACCATACTTATGACCTCACCCATTCCACTGACACCTTTGTCTTCTGAAAAAGAGTTTGAAAAGCAAACAACCATATTCCTCACCTTTCCAGAGAGATGATAATCCATCTGTCCCATGACACTTTTAGCTCTGCTACATCTAGATGGCAGGCTGCATGGTTGCATGATACGACCATACAGCCTGTCATCCAGCAGAAACACGGAGCATTGTGTGCTTAGTGTCTCCCTATGAACTACTATTACCTATCTGATGACACTGCGAGCGTGAGAAAGTTGTCCTGCTCGCAGTGCCATCAGACAGGTCCTGCGAGTTTACAGCCAATGAACTCACCTCACTTATGTGACGTCAGCATGAGTGCGAAATTTTTCCTCTGTGCTTGAGCTGATATCAGAAAGATGAAGTGAGTTCATTGGCGGTGAACTCACAGGACCTGTGTGATGGCACCGGAAGCAAGAGAACTTCAAATAGGTAATAGGAGTTTACAAGGAGACACTGAGCACACACTGCTCAGTGTCTCAGCTGAACCATGCAGCCTGCTATCTAGATGTAGCAGAGCAAGACCCGTCCACAAAAATCCAGCCCTTAAAATGGCTAATTAACCCCTCTCAACAGATAGTGTGCTGGAGCAAACTTCTGAGTTTCAAATCACTGAAGCTAATAGCCTCAGCTGCCCAAAGCCAGGGGTATTGGCACCTTTACTCACCAAACAGGCAAGCCTGGACAGGGCATCTGTGTTACCATGTAGTTTCCCTGGCCTATACTCCATGAGGAAGCTGTAGTCCTGAGGTGCCAGAAACCACCTAATCACACGAGCATTCTTACCATTCCTTTCCCTCATCCATCTCAGGGATGCTAGGTCTGACACTAACCTGAGCTTCCAGCCTAATAGGTAGGAGCTCAGTGTGTCAATTACCCATTTGATGTTCAAGCACTCTTTTTCCACAATGGAGTAGTTTTTCTCACAGAGTTTTCTGCTTAAGTATAGGATGGGATGTTCCTCCACATTTACTTCCTGAGACAACATGGCCCCTAACCCGACCTCTGAGGTGTCGGTCTGGACCATAAATTCACTGCTGAAGTCAGGTGTGATCAAGACAGGCTGCTTACACAGAGGATGACCTTCAACTCCTGAAATGCCATTTTTGCTTGAGAGGACCAAGAAGATCAGTCAGGTGGTGGCTTTCATGGTGAAATTTGGGATAAATCGCTATAGCATCCCACAATTCCCAGAAATGCCCAAACTTGTTTCTTGGAGACCAGTTACGGCCAATTCTGTATTGCCTCTACCTTATTTACTTACAGCCTGATTTTGCCCCTTCTGACTATATAGCCTAAGTATTTTGCCTCTTCTTTACCCATGGTGCATTTCTTTGGGCTTACGGTAAACCTTGCCTTCCTATGAGCATCTATTACCGCCTGGACCTTCTGTGGATGACTTCCTCAATCCAGACTGGAGATCATGGTGTAGTCCAGATAAGCTGCGACGTAACTTTTGTGAGAGGCTAGGATTCGGTCCATGGCCCTTTGGAAGGTATCTGTGGCTCCTTGTATCCTGGTGCATTGAAAGCACCCGTCAGGTGTAGAGTGTTTTCTCCTTGGCACTTGAGGAGAGGAGAATTTACCAGTACCCTTTTGTTAGTTCCAGGGCAGTAATTTTCCTGGCTGACTCTAGCCTCTCAATGAGCTCATCGACCTGGGGCATCGGATATGCATTGAACTTGGACACCTCGTTCAGCTTCCTGCAGTCTTTACAGAAATGTCACTCTCCATTTGGCTTCGGCACAAGGACAAGAGGGCTAGACCAGATGCTCTTTGACTCCTCCATGATACCCAGATTCAACATTCACTTCCTTGGCAATCCAACACAGCTTTTGGTTCACCCTCACATGCAGTTCTGTCAGGATTTCAAGGTCCACAATCTGCGTACAAACTGGAAACTCCAAAAACATGTTCAGGTTCTTCTAAAGTAATCCTTGGCACTGTTGCTTCTGGGCTGGTGACAGTGTCTCTACCACTGTGACATCATCAATCCTGACTTAAGGATTGGCCCCTAGGCACATCACTTCCACCAGTTCACTGTTTCACCAAGATTTCAGTGTGTAATGTGATACAACTAGTATGGCTTTCTTCTTTCTGGTTGGTGGTCCTTGTAAATGACATCACTCAACATGTTGACCACCTCATATGGCCCTTGCCACTTGGCCAGGAACTTACTTTCCACAGTGGGGATCAACACCAACACCCGGTCTCCAGGGCTAAACTGTCTAAGTCTTGCCGATCGATTGTAAGCCCTTGCATCACCCTTATGATCCTGCCCTGCATCTGGGACACATGTTCTATGACGCTTTGGTGGGGTGTTATCCCCGCTTCCCAGGTCTCCTTTGCAATGTCCAGAAGTCCCAAGGGTGCCATCTGTATAGCAACTTGAATGATGAGAACCCATAGAGGCCTATGAGATTTCTATAGTGGAGAACAGTAGATATGGTAGCATGCATTCCCAGTATCAGCTATACTTCTCTACAACCTTCTTCAGCATAGATTTCAAGGTCTTGTTGAACCTATCCACCAGGTGGTCAATCTGCGATTGGTACACTGTCTGGAGTTGGGTAATCTGGAGAGCCTTACACAACTTCCTCATCACTTTGGATATAAAAGGAGTCTCTTGGTCTGTCAGGATCTCCTTTGGCAGGCCCATCCAGGAGAAAATATATACTAGCTCTCGCACTATACTTCTGACGGAGAAGTTTCTCAGTGGTACCGCCTCTGGGTACCTTCTTGCATAGTCTATGACCACCAGGATGTATTGGTGACCCTATGCTGACTTAACTAAGGACCCGATAAGGTCCATGGAAATACAGTCAATTGGGACTTCTATTATGGGCAATGGCACTAGGGGACAGCAGAAGTGGGATATGGGAGCAATAATCTGACAGGTAGGACAGGATCGGCAGAAATTAACAATTTCCTGGTGACACCCAGTCTAGTAGAACCTCTGAAGGACCCACTCTTTAATTTTTTCTACTCCTAGATGCCCACCTATGACATGAGAATGGGACAGATCTAGTACCCGAAGCTTATAGGGACCAGGCACCAACAACTGCTCTATCTCTTCCCCTCTCGGTTTAGTGACCCGATAAACCAACACCTCATTTAAAGTAAAATATGGAAGCCTGGTGTCAGCCCCTGGCTCTTGAGAAAACCCAGGAATCTCATGGGTAACTGTCTTGTCCTCAATACCAGCAAGGACACACAAGGGGAACTCATTTGCCTCTGACTGCAATGGGGATTCTTCATGGGTCGACCGGCTCCTGTCTTAGTTAGTCGGCACCTTTCCTATAAGTCCCAGAACAGGCTAAAGTCCTGCATGATTATCACTGAGTGTTACAAGTTTTTGTCTACTCTGACATCATGGGACTCAGTTCATTTATATTGTCACACTGGGGACAGGGTAGTCCTTGGCATCCCCATTGATACAGCGGACGCCCACGTGTTTCCCTAGGATTAACTGGTGGGAGAGTGTGGCCCTTACCAGGGTCACCAAACTCCGTGAGTAGAAGAGTCCTGACATCAGCACCCCATTTCTTGTCACAGAACATGCCTGTGGCTCCTCACTGGGTTGATAGTCCACACTGCAGGCAGTTCATAGTATGAACATGGTCTCCCTACACTGCAGTCCATCTGTTTGGAGGATATAGGACACTGAGTGACTATGTGTCCAGGACTGTGACATCTCCAGCAGAGCATGTCTTTACATGCAGCCTTTGGCAACCCCTTGGAACCTTGGATTTACCCAAGTGGTGGCTCTTGTACCCCTCTTTTGATATTTGGGCTCATTCTGGGTACCACAGTATGGGGATGCAACATCACCCAGCTTCCTTAGGGGCCTTTTGACTACCTGTTACCTTTCTACTAGGCCTACCAGGTTGTCTGCATTTTGGGGGCCGCTCGGGGTAACCCAAGTCTGCACCGGTCTATGAAAGGAGTGAATAAACCTATCCATTAAGACGTGTTCTACCATCTGAGCTGGGGTGGAGGATTCCGCTGCAACCATACCTGCACCAGATGCAGGGAGTGAGGGGGTTTATCACTGTAATACAGTAATACACCAAATGGTGGACTCATTGAGCTCAGAGAGACATAGTCACCCCTGAGCGTTTCAGTATTTCCGGACATCTTGTAACGCAAAATCATAATATGCCTTTTGGGGCTCGCCAGTTAGATAGGGGGCCAGCACCTCGGCCCACTGCTTTGGCAATAGTTTCCTAAACTCTGCTACCCATGCAAAAACAGTCAGAAATGCTCCCACGTTATCCCCCATTGTCATCTTTTGCAAGGCTTGTGCTTATCGCTTTCCAGAGATATGTGTCATCACCTGGACTTGGGGGAGGGGCTGCCAGCCTCCCACAAACCATCTCTGCAGACAAGTTGATCTGCTGCCAATGTTGTTGCATCTGGTGTATAAGCAGCTTACTGGTCTGTTGTTGTGCCAACTGTTGCTGCTGCTTGTGCTGATACTGATGCACCTGCACCACATATTTAATCAGGTCCTCCATTTTGCCTGATGTCGTTTGATGGCTTTTGGCCGCCTTCACCCAGGACATGCAGTAACTCTTGTAGCAGTCACACGTGTTCGCTGGGAGTGCTGCCCGCACTTGTAACACCTCCTCTGGTAGATTGACTCACTCAGTTGTGCATACAGGTCAACACTGAATCACTGTCTCTTTACGATGTTCACTGGTTTATTATATATACAGAGTTAGCCTCTCCAGACACACTCAACACTGAATGCCTGAGGATGACTATTTAAATTCCAGACCACACCCTGAGGTGGAGATAAGGTGGACAACCTCCCACCTGCTCTATGGTTGCCCGCAAAAGCCCAGCCCTTAAAATGGCGGATTAACCTCTCAACACATAGTGTACTGGAGCAAACATTTGGGTTTCAAATCACATTCGCTAATAGCCTAAGTGAAACGTATCTCCCCTCCAGCACTTTGCAAGTAACTTTGTCACAGTATATACAAAAATTAAGCCCTAATATATTATTAGAGATGAGCTGATCGATCTGCGAAGGAATGAGTTTGAGATGAACTTCCTGAAATTTCTATTTTTTACGAGAATTTAAACACTTTCAGATTCCATTTGCTGTTAGCAAAAAAACCCACAAAAACTTGCACAACACAATTTCCCACACTGCTGAAGCATTATAGAGCAGGATAATAATTTTGCACCGTGTACAGTGGTGGTCAGTGCCTGGGCCATCACAAATCAGCGATTCCAAGGGAGCACACTTTGTATAGCGCCTCTTTCCCCATATCCAGAATCACTGAGTCAGTGGGGTCCTCTCTCTCTTCTGAACAATGTAAGCTATTATGTTCAGTGGGGTTCTCTCTCTACTGTAGAGTGTAAGTTCTTATGGTCAGTAGGGTTCTGTCTCTCTTTCTCATAGAGTGTAAGCTCGTATGATCAGCAGGAAAGATGAATGAATAAATTCAAGTAGATTGGAATATTACTCAAATTTTGCAAAAATGTTGATTTTGTTTTTGTAATTAGCTTCTGAGCGAATTCAGCAAAATGGCGGCCATTGGCCGAGGGGCCAGAGAGGTGAGTGGGAAATTGAGTATATGGATTTTTCATATTTTATACATTTTATGTTTATTTTTCTCTCAGGTCTGGAGAGTCTTTAGGTCCTAATACGAGACATTAAATTAATGAAGAATAAATTCTCTGCAAATCGAATTGCCCAGAAAATTCAAATTTTGACTGATCCTCTCCTCTCTAATCAGCAAGGTCTCTTTCTTCTGTAGTGTGTAAGCACCTATGATCAGCGAGGTCCTCTAGATTTCTCTTTCTGTCACCTATAGAGTGATATGCTCTCTATCAGCGCAGTCCTCGCTTTCTTCTGTAGATTGTAAACTCTCATGGTCAGTGGACTCCTCACTCCCTTCTGCAGATTCTAAGCACTTATGGTTAGCAGGGTTGTCTATCTTTCTCTCTCCTCTCACTCTCATGTACCATATTGTCTGAGCAATTACAAGCTTCCAATTATTGAGATTTGTGCAAATTTATTCAACACAAATCAAAGTTCTTGGGGAAGTAATAAAATTGGAGTTTGAAAATATTCACTCATTACATTTTTTCTTAATCTGGACCTCCATGAGATCTTTATGCATGTTTATTAGTTTCCACACCCCCCAAAAAAAAATCTGTGTACATTAACATCCCTGAAAATTCTGAAAAAAATATTAATATTCCCTTCAATCTATAGACTTTGTTTTATGTTATTTAAGAATTAGTGTTTGCATTAGAGATACCAAGTAAATTCTTTAATCTTAAAGCAATCTCAATATGAATATGCAGGAATGTAAGAAGTGACAATATCCTTGGCACCGGCAACCGTCTCTCTTAGCTCAGGGCTACAATCAAGGGAGTGTACCCTACCTGGCAACATGAGGCAAAACTGTATTTGTTTGTGTATAATTATAAAGAATATGGTGACTATACATATATGTTACGTGCATGGCTTCTAGAATATTTTTTATTTTACCATAACAGATTTCTATAGAGCTATTATTTGGAACACATTTGGACTTTGGGTTATGTTATGTACCCATGGTGATGGTAAACAGGGAACAGCTGTATGTACACTTACTGCAGATAGAGTTCAGGGTTAACAATTGTGCATTCTTTCTTGACCTTTGCAACTACAGAATTAAAGAGAAGACCGGCACCTGGAACCTGCACTCATTTTACTACAGTTATTAATGTACTGTATATGTTACAATGTCAGTTCATCATTGTTGACAAGAAGACATTCTTTGCAGTCTTCTAAATCTAAAATGACCACAATATTCCATTGAGTCTTTTAAACAAATATACTTATACTCCAAATAATGTTCCCAGGGGCAGGACGAGCCCAAATGTCTGTTAACATTGTCTCTGTGTGTATTAAAGGTGAAAGTGATATATAGTGTACTTAATGTACTGTATACATGGAATTTGTGTGTGTATATAAGCATATACACTCCTCAACATTGAAATTGCAACACCAAGAAGGAAAAGTCAGGAAATTATCAAAATCACGGAATGGACAGACATATTATTAGTGATATGTAAATAATGAAAAAATTGAAACAAAAATTCAAAACATCTTGATTTATTTAGTATCGAGTATAAACGAAAGTACAGAAATCCGTGAACTTATACACCTTGTCTGCTTTCAAAAAGGTTATTAATGATTGTCTCAGTAATGTTCTGCCACACAGAATGCAGTTGGGCAAATCATCAAGATCCACCGCTGGCTGCTCCCTTTGCAACTGCCGATCAATGGTGTCCCATATGTGCTCATTCGGAGACTGCAGGCCAAGTCTGGAGTCACTGCAGATTTCAGTGCTGAGATTTCATCTCCCGAAATCTTGGTGCTGAGATCTCCATCTGCACATGTGCTTCCCCCGGCGGCCATTTTCCCGGAGTCCACCGCACAGGAAACTATGGAACTGCAGGGGCTCTAGACTTTCACAAAATGTCAGCAGAGCCCCGGCAGCACTGGAGACCCCTGCAGCAGCAACGGAGGCCCCCGCAGCAGCACCAGAGACCCCCGCAGGAGTACCAGAGACCCCCCACAGCAGCTACGGGCAGCAGCACCGAGCAGCAGCGCTGGGCACCAGCAGCTATGGAGACCCCTACAGCAGCACTGGGCAGAAGCGCCGGACTCCGGAACACCCCCTCATCCCAGCCTGCGGCCTGCAGCATCACCCCACTCCTGCCTCTTCCAGCAGCGACCCTGGAACCCCGTTTCACCGCAACCACCCCCCCAGTTAGCAGTAAAACGCATGGATTACAAGAAGCACCATCATTTTATAAAAAATAAAATTTCCTATTTGTCTCCTCAAAATTTGGGGTTCGTCTTATAATCCAGAGCGTCTTATAATCCGAAAAATATGGTAATTGAGCTGAGAAATTGGTCTGCCCTTGTTAATAACAGCAACTGCAGGATATTTTGATTAAACGAGGCAGGTGATGAAAAAAAAGTAATCTGTTGGTCATAAACCATAGATAGCCAGGTGTGTGGATAATGGACAGGCAGGAGAAGACCAAGTGCATCGTCATGCTCAATAACACTTGTGTCTCATTGACATAAAATTTTATCAAGTGATTACAGAAGAATTACCAAATGGATTTCTTCAAAAAAGGTCTAAGGGGTAACGTTTTTCCTTGTGGAGAGTGACATACTGGTTCTGGCATGCCAAGATCAGGAGGCTTAGTCGCTGTGCAGTGCTCTTCTGGGAAATTTAATATGCAAATTGAATCTTCAGAGAGGAAGAGGACTTGAACACTATAGCACCACCTGTTGCAAGCAGCAACCATACAAGTCATTATCAACCCTTTAATGTGTCTTGCAATAAGACTTAGGATAAAAGTCATATCAGAATCTCAATTTGCAGACACAGTGTTTTGGGGTATTGCCCCTAATCAGTGCAAAGTATGAGAACTGATTTGACTAGGTCACAGGCTCTAAGAGGTAACATTTCTCCTTGTGGAGAGTGACATACCGGCTTTGGCATGCCAAGGTGAGGCTTATTCTACGTGCAATGCTCCTCTGGGAAATTTAATAAATACATTTTCTATTATATCAAATACTTATTTCAGGCAATAAAATGCAATTTAAATATTTAGAAATCATACAATGCTTTTTTCTGTTTTTTTTTTATTTTTAGACTCTGTCTCTCACAGTTGAAATGTACCTATGATAAAAATTACAGACCTCTCTATTTTTTGTAGGTGGGAAAACATGCAAAATTAGCAGCGTAACAAAACCAAGTAGCATGATACTATCAGAGGCAAATAGTGCCAATTGGCACACAAACACTATAGAACCGGCTCAAGCTCCATATAAGCACAAAAATAGGAGAACCACGGAGAATAAAAAGGCAAAAAGTTTATTAACATGATATCAATAACATGGTATTAAATAGTACAAAAATTGGTGCAAAAATACATTGTAGCGGATACACAAAGGGAAGGAAAAATTGAGGGTAGGTATCTCACAGCTTAGTGTCAGTACGAATAGTATACACCATAAGGCACAAATGAGCCCCCCTAGGGATGATTAAGTTGCTAATAGCCCTGACAATCATACCAGGACATGCATACATAGTCATAAATGGGGGCAGAATGTCCTCTGTCGTGGAGCTGACACCATATTGTATATGAGAACCATGGAAAAATACCCCATAGCACTGGTGTACCACACCAACCAAGGATAAAAAAGTCCTGGCAGTGTGCCGCCTGAAACTGTTAAATATAGCCAATAAAGGGTAAGTATAGGGCAGGACGGCGCTTACCTGCAGGGACGGAGCTAGGCATTTTGATATCAGACAGCATGTCACATGTGGTATCAACAATGTCATTTATTACGCCACAAAGTGGCTGCTTTCTGATATACATAGGGCTCACGTCCAGAGAACTTCGTATTAGAGTACGGGAGCATGTGAGGGACATACGTGCTGCCGCACAGGAATCTGACCTCTCGTGTCTAAAGACGCTACCACGTTATTTTAAATTAAAACATAATTGTGATGTGACCAAGTTTTGTACTATTTAATACCATGTTATTAATATCATGTTAATAAACTTTTTGCCTTTTTATGCTCCGTGGTTCTCCTATTTTTGTTGTTAATGTGGCTAAGAATGTCTTTTTCCCACACCAATGTCACTGTTTCATAAAAGAATTTCACATTATGGCTTTACTAAATCAATGAAACATGATCCTGGTTTAGATACATTTAGTCTTTTCTATTTTAAGTATAAAGCACTGAGAAGTAATTTATGACCTTAAATTTAGAAAATATTTTGCATTTTTTTTCTAATGTAGTTAGCAGATACTATACATAATGTTGTGTCGGTTAAAAAAGTTACATTTTATAATCCCCAAGAATCTTACCATATTTAGAAATCGATATAAAACATCTGCATCTGGAAATGTCATATCCCACCTCAAACTGTATCTTACTGTATCTGCTCTGTTTTCTTTGGGTTACATTCTGCGCTTTTTCTACTTATTGCAATGTTTGTGTTAAAACATTTCTTAAATGGTTTTCAGGGTCTAGACAGCGATCGACTGGAAAATGTTGCTCCAGATAGTTACAGAGACCAATTAAAATGTAGTAATCACAATAAAAAATGAGATATTAAATCAATTTGGAAATCCTGTCGGAAGCAGCTTGTACTGTAGAAATCAGATGAACTTAAAACTATTGTGTTTACAACTAAGAGAAACCTGCAATGTAAAAATCCCTTACTGCAATAAAATTGGAATAGTGTGAACCCTGTGTAAACTTAGAAGTCACAATTTCTTTAAGAAATATAGAAGTATGCCACGTTCAGATCATCCATGTGAAAGTAACTGTACAAATGTTGCTAATAATATTTATAACCTCTAAAATCTTGTGTGAACTGTATACTGGACCACTCCATCAGTAAAGTTATATTGATTTAGTTATATGACATGATATTGTTATTTCAGTAGCTTTAATGCACCTTTGATTAAAATGAAAATCATGTTGTTGTATACCTTACATTATGACCATGCTCTACAGCAGGAGTCCCCAACCTGTAGCTCAGGAGCCACATGTGGCTCGCGGTCCCATGAATTGTGGCTCGCGACTGTCTGCCAGCTTGGTGCATTAGGTCCAGGTCTAGCAAACAGGTATGAAGAGAACATCTCAAACTGGTGAATTTTGTGAGTAGCCCAGCACAGAAGATCAGATCTGGATGCACATATACTGGTCTTAGGGGTTTAGAGATGTTTTAGGAATGGTACGCTGGAGGATGGTACTACCTGTTAGAGGAGGTGCTCAAAGCTGGATGTGACAGTGTGTTGGGAGTCCTTGATGGGAGAATACTGAATCGGGGTATTGTGGAAACCCCTGGATCTCAGTGTACTGCTTTGTAGTAGAGATGAGCGACTTTGCCTTTTTTAGGGTCGAGTCGGGTTTCATGACTTTGACGATTGGGTCGCCGACCGCATGGCCAACTTCACAATGTGATCGGGTTTTGTTTCATGAAACCCGACTTTGGCAAAAGTCGACGACTTTTGAATCTGACCGACCTATTTCGCTCAACTCTACTTTGTAGTGATTTTTGTGGAAAAGCTTTGGTTTATCATTATACCTGAAAGGAAGGCTTCGGTTGACACTAGGAGATGGGAGCTGGATGTGGCTCACGACCCTCTGTCTAAGCTGAATATGGCTCTCAAGATCAGAAATGTTCGAGACCACTGCTCTACAAGAACAAATATATATTTTAACATCCTAATATGTGCAAGATTTTTGGGGTAGTTGATGTAATAGTACTTTAAACAGAACTAATAATTAAAAGTACTGTATTGTCTACAATAATCTAGCCTAGTGATGACTGGCTCTATTCTGTTGGTCCAAGGAACCTGATCCCTTTTATTATCAATTTTGACCAGCTGGATTTTTTTTCGTCTTAGTTGAGAAATGATTGGCCAATCAAATAATGTATAGAGAGGCTCGGTGGTTGAAAATAGAAGACCTTTCAGATTGCATTCAAGATTTGCTGAAGAAGCCAAGGTCAAGTTTTGCTGCTACATCAAGTTAAATAATTCCATACTGGCATTAGCTATGCATTGAATAATTTCAAAAGTTATTCAATTGTCACAGGCTCATCAGTGTTGATTGCCATTACTGGCCAAGCTGGTATGGTTGTCATGTTGACTTCACTGCTAATGACCAGCAGAGGGTGAGCAGCAGCAGGTATTGCACCCACTTCTTTGCTAATATATGAAAAGGAAAAAGTTCAGCTCACCCCGTTATGTCCAGATTCCTTGGCTGATTATCGGCACACGGAGCCACCCTGGTCCCAGAGGTATTTAGTTGTCTGAATGCCTCTTTTTCATAGTCAATTCTTGGCCAGATGACAATGTTGCCCTCCTTGTCCGCCTGTTTGTATACAACATCGGGAAGGTCGACAAGGTAACGCAGCTGCTCCCTCTCTTTGTTTGTCAAATTGTCTTTATGTATGTGACGAGGTATCTTTTGTAGGCCACTAGTCACAATTTGTACAAACAAGTCCACATTGGAAGAAGATGACAGTGGAGGAAATTTCCTGGAACGTGGTCTGACAGTAGGGGGATTCTTACCTCCTTCGGTTTGGTTGCTTTCCACCGAGAACTCTTCTAACATGCGTATGGCGGCTTGTTCCTCCTCTGTTGGAAACAATTGTGATAAACTAGGATCATGGAAATATTTTTTAAAAAGTAATGAGCGTGCAAAAAGGCGAAAATCCTTATTTGTGGTAAACATGTCAAATGCAGCAGCTGGCGAGAAAGACAAACTCCACCTGTGTAAGGCAACACAGGGCCAGGCGGAGCCAAAAGGTCTGGCACCCCTCAGTGTACATGGCGGTGGAGGATTGACTATGAAAAAGAGCCATTCAGAGAACTAAATGACGGGTTGTGCTATAAAAAACTAACTTTTAACCCCTTGTTCGCCTATTTGTCCCAATTGAAGAACATCATCACCCGGGCTGTGGAGAATGGTTTGATTACTAAAGAATTGGCAGCTGCTCTTATGGTAACTGAACCCACCATCTCCACATTCTATCTACTACCCAAAGTACACAAGAGTATACACTCCGCCCAATTATATCAGGGAGGGGAAATTTCCTGGAGAACATTAACCAGTGAATCGACTCCAAACTTCAACCACTATGAACATCTGAGTTATTCTACATGCCCATAGCTTGCCAGCAAGGAAAATGGTACCCTTTTGATCACCGCATACTGTGTGCATGCGCTGTGCTCCTCCTCTACCCATTGCTGCATGACGCGGCGGTGCGCTGACTTCCAGGTCACGTGGGGCTCCACGTGCTTCTGGTGTTCGGCTGCCCTGCACCGCGCTGCGTGATGGGCACAGCAGGAGTCATGGCAATGTGACGTCAGCCTTACTTCCGGGATGCCACCAATATAAAAAAGCTGTGTGCCAGCTCTGTATTGCACGCCCCTTGAGAAAGGCACCGCCGAAACGCGCATTGGGATCGGCCAGCACATCCCCCTGGACCCCTCTTTTGGAAGCCTAGACCAGCTATTTCTATTCAGGTAATACATTATTGGCATTGGCAAGAAAATACTAATTATGTGTTCACCTTTCTTTCTGGGACACTTATCTTTACTATTTATACCTGGTATATTGGCTTCACAAAATAATTTAACTATTAAGATGATTTTGTCAGCACTTGCTATATAGCTCCCCTATTTGGTCCTAGGGAGGTGTGCGGCCACTTTTTGTTTATACAGCAGCATTCTGGGCACAATTGTTCCATTGGTCCCCCACACCAACTCGTGGTTTGATCTATTTTGTCTTGTATAAATTTTAATCAATAAAGTTTTCTTAATATTTAATACAATCACTCTTGTGGACTAGTACATCCTTGTTGCCATTGGCAACTGTTTCTCGTTGGAAATGTTTTAGTGTGTCCAGCACTACAATCCCACACACTTTTAATGATGCGGAGATTTATCATGTGTGTTTGTTGGTGGAGAATTTTGTACAGGTGGAGTTCTGCAGAGCCTTCTGCTCTGCACATTTGCAAGACCAAACTAACACACCCAACCCTATAATGCAAGGGTTCATACAAGGAACCTGTGGCCATAGGCCACATGGAAAACCCAGCCAGGAAGGAAATGGCCCGCCCCACTACCATTCTGTAGTCCATTTCAAAAATAAAACCCCAGATCAGGCCTTGGACAAATAGTTTGCCCAAGACCAACAACAATTATTTTTTATTTTGCATGGAATCACAGCTATGACTGTGACTGCAATGCACTCCCACGGCCTCAATACGCCTCTGTGCACATCCTGGGGAGACAAAGAGCAACCCTCGCATAAGACACTGATCACTGCCTCACATGCCCCCTTCTGTTCAAACTTGTGGGGTTGAACATTTGTCGCCATACAGGGGGTCCATGACAAGGCATCCGCATGTCCCTGTGACTTCCCTGCCCGATGCTCCACTGAGAAACCAGTTTTGTAGAGACCGGAACCATTGGGTGACTAGCGCATTCCTCTCCTTTGCATTTCTCCTCCATGCTTTGTTCCATGACTGACCACCTCTCTGTTCTCCATTGCAGAAGACATGCCCACTTTCCTGACAACCCCACGACTTATCCCGTAACCTAAGTACTGGGCTTCTGACCCTCGGTGTGGTTTCCTCCGTACCCTTACTCGGGGCTCGGTGACTATGTCAAGCTGCATCCCCGAGGTCTGCCCCGGCAGCTCAGAGAACATATCTATACTCTGTCTCACCTGAACCTGAGCCTCGCGTCGCTGCTGATCAGCGAGAGCTCCATTTATTTTTATCTGACCCCTGGCTCTGTCCTTGGACGGTGCCAAAGGGTTCCCCGTTGATATGACGGCAGTCGCCCCTGTGACTAAATATTCCCAATTCCTCCAGGCTTTTTTTTTTTATATGCGCCTCTCTGAATGAGACCCTGGAGCTGAGCTGTCCTGAACTTACCATGGGACACTTCCAGCTCATGATCGGTGGGATCACCTCAACCTTTCCTGCCACTACCTCTAGAGGAAGCCTATCGGAGTAAAGGGGGTTTTACACATAGCGATATCGCTAGCAATATCGCTATAACGTCACTGATTTTGTGACGTTATAGCGATATTGCTAGCGATATCGCTATGTGTGATACTTACCTCCGACCGGCTCCCCCGCTGTCTGTCGTTGATCGCGCGAGATCGGCCGGCTCCATTTCTCGTCGGGCGCTTCCTGCTGGGCTTCCTGTGGCGCCGACGAGCGACGTGTGGAGGCGGGTGGGAGGGCGTCAGGATCGCTGCTTCTGAAAGGTAAGTATTGTCCGCTGTATCGCTGCTGCATCGCTGTGAGATCTGCCTGTGTGGCAGCTCACTAGCGATCATTTAGCGATGCACCAGCGATCCTGACCGGGTCGTATCGTGGTGTGGATCGCTGGTGCATCACTAAATGTAAAAGGGCCTTTACACTTTGTCCCTAGTTTGGTGACCCCTACGGCAGGTATCCCTGACTCGGAATCTTCAGGTTCCGCACCTGGAACAACATTTACCTTGGGAGGGTTAACCCTTGTCTCCCACAGGGACCAGAACAGGGGCAAATCTCTTCCCAATACAGTCCCATATGGAAGAGTCTTCACCACTTCCACCACATGTTTGATGTCTACACATGGTGTGGAAAGATAACCTCCACGGTTGGGTACTCCAAGAGTTCCCATGTATACCCATCACCTCCACTTTCTGTCCTTTGGGGTTGTCTCCAACAACAAGGGACCCATTGACCAAAGTCACTAAGCTCTCCGATTCCAAGAGAGCCTCCATTTGGTACCTGTTGATGAGTATCTGGCACAGTTGTGCTTCACTGCCAGCAGTGCCTGTAGTGATGGTACAGATGGCTGAGCATACATAGACACACGGTGAATATACCCACAATCCATGGGCTCAGATATCAGGGGGCAGTTGGCAGCCACATGTCCAGGCCCTTGGCACCGCCAACACTTAATAGCTGCAGCTTGACTAGACCTTGGGGCCACTTTAGGGGAAACGGGACTTTTTTCACCCTCACTTCGGTTTACCCCCTCATCACAGGCTTGGTCCTGGTTAGCCCCAACGGAGGTTTATGCACTTTTCCCAGGCTCCTGATCTGGCGAGTCCCGACGTGACAACCGAAGAGGAGCAGTGTCCCATACAAAGTCCTGAGTGACTGTATACCGCTCAACCAGTCCAACCACCTGGTCCAGAGTGCCTGGGTCCCCTTGCTGCATGGCTGCTGGCAGCACAGACAGTCCACCTCCGGATCGCAGCCGGGAACAAAACAGTCCATCTCTGAGACCCAACGCTCTACTGCAGGGGTATTTACAAGGAAACTGTGGCTGTAGGCACATGGAAAACCCATCCAGGAAGGAAATTAACCACCTCACTACCATCCTATAGTCAGTTGAAAAAATAAAAGCCGAAAGCAAGTTTCCTTAAATATGCCTTGGACAAATAGCTTGCCCAAGACCAACAATTACTTTTATTTTGCATTGCAATCACTCCTATCCCTGTGACTGCAATGAACTCCCACAGCCTCAGTACACCTCTGTGTGTATCCTGGGGGGTACATAGCGAACCTCACATATGTCACTGATCATTGCCTCACACCCTCCATGGCCATTTCTAGTTTAGTGCCCTAAGCCATCCTGTCCAATGCTTCAGAACATTTGCACCCATATATGGTTTGCCTGTATTTGAGCGATTGCAAAGTAGGTTGTCTTGATGAGATAAATCCATGTGCAGAATATTGCTTTGTATTAGAGGTCTATAGTAATGTATGCAATGATGTAATTGAGGAATCTCATTCAATAAACTTCCAGAATTTATCTGCTGCCATATATTTGAAAAGTTGTTTAAGGGGATGTCAGGAAAAAAAAGCATGTTATTGCTACTTGTCTGTTGTACCCGATCCCGGTCATTGACTGCTTCTGCCAGAGATTCAGCTACTCCCTGTCAATAAAGCAGTAGTTTCTCTTCCTGTTGACAGGGTGGAACTGGTGGAATCATGCTGATTGACAGCCAGCTTCCCCAATTAGGCAGCCGAGAGCCAGCTGTCCATCAATATGATACCAGTAGTCCCACCATGTCAACAGGAAGACAAACAGCCACTCTGATGATGCGACATGACTTTTTTAAAGTCAAGGATATCACCTTTAAGAATTACAAATGCATGTCTACCTTTTTCTAAAAACAATGTCACACTGGTCCATGGATTGTGTGGATTGTGTCTGGTATTACAGCTCTATTGTATTGAAATGAATGAGGCTTGACGTGCAGCAATACCAAACAATAAGCCTGTAGACAAGAGTGGTGCTGAAAGAAGCCATGTTTTTTCTAATCCTATACAATCTCATTAAAGGGAATCTGTCACCAGGTTTTTTCCACATAATCTAAGACCAACATAATTTAGAGACCGAGACCCCGATTCCTGCGATGTGTCGCTTACTGGGCTTGTTAGTGTAGTTTTGATAAAAACACTGCTCAACCAGCAGTAGTTTAAACCTTTCCCCACTATTGATTGACAGCTTTCTGCCTATGCAGAGGGTGCACAAAGAGCTCCCAATCAGTGGTGTGGCCGAGGTTCTACACAGCTCCACATTCAGAGAACAGGTGGATCTGTAGCAGATAAAACAGCCATTTAATGAAGTCGACAGTGTGCAGCCAAGTAAGTGACACATTGTTGGAATGAGGGTCTTGACCCGTAAATCATGCTGCTGGGTTGGGAAAAATCTGGTGACAAATTCCCTTTAAATACAAGCTGCATTGGAATTTGTTGCTGCTCCATAAATTTTATTATGTTATTATTGACCAATAAAAAAGTATCAGAAAATAATATCAACAAAAAAATATCTGTTGTGGAAAAATTTGGAAATAAGTAAGCCATTAGCAATGGTTAAGTAAGATTTGGAGAGATACATGTGAGACATAACTGAGGGTGGAGGGTGAATCAGCGCCTGTTTCCTATGCCCCATGTTAATTAGCGAGCAGCACCATCACAGCTGCGGCACAGAGATAAACACAACCTTGACTTTACTACTCCACTGATTTCGGGCCAAACCTAAGATCACAACTTTAACTAGACATAAGAAAATGTCTTTTTCTTTCTTGCATCATCAAAAACAACCTGTACTAAACAGGTGGCAGACTGCTATGGGCAAGCCAAAACATTCATGAAAAATGGAAACTGTTGCCATGGAAAGAATGTTGAGATGCTATTTTTCCATCTGTTTAAACAAACTTCAGAATAAAGCACATTAAACATGTTTCTCATGCTGGGACAGCAAAACGTAGCAATTAATTAATGTGAAATGACAGCCATTGATTGGATCATTCGTCATCCCATATATCAAAAAGTCGAAAAAGGTAAACATTTGTCTTGCACATCATTATGATTATTTTCTGTCTCTAGAAAGGTCATATTGGATCATAGTCAATATAAGTGGTTTTAGCAGATTTATTATCGCAGTAATCCCCATTGCTTGAATGTATGTAACTTTTTCTATCTTTTTTTTATATTACCCATGCATGTGTAACGTGGTGCAGGTGCGGTAGCCGTGGGCGAATTATTCATCTTTCACGCCCTGGCATGCCACATGAAGATGAAGGTCCTGGCTGGGTGTGAGGACTTTGTCTACAGGGGCGATATGCCCTTACGGGCCACATAATGCTAGTGACTTAGGCTGTCCAGGACCAGATGGTGAGAGGTCACAATAAACAGTTTTTTACTGAATAGCACCTTTATTGGAATTATGTACAATAGGTAGCGTGTGCATAACTTCATGAATATTTCCTTTACAACATGGGGCATCTTCAGACACTCTGCCTCTTTCAGGCTTATTTGCTTCTCTCCCCAAATTCCTTCACTTTTGCCACAAGCCCACAACCCATCACAGTCCTGCAGTTAAGGAAGTGAGAGTCCTGTTTTCAACCCGTGGCTTATCGTTCTTTTTCCCCCTAGGGGAGCTAGTTTGCCACTATGGCTGTTACTTAGCCTCTCTACTTGCTGACACCTTGGAACTACCTCCCGGGGCACTATGTTCACCTTTCATGTCCTGTTCTGTCCTGGCCCGTTACCTCTCTCTGATTTGCTAACTCAGAGCTGTAGTGCTAGACGTCGTGTCCCCGAAGATGTCTCCAGTGCATTACTCTGTCTTTCTGCCTCAAATCACGACAGGAACATCCACATCATGCAGCTATGCTGACCAGTCAGACCCTATGCCTGCTTTTACTGCAGGCTGGGCCCTATCTAACTTCCTGACAGGAAACTGTCTCTGTACCTTAACTTTAGCACCTCCCACTTTGGGCTAGTCCCAAACATTAACACTAACTCTAACTTCTGTCTGGCAGTATACAACATTATAACTACTAACGCAGGTCACAATGCATAATACACATTACAACAATACACGTGTCTTTGGGGGGACCGTGGGAAACACTTCCATCTTCTTGCACATGTAAAAGAGCTGCACAGGGATATTTCTCTATATATCACCACAAGGTGCTCCGTACAGCGCTTTATTGTGGAGCTATTCATTGCCTACAAGCAAATCTTCAAAAGTCCATGTTATTCTAAAGTCCATGTTCCCACACAGCAAAAACAAAGCAGTTTTTCTGCAAATGAACACAATCTGCTGGCTATACAGTGCCAGGATTTTAAGAACACGTATGCTTTGAAATATATCTGGAGAGCAAAATTGACAAGAGCTGAGGATTTGAGCTTCACAACATGTTAATTTATGTTGCGATAAATGATAAATGATGCAAAGCGGAAAATGTGAAACTCCCCATACCTTCTTTGCAATGATTTATGCACAATAAACGCCCCTGTGGGAGGTTTGCAGTGGTCACACTACATGGAAGCATGCCGTAAGGGCAAGGTCAGAAAGCCATATAATTAAAAAATATATTGGACCGCAGAGGCCGGACTTGCCGGTGGCTTTCCCAACCCGAGCATGACAACGTCATGTATCTCTATGTACTTCTAGCTGCCAGACTCGGGTCAGGAGAGCTGCTGGCCATTCCATATACTGCAGTCCGATCTCAGTCCGATTTATAATGCTTTCTGACTGCACCCTAAGAGAGAACGCCTTGGTAATACAGGATAGATTATGATGGAGCATGCCACAAATATTACACCATCAGATACAAAATCCAAAGCTTTGGGACGTCTTTTAAACTCATGCGATCCTGTTGAGTTTTTCAAGCCGAAAATGCTTCAGGAAATTATGAAGCCTTTTTTGACAAAATGTCCTTTGGTATCATTTTTTCGGCCATTTCCCTAGAGTTTTTCAGAGGTTTTGTGTCAGCAGCATTGTTTTGGGGTGGGTTTTCTATAGCTCATGTGCTGATTTTTTACTGTAATTTTTTTTTCAATCCATTGAATAATAAAGAAACAGCTAGCCGACTAAATAATGGCAATAGGCTCCAAAAGATATCTGGACAGCTTTTCAGCTTTCATATTAACTTCTATTATAAAGTCTTTATATTGTAAAGCATCTTTTGAGCAGAAAATGCCAGAAGAATGGACATCTCACTTTTACTAATCGCTTGGGGTTTTTAAAAACCTGAAAAGTTTGGGTGTGTGCACACATTGCGGATTCTGCTGCAGATCCGCAGCGGATTTGGCCCTGCGGATCCGCAGCAGTTTCTGCTGCGGTGTACAGTACCATGTAAGTCAATGCAAAATGAAAAACGCAGTTCCCACGGTGCGGAATTTTCTACGTGGATTTGCTGCGGGTTTTAAATCTGCAGCATATCACTTCTTTGTGCGGATTCCACAGCGGTTTGGCACCTGCTCCATGACAGGTGTCAAACCGCAGGCTAATCCGCAGTAAATCCGCAGATAAACCGCAGGTCTTTTGACCTGCGGATTTAGACAAATCTGCACGGAAAAATCCGCAGCAGAATCTGCAAAGTGTGCATGTGGGGAGGTTGAACTGATGGACAGGTCTGCCTGTGGAGAAAGGCAGAGGAATAGCGCAGTGTAGGCTGAGATACAGCGAGAGAGGTGTTATGTGGTAGTTTGACCATTAGAGGGCAGTGAGGAGTGTAGGAGAGAGTGACTGTGTAACTACCATCAGTCAAAGTAACTGCCATTGGTCAAGGTAACTGTCAGGTGATAGTGGGCGGAGTTACCAGGACTGGGAGTATAAAGGCTGAGGGAAGGTTCTAGAAAGTCCAGTCAGCCAGGGGAGCTCACTAGAGAGGAGGATCTGCCATAGAGAGAAAGACGGTAAAAGCCTTCAGAGAGTGACTGACGGTTGAGACGGTCACGGGGGTGACCCAAAGGACAGTAGCCGCAGACAGAGATGGTCTGGAGGTACCAAGTGGACGGTGTACTTTGATTGGTGAAGCGCTGTGGTGGATGTGCCTAGGGCAGCCACAGTGGGAAGAGCCACAAAGGACACCACAACGGTGAAACTAAGAAGTGAAGGTACCCGAGTCTGTGAGCCATAGGACTGTGAAATTCCAGTGAAGAATTGCATCGATCATCAGACAGGCAGCCAATAAAAACGGACCTGTTGAATATTACTCCTGTCTCAGTCTCATGTCTGTCGGCGGCAAGAAGTGGGTCACCCCCCATTCCTGTTGGATCATCATTCCCCTCACCTATCCTACATGCAGACACGCTAAGAGAAGGTCAAAACCTTAATATATGACCAGCAAGTTGTTTGTCTGTAGAAATACACATATTCATTCCTCTGAGAGTTCTGGTAGACTTTTCAGGTGGTTTCCATGGAGGAATCTTCTTGAAAGAGATGTGTCGATATATCCTTAAAGGTAAAAAAAAATAAAGTTCAAATGTTGTGTATTTGTTGCGGATTTTCAAATTCCCTAAAAAAAAAATACAGTACCAACTAAGTAGACGAGGTTTCAACAAAAAAAAATTTCTGCGTGCAAAAAAAATTGACATGTGATGGAGAATTAAAAATCTGCAGCATATCAATTTTATGCATTTTTCATTTTCAATTTCAATTTTTAAGTGCATTCCCATGCACCAAATTTTGTTAACTGAAAAATTTCTTTGACTGAAAATCGGTTACACTCATCCTTCATCCAAATGCAGTTCCTTCAGATAAATAGGACAAATACAGAACTCTCCGAATAAATACAACAAAATATCCTTGCATAAACTTTGTTATATTAATAATATTGTCCAATAATAATAAAATGGAAAACATCAACATCAAAACATAGAGCCACACAGTGAGTTGCTCCATTTTTTGGATGCATATACTGCAGCTTAGGAGGTGCTGATTATTTTTTTTTTTCCAGTCAGTGGCTATGTGCACAAAACATATTCTTCTAATGAATCCCATCATGGAAACCATTTTAGAAACCTATCAAAAATGTTCAAAAGAATAAACATAAGCATTTCTATGTAAAAATTACTTGCCGTGCAGATGTTCAGACTTTTGAACATCTTTTGATCATTTCAGGTATCTAAAAATGACAAGCTGTTAGAATTGACATGTCCATTCTTCTGGCAACATCTGTGTGATATCATTTGTTTGCTGTTCCTTGTTATGCTCCTGGCCTTTTGCACTTTTTAAAAACTGTACAATAAACCTGTTGGGTTGTTTTACTCTCATCTCTTGTGAATGTGTATGGAGCTTGGTCAGGGGTTTCAGGAGTGGAACCCTGGTACAAGAGGAGGACCCTCCTGCATTCATTCTCCTGGAGCTCATAGCAACATTTGGATGGAGGCACTGTGCTATATTGCGGTGAGAACTACCGAAAACTTGCCCACAGAGGTGGCTCATAGGGGTGTTACATCTAGATGAGGTGTAAGAGGCAATAGAAATAATGCAACTTGAGAAATGGAAAATCATTTTCTGATGGTCTTGCCAATTTTTTTGTTGAAATAGATGTCCAGATCTTCTTGAAAAATGTTTTTCATTTTAAGTGCGTTATAACGTGCAAGCTGTTGAGATATTTCACAATAGGGAAGATCCTTATTTCATAACTAGTACTCACTCAGTAATAAAAGTGTTACTATGTTTTCCTTGGCACAAGAAGAAGGTGTTTTAGTTTTGTTTTTGATCTACCACAAGTTCCATAACGCTCAGGCATGTTACATTTATATGGCATGAAATGCGTTAGCCTGCTAGTTGTGTATTACATTCAAGGGTTCCCTTATGACATCACAGGCTATTTAAAATAATATTGGAGCGAATCCTGTTTTTTTAGACAGGGCAAGTAGGTTTTACGTAATTTACCAATGAAGTATCATTATTGGTACGGTACAGAATTTGTGCCTTCAAATTTTAAGAGCAAACATGTATTCATTGCTTTATACACAGTAATTACAAGTTTACAAATATTAATGCATAGTAATTACAAGTTTTATAAAGGAACTCTTGTAAAAAAAAACATTTACATGTCACCTACGCACTTCAGTGATGGCATACTCTACCTCTGTAGTCACCTACAGGATACACATCCAACATCACCTGAGCTGCAGCACCAGAAAATGGTGACTACAGTCAAGGGATCTGTTGTGTTCCAACTCTGTACACTTTATGCATCTGACCGCTGTGAGCTGCAAGCGTCTGATGAGTTGGTGCATGGGATGTTCCAAGCATTTCAGCAATCTGATACTGATGGCTAGAGATGAGCAAGCACTAAAATGCTTGGGTGCTTGTTGCTCGAACAGAGCAACTCCTAATAGTCGAATGCTCGTTTCGAGTAACGAGTCAATGGGAAAGCCAAGGTTTTTTCCGGCAGACCCTGCAAAAAGGTCTGGGGGCAGTGAAAATGTTCAAATGGATGGAAAAAGTGGGGAATCAAAGGAGAACAGCATGGAGAAGACCCCAGGAAGCATCTCTGACTCCCACATCGCTGCTGAGAACATTGATGGCTCACTTTTACTCCACTTTAAGGAGTGACAGTAAAACATTCCAAACCGACGAGAAATTGCATTTTACAGAAAAAAAAATAAGAAGAAACATTTTTTCCTGTATAATGAGACTGGTATATAAGGCAAAATTTAAAAAATATGTAAAAATATATAACTTAAATAAACCAAAATTGATTTTTTTATTAAAAAATGAGAAATTTCAGTTTAATTTATGAAGAAAGCAAGAACTTACAAAAATAAGGGACTCAGATGCACCCTGTATTAGACATAAAGGAAGACCTCATACATATTCTCTTCAAATTGTCATGTATTGGTCCTAGACACATAAAGGCTATGCACTTTTGAGGGTTATACGGTATACCAAAGAAATGTACTCCACATCATGGAATAGTCAATGGGTGTGCAATATAATACCAATAATATCGATAATATGGAATAGTCTATGGGTGTGCAATATAATACCAATAATATCGATAATATGGAATAGTCTATGGGTGTGCAATATAATACCAATAATATCGATAATATGGAATAGTCTATGGGTGTGCAATATAATACTGATAATTTTGCACGAGTTTTTTGAGGCTTATATAGCAATGAAATCTACCCAAGAATATGTAAAAGTCTATGGAAGAACAATATGTTATACAGATCAATTTTAACAAGTTTTTTGAGGCTTATATACCACTGGAATTTACCCAAAAATATGTAAAAGTCTATGGATCAGCAATATAATACAGACACATTTTTAGCACGTTTTTTGAGGCTTATATAGCAACAAAATGTACCCAAGAAAATGTAACACCCTATTCATGAGCAATATAATATCACAGATCTGTCTGGTCTGTTATTAATCTAAGTAACTCTGCCGTGGTGTGCGGTTTGACTCCTAAACAAATCAGCTTCAGCAGAGCCTTTTGCTGTTTCGCTGAGGCAGTGCTCCAGAGCTTCCAGCTTCTGGCTGATGTGGATGACGTGCTCTGAGATAGTACATCGGAGATGGATGATGATGTGGAGCACGTGGGGGGTTCAGGAACTGCTGTAAGAGGTTGAGGAGAAACCTGATTGAAGTAGGGCCAGCAGTCCTCTGCATCAGGAGCACATGTGCCATGCCAGGTGGTGACTCGGCCTCATCCTCCACAATGTTCACATGTGTGCCGTCAGGGAAATGTAGCGTGCCTGGCCACAAGCGCTTGCCATGTGTTGGTCTTTAAGTGGACAATCCCAGTAAATGCATTGGTAAGGGCATAGGTGATGTTCTTGAACACTTGATAGCACAAGGTGGGGGCACCACACCACGAGAAAAAGTGGCCGATGAGGACTGAGTACTGAGGGACAGTTGCCACCATGAGTCGGCGGAAATCTTCCATGTCACGAAGCCGAAACAACAACTTTTTCATGGCAAGCAGCCTGGAAATTTGTCTGTTCAGTAGTGTTGAGCTTTCCGATACCGCAAGTATCGGGTATCGGCCGATATTTGCCGTATCGGAATTCCGATACCGAGTACCGATACTTTTTTCGTATCGGATACCGGAATCGGAAGTCCAAAATGCAATGAGCCACTTTTGTGGCTCTGATTGGCTGCCGAAATGACGTCATCATGATGCGCTGTCTGTGCGCATCATGATGCGCCGTCAGTTCGGGCCTTCGGAATGCCTGGGAATTTCCCACGCAGCAATGACATAAAGTGAGACTAGGGACTTTTTTTTTTTAAAGTGGTGGAGGAATACAGTATGGAAGGATACCTACCTTCCGTCATTGTATTCCTGGAGCTGGTAGAGAACGGTAGCATCAGCTGATGCTGCTGTTCTCCACGCAAGATGGACGTGGGACCCTCGTGGACTTCTGCGGATCGGGGTAAGTATATTGGTGTTTTTTTATTTTGATATTTATTCCTCAAGGGGACAATGGCTTCGGGGATCAAAGTGACAAGTGACGGTGAGTATGTACTCTATGTTATATGTACTGTATGTCTATATGTATGTATTGTATGTAGTATATATGAATGTTGCATGCATGTAGTATATATGCAGTATATATGTAGTATGCATGTTGCATGCATGTGGTATGTATGTAGCATGTATGTAGTATGTATGTAGTATTTATGTTGCATGTATGCAGCATGTATGTAGTATGTATGTTGCATGTATGTAGCATGTAGTGTGTATGTATGTAGCATGTATGTAGTATGTATGTTGCATGTATGTAGCATGTAGTGTGTATGTTGCATGTATGTAGCATGTAGTATATATGTAGTATGTATGTTACATGTAGTATATATAGTATATATGTAGTATGCATGTTGCATGCATGTAGTATATATGTTGTATGTATGTTGCATGCATGTAGTATATATGTATTATGTATGTAGTATGTATGTAGCATGTATGTAGTATGCATGTTGCATGTAGTATATATGTAGTATGTATGTTACATGTAGTATATATAGTATATATATGTAGTATGCATGTTGCATGCATGTAGTATATATGTTGTATGTATGTTGCATGCATGTAGTATATATGTATTATGTATGTAGTATGTATGTAGCATGTATGTAGTATGTAGCATGCATGTAGTATGTAGCATGTATGTAGTATGTATGTTACATGTAGTATATATGTAGTATGTATGTTGCATGCATGTAGTAGATATGTAGTATGTATGTAGCATGTATGTAGTATGTAGCATGTATGTAGCATGTATGTAGCATGTATGTTACATGTAGTATATATGTAGTATGCATGTTGTATGTATGTAGCATGTATGTAGCATGTATGTAGCATGTAATTTTTTTTTTTTTATTTTACATACAACACATTAGCCGGATGATGGGACTACTACTGTCCCATCATTGGCTAATGTGTCAATCACTGTCATGGTAGCAGGCATCGCCCGATGGGACTTGTAGTCCCATCGGACGATGCCTGCACAGACCACCGGAGCCTGCACAGACCACCGGCAGGCCGGCATAGCCCCTCGGCAGGCCGGCACAGCCCCCGGAGCCTGCACAGACCACCGGCAAGCCGGCACAGCCCCCCGGCAGGCCGGCACAGACCATCGGAGCCTGCACAGACCACCGGCAGGCCGGCACAGCCCCCCGGCAGGCCGGCACAGACCACCGGAGCCTGCACAGACCACCGGCAGGCCGGCACAGCCCCCCGGCAGGCCGGCACAGCCCCCCGGCAGGCCGGCACAGACCATCGGAGCCTGCACAGACCCCCCGGCAGGCCGGCACAGGCCCCCGAAAGGCCCATATAGACCCCAGAGAGGCTGTACAAGGCAAAAATAGGGTTTTTCTTATTCCGATACCGGAAGTCCCATAGACTTGAATGGGACTTCCGGTATCGGAATCGGCGATACCCGATATTTTTTTTAGATCGGCCGATACCATCCGATCCGATACTTTTAAGTATCGGACGGTATCGCTCAACACTACTGTTCAGCCTTTGAGCCTGTGGGTGGTTGGCTGCAAACTTTCTCTTTTGTTCCAAGGCCTGGGGTAGGGACAGCTGAATGCTGTTCTGAGACAAGGATTTGGAATTTCCCGATGATGGTAAGTCAGAATGTGCAAGGCTAGGTGCAGGGCAGAATGTATCTGCACCAGTATTTTGGATAGGGGATTGGGAAGCACCTAGCACAGTTAAATAGGCAGTGTTGTCACCCGATGGCACCAATTGTGAACCCTGTCATTCGGGCTACCAAGTCAGGTGCTTAGTTGACATTGCCTGATCATACTGGTGGTGGTTATGTTCTTAGTTGTCAGGCCCCTGATGATCTTGGCAGGGTACAGGTTGAAAATAACCATTTAGTTTGTCTCAGAACTCTTTTTGAAAAGCCCCAGACTGGGGATGGAGACATTCAGGAGTGTTGGTGCCCTGCGGAACAGTTGCATGCCTTCTCCCTCTGGTCATCCCACTGCTTCTTCCTCTCTGTTTCGGTGCTGCCGATCTCTCCCCCTCAGTGCTGCTGGTCTCGCTTTCCTTGCCAGCTTCACAGGTTCGGTTGATGACTTTGTCATCCACAATCTAATCTTCCACCTCCACACCCTGGTCCTCCTGACTTTGTGACTTAACAAAATTTAGTGGCAACTGAGCCTCATCATCATCTTCCTCTTTAGCCAAAATTTGTCACTCCCCACCGTTATCTTTTTTTTGTCGTGGCTGCTCTAATTTTTGTGCACCACTAAACAGCTTGTCCACCTGTCCCTCTTGGAGCATACAGGTTGAGAGGTCACAATCAAGAAATGTTGTTGTAAAGAGCTCCTCAGAGAATCTTAGTGTGGGATCACTAGTCTCCTGGGACTCAACATGTTGAGAGGAAGGAGGATCAGGGTGATGATTATGTTATTCACATTGGAGACTAGTGAGACTGAACAGTGTGGAAGACTGGGCAGTGCTTCCAAGCCTGCTGGAGCATTATCTACTATCCAACCAACTAACTGTCTGCTCTTTTCTAGCTTCAGAAGTGTTGTACTGTGCCTACCTGCAAAGTGGGTCAGGAACCTACATGTCATCAATGAGCATGTTTCTTGAGCTCCAGCATGGTCTTGTGAGCAGGTTCCGGGATGCAGTGACAGACAGAAGGCAGAGCAAGAGTTAATAACTTTACTTTAACAGGGGAATACTCCAGGCAGGGAAGTAAATGGTTAACAGGGGGTAAACAGTTCAAAGTGTAAATAGTATGCAGAGTGAAAGAACAGTAGAAAGGGTACTAACAGTTCTTGTTGGGTCAATTTATCCTGTCAGACGTTTCTCAGGACGGGATGAATCATCGAGCTGGTGATGATGTCAGCAGCAGCTGACACGGCACTTGTCTGATGGGGTCCTGGAGGTAACGAGGATCCGTCTTCTGGCAGCAGCGGTTGGTTTCCGTACCTTCCACTGAGCCCCTAGTCTATATACTAATGTGGCTGGGGGAGTACGGGCCTCTGCACTATGCGAGCCCAATGTGGTCCAGCTTATATACACTGGGGAATCGGTTTGCAGATGGCGGTCCTGCACCCGGTCTCTCTTAGCCGGCACGTGCAAGGTACTCACGGGCCCGGAGCATTTGGCACCTCACTTTGTGGCGACCAACGGGCACACTACAGGTCTCTCCTCACAGTCTCTGCCAGCGGTGGAGGCGATGCTCGAATGCGGGCCTGCGCTGTACGGATGCTCGAGGGCTGGAGCACTCACTAGTCTCTGCTGCACGCTGTCTGTTTCCACCAAGTCTGCCTGTTTTCGCACGCTGAGGCTGTTATCCCTAAACCACAACCCCTGCTTCTGCATGCAAGGATTGGTCCGGTCCCTTAAGCTTTCCACCAGACAACAGAGGAGACAGCTCCAACAGTTCCAGCACCGTCCTTCTTCTTACAGTCTCACCTATCCCACGTTCTCGGCATGTGCGTGCACCATCATCAACACTTTCACTTCCCCATCCCTTACCACATGCCTTATGCATTTTGTAATAGTAAGGTCTCTTGAAACCAAGTTTAATTTTATTGAAAGAAAAAAATTGGTCACCTGCAGCAGTAAAAGTGTTTTTTGGGGGTTTAATACCACCGTAATGTAACAGAAAGAAAGCAAAAGTGTAAAAGTGTACACATGACAATCAAATTCAATACAGAAAAATGTTTCATCGCTTTTTTGGAGTGTTATGTGCCACAGAAATGTACCACAAAGCACGTAATACTGTATGGGTGAGAAATTTAACCCAGCAAAATTTTTAAATGCTCTTTTGGACTGTTATATATCACAGAAATGTACCACAGAAGACGTGAACCTGTATTGCTGAGAAATTTAAGACTGCAAAACTTTTGAAAGCTTTTTTTCAGTTTTATAGATCATAGGAAATGTCCCCAGTCCACGGAATAGTGTATGGATGAGAATTGTAATCTAGCCAACTTTTTTGTAGTGTTAGATAAATAATATCACAGAAACTTACCCCATACCACTGAATAGTGTATGGGTGTGTAATCAAGCTAATATTTTAAAAAATTTTTGGAGTGATAGATATCACAGAAATGTACCACAGAACACATGAAACTGTATGGATGTGAAATTTAATACAAATTTGTGAATGCTTTTTTTTCAGTTTTATAGATCACAAGAAATGTACCACTGTATGGGTGACAAATTTAACCTTTCAAAAAATGTAAATTCTTTTTTGGAGTGTAAAATACATATTAAAAAAATTCTAGAGCACAGAGTAGTGTATGGTTAAGAAATTTAACCCAGGGAAATTTTTTAATGATTTTTTTGAAGCCAAAAACATGTAATGTTCGGTGGATCAAAATATAATCAATTTTTTCACCCCCCCCAAAAAAAAAAACTGCCCAGCCCTAATTCCTGTCCACAAACTGTATTCTGAAAAATAAAATGCAAAGAGAGGCTCAATGAGTGTACCTGTGTTTAAATTAATTCCCTAACTGAATCGACAGGGTGCTCACCTTACAGGGTTGTGCCACTCTTGTGCAACCACGGTGTAAACGTGAATGGTAGTTGGGGAGCGTGTCCTCGCAACCCAGAAGGGCATGGTACGTGGCTGTCAGCAACCTCCGCTCTCCTGGTCAGTCCATCTCTCACCGGCTTCTGGATGTGAAGTTGAGACCGATCCCAGCCGTAAGTGAACACCAAGGATCCCAGAGCTTCCCAGCACCGCCCAGCAAATGCAGGTTCTCCCACAAGCAACTGCCCTCCAAGCTGCTCCTGCCGCTGATCCTCAGAGAGGAAAATTCAATGTGAAGCAACAACAAAAAAAGCAGTCTATAGGAGCGCTAAAGGAGAGGCATAAACCAGAAAAAGGGTAAAAAACTCAGCTTTTAATTCTTCCTCCAATATCCACAACACGTTTCTACAGCCACAGCCGTCTTCCTCATGAGGAAGACGGCTGTGACCATAGAAACGCATTGTGGGTATTGGAGGAAGAAGTAAAGCTGAGTTTTTTACCCTTTTACTGGTTTCTGCCTCTCCTTTAACGCTCCTATTGACCACTTTTTTTGTTGTTGCTTCACACAAACTGTATTCTGTCACTCTCCCTGCTTTTGCGACTCTCTCTCCCTCCCTAGGCTAAATGCAGATTGTATGTGATACAAACAGCAAAGCAAAGGATTAGTACTTAGAATGGCTGTTAGTATGACAGCTCAGCTTTAGCACCAGTATCAACACTACAGGCCTCTGATTGGTTAATTTGTGCACACACCGGACTAGACAAGCACTCTCTCCCTCCAATGCAAAAAGTCACAGAGCTGTGCAATGGTGTCAGTGTGCTGAGTTATGTGATGCCTGTCCTTATAAAACTCCTGATGATGTTACACGGCAAGTAGAGATGTGGGCGTATACTCGTTGCTCGGGTTTTCCCGAGCGTGCTCAGGTGTCCTCCGAGTATTTTGGCGTGCTCGGAGATTTAGTTTTCCTCGTCTCAGCTGCATGATTTGCGACTGCTAGACAGCTTGTATACATGTGTGCAATGCCTGTTTGTTAGGGAATTCCCACATGTATTCAGCCTGTCTACAAGTCGCAAATCATGCAGCTGACATGACGAAAACTAAATCTCCGAGCACACCAAAATACTCGGAGGACACCCGAGCATGCTTGGGAAAACCCGAGCAACGAGTATACTCGCTCATCACTAACGGCAAGCAAATCACAGTAATGCCACAAGCAAGATGGTTATGGCATTACAGTGATGTGCATGCAATCCCCATATGCTGATTGGCTGAGTATCAGGCACCAAATATGCGCGGCAGCGATTCAAGTTTTACATAGAACACCACCTATTACTCGCCCGAGTTACAAGTACATTCGAGCACTGTGATACTCTAGTGATAACCAAGTATCCCCAAGCACATTTGCTCATCCCTAGTTCTGATGACCTATCCTTAGGGCTCTTGTACATGGGCATATTTTCAGCTGGAGTTCCAGCCCTATGAATCAGATCACACTAGGTCCAATGTTATTCCCATGGGGGCATGCACATGTTGCAGCTGCATTCACTGTAATCTGTAAATAGATGATAATAATTACAGTAAAATAATCTGTAGAATTTTTTTCAGGCTTAAAAAAAATTATGGATGCCTCAATTTTTTTTTTTACAGACTGCAAAAAAGTGCCCTAATTTTGCTGACTGTCCAGAAATTTCGGGATGGTTAGCACCCCTGATTGCGGCTGACTTCTCCTATAGCGCATATAGCAGAATAACCTATGATCAACATTTGACTTTTTCAACCAACAGTTGCACCAACTACCATAAAACCATAATAAAGTAAAAATGTCCAAGAAGAATAGCCATGGATAGTATTACTATGAATTATAACCCTAATCATCCATTGATGAAGAAAGTCTATCTAATGTAGAGTTGCACAAATATTGTTTGTCATTAGTTTATCCTCCATGTCTTTCTAATTTAATCTCTATTGTTATATAGAAATATTCCTACAAATTTAAATATTACTAAGAATTAGGAGCAATGTCATATATTTATCGGTGTGTGGTATGGAACTGTTCAAAGCAGCAAATATCCCCAAACTAATCATTTATAGGAACGGCTACACGTGAAGCAGAAAATAAATCAGCAGCACTAGTGAGCTCAGATCATGAATCATCTCACAATATATTGTCTCAATGCTGTCATCTAGTGGATAAGTGGATTCTTACAGTAAACAAAATTGGCAGAAACCTCTAAATAATAATAACATCAAGAACAAAATGCATAAAAATAACTTTGTTTTCAAATCTTAAATATAATATTTTTTATCTTAAATATTTTTTCTTTCTATGAAGCTATATTACATTATTAGTTATCACAAAAAGGTGATTTTGTTAGACAGTAAAATTTATTTAACCCAAATTTTTTTAATTATCTGTACAGTTGCGGCCAAACATTTAGAGACTGGCACAGATATTGGTTTTCGCAAAGTTTGCTGCTTTAGTGGTTTTAGATCTTTTAGTCAAATGTTTCTATGCTTACTGAAACCAGGGGAAGAGTCTTGAGGAGATCATTTGCATATTCCCAGTGCCTTCTGGGATAAGTGAAGAGTCTCCGCGAGCTCAACGATCACTGGGTTTTGGCCGTTGCAGCTGAAAAGAGGAAATCGGAGAAGCCAGGGGAAGAGTCTTGAGGAGATCATTTGCATATTCCCAGTGCCTTCTGGGATAAGTGAAGAGTCTCCGCGAGCTCAACGATCACTGGGTTTTGGCCGTTGCAGCTGAAAAGAGGAAATCGGAGAATTTTGGCTCATCTTTCATCTTTTTAAGAAATCTCAAGATGGAAGAGGCCAGGAGCCATTTGGTGAGCTGCATTTCTTGCTACATGTTCACAGATTTACCAGTGGAAAAGCCAAACTTCACATGCCACAAATGCAAGCTTGTGACCCTGTTGGAGGAAAAGTTGCAAAATCTCGAAGAGAGGTTAGCTACGTTGAAGATCATTAAGGAAGGTGAAGAGTTCTTGGACAGAGCAGAATTATCTCTTCATGTTACAGAAAGAGAAGAAATTCGAAGTGCACCTGAAGAAACAGAGGAATGGAGACATGTGACCCAGAGAAGCAGGAGGATCAGGAGGCAGTCAGCACCCATACTGCTCAGAAACCAGTACCAGGCTCTCACGCAGGAAAACGATGAAGAAATACATCAGGATAAGACTTTGCCAACAAACATCAACCTTGTACGCCTTCAGAGTCCTCCTGGATGGAGAAAGAAAAATGTTGTGAAGAAGAAACGGAGAGTGGTGGTCATGGGGGATTCCCTGTTGAGAGGAACAGAGGCCGCTATCTGCAGACCGGATATAACTTCAAGAGAAATGTGCTGTCTTCCAGGTGCAAAAATTAAAGATGTGTCTGACAGGATATCAGGACTCTTCAGACCTACAGATGACTACCCATTCCTGCTACTACATGTGGGGACAAATGACACCGCAAGAAACGACCTGGAAACCATCTGCAGAGACTTTGAAGACTTAGGCAAGAAAGTGAAATAACTGGGAGCGCAGGTGGTCTTCTCTTCCATCCTCCCAGTGGATGGCCATGGAACAAGGAGGTGGAATAAGATTCTGCAGGTGAACAACTGGCTACGTCGATGGTGCCGTCAGCAACGATTTGGATTTCTGGATCACGGAATGAACTACTTATACGATGGACTACTTGCTAGAGATGGGGTGCACCTTACGAAGACTGGAAAGCAGGTATTTGGAAGTCGCCTTGCTACACTTGTAAGGAGAGCTTTAAACTAGAACAACATGGGAAGGGAAGCAAAAGACCAGAAAAAGCCATACACCTGACAAATGCTACTGAGAACTCTGCTATTAGAAGTGGAAAGGAAGAACAAAGACGAAAGAATCTAATTAAAAAAAATATTGGAGAAAGAGAAACCAATCACAAACTAAAATGTTTCTATACTAATGCACAAAGCATGGGCAACAAACAAGGAGAATTGGAACTACTAACACAGGAAAAGAAATATGATGTCATTGGAATCACTGAAACTTGGTGGGACAATACACATGATTGGAATACAAGACTAGAAGGATACAACTTATTTGCAAGAAACAGACTTGATAAACGAGGAGGGGGTGTCGCATTGTATGTTAGAAATGCATATATCTGCACAGAGATTGAAGCTTCAGAGACTGGGAGTTCTGTGGAAACTGTTTGGGTAAGAATACAAGGACAGAACAATGGAAAGGACACCTATGTAGGCATTTACTACAGGCCGCCTGTGCAAGCTGAAGATATGGATGAACTCTTTATGCATCAAATGGCCAAGTTCTCCAAAAAATTTGACATAGTTGTCATGGGAGATTTCAACTATCCAGACATTTGTTGGGAATCTCTCTCAGGCAAAACTAACAGGTCAAGGAAATTCTTATCCTCTCTTGCTGACAACTTTATCTTCCAAAAGGTAAAGGAGAAAACAAGGGGAACTGCTACCTTGGATCTAATCCTTATAAACAGGGAGGAAATGGTTGAGGAGGTAAAAGTGGCTGGGACCCTAGGAGGTAGCGACCATGCTATTTTAGAATTTTGGATAACTAGAGGCGGAAGACCTGTGAAGACTCAGACGTCAAGGTTAGATTTCAGAAAGGCAGATTTTAAGGGATTCAGAAAGAGAATTGGAGGGATCCAATGGCTGGATATCCTTAAAGACAAAAATGTCCAGGAAGGATGGGAAATCTTGAAAAATGAAATTCTCAAAGCACAGTTGTTAACAATTCCAAAAAGAGGGAAGAATAGGAAGCATTTAAGGAAACCAGGATGGATGAACACAGAACTTAAGCACATGCTAAAAAGGAAGCAAAAAATGTTTATAAAATGGAAAGAAGGAGGCATATCTAAAGAAGAATATAATGCTGTCTGCAGAATCTGCAAGGCACAAATCAGATTATCTAAAGCTGAAAATGAATTGAGGCTTGCAAGAGATGTCAAAAGCAATAATAAAGGATTTTGGGGATATGTCAAAAGTAAAAGAAAAGTCAAAGATGCTATAGGATTTTTACAGGATGAAAATGATGAAATGGTAAGACAGGATGTTGAGAAGGCTGAACTTTTAAATTCCTATTTTGCATCTGTTTTCTCTCAGAAAGGAAATGTAACATCAACTGTTATTCACTGTCCTATTAAGGGAAAAGAAGAATCCAGGATATCTATAAACAGAAAGATAGTGAGGAAACACTTAGCTAACCTAAATGTATTCAAGTCTCCAGGTCCAGATGAATTACACCCCAGAGTACTGAAGGAGATAGCAGAAGAAATTTTTGAACCCCTCTCCATAATCTTTGAAAATTCTTGGAGAACAGGAGAAGTGCCAGAAGACTGGAGAAGAGCAAATGTTGTTCCTATCTTCAAAAAGGGGAAGAAGGTGGACCCAGGCAACTATAGGCCGGTGAGTCTGACTTCTATACCGTGAAAGATCTTTGAACAAATTATTAAACAACATGTATGTCAATACCTGGATAAGAATGAAGTGATTAAACAGAGTCAGCATGGGTTTGTAACTAATAAGTCATGTCAGACTAATTTAATTTCCTTCTATGATGGTATTACTGATTGGGTGGATCAAGGAAATGCTGTAGATATAGTATATCTTGACTTCAGCAAAGCATTTGACAAAGTCTCTCATACAATCCTTATTGAAAAAATGACTAAGTATGGAATGGACAAGGCAACTGTTAGGTGGATTCATAACTGGCTTAGTGATCGGACCCAAAGAGTGGTCGTAAATGGCTGCACATCCAGTTGGAAGAATGTCTCAAGTGGGGTACCACAGGGCTCTGTCCTGGGCCCTGTATTGTTCAACATCTTTATCAATGATTTAGATGAAGGAATTGAGGGTAAACTGATTAAATTTGCTGATGACACAAAGCTAGGAGGGATAGCTAATACTAGAGAAGAGAGAGAGAGGATTCAAAAAGATTTAAATAAACTGGAGAAGTGGGCAGCAACTAACAGAATGATTTTTAACAGGGAGAATTGCAAAGTACTACATCTGGGCAATAAAAATGAAAAAAGCATATATAGAATGGGAGGAATAGGGCTAAGTGACAGCACATGTGAAAAAGACTTGGGTATACTAATAGATCACAGACTGAATATGAGTCAACAGTGTGATGCAGCAGCAAAAAAGGCAAATGCAATTCTAGGATGTATTAACAGAAGCATACAGTCTAGATCACGTGAAGTAATTATTTCCCTCTACTCCTCTTTGGTCAGACCTCATCTGGAATATTGTGTACAATTTTGGGCACCACATTTTAAAAAAGACATCAACAAACTGGAGCAAGTTCAGAAAAGAGCGACCAGAATGGTGACCGGTCTGCAAACCCTGTCTTATGAGGAAAGGTTGCAGGATTTGGGAATGTTTAGTTTGCAAAAGAGAAGACTGAGAGGAGACTTAATAGCAGTCTACAAATATCTAAAGGGCTGTCACATTGTAGAAGGATCAACTTTATTCTCATTTGCACAAGGAAAGACTAGAAGCAATGGGATGAAGCTGAATGGGAGGAGACACAGATTAGATATTAGAAAAAACTTTTTGACAGTTAGAGTGATCAATGAGTGGAACAGGCTGCCACGAGAAGTGGTGAGTTCTCCTTCAATGGAAGTCTTCAAACAGAGGCTGGACAGACATCTAACTGGGATGATTTAGCGAATCCTGCTTTGAGCAGGGGGTTGGACCAGATGGCCCAGGAGGTCCCTTCCAACTCTACGATTCTATGATTCTATGATTCTATGAAGTACAAATATAAGCTTTTCATAGGTTGTTAAACTTTTAGTGAAAAATTCATGAAGTTTATGCAAAAACTCAACTTTTACAGTGTTGATGTTGACCCTTATTTTTCAAGACATTTATAATTTGCCCTGGATGCTGGATATCAACTTGTGGGCCAAAACCTGACTAATGACCGCTCATTCTTCCCTAATCAGAGCTTTGTGTTTATCACAATTTCTAGGTTTTTGTTTATCCACCTTCTTTTTGAGGATTAACCACTAGTGCTGAGCGAGTATACTCGTTGCTCGGGCTTTCCCAGAGCATGCTCGGGGGTCCTCCGAGTATTTTGGCATGCTTGGAGATTTAGTTTTTGTCATCATATCTGCATGATTTGTGACTTGTAGACAGCTTGAATACATGTGTGGAATTCCCACTTGTATTCAGCCTGTCTACAAGTCGCAAATCATGCAGATATGATGACGAAAACTAAATCTCCGAGCCCACCAAAATACTCGGAGGACACCCGAGCATGCTCGGGAAAACCCGAGCAACAAGTACACTCGCTCATCACTATTAACCCACATTGTTCTCAATAGGATTGAGGTCTGGGGAGTTTTATGGCTATGGATCCAAAATTTCAATATTTTGTTCACTTATCAATTTTACCTTGTGACATGGTTTCCATCAAGCTAGCAAAAGCATTATTCATCACCAAATTCCTCCTGGATGAGTGGGAAAAGTTGTTCTTGAAGGATGTTTAGATCCGATTCTTTATTCATGGCAATTTTCTTAGCCAAAATTGTAAGTGATCCCACTCCATGGTTACCCATGCTATACAGTTGGCAAGACAGAGGACTCACGGTAGTTCTCACATTTTCTTCTTCAGACAATAACTTCCAGATGTTCAAAGCAATCTGAAGGGACTTCATCAGAGAAAATAACTTTGCAGGAAGTTCTGAGATTGGACTGTAGTGGACGTGGCTAAAATAATGTTGGTTTATTATTTTAAAAAGTAATATAATGTAAAATTATGTAATTATCATATATTTACACATGAAGTTTTATTTCAGTTTCTTGAATGTACCATATTTTAAAGTATCTTCCTGTCAATGACTCTTGGAAGCTTTGGATGTAAAGAAAATATGAAGTGACTATTTTCATAAATGTCAACTCTGTCAAGAGTAAGGGCTTTTTTTTCCAGAATTTTGTTTTACACTTGGAAAGAATGTATTCATTCATTGGAATTCTCTCAATGGCGACCATGTGCATCATCATATTTCATCACTTCTCTTCATTGCGTACATTGATACGTTTGGAAATGAATCCAGAAATAGCTCCTCTTACTCATGAATGTCTTACACCAGTAATGAAGCCTTCAAAATATGATTTATTTTTCATGTAATTTATTTAATGTGTTTCCTTAGAGTTGAAACTTTGTATTTTCATGAAAATTTAAAAGCGTACCTGACTGGCATTTAAATCATCTAAGGATTACATTCTCTAACACTATTGCCTGGTCTAGCCTTTATGTCAAACCATGAACATTCTCCATTTACAGCATTTTGGACAAAAAGAGTGACAGATACATTATAAAACAAGATCATGTCACGATATGTGACTGGCCCTGCGTAACGCATCCCGACGATCGGTCGGTCACCAAAACAACTGAACAAACAAAGGGACACCGGGGAAACAATTACAATGGTGGGCCCTGCAATAGAGAATTGGGAAATGGACACCTCCTGCACTCTCCTAAGGCTGTGCCCTGATCTCCCTGACGTTCCCTATACAGGTTCTTTCAACCTGTCGCCGAGCAGGATACCTCAGCCCTCACTTGCCCTGCACCTATCTCTCAATAGAGAATTGCTAAGTGCAGACACTGGTCCCACCGCTGCACTATTATAACACCAAAGAAAGATAACAGACAATATAAAACAAACAACACTTAGCTTTCTGCTGCAATGCACCGAGCAGCAGAGTAAGGCACCAGATCAGCATTCAGCAGAAGCCTCACTGCTCTCAGCCAGCTCCTGTGTTGACCACAGTTGGTATTCAAAAGGAAGTGTATCATCAACAGTTAGCTGCAGCAACTGGTGACCTTTTATAGGAAGGTGGGGGTGATCACCATCCGCAGACTCAGACTAACCAAACATGTAGTAACACCAGCGGCTACCGGGGGCAAAAACTAACATTAACCCCCGATGGCCTGAAAGGAAAAAAGTTTATATAAGAGAATCCAGAATCTGACACAGATCCAAAAATGGATCGTGACAGATCATAGTTACAATAATGACTGTACATGCAGTTGTTATGGAGTTTCTGAAGTGAGATGGCCCCAGATCAAATTTACATCCCTTATGGTGCAGTCGACCATGTATGCTCTCATGTGAGAGAATTGGGTTGATTATGCAAATAAAACTCTGATCAAACCTCACTTAGAGATTGATCAGAGTGTCAGTATAGTGTGATCCGATTCTCTCATATGAGGAGAAAAAAGAGAACAAAACTTCTCCGTCATCTCCATTGTGCCAGTGAAAACGAAATCGGAAGGCACTCGATTGTCATCCGAATGTATTCCGATGGTTTCCACTGACTCATTGACCTCCATGGCAGAGTGCTAAGTAAATAACAGATCAAACTCAGACATGCTGCTATTCTTCATGGGACTGGCTGAGTGCAGGGAAAAAGATCAGGCTTGTTCACAGCGCAAAAGAATAACATTGGTAAAAGTGTGATCCGATGTTTTGTCGGATCGCAGTCGGTCTGATAATATGGTGGTGTGAGTGAGCCTTAAAGGGCAATTATAAACTTTGAAAAGATGCCCTCAGATGTTAGCAAACAAAGCTTTGGAAAATTAAAGGGAAAAAATGTATGACCATTGGCAGTCTGACTGCTTGGATCCCAAGCAATTCTGACAACTGGGATCCAAAGTCCTGTGTGAATGGAGAAGAACTGTGCATGTGTGACCACCATTCACTCATTCACATGGACCCACATATTCATTATTGGTGGTTGTCCCTGGATTCTGACCACCACCAATCATACATTTATCATTGATACTATTATCATTTTGCAGGCACTAGGCCACATTTCATAATATGAATCCTTTGTGTTAATACTGTGGCCTTAGCATCAGGCCTTATTTCATAATCAAAATGGTGTTGGCTAATACACTGGTGCAGGTACCATGCCTCATTTCATAATCAAAATCATTTGAGCTAATACTCCGGTGCAGGCACCAGGACTCATTTCATAATCAAAATTGCTTGGGCTAATACTCTGGTGCAGGTACCAAGCCTCAATTCATAATCAAAATGGTTTTGGCTAATACTCTGGTGCAGGAACCTCGCCACACTTCATAATCAAAATCATAAGTGCTAATTCTGTGATTAATTCTTTGCTAATTCAGAATATACTGTAAATCTTTTGTATTAATGCTGTGGTCCAGCCACACAATCTCATACAATAAATACTGATTATTAATTTAGTGACAGGTGACTGAAAGGTCTGGGCCTAGGGTTGTGAAACAGCTGGTTAAAAGAGGAGAAGGGTACACCCAACATGAGTGGGAAAAAGCAAAGTTGTAATGAAAGGGAGAATAAGCTTGGTGTTCAAGGTGTATGTGGGGTAGTTGATAATGTTACTGAAAGCTCTACTGAAAAAACACTAGCTTGTCCTATCCAAACACAACTGACAACTTTTGTTACTGTGCGAGCTAATCGACCCCTTTTTTTGCCAGCCCACACAGCGGTAAACCTTGTAGATGAGGGTCAGAAAAAGCATGTGCTCCAGTGGATGGCAAGCGTATCAAGTGGCCTCTCCTCCTCTTCTTCCATCTCAACATCACACACAGTACAGTCTTCAGAGGTGGCACCCCAATTAACCTTGTGTCCCCCTTACGTCACAACTCTCCATCCGCCCATCTAAGCCAGAGTACAAATAGTATAATTGTGCAGCATGAATGTTCTGGGCAGGGCCTTGGACAGGGTTTGGACCAGCATTTCTAGCTTAAGCATTAATCAGTAACAGGTGGATAAGTGACAGGTGTAGGCCTGGTGCTCTAATAGCTCTGTCAAATTCAGGCAACACACATGAAGGAAACCCAACTTGGGCTGCAAACATTTAAAAAAAAATAGAGGCAGACACCACTAACGTGTCATCAATTTCTCCATAGTAGAAATAGTGTAATGGGGCTCTGACGCCCCTTCCACTACAGGAAACTCACCAAATGGAGAACCAACTTGGAGTATTCACATTTACAAAAATTGTATGTAACATCAGCAGCAGTAGAAACAGGACGCACAGAAGCCATGACAAAAGTTTCACAGACTGCAATAATGCGAGATCAATGCAGCACACTAAAAACTACACCAGCGGCTAGTCTGCCAAGTCTATGACTGAGATGAAAAGGTAATTGGAGATCAATGACTTGTCCAACTTGATGAAAATTAGGCGATCTACGCTTTCAGGGGACAGTTGGATGTGCTTACCCATCAGGACACCACTACAAGTGCTGAAGACATGGTCTGAAAGAAAGCTGGCTGCCGGGCATGAAAAACCTCCATGGCATGACAGTCGAGCTAAGGCCACTCTTCCCTTTTTGAAGACCAAAATGCAAAAAGGTCCAAACCACCACTGATGGCATTGATATTGAGCTAGAGATACTCTTGCACCATCCTTCTCCAGTCATTCACATCGTGTCAGACTTGTATTCTGTTCTGCCCGTGCATGGGTTGGTCTAAAAAATGTGTGAAACGAACTCACAGAAATTGCTTCTGTCACTTACAATGCTGCTGCTAGTAATGTTTTTGTGCTGACGACTTGATATTCTCAGGGTTAGAAGTCCATAACTGCAATGCATGCTGTGTGCCTCACTGATGTCTTGGAGGAATCCTAATAATATGGGAATCATGTTGCAAATAGTGCAGTAAGAAGGTGCATATGTGTCGAGTGCTTGCATGAGGTACCAGTCCATGGTGTGTTGGCTGCAGGGTAACACTCAAGCTTGCTTCCCACATCCTCTCCCATCATTATCCTCTTCATCCCCTAACTGTTGTATGCACATCACCTCTTCTTCCTCATCCTCCTCTATTTGTTCCTCGGCTCCTGCACCTTCACTAACAGTTTGTCTTGTACCAATAGCCCCACTTGATTATTGTAAGCCACCCTCCCATGGCACCCCTTGTGCGACATTAGTCCAGAACGTAGAAGAAATATTGCTATCCTTTCCACATTCTTCTCTGCAGCCTCCTCTTCCTCTGGGACCACCACCTCCTCCTACAAACCATTGAAAGTGTGTTCCAGCATATAGATGAGTGGAATAGTGATGCTGATGATGGCATTGTCAGCGCTAACCATTTTAGTAGCCATTTTGAAACTGTGCAGAAGGGTGCAGAAGTCCTTCATCTGTGCCCACTCCGAAAGTGTGATTTGCACCACGTCTGTAATGCGATGGCCAAGCTATGCAAAAGGACATACTGCACTAAGGCTCATCGCTGCTGCTACAGTCGCTGCAACATGTGCAGACTGGATTTCCAACCTGTCGACACATTGCATTTCAGTCGGCTAACCGGTAGCCCGGAAAACCTGTGTAACGATGCAAGTCGATGACCTGCGGGGTGCAAGATGTGGATGTGAGCACACAGTGACTGTGCTTTCTGCAGCAGTGCATTAAAGCCGGAATAGTGGCAGAAAGATTTCTGTAACATCAGGTAGAGGACGTGAGCCATGCAAGGCACGTGTGTGAGGTTGCCTCAGCGTAAGGCAACCACCAGTTTCGCACCTTTATTGCAGACACCCTTCCCTGCTTCCAGGTTCACTGGAGAAAGCCATTGATCAAACTCTTGAGCTGTGTGACTGTGATCTCCAAGTCATATTAATTTAAACACTGCCTGATTGCGGTGAGCCCTGGCTGTGCAGTATGGAGGTGGGGGGATTCTGTCTGCATTGTTGGATCATGTGTCTCATTGAGGGTTGAGGGCACATGTGGAGGCCATAGAAAAGTTGTAGGACTCAGAAGCAGTGAAGGAAGTGTTAGATACAGAAGTTTGTCCGTAAGCCTAGGGGATTCCAAGTCTTGGTGTCTAGTGATTTTAGTTCAGCAACCCTTGATCTGTAGTGATTTAGCTCTCCAACCCCTATTGTTTAGTTCTCCATCTTCTGGTGTGTAGTGGTTTAGCTATCCAACCCTAGGTGTTTAGTAGTTTAGTTCTCCAACCAATGTTATCTAGTAGTTTAGTTCTCAATCTTCTTGACTGTAGTGGTTTAGTTATCCAACCCTAGGTGTTTAGAAGTTTAGTTCTCCAACCCTTGTTGCCTAGTAGCTTTGTTCTCCATCTTCTGGTGTGTAGTCGTTTAGTTATCTAACCCTAGGTGTTTAGTAGTTTAGTTCTCCAACCCCTGTTGTCTAGTACTTTAGTTCTCCATCCTCTGTTGTGTAGTGGGTTAGTTCTCCATTCCCAAGTGCCCTGCAATCCTTGACAATTCAAATACTTGTGGAGAAGACCCTTCTGATTACTTTCACAGCCACCGGAGTCACCTAGTGCCTAGTCACCGAGACGTAACGCCCCTGGCCTTGCATACTCGTTCAGGTGTCAATGGTGAAATACACCCTTGTAAACATAGATTTTTTTTCAAGGAATGGGTGATTTTGTCTGTGACATGCTGGTATAGCGCAGGCACAGCTTTCTTTGAGAAATAATGGCCACTTAGCTATTGGTACTGGAGGATATCTATGGCCATCAGCTTTTGGAAAGCATCTGTATACACTATGCAGAAAATTAGCATTTCCATGGCCAACAGATTGGAGATGGTGAAGTTCAAGCTCTTAGGTTTGGTATGTGTAGGAGAAAACAATCTTTTTCATCACCACAACTGTGGGACCAAGAGCTGGCTGCTGTGCTGAGAGAGGGTGGAGTAAGGTAAACTGCTGGACTGTGAGTGAGGTGCAGGCGGAGATGTTATGGTGGATTGATAAAGATGTGATGTTCTTGGTGTCTGAGAGCTGTCAAAAACAGCAGGCTTGTTCATTTCCATAACAGCTGACAGAATCTCACTCACCCCAAATGTAGTGGGTAAACAAGTGGAGGTTCTGCGGCTGGAGACCAGTGTGAGAACACTTGCCGCAGTGATGGAGTTGAAAGGAGCAGCAGATGCGGTTGATGGTGCAGCCGATGGGTGACGAGGCGCCTTAGGCCGCATCTTAGCGCTCTGAGATTTTCAGACTAACACATATTGATCGTGCATGTGTAAGTTCGTGCATGTAGTAGTCAGAATATAATAATTTTTACCTCTATTGACCCTTTTTTTTTACAAAGTTGGCAGATACGAGAGTTGGGTCATCCTTTTCGGTCTCAAAAAAAGGCCCAGGCTAGGCAACCTTTGCTGCCCATGTGAACTGCAGATCCGCGATGGCTGCTGGCCACAGCCAGTGTTATGGCTGAGGATGCAGTGCTTGTCATGGTTACATCACTCAATGTCTGTGCAGCAAGCTGCAACGTAAGCTCCTCATCTTCCTCCTCAACCCCCTCTGCTGAGCTACTCAGCTGCGTGCCTCTGGGTTCACAACAAGTGAGATCTACTACTTCATCATCATCCTCTCTGTTCTCCCACTCCTCGCTTTGAGAGGTACCCTCCTCCTCATCCTGCCCTGACAGCACAGTGCAGTCTGTGTGCGCCTCAGGTATCTGACTCTCACTTATTTTACTTATTTATTTTACACACTTATATACCGCCATTAATTCCTCAGTGCTTTGCAGAGCTTTATAGTGCCATTATTTCCTCAGCACTTTACAGAGTTTTACAGACATTATTGGCACTGTCCCCATTGAGGCTCACAATCTAGATTCCTTATCAGTATGTCTTTGGAGTGTGGGAAGAAACCAGAGAACCCGGAGGAAACCCACAACAACATGGGGAGAACATAGAAAACTCCTTGCAGATGTTGTCTTTGGTGGAATTTGAACCCAGGACCCCAACGCTACAAGACTGCCTTGCTAACCACTGAGCCACTATGCTACTTTCATCAGTATCACCTTCACTTCCAAGGGTTAATGTCTAGTTATGCGGGTCTGGATTCTGCTCAAACCCTACTTTTTCCGGCCTCAGATGCAACTGAAAAATATTTTGGCCATCGGTGCAGATGCTTTCCTTCTCTTCAGTCTGTGAATATTTGGAGCAGACCTCTAATGCCCATGGAATAGAATGTGTGAACAGCTCTGTAGACTTGGTTCCCCACAGTCAGGTGGACAGTTGGAGAGTTGTGACGAGGGGGGAACAAGGCTAATTGGGGTTCCACCTCTGAGGACTGTACTGTGTGTGATGTTAAGGTGGAGGTAGAGACCACTTGATGCAGCGCTTGCCATTCACTGGAGCAAATGTTCTTTCTGGCCTTCATCTACAAAACGTAGATGAGGACGTCTCACAAACGTGTTGCCTCGGAGTAACCCTGAAATCTGTTCTCTTTTTCAAAACATATATCCATTCCCATTCTACTACCTGCTGACTACAACTAAAAAATATTTTCTGGATCCGTACATAACCTTAATCAAAAATCTGCTAAAACCCTAGTTCATGCACTTTTCATCTCCCGCCTTGATGCCACTTTAGTGGTGTGTGGCAATAATTTTTGGAAATGTTTGGACTCCAAGTTGAGTCTTTTTGATGTGTATTGGCTGTAGTAGTAGGGCTTCCAGACCGGCACCCCTGAATTTACTTTCAGTCAACTACCTGTGTTACCAATCCTTAAATGTTTGTAACAATAGCAGTCGACGAAGCTGATATTTGTGCCACCTGAGTGTGACTGAGTAGAAAAGCAGTTTGAGCTGTTGAATGAGGTATCGGGGCTCCCAGAAAAGTAGGTTTACCTGTCCCTCAACCACCTTGTCTTAGCCCTTTTCCAACATCGTGCATATCAGTACGCCCAGGGCCACAGCTATAATGAGGAGAGTTGAGCCAGCTGCTGAAGCAGCAGGCAGCAGGGGGCGGCATTATTCGCTCCTCTTCCCACAGCACCTACAATTTAGCCTCTGAATGCTGGTGCTGCAGTCGTGCAAGAGGTTTGTAAGTAATTGATGAGGGAGTTGGGGCCCCCTGATCATGTGACCCCTGACTCCTCCCCTCCTGTGACCTCATCACAGGTCCTGTGAGCATCAGCCCTTGGTTGTTTTTTACAGGATTCTGCTGTCTGTGCTGGCCTGGTTGTCATCATCCTGAATGAGGGAAGTTTATGTGGGGTCAGGGGGGTTTACAGGGTGGATGTAGCAGAGCCGCACGTGTCCGAGGTGTACGGAGCGGAACCGTGTGTGTGTACGAGGTGTACGGAGTGGAGCCGTGTGTGTACGAAGTTTACGAAGCGGAGCCGCGCGTGTGGGAGGTGCACGCAGCAGAGCTGCACGTGTGGGAGGTGCACGGAGCAGAGCCACACGTGTACGAGGTGTACGGAGCAGAGCCGCGAGTGTTTGAGGTGTACGGAACGGAGCTGTGTGTGTGCGAGGTGTACGGAGTGGAGCCGTGTGTGTGTACAAGGTGTATGGAGCGGAGCCGTGTGTGTATGAAGTGTACGAAGCGGAGCCATGCGTGTGGGAGGTGCACGGAGCAGAGCTGCATATGTGGGAGGTGTACAGAGCAGAGCCGCACATGTGGGAGGTGCACGGAGCAGAGCCACACGTGTACGAGGTGTACGGAGTGGAGCTGCGTGTGTACGGAGCGGAGCTGCGTGTGTACGAGGTGTAAGGAGCAGAGCCGCGAGTGTACGGAGCGGAGCCGTGTGTGTGTACGAGGTGTATGGAGCGGAGCTGTGTGTGTGTACGAGGTGTACAGAGCAGAGCCGCGTGTGTACGAGGTGTACGGAGCAGAGCCGTGTGTATGTACGAGGTGTATGGAGCGGAGCCGTGTGTGTGTACGAGGTGTAAGGAACAGAGCTGCATGTGTACTAGGTGTACGGAGCGGAGCCATGTGTGTGTACGAGGTGTATGGAGCAGAGCCGCGCATGAGGGAGGTGTATGGAGCAGAGTTGCACGTGTACGAGGTGTACGGCGCAGAGTCGCACGTGTGTGTATGGAGCGTATCCACATGTGTATGGAGCAGAGCGGTGTGTGTGCGAGGTGTATGGAGTGGAACTGCGTGTTTACAAGGTGTATGGAGCAAAGCCGCATGTGTACAAGGTTTACAGAGCGTGGCCACGTGTGTACAAGGTGTACGGCGCAGAGCCGCATGTGTACAAGGTTTACGGAGTGGAGCCATGTGTGTACTGAGTGGAAACGTGTCTGTGCGAGGTGTACAGAATGGAGCTGTGTGTGTACCAGGCATAAAAAGCGGAACCGTGTGTGCATGATGTATGCGGAGCCATACGTGTACAAGGTGTATGGTTGGGAGCATTCATACCTCCCAGCGGGACAGTCCCGATTTTGAGAGAGATTCTGCCCCACTACGCCGGCTGGGAGCTTACTTTTCCCATGGACACAGGAGTACACGGCGGAGCCCCGAAGAGCACTTTAAAATTCACACGTGACGCTCCACCGGAAGTGACGTGCTAGAAGCTGACCGGAAATTAGGTAATTTTGGGAGGAGATTGTGACGGAACCATGGAGGAACTTCAGGGAATGCTTCAGATCCATCACCGTGTCCTCCTCCAACAGCGAAGACAGCAGGATCGCCTTGGACTTGGGGATGCCGGCCATGTGAGCAGACCATAATAAGTCCTGCATTGGGAGGCTCAGGTGGGCACTACAGTGGGAGCTGGGCTGCTATAGTATCTTTATAGAATCTTTCTTTCTCTCTCTGTTTCTTTATGTCTCTAATCTTTCTTTTTTTCTTTCTCTGTTCTTTCTTTCTCTCTCTGTTTCTTTCCTTCTTTCTTTCTTTCTTTCTCTGTTCTTTCTTTCTTTCCCCTCTTTCTTTCTCTCTCTTCTTTCTTTCACCACTTTCTTTCTCTCTCTGCTCTTTCTTTCTCTCTCTGTTTTCTTTTTTCTCTCTGTTCTTTCTTTTTTTTCGTCAGTACCAGTCAGTGTGCCCACAGTACCAGTAGAATAAGAGGGGTAGGAAACTAGGTGGCACTGGTCACATTGAGCCTCTCATACTTTTTACTGGTGTATAATCATATGCCCTGAGCACCCCCATAAGAGGGCCAGCCTCAGACAACAGGGTACTAACAAATCACTATTACTATCTGTCCAAGTGGACAATTATATACGTAAAGTTAATGATGTCCCTGTGCCAAGCAGTACGGAGGATCAGAATACACTGAGGAGACCAGAGCAGCGGGGTTTGTGGAGAAGAATTATATGGGGCCCATTACACTGTATGAAGTACTATATGGTGCCCATTATGCTGTATGAAGTAATATATGGGGCCCATTATACTGTATGAAGTAATATATGGGGCACATAATACTTTATGCAGTAATATATGGGGCCCATAATACTGTATGGAGCATTATGTGGGGATAGGGGATGACTTTCTGTTTGTTGTGGATCTGACCGCTGGGACCCCCACGATCCTAGGAAACATAGCTTTGAAGAGCACCATGCAATTGGAGCTGTGGTCAATCATACGTACTGTGGGGCCATTCACATGTGGCTCTTCATATAACTCCTATAATAGAGTGATGAGGGGACGACAAAGTTTAGCAAAAATTCACTTATTGGGGCTGATGAGTGTTATAGTTTGTGGGCTGGTGGTATTTGTGTGGCAGGACTGCTTTTTTGTCCCAGTATGGCCCTGTGTCAGGCCTACCATTGCCATTAATGACCCTTGTTCTGGATACTTCTTTGTTGTTCTTCTATGTGCGTGTGATGCCACTGACATCCTTGTGTTTGGACACCTTTTATTTATATTTATCTAAATCAAAATGTCCACTATTGTACTCAGTTTTACAGGATAGATATGAAAATTTACTTTGTGTGCAGGGGAGGGCGTCATTTTGCTGTTCGCCTCAGGCAGCAGAGAGGCTAGGTTCACCCCTGAGTACGCCGATATTGGACTCCCCCTGTTTGGTGCAGGCTTTGGTACTAAGCCTGCACCTTTCCGGGAACATGTCAGCTGATATCGTGGAATTGCGATTTACCCATGGCTGTTAACTAGTAAATGCCCCTGTCACTTTCTGACAGCAGCATTTAACTTGCACTTACCGGAAGCGAATCGTAACTACAGCCCATCGGTAATCCCATCACACGTTCGCTGGTCACCGATGAGTCGGCTTAACAACCAAAGGTCTGAAGCAGACCTTTATGGTTGCCATTGCAGGATTCAGCATTTCTGCTACACACAGGCGATCTGATCATCGCCTGTGTGTAGCAGAGGCGATCAAAGTAGTGCAACTTCTAGTCCCCATGGAGACTATTGAAGAATGCAAAAAGTAATAAAAAAAAGTTTTTATAAATATTAAAAACAAAGAAAAAGTAAAAGCTCAAATCACCCCCCTTTCGCCCCATTCAAAATAAAACAATGAAAAAATTAAATATATACATATTTGGTATCGCCATGTTCAGAATCACCCAATCTATCAAAATAAAAAAGTATTAACCCAATTGGTAAACAACATAATGAGGAAAAATTCAAAACGTCAGAATTATTTTTTTTTTGGTAGCCACTACATTGCAATAAAATGCAATTACGGGTGATCAAAAACCAAAATGGTATTAGTAAGAAGTCAGCTCAGCACACAAAGAATAAGCCATCACCCAGCCCCAGATCAAGAAAAATGGTGACGCTACAGGTCTTCAAAAATGGCGCCATTTTGTTTAACTAAAATTTGGATTTTCTTTCATCACTTAAAAAAAAAGAACCTAGACATGTTTGGTGTCTACGAACTCGTAATGACCTGTGCAATCATAAAGGTAGGTCAGTTTTAGCATTTAGTGAGCTTGGTAAGAAAAAAAACAACAACTGTGGAATTGCACTTTTTTTTCAATTTCACCACACTTCTAATTATTTTCCTGTTTTCCAGTACATGATATGTTAAAACCAATGGTGTCTTTCAAATGTACAACTTGTCCTGCAAAAAAAAGCCCTTACATGGCCATATTGACCAAAAAATAAAAAAAGCTATGGCTCTGGGAAAAACAGGAGAAAAAAATCAAAAACGCAAAAGCGGTAATACCTCTGGTCGTGAAATGGTTAAATGAAACTTAAATTCAAAGCTGTAAATGCTGGTCCAGACCCTGATACCTCATGAATGGCCCATTGTTGCCTGCTGTTAATCCATTATAAAATTTCAACTATTGGTCAATTGATGAAACTTTTCTTGGTGTCTATCTCAAATTTTTGGAAGTGTTTGGACTCCAAGTTGGGTTTCCTTCAATTGTGTTGCCTGAATTTGGCAGCGCTCTCATAGCACCAGGCCTACACTTGTCACTCATGCACCTGTTACTAATCTTTTTTTTTTGTTAAAAATACTGGTCTAAGCCCTGTCCCGTGAATCCATTACTCTGTACTCTGAATAAATTGATGCCATTTTTCCTGTTGTCTGCCCCTAATTTGAGCTGTTTGGAATGACCTTAGACCCCCCCTTAAGGTGTTGTCTATGCATTTGGTTTAGCCTTCTATTGAATTCAATGGGTTCTGTTATGTTCGACAATCCATTAGACGAACATGTTCAGCGAACATCAGAACGTTCGCCGAACCCGAACTGAATCTTGAAAGGTTCACTCATCTCTAGAGTGAATCTATGAGAGGTGAGCATAATGTATTATTTGTATCTCCTTCCCTCTCCTGCAATAAAAAAACTGCAATGATTATGACTGATTTTATTCATACGGAATTGATAATGCCAGCTGAATTGAGCAAATCTACTTGCAACTAATTTTGATTCTCTCATCTCTAATTTTTAGAGCAATTCATCTATTGATTTTTATTTGTTTTCAGAATGTTTAACATACAGTATCAGCAGGTTCAAAACCATGATGTCATATCAGGGACAAAATAAAAAAACTAGCGTGTAATCAAACATCAAGTCAAGGACAAGGAATGGAGTAATCAGATCAGAAGGAGCACAGCAGTATACACCAGAACATCAATGCTATTGACTCGCAGTGGAGTCAGAGCTTCAGCAGTTTAAATAACTGATAATTCCCCCCGGGCTCACAAGAAGGAGTGATCAAAACCTAGACCAAAATTAGCCCCATAGTTCCCTTATAAAGCAACACAAAAAGTCCCAAGGAGAAAAAACTGGACTGGCGCTGTGACGCATCGCATGCAATAAAGGCGAGCCACTGCAGAGCTGCTAAGGTTTAAGCAGAGGAGCTAGGATTCAAGATTTTAACCAGATTAAGGCTATGTGCCCACGCTAGCGTTTTTAAATGCTCAGGAAAAGGATCCCCTTTCCCAGAAACCGCGCGTCTTTTTCCACACGTTTTTTGCGCAGTTTTTGACGCGTTTTTTGACACGCGATTTCTGGGATCATTGGGGATGGCTAAAAACGCTCAGCAATGCGGGAATTAATGAGCATGCTGCGTTTTTAGCCTCTAAGCGATTCCTGAGCGGCTAAAAACGCATGCATTGGCACAAAAAGCCAAAAACACATGCTAATTAATTTGATGCATCTTTTAAGCATTTCTGCAGCGTCTGAGCAGGCTCAAACGCTGCGGAAACGCTTAACAAAACGCATTGTGGGCACACAGCCTAACAGTGTTCCGCCTGCTTATAGAGGTATGCTAAGCATCAATTCGAATAGAATTTTAGACCCAAGAATTATATAATGATAAAAGTTGGAATTTAGCTGAGATGGCTGCACAACTGTCTTTTTTACCTTCATAGTGAGTATCTAAATTCTGTTTCTTTTATAGAATAAGGATATTTTAATGTGAAAAAAAAAAAATCATTCCAAAATCAATAGTTGATTCACCATGTAACTTTGCTTCCTTAACATTTCAAATGACTCATTTTTTGCTTTTATGCTAGTCCATGTCCTGTTAATAAACTTATAGAAAGAAAAAGGGGAAATAAAACCTGGCAATTGTTCCAAACCGAATTCTGTTTCCAACCACAGTGCGGAACTGCAGTGGCTCGGAGTTACAGGTGCTTATTTGACTCCTGCGAAAATATTTGACACCTTTTAGATTCCATCTGGAAAAATTATTTAGTTTCAATCATTTTTGCAAAAAAAGTCCTTGTTGGAAAGGATTTGTGGATTATGTCCTGCTGTTCATTGGAAAATGATAAAACGAGTGTCTACAGCAGGCGTATAAATAGATAAAACACTTGCGAGAAACCTTTAATACACCCATGCTGTTAAATTTCATTGCTGTCAGTCCGAAAACAGCAAGCAAAATGTATTAAAGAGAGCAACGATACATCTTTGAAAACAATCTGGACATTTTCTCTTTTCACGACTGAATTTGCCTAATGGAAACTTGAAATGTGTGATGAAGGTTGGGTAACGCATATCAATATATTGTATTATGAAACTATTATAATTTAAAATTATTATATTTATTATCTTGTTTGTGCTTCATATTAAAAGATTTGGCTCATCACCTGGAGATAAGGCAATATGTTTCAGTCAAACAATAAGATATGGTAACTTAGAATTGAATAGAGCTGCAGTTGTGGCCAAAAGTATTGACACCCCTGCAATTTTGTCAGATAATACTCAGTTTCTTCCTGAAAATTATTGCAAGCACAAATTCTTTGTTATTATTATCTTCATTTAATTTGTCTTAAATGAAAAAACACAAAAAGAATTGTCCTAAAGCCAAATTGGATATAATTTCACACCAAACATAAAAAAGAGGGTGGACAAAAGTATTGGCACTGTTCGAAAAATCATGTGATGCTTCTCTAATTTGTATAATTAACAGCACCTGTAACTTACCTGTGGCACCTAACAGGTGTTGGCAATAACTAAATCACACTTGCAGCCAGTTGACATGGATTAAAGTTGACTCAACCTCTGTCCTGTGTCCTTGTGTGTACCACATTGAGCATGGAGAAAAGAAAGAAGACCAAAGAACTGTCTGAGGACTTGAGAAACCAAATTGTGAGGAAGCATGAGAATTCTCAAGGCTACAAGTCCATCTCCAAAGACCTGCATTTTCCTGTGTCTACCGTGCGCAGTGTCATCAAGAAGCTTAAAGCCCATGGCACTGTGAATAACCTCCCTAGATGTGGACAGAAAAGAAAAATTGACAAGAGATTTCAACGCAAGATTGTGCAGATGTTGGATAAAGAACCTCGACTAACATCCAAACAAGCTCAAGCTGCCCTGCAGTCCGAGGGTACAACAGTGTCAACCCGTACTATCCGTCAGCGTCTGAATGAAAAGGGACTGTATGGTACGAGACCCAGGAAGACCCCACTTCTTACCCCGAGACATAAAAAAGCCAGGCTGGAGTTTGCCAAAACTTACCTGAAAAAGCCTAAAACGTTTTGGAAGAAAGCTCTCTGGTCAGATGAGACAAAAGTAGAGCTTTTTAGGCAAAGGCATCAACATAGAGTTTACAGGAGAAAAAAGAGGCAATCAAAGAAAAGAACACGGTCCCTACAGTCAAACATGGTGGAGGTTCCCTGATGTTTTGGGGTTGCTTTGCTGCCTCTGGCACTGGACTGCTTGACCGTGTGCATGGCATTATGAAGTCTGACTGAAGACTACCAACAAATTTTGCAGCATAATGTAGGGCACAGTGTGAAAAAGCTGGGTCTCCCTCAGAGGTCATGGGTCTTCCAGCAGGACAATGACCCAAAACACACTTCAAAAAGCACTAGAAAATGGTTTGAGAGAAAGCACTGGAGACTTCTAAGGTGGCCAGCAATGAGTCCAGACCTGAATCCCATAGAACACCTGTGGAGAGATCTAAAAATGGCAGTTTGGAGAAGGCATCCTTCTAATATCAGGGACCTGGAGCAGTTTGCCAAAGAAGAATGGTCTAAAATTCCAGCAGAGCACTGTAAGAAACTCATTGATGGTTACCGGAAGCGGTTGGTCGCAGTTATTTTGGCTAAAGGTTGTGCAACCAAGCATTAGGCTGAGGGTGCCAATACTTTTGTCTGGCCCATTTTTGGAGTTTTGTGTGAAATGATCAATGTTTTGCTTTTTGTTTCATTCTCTTTTGTGTTTTTTCATTTAAGACAAATTAAATGAAGATAATAATACCAAAGAATTTGTGATTGCAATCATTTTCAGGAAGAAACTGAGTATTATCTGACAAAATTGCTGGGGTGTCAATACTTTTGGCCACAACTGTACAGGCCACATTCATTTGGAAATAAAAAATGATATAAAAAGAAGAAAAACTATTTTTTCACATTCATGCAAAAAAATTTTAACTAACTTTGAAAATCCTAAAATAAAAATTGATTTTTTTTTTTGCAATTGTGCAAAAGTTATTTTACTATATGACGTTTTACAGTACATGTCACTAAAACAAAGCCATGAGTCTTGCTTCATCTTAGTACAGACACCATTTTACAATGTATATATAGATAAAGCAACATAGAAAATTTTGGCTAAGCAATTAATTTATTTTTCTTTACTTATCTTAATTTATAGTTTAGATCCAATTTTGTGGACTATATTCTGTGATACTTTTGCTTCCAAGTTAGATTATTGTACAATGGTCCAAATCTGGAAAGTAATCTTAAGGGCCTGTCACACTAAGCGATATCGCTAGCAATATCGCTATAACGTCACTGGTTTTTGTGACGTTATAGTGATATTGCTAGCGATATCGCAATGTCTGATACTTACCTCCGACCGCTCCCCCGCTGGTTATCGCTGATCGCGCGAGAATGTCCTGGACCGTTTCTCGTTGTCAGCTTCCTACTGGGCTTCCTACTGTGGAGACGTGAAATGCGTGGACGCGGGCGGGAGGACGTCAGGATCGCCTTGTCTGACAGGTAAGTAACGACCCCCAACCCCTGCAATGTCGCTGGTGAGATCTGCCTGTGTGGCAGCTCACTAGTGACCACTTAGCGATGCACCAGCGATCCTGACCGCGTCTTATCGCTGGTCGGGATTCCTGGTGCATCGCTAAGTGTGACAGTACCTTTAGAAAGAGACTGAACCAGTAGGGGGCAGCAAGGAGATGTGAACTTAGTAGGAAGAACAAGGAAGTTTAAGATGAAAATGGACAATAAGGCAAAATGTAATTGGTTTACAAGATGTAAACTAAAAACCCGAAGAGTTTTCAACTTATCAAAAAACCCTTCCAGCAACAAAGTTTTGCAGAACCCATCTGTGCTCAGGTATTTGCATAAGATTGCAATGCTACACGCACCAGTGATCGAATGTAAAGGGTGCAAGGGTAATAAGGAAATAAGTGACATAAAAAATAAAGTGCCATGCTCGGATGGCTCAGTTACTACAAACAATCTGTAAGGCTTGACTAAAATAAAGGTATGTGCTTAAAAGCTGATCTGTCATTGGATTTCATGATGCAAGTCACACTGTTAAGGTGTTCAAGCCCGGAACATTTTCTCCTGTTAATAATCAAATAATTTGTTACTTTCTTTTTGTGATAATAATTTTTACATCATTTTTATATGTTTTTTGTCAAGGGAAAATGCAAAACAAAAATGAAATAGGTGTATTTCACTATTTTTTTAGATCAAAAAAGTCCACTCAAAAATATTTTAAAGTAAATATGTAATTAGTATCAACCCTCCTAAGCTGTCTATATATGCATGCAGATAATAAATAAATTGATATCTCTATATCTGTGATTTGATGTCTTATTCCAGAGAAACTTTTGTTTTTCTTAATATTTAAATGAGCTCATAAGATCTATGGGCCGGACATAAACCTCCCCAAGAGTATGCTTCCAGAGCTTATTTAAATGAAAGAGGTCATTACGAGTGTGAGACATGTAATGACTATCAGTCTGCTCTCCTGAGCTCACTGCAGAGCTATGTATGATTATAACTAAAACAATACAGCAGAACCGAACTTTGTTTCATTACAAACACATCTGCAGTTAAAGCTCCCCTCTCATATTGCTGTCAGCTCAGCTGCATAGCTGTGCCTGATTACTAGTATCAACTTTTCACCTTTCATCCCTTAGGCAGGTACTGTGGGGGGATGGAAGCACATCAGAGCGGCCAGCATTAGCAGTAGCATAGATGCAGTTGTGTTTGTAAAGAGGCAAAGTTCAGTTCTCCTGTACTATGCTAGTTGCAGACAAACAGCTCTCCAATGATTAAAGAGCAGACTGTCAGTCAATACATATCTAATACTGGATTAAAAACACATGTGAAATGCACAAGTGTGAACAAGTCTGTAGGACAATGTTCACACCACCCACTGATTGAAACACAAGCAAGGCACAGAATGAAAAATGTGCAAAAATACCTTGCAGTAAGACATATAATAGTAGTCAGCAAGTGCTGATAAAAAGATGACAACAAATACAGGGTATTTAGTCAATACATTTTTTTGCAAAAAAATGTATGCCAAGCTGCTCCACCACGTCAAGGTAACTTCTATCGAAGCAGTCCCTATCTAATATATTTAAAACCTGAACATGTGAACAGTGTCTAAATGAGCAGGATTAAGACAGGTGCTTACCTGTATGGGCTCGTGGCGTGAGACAGCTCCTTTTGTGCATGTCACACAAGAGAGGGGTGGGGTCTCTCAAATCATGCATAAGCACGAAAAAAACTGGATTAAAAACACATGTGAAATGCACAAACATTCTCTAGCATTTGGTAACATTCTCTAGCATTTGGAATAAACTCATGGAGTGAGACATTAAAATGCAAATATCAAAATTAGGGATGAGCAAATGTGCTTGGTGATACTCAGATATCACACAGTATAACAAGGCAGAGTCCTGTAGTGTTGATACTGGTGCTGAAGCTGAGCCATCATTCTAACAACCCTTCTAAAGGCTAATCATTTGCTTTGCTATTTATATCACATACATTCTGCATTTAGTCTAGGTAGGGAGAGAGGGACAGGGACAGTGGCAGAATAAAATCTGTAGACAGGGATTAGGGCTGTGCAGTCTCTTGCAAAACAAATAGATGCAGCTTTTTTGTGTGAAAAAATTGAATATATTGGGTTACATTGAGTATTACATGCTTTAAGGTACATTTTTGTGTTATAGAACACTCCAAAAAAGTGTTGACTTTTTTGGATTAAATTACTCACCCATAGAGTATTCTGTGGCCTGGGGTACATTTTTGTGATATCTATAACTCCAAAAAACTGTTACATTTTTTTACTGGGTTACATCTTTCAGCCATACAGTATTTCGTTTTGTGAGGTACATTTATATGATATCTGACACTACAAAAAAGCATTTACAATTTTTTTGTGTTCAAATACTCACCCATACAATATTCCGTGGTGTGGGGTACATTTCTGTGACCTCTAACACTTCCAAAATGCATTTAAAAATGTTATTAGTTAACCGCTTTGTGATGGGCCAACTTTTTAAAATCTGACATGTGTCACTTTATGTAGTATTAACGCTGGAATGTTTCAATATATCCCTTTTTTAAGGTTGTTTTTTCATGACATATTATACTTTATGATAATGGTAAATTTAAGTTGATATATTTTGCATTTATTTATAAAAATATCAGAATTTGACAAAAAATTGCAATTGTCAAACTTTGAATAATTATCCCTTTAATCCAGATAGTCATACCACCAAAAAACATTAATAAATAACATTTCACTCATGCCTGCTTTGCATCAGCACTACTTGTAAAAGATCATTTTATTTTGTTATCATTTTAGAAGGTTTAAAAATGTAGCAGTGATTTTTCATTTTTTCAAAGAAATTTACAAACCTTATTTTTTGGGGGACTTATTCAGTTTTGAAGTGATTTGGGGGTTCTATATATTGAAAACCCCCAAAAGTAATACCATTTAAAATACAGCACCCCTCAACATATTTTAAATTGCTTTCAGGTAGTTTATTAACCCTTCAGGTGCTTTTCACAAATTAATGCAAAGTGGCATGACAGGAATGAAAAATATATTTTTCTCACCTAAATATTTCTAACTTCTGAAAAGGTCACTATAGCCGACAAACTTTAAGGCCAGTATTTGGCCATGAACAGCAATGTTAAATATTAGGACAACACAATCTAGTTTTCAGGGTGCCAATGGATTTAAAGATGGAACCCCCACACTCTGTTAACCATCTAGATGCCTTAGTCATTATTGACAGCAGCATTTAAGGGGTTAAAAATGTCATAGTCGGTGCCAACATTGATCATGGTTGATGCAGCAAGTTGTTAGCTATAGAGTACAGCTAACAGCTACAGGATTGTCACCTGGTGGAGGATGCTAGACTCTTATATCACAAGTTAGAAAAATGCATATTGGCGGTCACTGAGGGGCTAAATGACTCATCTATACAGTATTCCGTGGACTGGGGTACATTAATGTGATATTTATCACTCCTAAAAGCATTCAAAAATTTTGCTGGTTTACATTTCTCAGTCATACAATATTTCATGGTGTGTGTGGTACATTTTTGTGATATATAACACTTCAAAAAAGCATATAAAACTTTTCTTGGGATAAAATTTCTGGCCCATACAGTTTTCCTTGATCTGGGTTACATTTTTGTGATATAAAACACACCAAAAAAAGGGTTAAAACATTTTCTGGGTTAAATTTCTCAGCAATATGCTATTCCATGTTATGGGGTACATTTCTGTGTTATATAACACTCCAAAAAAGTGTTAACATTTTTTGATGTATTGTTATCAATACAGTGTAAAGTGCATAGTGGGTGACAAAGCTTGCAGAACTACACAAGACTCTTGAGGGAGGGGCTGGAGGGATATTGGATCCAGAGGAAGTTTGTGCAGCAGCAGGGGTGGCAGAAGCCTGTGGTCCGGATCCAGCTGATTACCCGGGACCACTAAGGCCCAAACCCAGGCTACATCCTTTTCTGCTGGGGTTCTTGCCCATCTGAAGTTTGCTAGAGAGCATTTGGATTATCCAGAAGAGTACTGGGAGAATATCATATGGTCTGATGAAGCCAAAGTAGAACTGTTTGGTAGAAACATAACTCGTCATGTTTGGAGGAGACAGAATGCTGAGTTGCATCCAAAGAACACAATATCTACTGTGAAGCATGGGGGTGGCAACATCATGCTTTGGGGCGGTTTCTCTGCAAAGGGACCAGAACGACTGATCCGTGTACATGAAAGAGTGAATGGGGCCATGTATCATGAGATTTTGAGTGCAAACCTCCTTCCATCAGCAAGGGCATTGAAGATGAAACGTGGATGGGTCTTTCAGCATGATAAGGATCCCAAGCACACCACCAGAGCAACAAAGGAGTGGCTTTGTAAGAAGCATATGAAGGTCCTGGAGTGGCCTAGCCAGTCTCCAGATCTCAACCACATAGAAAACTTTTGGAGGGATTTAAAAATATATGTTGCCCAGCAAAAGGCCAAAAACATCACTGCTCTACAGGAGATCTGCATGGAGGAATGGGCCAACATACTACCAACAGTGTGTGCCAACCTTGTGAAGATTTACAGAAAACGCTTGACCTCTGTCATTGCAAACAAAGGATCTATAACAAAATATTGAGATGAACTTTTGTTAATGACCAAATACTTATTTTCCACCATAATGTGAAAAAAAAAATCTTGCCAAATCAGACAAGACGATTTTCTGGATTTGCTTTCTCATTTTGACTCTCATAGTTGTGGTCTACCCATGATGTAAATTACAGGCCTCTCTCATCTTTTTAAGTGGGAGAACTTGCAAAATTGGTGGCTGACTAAATACTTTTTTTCCCCACTGTAAGTGTCTTTGGAGTGTTGAACCTACTGACAGATTCCTTATAAATTGTGTTCCTCTTTCTGTAACAATTATATTTATAAATTGGACATTTTTTTCATTGACACAGAGCTAGAAACAATGGTTCAGATTGGTAGTGGCTTTCTTTTATTTTAATATTGTTTTCTAAATTTTTAATGCTATATTTTTATTTTTCATTTACGGTATTTCACACATTCTGTGACCCAGAATGAGAACTTTTGGCTGTGTTCACATGTTGAGTTTTTGCCTTGGTTTTGTCTTTTTTCTGAGCGGATTTGTTGCAAACCCTGAAGCAAAACCTTATGCCAGCAAAGTAAGTGAGAAACCGGAAGAGTCATGCACACGTTGAGTATTTCTGACTTGCAGATTTGGTGCAGAAAATAATCTGCGCCATGTTAATTCTCTTCTTTTTGCAAAAGGACATGTCACATGAATGTTTGAATGTTAGCATTATAGTGTGTAAGAAATATAAAGTCACTACTTCTTCTGACTTTCACCTCAAACTTTCGAACTGCTGAGTTCAGTGGTTTTAATATGATGACCTGAAGAGACGTAGTCATTAAGCCATTGTGTGTTCACAGAAAATAACATTGCCTGTCTTCACCTTCATGACCAAGCCAAATTTTACAATTCTGATCAGTATCACTTTACAGTCATGGCCTAAAGTATTGACACCCCTGCAATTCTGTCAGATAATACTCAGTTTCTTCCTGAAAATGATTGCAAACACAAATTCTTTGGTATTATTATCTTCATTTAATTTGTCTTAAATGAAAAAACACAAAAAGAATTGTCCTAAAGCCAAATTGGATATAATTCCACACCAAACATAACAAAGAGGGTGGACAAAAGTATTGGCACTGTTTGAAAAATCATGTGATGCTTCTCTAATTTATGTAATTAACAGCACCTGTAACTTACCTGTGGCACCTAACAGGTGTTGGCAATAACTAAATCACACTTGCAGCCAGTTAACATGGATTAAAGTTCACTCAACCTCTGTACTGTGTCCTTGTGTGTACCACATTGAGCATGGAGAAAAGAAAGAAGACCAAAGAACTGTCTGAGGAATTGAGAAACAAATTGTGAGGAAGCATGAGCAATTTCAAGGCTACAAGTCCATCTCCAAAGACCTGAATGTTCCTGTGTCTACCGTGCACAGTGTCATCAAGAAGTTTAAAGCCCATGGCACTGTGGCTAACCTCCCTAGATGTGGCCGGAAAAGAAAAATTGACAAGAGATTTCAACGCAAGATTGTGCGGATGTTGGATATAGAACCTCCACTAACATCCAAACAAGTTCAAGCTGCCCTGCAGTCCGAGGGTACAACAGTGTCAACCCGTACAATCCGTCGGCGTCTGAATGAAAAGGGACTGTATGGTAGGAGACCCAGGAAGACTCCACTTCTTACCCCGAGACATAAAAAAGCCAGGCTGGAGTTTGCCAAAACTTACCTGAAAAAGCCTAAAACATTTTGGAAGAATGTTCTCTGGTCAGATGAGACAAAAGTAGAGCTTTTAGGGCAAAAGCATCAACATAGAGTTTACAGGAGAAAAAAGAGGCATTCAAAGAAAAGTACACGGTCCCTAGAGTCAAACATGGCGGAGGTTCCCTGATGTTTTGGGGTTGCTTTGCTGCCTCTGGCACTGGACTGCTTGACCGTGTGCATGGCATATGAAGTCTGAAGACTACCAACAAATTTTGCAGCATAATGTAGGGTCCAGTGTGAGAAAGCTGGGTCTCCCTCAGAGGTCATGGGTCTTCCAGCAGGACAATGACCCAAAACACACTTCAAAAAGCACTAGAAAATGGTTTGAGAGAAAGCACTGGAGACATCTAAGGTGGCCAGCAATGAGTCCAGACCTGAATTCCATAGAACACCTGTGGAGAGATCTAAAAATGGCAGTTTGGAGAAGGCACCCTTCAAATATCAGGGACCTGGAGTAGTTTGCCAAAGAAGAATGGGCTAAAATTCCAGCAGAGCATTGTAAGAAACTCATTGATGGTTACCGGAAGCGGTTGGTCGCAGTTATTTTGGCTAAAGGTTGTGCAACCAAGTATTAGGCTGAGGGTGCCAATACTTTTGTCCGGCCCATTTGTGGAGTTTTGTGTGAAATGATCAATGTTTTGCTTTTTGCTTCATTCTCTTTTGTGTTTTTTCATTTAAGACAAATTAAATGAAGATAATAATACCAAAGAATTTGTGTTTGCAATCATTTTCAGGAAGAAACGGAATATTATCTGACAGAATTGCAGGGGTGTCAATACTTTTGGCCATGACTGTATGTGGTAATAACTCTTCAATGGATTTTGAGATTAATTTTTAATTACATAATGTACTTCATGATACTTATGAAATTTCTTCAATATGATTTACATTTATTTGTGAAAAAATCTGAAATTTGACAAAAATTAGAAAATTTCGCAAATTTTCAAACTTTTAATTTTTATGCCCTTAAATCTGAGTTATATCACACAAAATAGTTAATAAATAACTCTTCTCACAGTTCTACTTTACATCAGCACAATTTTTTGAAACATTTTTTGTTAGGAAGTTGGAAGGGTTAAAAGTTGACCAGCGTTTTCTCATTTTTACAGCAAAATTTACATTTTTACATAAAAAAACATTTTTTTTAGTGAATATATAATATTTTAAGTGATTTTGATGGTATGACATACAATGATAAAAGTGATACCATTATAAAAACTGCACCCCTCAAAGTGCTCAAAACCATATTCAATATGTTTATTAATCCTTCAGGTGCTTCACAGGAATCAATGTAATGTAGAAGGAAAAAATGAACATTAAATTTTTTTCATAAAAAAATTTACTTTAGGCCCAAATGTTTTTATTTTCACAAGGGTAACAGGAGAAAGCGACCCCAAAAATTTGTAGTGCAAATTTCTCCTGAGCTCACAGATTCCCCATGATATACACACGACAGGACATGGAAGGGAAGGAGCACCATTTGACCTTTTGAATGCAAAATTTGCTGAAATAATCAGTGGACACCATGTTGTTATTGGGGAGCTCATGATGTGCCTATACAGTGTAAGCCCCCAAAAGTCACCCCTTTTGGAAACTAGACCCCTCAGGGAACTTATCTAGATGTGAGGTGAGCAATATGTAGAGGAGAGCTACTGTTTGAGTGCACGGCAAGGACTCAGACTTTTTGAACTCAAAATTTGCTGGAATCATTAGCGAATGACATGTCACATTTGGAGAGCTCTTGATGTGCCTAAACAATAGAAACCCCCAAAAGTGACCCTATTTTGGAAACCAGACCCCTCAAGGAACTTATCTATATGTATAGTGATTACCTTGAACCCCAAGGTGCTTTACAGAAGTTTATAACGCTGATCCATGATAATAAAAAATATATATATTTTTTTTTAAATGTTCATATAGCCCCAAACTTTGCATTTTCACAAGTGTAACAGTAGAAATAGCACCATAAAATCTGCTGTGCAATGTCTCCTGAGTATACCGAAGCCCCATATGTGGGGGAAAACTACTGTTTGGGAGCACAGCAGTGCTCAGAAAGGAAGGATTGCCATTTGACTTTTAAATGCAAAATTAAATCAGCAGTTTATAACGTTGAGCCGTGAAAATGAAAAAAACACATTTTCCCCCAAAAAATGTTCTTTTAGCCCCAATTTTTTTATTTTCACAATGGTAACTAGAGAAAATTAACCCCTAACTTGGTGGTGAAATGACTCCTGAGTAGGTGGATACCCCATTGGTGGGGGAAAACTGCTGTTTGGGCACACGACATGGATCAGAAAGGAAGAAGTGATGTTTTGGAATGCAGACGTCAATGGAATGGTCTGCTGGTGTTATGTTGCATTTGAAGAGCTACTGATGTGCCTAAACAGTGGAAACCCCTTCAAGTAACTCCATTTTGGAACCTAGACTCCTCAAGGAATTTATCTAAATGTGTGATGAGTAGTGTTGAGCGATACCGTCCGATACTTAAAAGTATTGTATCGGATGGTATCGGCCGATCTAAAAAAAATATCGGGTATCGCCGATTCCGATACCGGAAGTCCCATTCAAGTCTATGGGACTTCCGGTATCGGAATAAGAAAAACCCTATTTTTGCCTTGTACAGCCTCTCTGGGGTCTGTACGGGCCTTTCGGGGGGCTGTGCTGGCCTGCCGGGGGGTCTGTGCAGGCTCTGGTGGTCTGTGCAGGCCTGCCGGTGGTCTGTGCAGGCTCCGGTGGTCTGTGCAGGCCTGCCGGGGGGCTGTGCCGGCCTGTCGGTGGTCTGTGCAGGCTCCGGTGGTCTGTGCAGGCCTGCCGGGGGGCTGTGCCGGCCTGCCGGTGGTCTGTGCAGGCTCCGGGGGTCTGTGCCGGTCTGCCGGGAGGGCTGTGCCGGCCTGCCGGTGGTCTGTGCAGGCTCCAGGGGGCTGTGCCAGCCTGCCGGGGAGCTGTGCCGGCCTGCCGGGGAGCTGTGCAGGCTCCGGTGGTCTGTGCCGGCCTGCCGGGGGGCTGTGCCGGCCTGCCGGTGGGCTGTGCAGGCTCCGGGGGTCTGTGCAGGCATCGTCCGATGGGACTACAAGTCCCAGCGGGCGATGCCTGCTACCATGACAGTGATTGACACATTAGCCAATGATGGGACAGTAGTAGTCCCATCATCCGGCTAATGTGTTGAATGTAAAAAAAAAAAAAAAAAAATTACATGCTACATACATACAACATGCATACTACATATATACTACATGTAACATACATACTACATATATACTACATGCAACATGCATGCTACATACATGCTACATACTACATACATACTACATACATAATACATATATACTACATGCATGCAACATACATACAACATATATACTACATGCATGCAACATGCATACTACATATATACTACATGTAACATACTTACTACATATATACTACATGCTACATACATGCAACATACATACTACATACATGCTACATACTACATACATAATACATATATACTACATGCATGCAACATACATACAACATATATACTACATGCATGCAACATGCATACTACATATATACTATATATACTACATGTAACATACATACTACATATATACTACATGATACATACATGCTACATACTACATACATGCTACATACTACATACATAATACATATATACTACATGCATGCAACATACATACAACATATATACTACATGCATGCAACATGCATACTACATATATACTATATACTGTATACTACATGTAACATACATACTACATATATACTACATGATACATACATGCTACATACATGCTACATACTACATACATAATACATATATACTACATGCATGCAACATACATACAACATATATACTACATGCATGCAACATGCATACTACATATATACTATATATACTACATGTAACATACATACTACATATATACTACATGCTACATACATGCAACATACATACTACATACATGCTACATACATACTACATACATAATACATATATACTACATGCATGCAACATACATACAACATATATACTACATGCATGCAACATGCATACTACATATATACTATATATACTACATGTAACATACATACTACATATATACTACATGCTACATACATGCAACATACACACTACATGCTACATACATGCAACATACATACTACATACATGCTACATACATACACACTACATGCTACATACATGCAACATACATACTACATACTACATACATGCTACATACATACTACATATATACCACATGCATGCAACATGCATACTACATATATACTGCATATATACTACATGCATGCAACATACATATATACTACATACAATACATACATATAGACATACAGTACATATAACATAGAGTACATACTTACCGTCACTTGTCACTTTGATCCCCGAAGCCATTGTCCCCTTAAGGAATAAATATCAAAATAAAAAAAACACCAATATACTTACCCCGATCCGCAGAAGTCCACGAGGGTCCCACGTCCATCTTGCGTGGAGAACAGCAGCATCAGCTGATGCTACCGTTCTCTACCAGCTCCAGGAATACAATGACGGAAGGTAGGTATCTTTCCGCACTGTATTCCTCCACCACTTTAAAAAAAAAAAAGTCCCTAGTCTCACTTTATGCCATTGCTGCATGGGAATTTCCCACGCAGCATTGGCATAAAGTGAGACTAGGGACTTTTTTTTTTTTAAAGTGGTGGAGGAATACAGTGCGGAAAGATACCTACCTTCCGTCATTGTATTCCTGGAGCTGGTAGAGAACGGTAGCATCAGCTGATGCTGCTGTTCTCCACGCAAGATGGACGTGGGACCCTCGTGGACTTCTGCGGATCGGGGTAAGTATATTGGTGTTTTTTATTTTGATATTTATTCCTCAAGGGGACAATGGCTTCGGGGATCAAAGTGACAAGTGACGGTGAGTATGTACTCTATGTTATATGTACTGTATGTCTATATGTATGTATTGTATGTAGTATATATGTATGTTGCATGCATGTAGTGTATATGCAGTATATATGTAGTAGGCATGTTGCATGCATGTGGTATATATGTAGTATGTATGTTGCATGTATGTAGCATGTAGTGTGTATGTATGTTGCATGTATGTAGCATGTAGTGTGTATGTTGCATGTATGTAGCATGTAGTATATATGTAGTATGTATGTTACATGTAGTATATATAGTATATATGTAGTATGCATGTAGTATATATGTTGTATGTATGTTGCATGCATGTAGTATATATGTATTATGTATGTAGTATGTAGCATGTATGTAGTATGTAGCATGTATGTAACATGTAGTATATATGTAGTATGTATGTTACATGTAGTATATATAGTATATATGTAGTATGCATGTTGCATGCATGTTGTATGTATGTTGCATGCATGTAGTATATATGTATTATGTATGTAGTATGTATGTAGTATGTAGCATGTATGTAGTATGCATGTTGCATGTAGTATGTATGTTACATGTAGTATATATGTAGTATGCATGTTGTATGTATGTAGCATGTATGTAGCATGTAAATTTTTTTTTTTTTTTTTTTTTTTTTTTACATTCAACACATTAGCCGGATGATGAGACTACTACTGTCCCGTCATTGGCTAATGTGTCAATCACTGTCATGGTAGCAGGCATCGCCCGATGGGACTTGTAGTCCCATCGGACGATGCCTGCACAGACCCCCGGAGCCTGCACAGACCACCGGCAGGCCGGAACAGCCCCCCGGAGCCTGCACAGACCACCGGCAGGCCGGCACAGCCCCCCGGCAGGCCGGCACAGACCACCGGAGCCTGCACAGACCACCGGCAGGCCGGCACAGCCCCCCGGCAGGCCGGCACAGCCCCCCTGGAGCCTGCACAGACTACCGGCAGGCCGGCACAGCCCCCCTGGCAGGCCGGCACAGACCCCCGGAGCCTGCACAGACCACCGGCAGGCCGGCACAGCCCCCCGGCAGGCCGGCACAGACCCCCGGAGCCTGCACAGACCACCGGCAGGCCGGCACAGACCCCTGGACAGTCGGCACAGCCCCCCCGAAGGCCCGAACTGACGGCGCATCATGATGCGCACAGACAGCGCATCATGATGACGTCATTTCGGCAGCCAATCAGAGCCACAAAAGTGGCTCATTGCATTTTGGACTTCCGATTCCGGTATCCGATACGAAAAAAGTATCGGTACTCGGTATCGGAATTCCGATACGGCAAATATCGGCCGATACCCGATACTTGCGGTATCGGAAAGCTCAACACTAGTGATGAGCACATTGAATTGTACTACGTTGATCTGTGAAAATGAGAAAAAATAATTTTTCCCACAAAAATGTTGTATTAGCCTCAATTTTTCCATTTTCACAAGGATATCAGGAGAAAATTGACCCCAAAATTTGTTGTACAAATTCTCCTGATTACACAGATACCTCATATGTGGTCAAAAACTACTTTTGAGGTAAAGTGTAAAGCTTTGAAGGGAAGGAGCACCATATTGGAGTTCAGATTTTGCTGGATAGGTTTGAGGGTGCCATCTCACATTGGTTGAGCACCTGGGGTTCCTGAACAGCAGAGACCCCAATAAGTGACCCCATTTTACAAACCACACCTCTCAATGAACTCCTCTAGGGGTGCAGTGATCATATTGACACCACTTGTGTGTCACAGAAATTTGTTCCATTGGGAATTGAGGAAAAAATAATTAAATTTTTACCACCAAAATATTGTTTTAGCCCAAATTTTACATTTTCAAACTGGGAAATGAGTAAGAATGGCACCAAAATGTGTCCCAGAATTTCTGCTGAATGTAGCCCACAATTTCTGCTGAATGTAGAAATGCGCTATATGTGGCTGTATAGTACTGCTTAACTATATGGCAAAACTCGTGAGGTATGGAGTTCTGTTCATCTCCTGGAGCGTAGATTTCCTAGAATAGTTTATGGACTCCATATACAGAGCCCCCTTAGTGCTATAAAAGCAGAACCCCCCCTCAAGTGATCCCATTTTGGAAATTATACCCCTTTAGGAGTTTATCTATAGGTGTAGTGATGATTTTCACTCCATTTTTGTTTTCCAGACACAAGAAACAGTAGCAGTTGCTGAGTGAAAATTGCAAACTACCATTGTGTCCTGTACGTTGTAGTCTCCTGTACATTGTAGTGCCCTGTACGTGGTAGTGCCCATTTCATGCTTCTGGAAACATGCAATCATAAGTTAGCCGGGCTCTTATCGCTGCAGAAATTCCAAACATGTGAATGCTAAATGTGGTTTAGGCACACTGGGGATCAGAATGGAGAGGGGCATTTGTATTTGGGAGCGCAGAATTTCTGGATTTTTTTTGGTGGTTGAGGAGCCATTTTGCTTTTCCAGAACCTTTGTGCTACCAATAACATGGAAGCCCAATATATATTTCCATTAACAGATGACGGATCTGAGTGGGGACTTGCTTTTTAGGTGGATTTAGTTGAAGCTTTTATAGGGAACATTTTACATAACATTTGGGATCACATTTATCCTGATCTCTATGTTGACAACTTACTTTGGGGTTTTTTATCTAAATCACTTTAGGGATCCATTCACTATAATGAGGCCGCAGAGTCATTCTGGACTCAGTCTCTCCTCTGTTCAGTGTTGTCCTTTTATGTACACTTAAAAAGATGGACACCTTCAGATCAAAGGCCAGACGGCGTCAACAGTGCCTCCATCTGCCTCATTATAGGGAATCTTCGTCTGAGAGTTCCATCTGAACCACGTATTTCAGAGGTTTACATGGAAATCTGGTGTAAGTGCTGAGCGCAGCATAAATGTGACCCGAACCTTACTGCAATCTTCAGGAGACAGAATGAAAAAAATCAGTGGTAGGTAATAGTAGGTTTAGAAATGGTTTTATTTATTTTTTAAGCCGTTCTTCATGTGGTATGAGTGATTAGACGATTTTATTCTTCAGGTTGGTGCGATTAAAGTGATGCCAGATTTATATTGTTTTATTAATGTTTGACTGCTGTCACACACTAAAAGACGCTTTTTATTGCAAATATAAATGTTTGCATCCCCATATTTTAATAGCTATACCGTATTTTTCGGACCATAAGATGCACTTTTTCCCCAAAAAATTTAGGGGGAAAGTGGGGGGTGCGTCTAATGGTCGCAATATACTAACCTCGGATCATGGCTGGAGGCTGGTGAGGGTGCCGCAGGGCTCTGTGGTGTGGTGGTGGCGGTGGGCTGTGCTCTGGTGCAGGGGCAGCGGCTCTCTGTGCTCCGTGGGGGGCTCCACCGGCATTTCCTCAAAGCCCGGAGGCCCCCGCAAATCCGTTGCTGGCTGCCGCCATGTCGCCAGCACAGCCCAGCTGCCCCAGCACAGCCCACCTGTCCCAGCACAGCCCAGCTGCCCCAGCCCAGCTGCCCCAGCACAGCTCACCTGCCCCAGCATAGCCCAGCTGCCCCAGCACAGCTGCCCCAGCCCAGCTGCCCCAGCACAGTCCAGCTGCCCCAGCACAGCCAGCTGCCCCAGCACAGCCCACCTATCCCAGCACAACCAACCTGCCCAAGCACAGCCGAACTTGCTCAGCACAGAACCGCCGCCAGCGCACCAGCCTGGACCACTGAATGACCCCTGTGACCACTCCTCCACCTGTGCCCGATCGCTTCCCTGGTAAGCTGAATTCGGACTGTAAGACGGACCCCCATTTGACACATTATTATTTTTTTCTCTATTTTCCTTCTGAAAATTTGGGGTGCGCCTTATGGTCTGATGCGTCTTATAGTGTGAAAAATACGGTAATTTTTCCATATTTCGGCTGACAGAGTCATGTGAGGGCTTGCTTTTTGGAAGAGTTAACATTTTTATTGGTACCATTTTCTGTTAGATGACATTTTTTGATCACTTTGAATCTTGATTTTTGGGAGGCAGAATGAACAAAAGCCAGCAGTGGTAAAATTGATAATGCAGCTTTATTCTATGGGTCAGTACGATTACAGATATGCCACATTTATACTTTTTTACTTTTGACGCTTTTAAATAATAAAAACTATTTTATACAAAAAATAGCTATTTTTGCTTCACTTTTTTTCTGACAGCTATTACTTTTTTATTTTTATGCTGATCGAGCTGTACGGTGTCTTGTTTTTTGCAGGACAAGATTAAGTTTTCAGCAATATCAATTTTATATACATTTGTCTTTTTGGTCGTGCTTTATTCCACTTTTTGTTTGGCAGCATGATAAATATTGTAATCGTTTTTTGCCTCTTTTTTTATTTTTTAGCGGTGTGGTCACCACTCCTGGCAGTGAGTGTCGGGTATCATCTGTCATAATAGCTGAATATCTGGCGGCGATCGACCACGCAGTGCCTCCTGTGCGCTGGCAATCATTATGATATATATATACTTCATCGGTCGGGAGCGCCTTCCCAATCATAACGTATATACTGTATATACTAAAAATGTCAGGAAGGGGTTAATAGCCACACATCCAAGCCACTAATAGTAATCCACTCTGAGCACTAGATAGAAATAAAACTAGATATGACAAAAACTGTATCACATTAAAGAAAGCACGGTATTTCTAGTTGAGTAGATTCATAACCTACTGAAGTGTTCACTGACAGAAAGCAGAAAAACCATACAAGGCCATAGAGACTAACTAGGATCCACATCAGGATTTCACATTATTTCCCTTTCCAACTGGCTAGACATGTTGCGTTGTACCTGCATTTATGACAGCATATATTATCGATTTAGTATATTTCCGCACAGTGCTATGTCTTGACCATTTGTTTCTTTCAACATCACTGTGACTGGAAGGTGATTAGTAATACACCATTGAGAAAATCATGACAAATCATCTAATCAAGATGAAGATATGATATAACATAAGCACATGGTGGAAATATCAGGAGTTTCAAACTCGGTTGGGTATATGGGCTGCATTTTCTATACACCTTTTGAACTTTTTTGCTTTTTTTAAATTTTTTTAGAGCTTGGGTTGTTATGGATGAGGTGATAACCAATGTGCCCTCATATTGTAGTTATGTCCCCATATCCAGGTCTCCATATTGTAGATATGTCCCCATCCAGTTCCTCATATTGTATTTATGTCCCCATATTGTAGATATGTCACCATCCCGGTCCCCATATTGTAGTTATATCCACATCCAGGTTCTCATTTTTGTAGTCATGTACCCATATCCAGGTCCCCACATTGTAGGTTATGTCCCCATCCAGGTCCCTATATTGTAGTTATGTCCCCATCCAGGTTTTCATTTTGTAGTCATGTCCCCATATCCATATCCCAAAATCCAGGTCCCCATATTGTAGTTATGTTCCCATTCAGGTTCTCATATTGTAGTCATGTCTAGTGTTGAGCATTCCGATACCGCAAGTATCGGGTATCGGCCGATACTTGCTGTATCGGAATTCCGATACCGACTTCCGATATTTTTTCAATATCGGAATTCGGCATCGGAATCGGAAGTTCAGTTGATTGACGGCCTGACGTCATCATGATGCGCGGTGTGAAATTCCCACACAGCAATGGCATAAAGTGAGACTAGGGACTTTTTTTTTTTAAGTGGCGGAGGAATACAGTGCGGAAGGATACCTACCTTCCGTCATTGGATTCCTACAGCCCGTAGAGAACGGCAGCATCATCTGATGCTGCAGTTCTCTACCCAAGATCGTCGTGGGACACACTCGTGGACTGCTTCGGATCGTGGGTGAGTATTTTTGTGGTTTGTTATGTTAATATTTATCCCGGAATAGACAATGGCTTCGGGGAACAATGTGACAAGTATTGGTAAGTATGTTACTCTATGTTATATGTACTGTATGTCTATGTATGTATTGTATGAATGTATTGTATGTATGTAGTATATATGTGGTATGTATGTAGCATGTAGTATGTATGTGGTATGTATGTAGCATGCATGTAGTATGTATGTAGCATGCATGTAGCATGCATGTAGCATGCATGTAGTATGCATGTAGTATGTATGTAGTATGTATGTAGCATGTATGTAGCATGCAGTATGTATGTAGTATGTATGTAGTATATATGTAGTATGTAGTATGTATGTAGCATGCATGTAGTATATATGTAGTATGTATGTAGCATGCATGTAGCATGTATGTAGTATGTATGTAGTATGTATGTAGCATGCAGCATGTATGTAGTATGTATGTAGTATATATGTAGTATGCATGTAGTATGCATGTAGTATGTATGTAGCATGCAGTATGTATGTAGCATGTATGTAGTATGTATGTAGTATGTATGTATGTAGTATGTATGTAGCATGCAGTATGTATGTAGTATGTATGTAGTATGTATGTAGTATATATGTAGTATGTATGTAGTATGTATGTAGTATGTATGTAGTATGTATGTATGTAGCATGCAGTATGTATGTAGCATGTATGTAGTATGTATGTAGTATATATGTAGCATGCATGTAGTATGTATGTAGCATGCATGTAGTATTTTTTTTTTTTTTTTTTTTTTTTAACATTTAACACATTAGCCGGATGATGGGACTACTACTGTCCCATCATTGGCTAATGTGTCAATCACTGTCATGGTAGCAGGCATCGCCCGATGGGACTTGTAGTCCCATCGGACGATGCCTGCACAGACCCCCGGAGCCTGCACAGACCACCGGCAGGCCGGCACAGCCCCCCGGCAGGCCGGCACAGCCCCCCGGCAGGCCGGCACAGCCCCCCGGAGCCTGCACAGCCCCCCAGCAGGCCGGCACAGCCCCCCGGCAGGCCGGCACAGCCCCCCGGAGCCTGCACAGACCACCGGCAGGCCGGCACAGACCACCGGAGCCTGCACAGACCCCCTGGCAGGCCGGCACAGCCCCCCGAAAGGCCCGTACAGACCCCAGAGAGGCTGTACAAGGGCAGGAAAGGGTTTTTCTTATTCCGATACCGGAAGTCCCATAGACTTGAATGGGACTTCCGGTATCGGAATCGGCGATACCGATACTTTTTTTAAAGATCGGCCGATACCATCCGATACGATACTTTGAAGTATCGGACGGTATCGCTCAACTCTAGTCATGTCCCCATATCCATGTCCTCATATTGTATTATAGAAAGAACACCGTGAGCACAACTCAAGATGGTGCTAAGGTTAGGTTCCCAAACCGTTAAAGCAACAAATATAAACCTAGCACTCAACTTAAAGGTATTTGCAAGGTGGTTTATTGTTGTACGTCAAAAAAGACGTTTCGGTCAATGTGACCTTCTTCAGTTCCGTGTGGTATATAGATTGTGTAGAGCTCATAGGCATCTATCAGAAAGGACGATGGTGCTTTAAGCATTGAGGAAAATAATCTCTCTCAGGTAATGAGCTTGTCAGTATATAGGAGAGGGGCAAACGTGCCTCCAGATGCGTTTGCCCCTCTCCTATATACTGACAAGCTCATTACCTGAGAGAGATTATTTTTCTCAATGCTTAAAACCCCATCGTCCTTTCTGATAAATGCCTATGAGCTCTACACAATCTATACACCACTCATATTGTATTATGGCCCCATCCAGGTCTCCTTATTGTAGATATGTCCCCATCCAGGTCCCCATGTTGTGGAAGTGTGCCCATATCCAGGTCTTCATATTGTAGTCTTGTCTCCATCCAGATCCTCATATTGTAGTAATGTCCCTAGGTTTTAGAGGAGGAACATAGAAAAAAAGAAGTGAAGCAAAAAATGTAAAATCTGTGCCAATATCCCCCATTGTGGTATATATTCCCAAATCCAGGTGTACATGGCCCCCCTCATCTCTATTCCTGGTATGCATGACCCCCATCCTGGTATGCATGGCCCTGTCATCCCCATCCTGATATGCATGGCCCTGTCATCCCTATCCTGCTATGTATGACACCCTCATCCCTATTCTGGTATGCATGGCCCCCTTATCCCTATCCTGGTATGCATGGTCCCCTCATCCCTATGCTGGTATGCATGGTCCTCTCATCCCTATACTGGTATGCATGGCTTCATCATCCCCATCCTCATATACATGTCCCCCCACTGTATGTCACGTCATGCACAGGTTACAAGTAGAGGGCAGCTTCCAAAATACTCAATGCTCTCCACGCCGGGACAATAGGAGTGGAGAGCAGTAAATATTCATTGATCTTTAATAGCGGGCACAGTAGCCAGCTTCCTGCAGCCTGAGAAAGCACATTCAGCTGAAATAAAATGCTGCCGTCGGCGGCCTCTTGAACCAGTCAGGGATGTCAAGGGGTCTACAGTGCCTGCGGGCTGCATGAAGCAGCCTCAGGGGCCACATGCGGCTTGCCGGCCACGTGTTTGAGACCCCCTGATTTAGACTGTCATCCAATATGACATACCCACTGTCAATTTTTATATTCCAAAAATATCAGGTACTGTTTGTGAAAAAGACTATTAGGTAACAACAAACTGCAAGTTTATTTACTGCTCAAATACATCTAAAATAATACCAAAAATGTAGCAACTTTACAAATAGTCAAGATTCAAAAAAATGTCCTCCCATTTTGGTATCCAGCTATTATGCCAATGTTTGTGTCTCCACGGCAACAGACTACAAGCAAACCCTCTTTCTTATGATCCTATAGCCACCCTCCTTCCATCTGTTACCTACTTCTTCCTAAAGTCTCTCTACTTTTTTTAATTAGATGACATTTAAATTAAAAGTTTAAGTAAATTGTAAAACAAAAATACTCCCCAAAAATACATCTGACTGGATAAATAGCCAAGACTTCTGTCTGAGTTTGTTAATAACTCTAAGGTGAGGAGCTTAATTTCAATAAACTTATCCCATGGCTGCAGTTTGCTTTTAAACACCACACCTGGGTATATGCATCACACAGGGTATATGCCCGTTATATTTCTTAGCTGGCATTTGAATTTAATGGCAGCGATCAGTGCTACATCTGCTTGCTGCTGTTAATTTCTTAAATGCCACTGTGAATCATTAATTGCAGCATTTGTACATATGTTCAAAAGACCATTGGCACTTCACGTGGAGCCGCCAGGTTACCATGATAGACGAGGGTCTGCTGAAGGCCCCCATACTTGGCATGTTAATTCTCCTGTGATGTCCAGTCATAGGCTAGGTATCATAGGAGATTGTGATTTTTACTGCATACACCAATACTGTAGTATTGCTTCATATAGTTGAAGCGATTAAATTATTGCAGGTCAAGTACTTAATGGAACTATAAAATAAAGTGTAAAGTGTAGATATCGTGTCTACAAATTGAGATTTTGATTTGGGTTTTATCCTGTCATATTTCAAGGCTCGCTAATGGGTTAATAATGACTTGTAGGATTGATACTTCCAATAGGTGGAACTAGAGATCAAATCATCTTCCTCACTGAAGAGACAATTTGTATATTCAATTTCCCAGAGGAGCATCCAAGTCGTTTAAGTCTCCTCATACTCGCGTGCCAGACCTGGCATGTCACTCTACACAAGGAGAAACCCTACCCCTTAGATCCCAGTCTTAGCCTCTTACGTAGCCAAATCAGATGTCATACTTTGTACTGATGAGATGTAATACCCCTAAACACCGTGTCTACAAATTGAGATTCCAAATCATATTGCAAGGCTTGTTAAAGGGTTGATAATGACTTGTAGGATTGTTACTTCCAAAAGGAGGCGCTAGAGTTCACATCCTCTTCCTCTCTAAAGAGACAATTTGCATACTATTTTGTACCACACACCTCACCTCCTGTTCCTCCACACTTTGTGTAAGGCAGGCATTGAGCCTTCTCTTATGGATTTTGTATGACGATTCACTAACCTTTCTGGTGTCCCTGCTTCTAAAGATGTACAGTAGATAGAAAAAAACGGCTCAAGCTTTGAAGTTACTACCAAAAATGTTCAATCCTTGGAAATTCAAATTTGCCATATTCTAAGAATTTTTGCATCAAATCGATTTGCCACAAATCACATGACTTCAAAGCGTCAAATTGCCTGAAAAAATACAGGCAACATTCTAAGGTCTCCAAAGACTGTATTCAAACACATAGTTATGTTGGAGGCCAATGGCAACCTGCTTTGGCCATTACTCCTGATCAGACGACTGGTGGCAGTAGAGGTGTTCTGCTGCTACTAGTCGCTTCCATGTTCTTAGCTGTGGAATGTGTTTTTTTCTCTCTTACACTACCCAATCCATGATCATTACCTCGTTCTGGATCTCATAGAATTACATTGAGAATTGACATCTGGTGAGCCCAGCAAACACTGGAGTGATCCATCTAGACACAAATAGCAGAAGAGGATGTGAGTGACGTCGAGCACAGCTCGTAAGTATTCAAGTATTCAGGCAAGATAGTGATACCACTCCAGAGTGAAATTAAAAAAATATGCAAAGTGATGCTTTAAAAAAGAAAACTAGGATTTAGTTTTTAAAATATTGTATCATGTATAGTCTGATCCTATAGTAATACTGCCTTCTATCTGTCCACCAGTTTTTGCTAATTTACTAAATGTGCATCAAGTTTTGGGACATGATTGCGTGTGATGTGAGAGGTCGCATCAAAAATAACCATTTCATTATAGGGTACAAAGTCCCTTTTAATTACACTGAATATAAAGTTCTATATTAGATTAGTGAAATTTGTTTAAAAAAATGCATTGCTCAAGGATATGACTGTGACCACCATGACAATGTTGGAAAGCTGAAGTCCAAAACAATTTAACACCTGCAGTAATTCTTGTGAGTGTAACAAAACTTTGAAAATAAAATCATGTACAATAATGGAAAGAAATGTTTCATTTTGTATGAATTATCTTAAAATGGAAACACGATACAAAAAATAATCCGGTATTCAGGCAGTTTTATGAGTTTCACTGCCCTGTTTCACCGCCAGCTGGAAATAGATCCTAGTTGTTCTGAATGAGAAAATTCAAACACAGAAGAACAATTCAGCTCCAATAAATCAAAAATTATTTGAAAGACTTTTTGAAATTTCAAATAACAAAGAAAAGCTAATTTTAGATGGAGGGGAAATCTAAATTGTTAGCTGTCCAATAATGCACTTGTTATACAATGATGCCTAGGAAGAGTATAAAATTTCCTCTGTATGTTCCAGTTCATAAAACTGACAATTAGATTAAGAAAACCATATAAATTTAGCAGGAAAATGAAATTTAGTTTAAAGAAAATTTGATATATTGATTTTTTTTATGTAAGACAAACATTAAAAAATTCTTACATTTAGATCTATAAAGCCAGTTAAATATAATATGAGTGTGCTTTTTGCCCATATTATGTCTGCAAACTATGGCCCTACTGTGAATCTAATGAACCAAAAATGTAAACAGTTTATGGAGCCAGGACACCCCAGGTTCAGTTCATCTTCTATTCATTTTAATGGGAACTAAGCTGCAGCACTCAAGGACATCAGAATGCCATGTGGGCTGCAAACAGCTGAGCTGTGGAAGTGCCGGTTGTCAGACTCCCACAGATTTAAGAAAGTAGTGCAGATTACAATCATCTCATCCTTTGGAGAATATGGTTATGTGCACAAGGTGCGGATTCTGCTGCGGATCCGCAGCGTTTCTGGCCCTGCGGGTCCACAGCAGTTTCTGCTGCGTTGTACAGTACCATTGTTTGCAATGGTACTGACCAAAAATGCTGTACACATGCTGCGGATTTTACCGCACGGATTTGCTGCATGTTACAATCCGCAGCATGTCAATTTTTTGTGCGGATTCCTCTGCGATTTCACACCTTCATCGTTGTAGAGGTGTGAAACCGCAGGGCTAAACCGCAGGCTGGTCTGCAGGTAAACCGCAGGTCTTTTGACCTGAGATTTTACCTGCGGATTTTTACAAATCCGCAGGGCAAAAATCTACATGTGCACATAGCCTATCATTATTATTCAGTTGCATTAATATAGGATCTTCATGTGGAGTTTTGGCCAAATATTTTGAGACAAGCACATATGAACAACACCCATGACAGCAAAGAGGAGATTAGTATTGGATAACTTGTTATTTGAACTAGGGAGCTAATTCTTTTGGGTGGTTTGATTGTGCGTACTGTAGCCTGGCTACGATAAAGTTCACGTGGATGGATATATTTCTACCTGTTCAATTAATTTCTCTCCCTAAAAACAGATGCTTAAGGATTTTTCATCACACAAAACAAACTGTCACCAGAAAAAATTTTGCAAATTGGGTTAAAGGTGATCTCTGATAATTAGATAAAATGGCATCCCTGTGCCATGCTCCTGGATTCGATCCCTTAAGTTTGTGTTCTGTGCTTGGTTTCTGTTTCTGCTGAGAGCTCTGCTATTCTGGCTGCAGCATGTCTAATTGTCATTCATTTACTCTGTTTCTCTGTCCTATCACTTTTTGAATGAAGCTTTAAATACCTTCCTCTACTGGTGTTTCCTGCTGGTAATAGACTTTGTTGAATTCATTCACTTAGCTGTAATTTACATTGGTTGCTGCTGTTTTGTGTGTGATTCCTATTCTGAGAACTGCTACTACTCTAGCAATCCTAAAAGCTGCTCAGACCATTCTCAGTAAGCTTCTGGCTGTTGAGTGGGGGCTCTATTGCTATCTTAAGATGCCAACCTTAGCGGTCAAGCAGTGACCGGGTGTTTCCTAGTCTGAACAAGGATTTGTCAGATTCAGGTGTTTGTCTCTGGTTTGTACATTACCCATACGAATGTGCTTTGGCAGTCATAAACACCCTGATGTTCAATTTTGCAATTTTTCCTAATCATATGTCAGGATGGTCTGCAGACTGATGACATAGATCATCTGAGACCTGTGTCTCAACTGACAAGAGCTAAGACAATGGCTGTGATATGTGAAGAAATATATCTCTTGCCCACTAAGTACAAAGTTCCTCAATGTTTATTTGGTTTCCAGTTTGGTGTAGTTAGTCTTTGTGCCCTGCAAAAAATTTGTCAGACTGATGGTGGAGGAGGAGAAGGAAGAGGATAAAGAGGGATATCGCTCCTCCTGAGCACAGTGTAAGGGTCCTGTTTCATATAGCGATGCACCAGCGATCCCAACAATGATACGACCTGGTAAGGATCGCTGGTGCGTTGTCACACAGCAGCTATTCTGAACGATTCCAGTCTGCGTCCCTGAGGTCTGCATCGCCAACGAGGTCACGATGAAAAAATGGCCCAGGACATTTGAGCACGATCAGCGATATCCAGCGGGGGGCCGGTTGCTGCTATGTGTCACATGTAGCGATATCGCTGTTGTGTCACAAAATCGGTGACGCATCAGCGATCTCGCTAGTGAACTCACTATGTGAGACGGGGCCTTAAGTGAAAACTTTGGTTTGTGGGATACAGCTCTTTTCAGTTGGAACATAGATTTTAGGAGCTTTTATTCTTCAGTCTGAAGCCTGTCCTGACACGTGACTTGGATGGGCTCCAGTTTCAATTATTTCAGAGATTTCATTTTATCAAATTTTTGGAGACCCCTTTTAAGGTGCAATACTTGAAATTGTCCATGAGCAAGGGTGACGCTATTGTCAGAAAACATCAGACCTTTGCCCACACAATAATATTACTGTTGAGTTTATGGTGCTTTGGTGTGTTCTGCTTTTAACTCTATAACACTTTTTTTGCCTTAAGACACTTTCACATGTAAGTTTCTGTTTTATTATTATTTTTTTATTTTTACATATGTCTGTTTTACATCAGTGTGCTCAATCGTGCAGTGTGCAGTACATCAATGTGCACAAGGATCATTTTACACCAGTGTGCTTGATTGGTGGATTTTCATCCGTATTTGGTGAATGTGTCAGATTTTTCTATTAATGTGTCATCAGTAGAGTTGAGCGAAACGGGTCGAAAAAATTCAAAAGTCGCCGACTTTTGGCAAAGTGGGGTTTCATGAAACGAAACCCGACCCTAGGATGAGGTCGGCCACGAGGTCGGCGACTTACGCGCCAAAGTCGCGTTTCAAAAGTTTGTTTTGCGCTCTTTTTCAGCCAATCAGGATCCACGGACACTGTGGGCAACGTGATGACATAGGCACGGGTCACCACCATCTTTCAGAATGGCATGCAAGTGATTGGCTTGCTTTGGTGGGCGTCACAGGGGGAATAAAAGGGCGTGCACGCCGACCGCCATCTTACTTCTGCCGATCTTAGTATAGGGATAGGTTGCTGCTAATTCTGTAGGGAGAGCGTTAGGCAGGGAAGAAGACAAAAAAACTGCTTCTGCTGCTAGCGATTTGGCCTGCACAACACACCAGTCACTGTGTGTGCAGTGCAAGGGGAGGCTATATAGTGGTGTATCAGTGGTGTTGGTTGTTGGGCTGCCTTCTAAGGCTTCCTGACATTCCTGCATTGCTGTTTACCCACTGCTCCGCAAACTGCTTTTTTAAAAGCAATCCCAATTTTTTTTTTGTCCTGCTGAGAAGAAAAAAAACTGCTTCTGCTGCTAGCAATTTGGCCTGCACAACACACCAGTCACTGTGTGTGCAGTGCAAGGGGAGGCTATATAGTGGTGTATCAGTGGTGTTGGTTGTTGGGCTGCCTTCTAAGGCTTCCTGACATTCCTGCATTGCTGTTTACCCACTGCTCCGCAAACTGCTTTTTTAAACGCAATCCAATCTCCCTTATCCTCTAGTCACTTTTGTCACAGCTGTGCCATCGAGCCTGTCACATAGCGCTCAGATATTCATTGGGCCTCACACAAACCAAAAGTGTCCAGTGTCCAAAAGTGTGTGCAGAGATTCAAAATCTCCCTTATCCTCTAGTCACTTTGGTCACAGCTGTGCCATCGAGCCTGTCACATAGCACTCAGATATCAGTGGGCCTCACACAATCCAAAAGTGTCCATCCAGTGTCCAAAAGTGTGTGCAGAGATTCAAAATCTCCCTTATCCTCTAGTCACTTTGGTCACAGCTGTGCCATCGAGCCTGTCACATAGCGCTCAGATATCAGTGGGCCTCACACAATCCAAAAGTGTCCATCCAGTGTCCAAAAGTGTGTGCAGAGATTCAAAATCTCCCTTATCCTCTAGTCACTTTGGTCACAGCTGTGCCATCGAGCCTGTCACATAGCGCTCAGATATCAGTGGGCCTCACACAATCCAAAAGTGCCCAGTGTCCAAAAGTGTGTGCAGAGATTCAAAATCTCCCTTATCCTCTAGTCACTTTGGTCACAGCTGTGCCATCGAGCCTGTCACATAGCGCTCAGATATCAGTGGGCCTCACACAATCCAAAAGTGTCCATCCAGTGTCCAAAAGTGTGTGCAGAGATTCAAAATCTCCCTTATCCTCTAGTCACTTTGGTCACAGCCGTGCCATCGAGCCTGTCACATAGCGCTCAGATATCAGTGGGCCTCACACAATCCAAAAGTGCCCAGTGTCCAAAAGTGTGTGCAAAGATTCAAAATCTCCCTTATCCTCTAGTCACTTTGGTCACAGCTGTGCCATCGAGCCTGTCACATAGCGCTCAGATATCAGTGGGCCTCACACAATCCAAAAGTGTCCATCCAGTGTCCAAAAGTGTGTGCAGAGATTCAAAATCTCCCTTATCCTCTAGTCACTTTGGTCACAGCTGTGCCATCGAGCCTGTCACATAGCGCTCAGATATCAGTGGGCCTCACACAATCCAAAAGTGTCCAGTGTCCAAAAGTGTGTGCAGAGATTCAAAATCTCCCTTATCCTCTAGTCACTTTGGTCACAGCTGTGCCATCGAGCCTGTCACATAGCGCTCAGATATCAGTGGGCCTCACACAATCCAAAAGTGTCCAGTGTCCAAAAGTGTGTGCAGAGATTCAAAATCTCCCTTATCCTCTAGTCACTTTGGTCACAGCTGTGCCATCGAGCCTGTCACATAGCGCTCAGATATCAGTGGGCCTCAAACAATCCAAAAGTGTCCAGTGTCCAAAAGTGTGTGCAGAGATTCAAAATCTCCCTTATCCTCTAGTCACTTTGGTCACAGCTGTGCCATCGAGCCTGTCACATAGCGCTCAGATATCAGTGGGCCTCACACAATCCAAAAGTGTCCATCCAGTGTCCAAAAGTGTGTGCAGAGATTCAAAATCTCCCTTATCCTCTAGTCACTTTGGTAACAGCTGTGCCATCGAGCCTGTCACATAGCGCTCAGATATCAGTGGGCCTCACACAATCCAAAAGTGTCCATCCAGTGTCCAAAAGTGTGTGCAGAGATTCAAAATCTCCCTTATCCTCTAGTCACTTTGGTCACAGCTGTGCCATCGAGCCTGTCACATAGCGCTCAGATATCAGTGGGCCTCACACAATCCAAAAGTGTCCAGTGTCCAAAAGTGTGTGCAGAGATTCAAAATCTCCCTTATCCTCTAGTCACTTTGGTCACAGCTGTGCCATCGAGCCTGTCACATAGCGCTCAGATATCAGTGGGCCTCACACAATCCAAAAGTGCCCAGTGTCCAAAAGTGTGTGCAGAGATTCAAAATCTCCCTTATCCTCTAGTCACTTTGGTCACAGCTGTGCCATCGAGCCTGTCACATAGCGCTCAGATATCAGTGGGCCTCACACAATCCAAAAGTGTCCAGTGTCCAAAAGTGTGTGCAGAGATTCAAAATCTCCCTTATCCTCTAGTCACTTTGGTCACAGCTGTGCCATCGAGCCTGTCACATAGCGCTCAGATATCAGTGGGCCTCACACAATCCAAAAGTGTCCAGTGTCCAAAAGTGTGTGCAGAGATTCAAAATCTCCCTTATCCTCTAGTCACTTTGGTCACAGCTGTGCCATCGAGCCTGTCACATAGCGCTCAGATATCAGTGGGCCTCACACAATCCAAAAGTGTCCAGTGTCCAAAAGTGTGTGCAGAGATTCAAAATCTCCCTTATCCTCTAGTCACTTTGGTCACAGCTGTGCCATCGAGCCTGTCACATAGCGCTCAGATATCAGTGGGCCTCACACAATCCAAAAGTGTCCATCCAGTGTCCAAAAGTGTGTGCAGAGATTCAAAATCTCCCTTATCCTCTAGTCACTTTGGTCACAGCTGTGCCATCGAGCCTGTCACATAGCGCTCAGATATCAGTGGGCCTCACACAATCCAAAAGTGTCCAGTGTCCACAAGTGTCTGCAGAAATTCAAAATCTCCCCTGTCCTATAGACACCTTGTACCTTGTTTTACATTACTATATAGTTTGTTGGATTTTGTCTACATTTCTACCAAAAATGAGGAAGGCTGGTGGAAGAGGCCGTGGAATTGGGCGGGGGTTGGCAGCTGGTAATGATGGTGTTGGTGGTGGATCTGATGGTAGTGGCAAGAGCAAAATAGGACCGAATGCAGGAGGTGCTGACCCTGCGTCATCGTCTGGCTACATAAGGCCTTGAACGCTTAGTTTTCTAGGAGTTGGCAAACCGCTTTTAAAGCCAGAGCATCAGGAAAAAGTTTTGTCTTACATTGCTGACTCAGCCTCCAGCTCTATCGCCTCCTCTTCTTCAGTTGTAAAAAGTAAAAGCACTGAGTCGTCATTGGAGGCTCATGTTCATGAACCACACCTTTCCTTGTGTCCTTCACCCCAACCAAGATTGAAGGATGACGCAGGCCATACTACTGATTACTCCATGGAGCTGTTTTCACATACCATGCCTGGATTATCAAGTGAAATGGTGAATTACCCAGGCCAAGATGAATCTGATATGGAGTGCACTGATGCACAGCCGCTGATGGATGATTCTGCTGGTACATTCACTCAGAGCACTACATTGTCCTCGCAGTGTACAGAGCCAGATTCTGACCCTGATGAGACTCAGGTGCCCCTTCCCGCACACTATACCACCATACACGGTGACACAGAGGAAGGTGCACATGACATAGAAGAGGAGGTGATGGATGACCCAGTTGTTGACCCAGATTGGCATCCATTGGGGGAAGAGGGTGCTGCTTCCAATAGCTCAGATGAGGAGCATCCACAGCAGACATCGACATCGCAACCGCTGTTATCTGGCAGGCCCGGAGCACTCCAAAGACAGATTCCAAACATCAAAAGAGTTGCTGGACAGCTTGTCCAGAGGGTCAAAAGATCACAGCGTGCTAGGCCGCAAAATGTCTGCCAAAGTAGGAAGAGTGCAGTGTGGCACTTTTTTGACCAAAATCCTCATGATCAGGCCAAGGTTATCTGTAAGAAGTGCGCAAAGACCTTTAGCCGAGGGAAAAATCTGAAAAATTTGAATACCAGTTGCATGCTTAGACATTTAACCAGCATGCACTTGCAAGCGTGGACACAACACCAAACCTCAAGTGCCACATGTGCAACTGATCACAACGAAGGTAGTCAGCAACGCTACATTGTTTCCCCCACTGTAAGCCCACCGGTTAGCACAGCAGCAAATGTTGAGGTGTCGTTGCAAGACCATAGCAGTCAGGGAATCCCACTGTTATATCAACGAAAGACTGATTCTAGGCCATCAGAAAGAACACCAACTCCATCACCATCATCAACCCTCTCTCAGTCCGCCCTGTCCACCGCTACTTCCACCATATGCAGCTCTCAAGTCCAGCTCACCCTCCCAGACACAATGAGTAGGTCAAGAAAGTACTCAGTCTCTCATCCGCGTACACTGGGTTTGAACGCCCACATTGCCAAACTAATCTCGTTTGAGATGATGCCCTTTCGGTTGGTGGAAAGCACAGCTTTCCGCGAACTCATGGCCTATGCAGTACCACGCTATGACCTACCCAGTCGCCACTTCTTCTCTCGCAAAGCCATCCCAGCCCTCCACCATCATGTGAAAGACCGCATTGTCCATGCACTCAAGCAGTCAGTGAGCGGAAAGGTGCACCTCACAACTGATGCATGGTCCAGTCGGCATGGCCAGGGCCGTTACGTGTCCATCACTGCGCACTGGGTTAATGTGGTGGATGCAGGGTCCACAGGGGACAGCGGTGGTGGGACAGTGCTGCCTAGCCCACGGTATAGGAAACAGTTGGCTGTAGGCGTTCGACCCTCCTCCTCCTCCTCCTCCTCCTCCAGAAGCGAAAGCTCGTCCACAGAGCGCAGTCGTACGAGCACTCCATCTGCAGCTGCCACTGTTGCACACGATGTGTCCCCCTATCGAGCAGCTAGTGGAAAGCGTCAGCAGGCTGTGTTGCAGATGATGTGTTTGGGCGACAGACACACCACCGAGGTGCTGGCCGAGTACTTGAAGCGACAAACAGAGTCATGGCTGGGCAGTGTACATCTTGAGGCAGGCAAGGTAGTTAGTGATAACGGCCGTAATTTTGTGGCAGCCATAGCCCTTTCAAAACTCAGCCACATACCTTGCTTGGCTCACACCTTGAACCTGGTGGTGCAGTGCTTCCTCAAAAATTATCCGGAGTTAACATCCCTGCTCCAGAAGGTGCGAAGACTGTGCGCGCATATCCGCCGGTCGCCTGTACACTCCGTTCGTATGCAGAAGCTGCAGCGATTGCTCCACCTTCCCAACCACCGCCTCATTATCGACATTGCAACAAGGTGGAACTCCACCCTGCACATGGTGGAGCGGCTGTGCGAGCAGAGGCAGGCCATAATGCATTTGTGGGAGGATACACGGCCAGGCACTTTGAGAGCAGACATGGAGTTGACAGGTGTGCAGTGGTCGAAGCTGAAAGACCTTTGTAAAGTCCTTCAGTGTTTTGAGGAATGCACACGGCTGGTAAGCGCAGACGACGCCATCCTAAGCATGAGCATCCCACTTATGCGTCTGCTCATGCAAACTTTGATGCACCTTAAGGAGCAGGCGTCTGCAGCCAATGTTGATGAGGAGTAAGAGGAGGAGGGAATCCTTGATGACATTCAGCCATTGTCTGCTCAGGGACCTCTCCTGGACTAGGTGGAGGAAGAAGAGGAGGAGGAGGATGATGATGGGGATGATTACTTAGGGGAGGAGGATGCATCTCGTGGGGCAAGTGAAAATGTTGGCGTGGCAAGGTCTGGTACAGAGTTTGTGCGTGACTGGAGGGATGTGGATTTGCCAGAAAGTGCTCCTCCACCCAGCACTCGCAGTGCATCATTGACACCGGGAACATTGGCCCACATGTCAGATTATGCCTTGCGGATCCTAAAAAAGGACCCCCGCATTGCCAAAATGATGAACGATGACGACTACTGGTTGGCCAGCATCCTGGATCCACGCTATAAAGGCAAATTACAAAACATCATGCCACAGGAGAACCTTGACCTAATATTGGCTAATAAACAAGCAACTCTGGTAAATCGGTTGCTTGAGGCATTCCCAGCAGCACAGCAGCGGTGATGGTTCTCACACGAGCCGTACGGGCCGGGGGCAGCTTGGCAGAGGTGTTCGTGGTGCACACAGCAGAAATGGCGTTGGAGACAGGGGTTTCATGACAATGTTGTGGACTGATTTTTCAAATACCGCTCACACAACTGGTAATACTGCATCGATGGAAAGTGACAGGAGACAGCAGTTGTCAACTATGGTTACAAACTACTTTTCCTCCCATATCGATGTTCTCCCACACAGGTCATTCCCCTTTGACTATTGGGCCGCTAAACTGGACACCTGGCCTGAATTGGCCCAATATGCCTTACAGGAGCTCGCTTGCCCAGCTGCAAGTGTGCTATCGGAAAGAGTCTTCAGTGCAGCTGGATCAATCCTGACAGAAAAAAGGACCCGTCTGTCAACCCAAAATGTGGATGATCTAACCTTCATTAAAATGAACCACGCATGGGTTTCCAAGGATTTTGTCCCACCTTCCCCTGATGACACATAGGGTGACAGAAAAATGGCTTGCTTTGGTCCACCTCTTCCTGGTACTTCACCTATTTCGCCTTTTGCATCAGCTGAATGTCCAACATCAACATATGCCACTTTCTAAAACTCCCTAACTGTGCTGCCTCCCCCCCATGGCCGGGGTCACCACCTAGTGCATGACACCGTGCGAGTGCTGTTGCCCTGGACAGGTGGGTAGGCCGACTCTTGGGCGCGGGCACTGGCACAGGGTCCCTCATAGTGCACTCAAGTGTCTCTGACGGTGGTGGTGCACACCCGCCGTCAGACACACCGCTGTACTATGAGGGGCCCAGTGCCAGTACCGACGCCCACGAGTGGGCCCCTCTTGCTTGGGCAGGGCCCCAGCATTTGCAATCTTTACCTCTCCCTGCTCCTCCGCTGTGTAATCTGGGCCGTCAAATCCATACTGTGCCTGACATCGTCTGAGCCTGCCTCCTGATGTATAGACATATATTTTGAATGTGTACGCTATCCATACATGTTATCTGGGGAAACGGCACCCTTTCTAACCTTTGTGCAATCACGTGCAATCCATACTGGGCCTAACACCGTCTGAGCCTGCCTCCTGAGACATATATTTTGAATGTGTACGCTATCCATACATGTTATCCGGGGATACGGTACCCTTTCTAACCTTTGTGCAATCATGTGCAATCCATACTGGGCCTAACACCGTCTGAGCCTGCCTCCTGAGACATATATTTTGAATGTGTACGCTATCCATACATGTTATCTGGGGATACGGTACCCTTTCTAACCTTTGTGCAATCACGTGCAATCCATACTGGGCCTAACACCGTCTGAGCCTGCCTCCTGAGACATATATTTTGAATGTGTACGCTATCCATACATGTTATCTGGGGATACGGTACCCTTTCTAACCTTTGTGCAATCACGTGCAATCCATACTGGGCCTAACACCGTCTGAGCCTGCCTCCTGAGACATATATTTTGAATGTGTACGCTATCCATACATGTTATCCGGGGATACGGTACCCTTTCTAACCTTTGTGCAATCACGTGCAATCCATACTGGGCCTAACACCGTCTGAGCCTGCCTCCTGAGACATATATTTTGAATGTGTACGCTATCCATACATGTTATCCGGGGATACGGTACCCTTTCTAACCTTTGTGCAATCATGTGCAATCCATACTGGGCCTAACACCGTCTGAGCCTGCCTCCTGAGACATATATTTTGAATGTGTACGCTATCCATACATGTTATCTGGGGATACGGTACCCTTTCTAACCTTTGTGCAATCACGTGCAATCCATACTGGGCCTAACACCGTCTGAGCCTGCCTCCTGAGACATATATTTTGAATGTGTACGCTATCCATACATGTTATCTGGGGATACGGTACCCTTTCTAACCTTTGTGCAATCACGTGCAATCCATACTGGGCCTAACACCGTCTGAGCCTGCCTCCTGAGACATATATTTTGAATGTGTACGCTATTCATACATGTTATCCGGGGATACGGTACCCTGTCTAACCTTTGTGCAATCACGTGCAATCCATACTGGGCCTAACACCGTCTGAGCCTGCCTCCTGAGACATATATTTTGAATGTGTACGCTATCCATACATGTTATCCGGGGATACGGTACCCTTTCTAACCTTTGTGCAATCACGTGCAATCCATACTGGGCCTAACACCATCTGAGCCTGCCTCCTGAGACATATATTTTGAATGTGTACGCTATCCATACATGTTATCCGGGGATACGGTACCCTTTCTAACCTTTGTGCAATCACGTGCAATCCATACTGGGCCTAACACCGTCTGAGCCTGCCTCCTGAGACATATATTTTGAATGTGTACGCTATCCATACATGTTATCCGGGGATACGGTACCCTTTCTCACCTTTGTGCAATCACGTGCAATCCATACTGGGCCTAACACCGTCTGAGAATGATAGATGGGGCCCACCATACACTGGAACATTCCAAAGGTGGACATCAGACACTGGAGCAGCATTTACAGGCCCATTATACACTAGAGCATTAGAAATGGGGCCCATTATGTTTGGAGCATTATTTGGGCCCATAAGACAGTAGAGCTTCATCCATGGGGACCAACATATACTGTAGCATTATGTGGAGCTCATCATATACTGTTTCAAACATTATATGGGACCAATGATTCTGTATGGAGAAATAGATGGGCCTCGTCATGAGATGTAAAAAGTGAGGTATTTTTCATTGTACTATACCGCTATTTCTCTGCCGTATCGGAGCATGATGAGTTGTGGTATGTGTTAAAGGGGCGCTCTTTCGCCCAGGGCACATGAAAACCTGGAGCCAGCCCTCCCCCCCCACAGTCTGTAGCCAAATAACCCCCATTTTTCAGTGTGTAACTTGTATTATGAAGTTAATTAAGGTTGACAAGCTTAAGTAAGAAGAATTGATGCTTTTGGCATTCAAATGGGCACTGTTGGTGTGTTTCCTGTCCTCCTCTCACTGCCGACTTTTATTCCCCATTGACTTACATTGGGTTTCGTGTTTCGGGACGACCCAGACTTTTCCCTATAATCGGACGATCTTGCTCGACCCGACTTTTGGAAAAGTTGGGTTTCATGAAACGAAACGCGACCCTAAAAAACCAAAAGTCGCTCAACTCTAGTCATCAGTTTTTTTGTGCAAAAAATGTAATTTTCTCCTACCCATTAAACATAAAAAAATGAACAGCACTTGGATGCCAAATGAATGGCATCCATAAGCTACCATTTTTTTCACAGACCTATAGACTGGAATAGATGATTTTGATCCCCAAACCAGATTAGTTTCGGGTTCAAATCCCACCAAGAAAAAAGGAGTTTTTGCCCTTGTTTGCATTGGTTTGTGTGGGTTTTCTTTGGGTACTCTGGTTTCCTCCCACACATCAAAGACAAAATGATAAGGAATTTAGATTGTGATCCATGATGGGTACAGTGATGATGATGTTTGTAGAGTGCTGTGGAATATGATGGCGCTCTACAAGCAAGCATAATAAATAAATGTCAGAACACATACAAGAAAATCAGACATTTTAAAGGGGCCATATAATTGTTACTATTACATGCTGTTAAATATTCAAATGAGAAGAATATGGTAGTTGCTAATAATTCATTATTTATTGAAAATATAGCTTTGCACTACACTATGAAAGTTAATATCTTAATTAATGACTGTGGCCTTTTCTGTAGTTTTTTTGACATTGGTCTCCAAAAAATCATAAAACTCTCATAAGGTCTGATGCACCACTTACTGTTTGTACACTAGACAAATGACTACAGCTATATTTGGCATTCGCTCCGGCCCAGGTGGTTGAGCTGTCCTGATTTACTTGGCCGGTTTTCCTTTGCATCTGGGAATTCTGACCCTCCTGCTTTTCAACAAATTGTATCACATTATATTCTTTTTGTTAGAATTTTCTGTCTCAGCAAAAGGTTGCAAAAATCTCATGCACTGTGTTAGAGAGTCTCAATTAACCTCTAACCCTGCTTCTGTGCATGTGGCTTGGGTTAATTCTCACACCCAACCGTGGGCCCATTAACACGTTGTCGTAAAACAAAAAGTGTTTTGACGGGATGTAATTGCCACTAAGTGATACTGAACAATGAGGCTCTTGTACTGCAGTGAAATGTTCACTATGGCCAGTAGAACGTGTACTGATAGCTTTCGTCAATGAGATTTTATTCCAGATAAATCAGACTGTGCTGTTGTATCTCTTTATTCAATCAAGCTTCCTGAGCTATGAGCTGATGAAGGCAGAATATTGAGCAAATCACACTAAGCACACATGACTACTCCTATGGTGAGCTGTAGAAATGCTCTTTCTTCCTCTTCCACCAATATAATTAGTTTATGTTAGCTGGAAAAGGTCACAGGATGGAAAAGGTTAGGCTCTTTTTTTGTTTTTAGGCAAGATACTGTAAAAATTGCTTGACGCTTGTATGTGCAGGTGCACTGTGAAGTTCATTTACAATGGCTAGCTTGGCGAGAACGCTGGTCTTGTGTGCAGAAGCCGAATTCCATGTGACAGGACTTATTGGAAGGAACAGTAGCGATTGTCTTTGTATGTCATTCATAATTAAACACCTGTTACCAATGACACTTACCTTACCAAACACTAATGTAAAATCCAGGCAGATTGTAAGTTTAAAGAATTTGCCATGCTATACCTATCAGCCAAAATAACATTTGCTCTCCAAAGTAGGTATAAATGCCTCAAATGAAAAATATAAATAAATGAACTGAAATATTGAGGTTTTTTTAGAATCTGTGCATACGCTAAACAAACAGTGCACAAAAAAAATAAAATAACAGAACACTTAAATCATTAACGTACACATCTTTCAATAAAAAGGTGTGAAAATCTTTACTGATATAAATTGCGTAATTCATTAAGAAAAAACTACGTATTCAGGGGAATTTGTAGATATACTCCGTGCTGCCGCAAGAAAGGATTCCAGGAGATAGATATCAAAGATTCACAGTGGTTTATTGAACACGTTTCGGGGGTCTCGTGCCCCCTTCATCAGGAAATACCAGGTGTAGTATTTCCTGATGAAGGCGGCACGAGACCCCCGAAACGCGTTGACTAAACCACTGTGAATCTTTGACATCTATCTCCTGGAATCCTTTCTTGCGGCGGCGTGGAATATAACTACAAATTCCCCTGAATACGTGATAACTTCTGGTCGTTGAGGACCTGTGGATCTGCAGCAGCCGCCAGCCTTTATGCTTTCTTTCATCCTAACCAGGTGAGCAAGTTTCTTGGTGTAATCTCTCCTTGTAACGTGGATAAAACCCTATTGCGCTTTTATGTCTCCTTTTCTTTGCATTAAGAAAAAATTGACATATAAAAGATGAATTGAAATCAAAATCACCATCCAACAGAGGAAATCCAACATTGCGTGTTATAAAGTCCTTGCAAAGTTCATGCCCTATAGTGAAGAGGCCGGAGATGTGATGTGCAGTGTTGGAAAGAAGAGGACTACACAGTGGAGAGAAAGTAGTAGAGAGGGCAAAGAGGTGATCAATGAGGTAAGTATTAGGTTGTTTTTGTATGTTTTTTCTTAATTATCTTACGTTTCCCTGCACCCATGTTATACTCACCTTCCAGCGTCTTCACCTTTTTTAAGTAGCAGTTATATGTAAGTCTTTTGCTCATAACTTGGGGATTGCCTATAGCTGAACTGCATGCAACACACTTCAGTGGAAATGGTCTTGGGCTTGTCTGTTCACATCTCTTATATGTAGATGCATTAGGGGTCAATTTTGGTCCAGGTCGTTTTTATTCCCTATTATCTCTAATTTTGCGCCAATAAAAAAAGTGGCATTATTTATAAAAATAAAAAGGATATTGACTCCCTTTGTAAATCATAAGAATATTAGTAGTATCCCAGGAGGTCTGCAACAAAGTAAAAGCAGTAGTCTCTAGTGAATGTATATCAGTCATGAAACTTAGCTACCACTTCTAATGTTTTCTTATAATTTTGAGTAGAATTTTATTTCTTATAACACACAAAAGGTGCAGAATTTCTTTTAAAAGAGTAAAGAAAAAACATGTCATTATTGATCAGTGTTGAATTTCCTATAATATGTAATTTTGAGGCAGAAAAAACATAGTACTCTATCTAATACAATCCATTCAGAAAAAGACTGGAATCTCCGATAAACATCATCCACTTTATTCAAACTCCATTTAAAATATCATGTCAGGACGGCAAGAAAGCTATGTTGACGCATTTCGATCAATCTTAATCTTAACTAATCATTTGTTACGATCAAGACCGGTTGGTCGAAATGGGTCAACGAGGCTTTCTTGTCATCCCAACGTGATGATATTTTAAATGGATTGTCCTGATGAAGATGTTTTAAACTTTCAACATGTACTTTGGATTCTTGTTGTCTCATCAACGTCATCATCCTTTGATGGCAATGTAGGTTAGCTCATTATACTCTGTTTTTCTCCATAAATTTCCCACTAGTGGCTCCTGCCGATAAAGGCTGCTAATCACTTTGGTGCCTTTGTTCTTAAAGGCTGAGCTGAGACAACCCATTACATGATGCGATGAGAAAACCCAAATACATTTTATCAAAATAAAAGAAAAAATAATATTAATCCATACCATCCACATTAATAATTTTACAAATACATATATATATTTTCTAATAATATGATTATTGCTTAGATTTAAACATGATTATCCAGTTTCCAGAATGTATGACTCATGCCACCACTTGCCTTTGAATAGCAACATCCACATAATCTTTAACTAATCTCTCAAAGTTCTTCAAAGGTCATAGGTCAAGAAAACCTTTACTAATGAAATCTCGTTGAGAGGACATTCAAACAAACATATTTTGGGCGCTGCACTTGCAAATGCTTGTATAATTTATGTGAGTATGTTACCTAGCTAATAAATCAATTATCTATTTAGTTTAATTATATGTTTATATTGCAGTCACAGTTTCTCTGATTTTTTCACCCTGTCACTCTTTTAGGCATACAGGTGTCCGTGATAGTATCTACAGGATTCTGAAAGCATCTGACTCAGGTGGCTTATCCATATCCTACTTCTTTCCCATGCTTCTCTAGATAACGCTAGGTTGATACAAGTGGAACAGCTACGGGCACTAAAGCTGGACTATCATCTGCCAGGACCAGGATATTCTCAACTCCCTAAGGAAATATAAGCTAAAGGAACTGAAGCCTGACTTTTGAAAAACAATGAATTTCTAAGCTCATCTGAGCAAAGAATTTAACATAGACGATTGTAGGGCTCCCTCAGTCACAGTTTGGAATAACATACCTTACAGCAAGATAGCCAAATGGTATGAATACATGGCATGAATAGACATTAAGAGACCACCATTGAGAATATATTTATTCATTTATTATGCTTGCTTATAAAATGGCATCATATTCCGCAGCACTTTACAGACATCATCACTATCTCCATTGGTGCTCACAATCTAAATTCCCCAGATGTTTTTGGAGTGTGGGTGGAAACCAGCGCACATGGGGAGAACATACCAATTCTTTGCAGAGGTTATCCTTAATGGGATTAGATCCCAGGACCCCAGTGCTGAGTGGCTACAGTGCCAACCACTGAGCAACTGTACTGTCCTGCAACTTTAATGTGTTACCATCACCTATGGAACACTAGTTATTGCCTGACGTGCCAGTTTGCCAGGAAAACACCCTTGCATTTTTCTTTTCCGCACCTGTATTGACAAACCTCATTGTTAAACCCCAAAAATGTACTTGGAGACAATGTTTATCAAGTTATTTTGCTCTTTATGAACTCCAGGGACCTTGCCAAGCTCACAGACCAGCTCAGAAACTAACCCATCACAGACTATTCTCCATTAGCCCGCTCTATCAGTCTTCAGCCACTTAGTGGACACAACCCAGGGATCTTCTGTCAGTACTAATACAAGGGTGAAGGCCAAGGTTTCTATGGGACTTGCAAGACAGAGTGGCTAGTGGCACAAAGCCTATCAATGGAAGCCTTTTTAATACTGCAGGTTTTCCACTGAGAGAGCTCCATTACAGGTTGATATCTCAAAACCAGTCCTTCTTCCCTTAGTGTGTTTCTCTTTCCATAAACCTTTTGGACCTGTCATACCCCTCCTATTTCTTATTTTCCACTCCCTCATACTATATCATTTTTGTACTGCTTATGACAAGCAAATAGATACAACTACACTCTCAGATGCTATGGCATTTTCAGACATTGAGGCTAAGTGCACATGTAGCAGAAAATTTCTGCCGAAAAACCTGACTCCCTTCCCAGAAACTGCGCATTTTTTCTGCTCGTTTTCTGCACGTTTTTTGCGCAGAAAACGCGTGGTTTTTATGCATTTTTTTCCTCGCGTTTTCAAAACGCATTGAACTAGCCAGAAACGTGGAAAAAATGAGCATGCTGCCTTTTTTACGCGGTAAAAAGTGCATCAGTATGCACAAGAAGTGCAAAATGCATAGAAATGCATGGGAAGCTTATTTTTAGCAGTTTTATAGCGGTTTTATTGGAAAAACCACTAAAAATACCGCTAAAAGACCGCTGTGTGTGAACACAGTCTGAATATATGGATTTTTATTTGCTTCACTGCTTTTTATACTAGAAACAATACTCAAAACACCAAGGTTCCTATTCTACATCTTTATTACATTTTTCTTGCCCATATGACAAGGAAAAGGTGACTTTCTTAGATTGAATGACACACTAGTAGGCCACTTCTCTTAGGCATGACATATTCTGGGATTTTTTTGTCATAAGCTGCTCTACAGGACTTTAAAAAGGTCAGGAAATTACAGCCATGACCTATCAAGACAGGGATTGAAGTACATTTTTGTCATAATTTAAACACACTTTTCAAAAAGTTGTCAGGGCTGGTCAGGACTGGCATAAAAATGACAAAATTTGCATAAAATATTTTGCCTTATTTCAAGCAGATTTACACCAGAAAACTTGAGAACGCTAAGGTACATCAAAAGTTGGGCCCAGTTGTACAAAATAACACAAATGATAGCAGTATCATAGTCTATATAAAAGTTTAGCCATGGAGTGAAGCAGCCATTTTAATTTGATGAAGGATAGTGAGAGGACATCAGAGTTCACCGTTCACCAATAGAGCCCTAAAGCAATTGACAAGTACTACAAGCAATAATGTGCTGTACAATTACAGCACTAAAGAAGATGACTGTACTAGTCTGAGAATAATACAGAGTGTCAATTGATAGGAGAATGTGAGATAGGAAAAGGGCCACAAGCTGCAGTGCCAGACTCCTGTTGTTATGCGGGGCTTAGGTTAAAGGAGGCTGACAAACCCGGGCCCCTGCGGAGTCCCTCAAACTAGGGAAAACCCTGTCTGACCCTCAACCCAGGGTTTTTGCTAAAGGTGCAAATGCCTGAGCCTCCAGCCTCTCCTTATCTCCTGCTCAGCCCTAAGCTGAACCCTCCACCCTCCACCCAGTGAGTTGTCAAACCACCAAAACCCACACAGTAATGACAGACAGGGAGAACTCAAACCACACCGCGCCGCAACCACACAGGACAATACTATAATGTGAACAGGGCAAAACAAAGCACAAATATAGGAAGACGAAAAGGTAACAACGGATCATACGACACCAGCTATGAATTTCTCTCTCCAACACCTCCACTCCAGACCGGAACCACTTGGCACAAAACACAAGCTATAATTGGCGACGCCCACAGGCCAGCACGACTATTTAAAGACCGTGGGCGTGACCAAACCTCCCACCTGATTTCCAGCTAGATTAACCCCAGATAACCTGAGTAAAATCAAACCGGCGCCACTGAGGCTATAGTGGACGGAGATGGAACTACCGCTGCCTGCCGGACGCTGTGGTGTGAACAGCGTCCGACATGACAGTACCCCGTCTTCTACGAGGGACCCCAGGGCCCTCAAGACTCATAGGACCCGGCTTGTCCGGATGACGGCGGTGAAAGGAACTGACCAGCCGATCCGCATGTATGTCTGAGGCTGGAACCCAAGACCTCTCCTCCGGACCATACCCCCGCCAGTGCACCAAATACTGAAGAGTACGGCGCAGTACTCGAGAGTCCACCACTTTGGAGACTTCAAACTCTAAATCGCCATCCACCATGACTGGAGGTGGCATCGGCGTCATGTCCACAGAGCCTACCACCTTTTTCAATAAAGACCTGTGAAACACGTTGTGTATCTTGTATACCGCAGGAAACTCCAACCGAAAAGCAACCGGGTTTATGATGGCAGCAATCTTAAAAGGGCCAATAAACCTTGGACCCAATTTCAATGATGGAATTTTGAGTTTTATGTTTTTAGTAGCTAACCACACCCAATCACCCACACACAGGTCCGGACCTGGCACGCGTCTAGAGTCAGCCACACGTTTGTATCTTGCACTCATGCTCAGCAATCGCTGTTTCACACTCCTCCAGACCGATGATAGTTGAACTCCTAACCGGTCCTCCTCTGGGACGCCCCCAGAGCCCCCCTGATGCAAGGTACAAAATTGAGGATGGTGCCCATAAACACAAAAGAACGGAGACTCTCCCGATGATTCTTGGCGGTGATTATTTAATGCGAACTCGGCCAAGGGAAGGAACATCGACCACTCCTCTTGGTTGTCAGACACAAAACATCGCAAATACTGCTCCAGATTTTGGTTCATGCGCTCAGTTTGACCATTTGACTGCGGATGAAACGCCGACGAATGAGACAACTTGATCCCCAATCGTGAGCAAAAAGCTTTCCAAAACTTCGCCACAAACTGGGTACCCCTATCAGACACTATGTCTGACGGAACTCCGTGCAGTCTGACCACCTCCTGCACAAAGACCTGAGCCAACGTCTTCGCGTTGGGCAAGGAAGGCAACGACACAAAATGCGCCATCTTTGAAAATCGATCAACCACCACCAGGATGACCGTGTTCCCCGCCGAGGCAGGCAAGTCTGTGATAAAGTCCATGGAGATTTCTGTCCATGGCCTACTAGGTATCCCCAGAGGCTGTAGAGTGCCAGCAGGACGGGTTCTGGGCGACTTGGCCCTGGCGCACATGATGCAAGCTGTCACGTAGGAAACCACATCCTGCCGGATTTTTGGCCACCAGAAGCGGCGCGATACCAGTTCCAAGGTGCCCCTAACCCCTGGATGACCGGCCAGGACCGAGTCGTGGTGTTCCCCCAACACTTTAAGACAAAGATGAAGGGGTACGAACGACTTATTAGCGGGAAGTCCTGGTGGTACCTCCTCCTGGGCCTCGGCAATCTCCGCCTCTACCTCAGTCGTGAGAGCCGAAACCACTACACCTTCCTGGAGGATGGGTACCGGCTCTTCCCGAGGTTCTCCCCCCGGAAAACACCTGGACAAGGCATCCGCCTTGGTGTTTTTCGCCCCAGGACGGTAAGTCACCAGAAAGTTAAAACGTGTAAAAAACAATGCCCAGCGAGCCTGCCTGGGAGACAGACGCTTGGCCGACTCCAGATAGAGCAGGTTTTTATGGTCGGTGATGACTGTGACCTGGTGGGCCGCCCCCTCCAAGAAGTGTCGCCATTCCTCAAAAGCCAATTTGATGGCCAACAACTCCCTGTTGCCGATGTCGTAATTCCGTTCGGCCGGCGACAGCTTCTTGGAGAAGTAGGCGCATGGACGCAAATTGCTCAAGGACGAGCCCTGTGACAGTACTGCCCCCACTCCCACCTCAGACGCATCGACCTCCACCGTAAAAGGTTTAGATACGTCCGGTTGCACCAGAATGGGGGCTGAAGCAAAACGGTTCTTCAGAAGCTCAAATGCACGCACCGCATCCTCAGACCAGATAGCGAGATTGGTACCTTTTTTCGTCATGTCCGTGAGCGGTTTGGCTATAGTAGAGAAATTCTTAATAAACTTCCTATAATAGTTGGCAAACCCAAGGAACCGCTGGAGCGCCTTTAGATTACCAGGCCGTTCCCATCGCAGCACCGCTTGCACCTTCGCGGCATCCATTTTAAACCCTGCGGCGGACACAATATATCCCAAAAAAGGCAACTCTTGAACAAAAAACACGCATTTTTCAAGCTTAGCATAGAGCTTATTCTCACGGAGCAGCTGTAACACCTGCCTGACATGCTCTAAATGAGTGTCCTGGTCGCTCGAATAAATAAGGATATCATCCAGGTACACAATCACAAATTTCCCCAGCACATGAGCAAATACATCATTTATGAAATGTTGGAACACAGCAGGCGCGGTTGTCAACCCAAATGGCATAACTAGGCTTTCAAAATGACCCTCAGGGGTATTAAATGCCGTCTTCCACTCATCCCCCTGACGGACCCTTATGAGGTTATATGCCCCCCTGAGGTCAAGTTTGGAAAACCACTTCGCACCAGTCACCTGGTTGAACAAATCAGGGATAAGAGGCATCGGGTAGGGATCACGGACCGTAATCTGGTTTAACTCCCGGAAATCCAGACACGGGCGTAACCCTCCATCTTTCTTCTTAATAAAGAAAAACCCCGCTGCTACAGGTGAGGATGAAGGCCGGATGTGCCCTTTACTTAAACTCTCCGCAATGAAGTCCTTAAGAGCTTGTCTCTCCGGACCAGAAATACTAAACATCCTCGCCTTTGGCAATTTAGCCCCGGGTTTTAACCTAATTTGACAGTCATAGGCTCGATGTGGAGGTAGTTCTGAGCAACCCCTCTCAGAGAATACGTCCGCAAAATCCAGCAATGCCTCCGGAAGGCTGGACTTCACGGCGGACACACATGTGGCCAAGCAATTTTCCTGGCAGAAACTGCTCCACTGGACTATGTCCTGGGTTCTCCAGTCAATCACTGGGTTGTGCTTAGACAACCATGGGAAACCCAGGACTATTTGTGCTGGGAGATTATTGAGTACCTTACATGTAACCCACTCAGAATGTAGGACCCCAATGTGGAGTTTAACCTCAGCTACAAACTCAGTAATCTCCCCCTGTGGGAGGGGAGCGGCATTAATGGTAACCACGCGAATAGGATGAGGGAGTTTTTCGATCTTGAAACCTGCCATGCGTGCAAACTCCTCATCCATGAGATTGGTGGCTGAACCGCTATCCACAAACACTGATATTGGTAGCTCTCTGCCCGCACTAATAACCCTGGCAGGGAGCATACATTGAGATACCATCATGGAGGATATGCATATGCTCAGTTGGGCCTCCTCCATACCCTCTGAGCTTACCAGTTTTCCGCCGGTGCGACTTTCTTTGGTAGCACAGGACAAGCATTTACATAATGATCTCTTTTACCACAGTAAAAACATGCTCCATGCTTCCTGAACCCAGGAACGCGACGCTGCACATGTGATACCCCAGCGATTTGCATAGGTTCCGTGGGCTCATCTGCAGCAACCACACTGGCACCCCTGCTTTCCCCCAGAGGCAGCGTCTCCTGCGCCCCTTGACGCAAACGGCGATCAATACGGATAACCAAACTCATGGCAGATTCTAACGATGCAGGAGTCTCAAACATCAGGAGGGCCTGTTTAACTCTTTCTGAGACCCCAAGAATAAACTGACTCCGCAGCGCTGGGTCGTTCCACTGTGTGTCTACTGCCCAACGGCGAAATTCTGAACAATAGTCTTCCGCCATACGTTCCCCCTGACGGAGGGCGCGGATCTTAGATTCTGCTAAAGCCAATCTGTCGGGGTCATCATAAATGAGCCCGAGTGCTGAAAAAACATTCTCAACCGAATGAAATGTAGCAGAGTCGGCTGGTAAGGAAAACGCCCATGCTTGGGGGTCCCCACTCAGTAATGATAACACCAGACCCACCCGCTGAGCCTCATTACCTGAGGAGACCGGGCGCATGCGAAAGTATAACTTGCAGTCCTCCCGAAAGATGACAAATTTGCTGCGTTCCCCAGAAAATCGTTCAGGCAGCGGAATCTTAGGCTCTGCATCTGCACCAGCAGAAGCCGCTTGTACATTAGCTACAACCAGGCCCTGCTGCTGAACTGCCCCCTTCAACTCGGTGACCTGTACGGACAGTGCCGCCAACTGGCGGTTTATGGAAGTCATGGAATCCATGGAAAAATGTTGGGCCGATTATAATGTTATGCGGGGCTTAGGTTAAAGGAGGCTGACAAACCCGGGCCCCTGCGGAGTCCCTCAAACTAGGGAAAACCCTATCTGACCCTCAACCCAGGGTTTTTGCTAAAGGTGCAAATGCCTGAGCCTCCAGCCTCTCCTTATCTCCTGCTCAGCCCTAAGCTGAACCCTCCACCCTCCACCCAGTGAGTTGTCAAACCACCAAAACCCACACAGTAATGACAGACAGGGAGAACTCAAACCACACCGCGCCGCAACCACACAGGACAATACTATAATGTGAACAGGGCAAAACAAAGCACAAATATAGGAAGACGAAAAGGTAACAACGGATCATACGACACCAGCTATGAATTTCTCTCTCCAACACCTCCACTCCAGACCGGAACCACTTGGCACAAAACACAAGCTATAATCGGCGACGCCCACAGGCCAGCACGGCTATTTAAAGACCGTGGGCGTGACCAAACCTCCCACCTGATTTCCAGCTAGATTAACCCCAGATAACCTGAGTAAAATCAAACCGGCGCCACTGAGGCTATAGTGGACGGAGATGGAACTACCGCTGCCTGCCGGACGCTGTGGTGTGAACAGCGTCCGACATGACACCTGTAATGTCCTGTTCCATTTAAAATATAATTATACTTTTTTTTTCATTCTTAACGCACTAGAAAGCAGAAGCAAACCAGCACAATATTTTTTCAGAAAAAAAAACACAAATCAGTGTTAGTTAGAGATGATGTCCTTACTTGTCACAACTGACTGTTCTGAGTTTTAGTATTTCTTGTGCAATCGGTTTTATGAAGGAGAGAATAATTGTTTTTTAAAATACAAAAGAAAATTCCCCACAATCCACACATTAACTGCAACCGTTTTCCTCACAAAGTGTGCATTTCAGATGCCTTTTATTAATCAAGATTTACATATGCCACACTAATACAATGCCCTATTGGAGGTGCCGGCTATTTGGACGTGCACCTACTTCAAATTTCTTATTGTGCCATTTTTGGGGAAATAGCGTCAATTTTTATAAAAATAAAATAAATTAGAAAAAAATAATGTAGACATTTAACTAATCATGTTAGTTTTGCACACTTTTTGTACTAGTCCAAATTGACAATTGTGAATACCATACCAGCACTGTGGCTTGCTGCAACATTTTTCTTTCTTTATGTGTACCTATCTACCTAGCATATATTGTTAAAACCTTTTTGGCAAAAATTGAGCAATTTGGGTTGAAAATATTGTCAAAAGGTAATTATGGTGCTGTACAAAATGTATGATAAAAGAAGAAGTGCAATGATAATAAACAGAATAGTGTAAAAGAAAAACAACAACATTGCACAACTAAGAATGTGAGAACCTCCAGCAGCAGCAGAAGGGCTACCACCACCATCTTCATCTGCCATCCTGGCAGTACTGCTACCAAACCCTGGATGTAATTATCTTCCTTTCCTTATGGATATTAGTGGAGGAGAGCAAAGAGCATTATGGAATATATGGCCCATCACTTGTCTCAGTCAGAGCAGGATGATGCAACCTCTGACAGCTACACCATCAGTTTCTGCCAATGATCAGCACCAAATGGACTTCTTGATCACAAAAAAACTACAAAGGACACTTTGTTAACTTTTTTTATATTAAAAAAAAATGTAAAGTCTGTAAGTGTTTTTAGATGGCCTGTTGGTTACTATGGGGTTACCATCCATTTTTTATGGTGAGGTCACTTTGTGTTAAAAAAGCTTGAAAGGGGTTGGATATCATCCTATGAGATCTCAGAGTGTTGCACATGTCTTTTGGGGGCAATTTAAGGTTTTCCAGTATTACAATTTGTGGTAAAATTCTCAGCAAATGTAATTTTTGGAAAACAAATTTGAACTTGACTAATTAAAATTTCAAAATGTTCCCATTCATTATTTGGCTATTTTATTCATTCAAATTAGACAATGGAATTCCACATTACTTTCTATAATCACTTTAGATTGGGGATCTATGTCAGTAATGTATACTGTAGATTGGGTCTAATGTACTACTTGAGAGCTAATCTAAAATGTTATGTACAATGCATTGATATTTTATTATAAATGCAGAATTTTGCAGTATTCCTTTAACCTTATTGTATGTGTGAAATATAAGAACAATCAACATGTCATTTTTAAGGGCTAAACTGCATGACAGTTTTGTAGATTAGTAAACAGTCATCAACATTATCAAATTCCATAAACATTATCTACTGCTTATTTTATAGTTTTACAGTATATTATTGACTGTCCAGTGCTTATCTTTTTTTTCAAAAAGTCAAAGAATACAAGAAACAATGAAAAAGGAAATTTTGACCTGTGTAAGCCATCACCACCATTACTGCAGTTACTACTGATCTCAGTTTACGTCCATGCAGGTGATCATTGCCTTCCAAGCATGTGACTGTTGGATCTAATCACTGGTCTTAGCTGTATCATCGCTGAGGCCAGAGCTTGGTCACAGTAGTCTTCTGCTTAGGTAACACATGATCATCCATAATAGATGGTTTTAGCTTTAAATTTTAAATATTGGTATTTTATTGTTTTTTTCACATCCTAAGCCATTTAAAAAATGGGATGTCCAGGATTCACACACACAAACACACACACACACACACACATACAAACAGACATATATGTGTGAGGTGCTTGCACGTGCATCCCCTCAGCAAAGCATCCCATTAGCTAAGCATCCAGAAGAAGCAGTTATTCCATGGTAGTTAGTAAGGTAACCCACACTTTGCTCTCCCGTTTAGCCATGTGCTTTATTTTTATCCTCCTGTGTTCCCTTGCCTTCCACATTCACTGCCCCATCCCCCCCTCAATCACGACTCAAACACATCAGCCCCTCTATACTTCCGTCTCCCAGGTACAGCTCCCATGCATTTCTCACCTTTCTGAAAAACCTGAGCCCGTCTTGCTTAAACACATCGCACAAAAAAAATTCTGACAATTCCAATAACTACTTGCTCTTTATCTTCCTTCTCCTACTGATGTCAGGGGACATCACCCCCAACCCTAGTCCACCATCCCCTAACCTCAACCCCTACCCTACCTCACATCAAAACCTTACTAACCTTATTAATATTAGTTGCACACCTTAATCTCCTTCTTTTAATTGTGCTCTCTGGAATCTGCGGTCTGTATGCAACAAGCTTCCTTTCCTGCACAACTACTTTAAGACAGGTCTCTTAATCTGTTGGCCCTCCCTGAAACCTGGATTCAGGATTCTGACACAGTCTCACCTGCTGCCATCTCCCATGGTGGCTTACAATTCTCCAATTCCCCGAGACCCACAAACAGACTTGGTGGTGGAGTTGACATACTCCTGTCCCCACAATGCACTTTCCAGGTCATCCCCCCAGCTCCATCACGCTCATTCCCTTCTTTTGAGCTCAACACCATCAGGCTCTTCCATCCCCTCTCCCTCAGAGTAGCAGTCATACACCGCCATCCAGGCTCACCAACCCAATTCCTTGACCACTTCTCAACCTGGCTGCCGCAATTCATGTCCTCAGAACTCTCAACCCTTATCCTGGTAGACTTCAACATCCCCATTAACAGCCCCACTTCCACAGCTGCATCCCAGCTTCTATCACTAACAAATCTCTTGCCCTCTCACACCTGTCGACCTCTGAAACACACAAAGATGGTAACACCCTTGACCTGCTCTTTGTCCGGCTCTGTTCAATCTTCTACATAGATAACTCACCACTTCCCCTCTCTGACCACAACATTCTCTCCTTCACGCTCACAAATCCTCACCCACCCCAGGACACTCCTACCTACCACACATTCAGAAATCTACAAGCCATTAACACTCATACACTTTCAGAGTCACTACACTCATTATTTTCCCCAATCTCCTCTTTTCCTGTCCTGATCTGGCTGTGTATCGCTACAATGACACTCTTAGAAGCACCCTTGACCAAGTAGCTCCCCTCACCCGCAAAACTTCCAAGCACAGAGTAAAACAGCCCTGGCTCACATCGCAAACTCGACTTCTCCAGCGATGCTGTAGGAGTGCTGAACGCTTATGGAGGAAAACTCGCACACCAGAAGAATTCATCCACTTCAAATTCATGTTAAGAACCTATAATTCTGCCCTTCACCTTGCCAAACAGACCTACTTCACCACCCTGATCTCCTCACTATCCAACAACCCCAAGAAACTTTTTGACACATTTCACTCCCTCCTCAGGCCAAAAGCACAAGCCCCATCACAGACATTTGTGCAGATGACCTGGCCTCCCACTTTATAGAGAAAATAGATAATATCCATCAGGAAATCCGCTCCCAGCCACCAGGTGCCATAACTCTCATCCCTCCCTGTATCTCCCCTGGCTCACTCTCCAGATTTAATACCATCACAGAAGAAGTCTCCAGGCTGCTCTCTTCTTCTCATCCGACTACATGCACTACTGACCCCATTCCCTCACATCTCCTCCAGCCTCTCTCTCCAGTCGTCACAACTCACCTAACTACAATCTTTAATCTCCCTCTCCGCAGGCATTTTCCCCTCCTCCTTCAAACACTCTATCATTACTCCATTATTAAAGAAATCCGCTCTCGACCCATCCTACACAAACAACTACAGACCAGTATCCGATCTCCCTTTCATCTCTAAACTCTTTGAGCGACTGGTTTACTTTCGCCTTACCCGTTACCTCTCCACTCACTCCCTCCTAGACCTATCACAGTCCGGTTTCCGCCCCCTACATTCGACAGAAACTGCACTCATCAAAGTGACCAATGACCTTCTGACAGCAAAATTTTACGGTGACCACTCTGCTCATTCTTCTCGACCTTTCTGCAGCTTTCATCACAGGTCCTACAAGCATTCATACATTCTTTACTATGGTATTCTAGCCACACCCCTGGGTGGATTTGTAGGTAGCTCTCCCTATCCCATTGACACGAAACCTCAGCAGTATCACTGCTGATCAACACATACACAAGCCTTCATCTCAAGGCCACCCACCTTGAGATATATTACGATCATTCAGCATCCTACACCTATCAGGACACTGGAAATGCTTATACACCTGTCCTAGGACACCCACACAGCGTCCCTAGCGGACACAGTGGTCACTACACCACAATATATATATATATCTAATATATAAAGCTCAAAGTGTGTGTGTATGTTTGTATGTATGTATGTGTGTATGTCCGGGATTGGCTTCTGCACCGTCGCAGCTACAGCCACAAAATTTTGCACCGTCACATGTCTGGACCCCAAGAGCGTCATAGGCTATGTTGTGAGGCAAAATTTTAACCCCGCACATTCCAATTCACCAAACAATTTGGCCTATTATTCTTATCATTTCTATGGTGTTATCATCCTTCTGTAAAGCTGAAGCTGTAGATAACACAATTTATTGCCGTGCCAACACAGACCACCCTCTGACACAGACTGCAGGGGGAGCCCAGTATCACACAGGATAAGATTAGATACACGGCTCAGCAGTCAGTATCAAACAGGATAGGATTAGATACACAGCTCAGCAGTCAGTATCACACAGGATAGGATTAGATACACAGCTCAGCAGTCAGTATTACACAGGATAGGATTAGATACACAGCTCAGCAGACGGTATCACACAGGATAGGAATAGATACACAGCTCAGCACACAGTATCACACAGAATAGTATTAGATACACGGCTCAGCAGACAGTATCACTCAGAATAGGATTAGATACACGGCTCAGCAGATGGTATCACACAGGATAGGATTAGATACACAGCTCAGCAGTCAGTATCACACAGGAGAGGATTAGACACATGACTCAGCAGTCAGTATCACACGGATAGGATTAGATACACGGCTCAGCAGTCAGTATCACACGGGATAGGATTAGATACACAGCTCAGCAGTCAGTATCACACAGAAGAGGATTAGACACATGGCTCAGCAGTCAGTAACACACAGGATAGGATGAGATACACAGCTCAGCAGTCAGTATCACACAGGATAGGAATAGATACACGGCTCAGCAGACAGTATCACACAGGATAGGAATAGATACACAGCTCAGCACACAGCATCACACAGAATAGTATTAGATACATGGCTGAGCAGTCAGTAACACACATGATAGGATTAGTTACACAGCTCAGCAGTCAGTATCACACAGGGTAAGGTTAGATACACGGCTCAGCAGACGCTATCACAAAGGATAGGATTAGATACACTGCTCAGCAGTCAGTATCACACAGGATAGGATTAGATACATGTCTGAGCAGTCAGTAACACATGATAGGATTAGATACACAGCTCAGCAGAAAGTATCACACAGGAGAGGATTAGGTACACAGCTCAGGAGACATTATCACACAGGATATTGTTAGATACACAGCTCAGAAACAGGATGTGCCAAAGGAGAGGACATTTTCATTCCAAGAATACCACCATCTGATTTGTTTTTTGATTTTAAATGCCTCCAGTTTCCAGTTCAACTGCTATTTGCAATGTCCATTAACAATGCTCAGGGACAGTCCTTGAAAGTAGTAGGGATCGATTTGCAATCTCCATGCTTTTCTCATGGTCAACTTTACGTGGTCTGTTCCAGAGTTGGAACGGCCAAAAATCTGTTCATTTTTGCACCGAAAGAAAAACCAAAAATCTTGAATGAGTTGAAAATAAAATACTATCAATACTTGGGTAATCGTTTAGTTAATTTGTGTTGCAAATCTGTAGTGTTGAATATGATGTGAAATGTTTTTATGTGCAATATAATCATTATAATTTGTTATAACTAACCACAGATGGTTACTATGCCCAGGCAATGCCAGGCTCTTCAGCTAATAGATATATATATATAGGATAATAATAATCTTTATTTTCAATAATCTTTATTTTTATATAGTGCTAACATATTCCGCAGCGCTTTACAGTTTGCACACATTATCATCACTGTCCCCCCGATGGGGCTCACAATCTACATTCCCTATTAGTATGTCTTTAGAAGGTGGGAGGAACCCGGAGTACCCGGGCGAAACCCACGCAAACACGGGGAGAACATACAAACTCCTTGCAGATGTTGTCCTTGGTGGGATTCGAACCCAGGACCCCACTAACCACTAACCACTGAGTCATGAATTTGAGATGGATGGGAATCTGTCACCCAGCAGCACCCCCACAGACAGTGGCTGAATGTATGCAATGTACAGAGCAGAATAAAGGAAAACAGCAGCTTCATACATTGTGTAGTGGCCATTACAGGGCACTGTAGTTTATTTCCTATTTGTTCATGAAAAGGCATGCCTGAAAGAAAGGAATAAGTTCTAGTCTGAAACATGTTGCAATAAATTGGAAGTTTTTTCTACTTCCTTTAGTTGCACTCTCCATCAAGTTATATACTTGATGGAAAGTACACTACTATGTACTCCATTACGGTTGTCCAGTATATATCTTTTTTCAACAGGTAAGGAATGCAAGAAAGCAATGAAATGTATACTTTATACTATTATATGTTATACTGTTATTATACTTTATACTCTATTAAGTTTTATACTTACCGCCTGGATTAACCTTTGTCAGCGGCAGCACCCGGGATCCACTGCACTCTTCCTTCCTTTACTTGTTATGTCATCTCTCCATTTTGTGTGAATACAGAGACCAAAGATGCAGTCCTGATTGGATTATACATCACTCTTCAATTAGTTGTGCTGCTCACAACCTGTTCTGATGAGCGACCAACCTTCCAACTCATTCTCACCAGTTTTGTCTCTCTAGATTTGCTTCATGAAGGATAGGTCATCAATATATTAGTCTCAGAAAGCCCACTTGATTTGAGCATTTAAATATGCATTTAGCGACTAAAGAGTCAGATCACGATCTTATTGACTTTACTGGTGCCCCCTAGTTTTCACAATGATTTTTTCTCAATCTTACAGCTGCAATGATCATCTGTTTATAACGAGCTGAAATAAGGGGATGATTCCAACATCCTGCACTTTCATTTGATCTAATGCGCTTAATGAGCTCCATTGATCTTTGTTATCTAAGAGCCATAACGTGGCACAATACGCACATATTAACAAATTATGCCACACTACACTGAATGGGAAAATAAATAAGAATTCTTGTCAACTTCACATTAGTTGCTGGTATACGTTCAAGTCAATTAGACACCTTTTCAGGGCTTCATTTGCCTGCAAGTAGCTAATTGCTTCAGTCCCGGATATATTGAATTATCTTATAGAGGCTTCTGTAAGACCCTCACTAAAATCAGTACAAGTGCTAATTTCAGATAAAATCTGACAGAATAGGATATTGTTTGCTTACGCCTTTTTGTATTACTAATCTAGAATAAAAAACTCTTTTGAATCGGACCCTTGACATGGCAACCTCTGTAATTTATCAGTCTTCCCACACATGGCAGGAGATGAATACATTCCTTCATTTTCATCCCAGGTGCAGTACTAGTCCCACTTGAACTTGACAGCATCAATATAACAGTTTTTATTCACCATTCTTCTGTGACGAGTATTCTTTTCTCCCGCAATTCTTCTCATTTGTCCATATATCTATGCACAGGCCAGCCAAAATGAACGGGAAAGAGGTACAAAGAAAGACTGTAGTTTCCACAGAGACTTACTATGGGAAAATACAGCCTCATTTGTTTTTTTCTCTTCTGCAGTCAGCAATGAAAGGTCGCTGTTAGCACGTATTACTGCTAGAAACCCTGGAGTAAACGTCAGTGCCATCAAACTGAATGGCTACGATAGCATTGTGTGGGCACTAGTGTAATCAATATATCTTGTATCATGGATATAGGGAATTCAATTAAATTAGGAAAGTAACTTTTCCATCAGACAACTATACCAGATATATTACAGCATGTGTTGCATAGATCAGCAGCGGACATTTATGAGAGTGCATTTACTTCTACCATTGGCTCAGTCTATACTATAGGATTATTTATTTGATTAGTGTCCTTAAATTGAAGGAAAAGTTACAGAGCAGTTAATTTTACCAGTTTTGGAGACATAATTTTATGTCACTTACTAGATATGAGCAAATGTATTCTATTGATTTTACTACAAATTTTCCCGAATACTTGAATCCTAGGAAATTTGAATTTTTCGGCATTTGATTTTCACAAATTGCAACCATAAAATTGTACAAATAACAAAAGTATTCAATGCATTTATACTCAGAACTCTTCACACCTGTTACTCTTCTCTTTTCCCCAACCATTTTTTTTCTGCCTTCTAGTTCAGGTTCTTTTGGTGGGTACCACTGCTGTTCAGGCTCCACATAACAACATGGGACATGACAAACAAATTTAATATGAATGAGATTTAACATACCCCACACAACAGTGTGAGTCTATGTCAATGGTAATGCCAGAAGAGAGAAGACCTATAAAAGGCCAGATGGAAAAGATGGCTGAAGAGGAACCAATAAGAGGATCGGTCAGTGATGGAACAGCCATGGGGATGGCCAAAGAGATGTGAGAATAAATGTTGTTTTTCACCCTTTCCTGGGAGATCTAATTTGTCCTGAATGTATTCAGCGTTAATCAAATTTCCTACTGCCCCTGAATTGATTGCATCTGCCTAAATCGAATTTTGGGAATTCTTCTCAACTCTAGTTCTTACTAATACATAGCTATTACAGATATATAGGACCTGTCACTTGGTCAAAAAAAATTGAGTTAAATAAATTGTAAAAAAAAATCCCTGATCTCCCATGATTCTTCTGCTTTTTCAGTTTTGTGCTACATTTTTCCATTAGACATATTCACATTTGGGTTTTCTGGTGCACTGTATGAGAAATCTCTGCTTGGAAGCCAACTGGATGTTTTTTCACAGTGCTCTCTGGGGCATGTGTTTTCACCCTGTGGTGTAGTAACCACTGAGTCCACTAGGGGGCACTGTGTGGATGCCCCAGGAGAAAAGATGAATGGCAGAATACTGAATGGCCGCTATGTATCTCAAAGTGGGTGGCTTTGGGATGGAGACTTATGTGTTGATCAGCAGTGATACTGCTGAGGTGTTGCTTCAATGTGTAAGGGAGAAGTCTCCAGGTAACTAGAGAGATGGGCAGACCTGGTTACCTACAAACCCACCCAGGGGGTGTGTTTAAAGCACTATTATAAAGAGTGTGTAAAGACTTGAAGGACCTGTGATGAGGTCAGAGTCATGTGACCCGGTGGGCGTGCCTATGGACTATATAATGTGGCCAGGGTAGGTCACATGGTGGTGAATGCTGGGACCTGGTTGGTCCAGTGTGGAAGGTCCTACTGAGATGGGGCTTCCTGCCTGACAGCATGTGTGGACGCTGTGTTTAATGGCTGCAAGTGCCTGAGATTTCCCTGGAGGGAATGAATGTCTGCAGTATGGAGAAGCAGCCATAAGAGAACCCTGACAGGGTGAGATATAACTGTGAGGCTGAAAAGCCTGTGTAGTGGACATTGCTAACAGAGTGAAGCTCTGTCATGGACGCTATGCCGTTTATATATTGCTGGTCATGGTTTATGATGTTTAATAAACCGCATGGACCGTTCTGAGTTTATGGAAAACCTGTGCCGGATCTGATTTTGTGGCTGCTAAGCAAGTGATCCCCTACTTAAATGACAGCGCTACCTCACATTTGGTGGAGAAAGCTATGGGCATTGTTGTAGCCTTGTTGCTGGGAGCAGCGGAAGAGGACTGCAATGTCGGTTGCTAAGCTGACGGTTGGGGTTCTGGAACCGGCTGTGGTTCTGGAACCATGGGGCGGCCTAGTCAGTAAGGCACTGTCCGGATCGGTGAGCCCAGTGTGGCCGTTTCCCCAGGAGAAAGAGACTTATAGGATACCTCTGCGGTACAGGGATCCGAGAACCTGCGCGGCCAGCAGGTGACGGTCGTGAAAACCGTGTTGTACTGACCAGGGTCAGTGAGAGACTGGTGATTGCTATAGGGTGCCTCTGTGGAGAAGAGGTATCCGAGGACCTGTGTGGCTGACACAGGTAATGGACAGGTGTTCGTGTTGTACTGACCTGGGTCAGTGGGAAAGACTGTGTACCTGGAGGGTTCAGTGAGCAAGGTCCTGGAGGGTCAGTGTTGGGAGATTCTAGGAGAAGAATCGGATCCCTGGAGCACGTGGTATGACCTTGGACCTGGCGAGGCGTGAGTGTTGGGCAGTCTCAGGTGGAGACGGATGTCCTGAAGAGCACCCGCTAAGCCCCTGGACCTGGTGAGGCCGGTGTGTTGGGAAACCCTGGGAGGAGGGCCACTCCCTGAATAGCACCCAGTGCGCCCTGTGTGTTGGATGGTCTCAGGCGGAGACGGAATGTCCTGAATAGCACACAGACAGGACACGTGAGTTTTTTGTGGTGTGTTTTTTCTTCTTCTTTTCTCAACTCAGCCTGCGGTGGCTCAGTAGGACTCAAGAAGGTGACAAGCGGCTTCCGGGTAACTCGGCGGGGTTACGAAGGGGACAAGCGGCTTCCTGTAACTCGGCAGGGTCACGAAGAGGACACCAGCCGCTGTGTGTGAACAGCAGCCGGTGGGGTCGGGGATCGGTGACATCAGGAGCTGTGGTGGTGCCAACAAAGACTTGTGTGGTATTGTAAAAGAGATGAACTGTGGTCTAAGGAGACCAGTATAACGGACATGGGGAAATCCCGAAAGGGGGCGGTGGCCAAAATTGGGGTAGTAGCCCAAAAGGGGGTTGAGTCCCAGAAGGGGGTGGTAACCCAAAAAGAAGTGAAGTCCCAGAGGGGGCGGTGTCCCCAATTGGGGTGGTAACCCAAAAAGGGGTGGAGTCCCGGGAGGGGGCGGTGACCCAAATTGGGGTGGTTCAGGAAATGGCAGCACTGGTTGCCTCAGTGGGTATGTCTGGGGAACTGCAGTGTGTCTGTATGAGTTTTGAGGAGTGCGGCATGTATTTTCCAGATAATGACGGGCCACAGGTGTGTACTGTGATGCTGCACCGGGAAGGAGTCTCTGGTAGACTGGATGCAGAGAATCAGGTGACTCTGACAGGAACTCCGCTCGTTTTATCTCTGACCGAGAAAAACGCCAGGGTTCACTGTAAACATGGGGTCACGGTGAACTATGCAGTAGACTGAGTAATGTTTGAGGGGACTAAAGGTGGTGTCTGCCAAGGGGGCAGGATACCACGGGACTTAGTCTATGCCTTGGAGAGGGGCCGGGACTTTGTTTTGTTTGATGACGGATGGTCGGACGATGGAGACGTTTCGACTGTGGGGCCAGCAGACACTGAGACAGTGACGGCTCCTGACGTGGACAGGTCAGAGGTAGAACTGACCGGGAAAAGAAGTACATCTGCCCAACTGACGGACCTGACATCTCTTGACAAGACAGATGGTGGGCTGGGAGATGAGGTGACTGGAGTGGACACACGGTTAGAGGGTAACTGGAGGGTTGACTCGGATGATCGGCGTGACTCAGACTCTAGGGGTGACTGTGGCTCTGAGAGAGAAAGGGAGCACAGACTGGATGAGCTAGAGAAAAAAGTCTTCAAACTCAAAGGTCACCTGGCATCGTGGCAAGGTCTGAATAAGTCCCTCAGAGAAGAGGTATGAGTACTAACAAAAGCTGTAAGAGGTCCTCTGCGGGAGAAGAAGTGGGACGAGGACTTACAGTGGCCAGGCCTGAGTGAGGAACAGTGTGAAGACAAAAAGAAACTGAAAAGTATGGAAGCAGAGGTGATTCGTTTGCAGATGGAGCTTGCTGCTGCAAAGTGTGCTAAAAGACAAGCACAGCAGGAAAAAGATGAACTGGCTGATGTGATTGCCAACAACAGAGGTGAAGGTGCTCTGGCTTTGGAAGAAAAGAAGCGGTTAGAGTCTCGCATTGTTCAGCTTGAAGAAGAAGTGGAGGAAGAACACGGCAACGTTGAATTAGCCAATGACAAGCTGAGAAAGGCCACACTTCAGGTTGACCAGATGGATGCTGATCTGAAGACAGAACGTAGTAAGGCTCAGAAGAATGAGAATGCCCGTCAGCAATTAGTTCGCCAGAATAAGGACTTAGAAGCAAAGGTTGCACTACTGGAGGAACAGCTTGATGCAGAAATTAAAGTACGACAATCTGCTAGCAAACAAGTACGTCGTACGGAGAAAAAGCTGAAGGTTCTACTAAGGCAAATGGATGATGAAAGGCGTAATTCTGAGCAGTACCAATACCTGGTGGAGGGAAATGATGTGCATCTGAAACAGTTGAAACGCCAGGTGGAAAAAGCAGAGAAAGAGGCTCAATGTGCCAATACGTTGCACCGTAGATTACAGTGTGAATTGGAGGTTGCTAGAGAGACAGCTGGTGCAAAGAACTGTGAGGTTAATGCACTGAAAAGTAAACTTAGAAGTGGTGGGGTACCATTTGTTACAAGACGCTAAGATAGAGAAAGGATGGTGACTAACCAGTGTCTGACGACGCAGACAGACCGTGACTGGAGGGTCAAAGCCAATGACTGATATTCTGACCGCTGGAGGCAGGGAAGGTCTAACGTAGGAACGAGGCCTTATGACAGATGGAGACGGTTCTCTCGACCTGTGGGTCAAGGTGTAGTGAGTGCCTGGTCGCGAGACCCTGGTGTAATGTTGTGTGTTGAACCCCACAAGTTTGAACAGAGGGGGAGGAATGTGGTGAAGTAACCACTGAGTCCACTAGGGGGCGCTGTGTGGATGTCCCAGGAGAAAGGATGAATGGAAGAATGCTGAATTGCCGTTATGTATCTCAAAGTGGGTGGCTTTGGGATGGAGACTTATGTGTTGATCAGCAGTGATACTGCTGAGGTGTTGTTTCAATGTGTAAGGGAGAAGTCTCCAGGTAACTAGAGAGATGGGCGGACCTGGTTACCTATAAACCCACCCAGGGGGTGTGTTTAAAGCACTATTGTAAAGAGTGTGTAAAGACTTGAAGGACCTGTGATGAGATCAGAGTCATGTGATCCAGTGGGTGTGGCTATGGACTATATAATGTGGCCAGGGCCAGAGCACTGAAGAGCAACCATCTGTCTCTTCACCACCTGCCAAATTGCCCAGGCAGTCAGAGAGCCCTGTACAGGAGCCATCACAGTCTCTACTTCTGTTCTCTGAATCTGTTGGCTTGGAAAGAGGGGGCCAGTCAAGCAGCATTCAAGAATGTGAAGAAGAGGGAGTATGCAGTGATGCACAACTGCTTTGTCCCTCTGAATCTGAAGAGGCGGGTGGGCCAGTGTCTATGGTCAGCACACCTCAGTACACATCAGATGATGACGAGACTCAGGTGCCACTTTCTGGTGCGTACGGTGCTGGCGAGACTACCCAGGAGAAGCAGGTGTTTGAAGAGGGGAGTGTAGATGATGAGGTCCTTGACCCATCATGGCGTGATGAACAGGAAGGTGGTGGGAGCAGCTCTGAGGAAGAGATTCCCCGAACGGCCAAAACAGAAGGAAGAGGGAGGGGGCGGACTTGGTTGCCTGTAGCCTCCACTTTAGCACCCGTTAGGAGCATTCCTCTTCCAAAAGCCAAAATGGGCGCTCCCAAGACTTGCAGTGCATGGTCCTTTTTTGACACAGTTGCAGATGACATTTGCTTTGTCAAATGCAAGCTGTGTCATCAGAAAGTCAAAAGAGGGAAAAGTGTCAGCCACCTCAATACCACAAATATGTGGAAACATGTGCGGGCCAAGCACGTGGTGGAGTTAAAAAGACACACTGAAGACGTAAGCCAACCTACAGCACCACCTACCACCTCTTCAGCTCGTGTTGTAGCTTCTTCCTCCAGCTCAAACACAGCTGGTTCAGCTTCCTCACAGGATCGCCATGGAAGAACCTCTGGCACTGTTGTCCAGAGACCCAGTGACATTCCACCCACAGCATCACTTTCCCATTCATCCTCACACTCCCAGGCCACTCTACAGCCATTGGTAGCACAGGCATGGGAGAAAAGGCGGCCATACTCGGCAAACCATCCCCGAGCACAGGCTCTGAATGCTGGCATTGCCAAATTACTGGCCCTTGAAATGCTCTAATTCAGGCTGGTGGAGACTGACACCTTCCGGAACTTCATGGCATTGGCAGTCCCACAATACACCGTGCCCAGCCGCTTTTATTTCAGCAGGCAAGCTGTCCCTGCCCTGCAAAAGCATGTGGAGGCAAAAATTAAACATGCGCTCCTAAATGCCGTCAGTAGCAAGGTCCACCTGACCACCGATGCGTGGACCAGTACCCATGGACAGGGACGATACCTTTCCCCCACTGCCCATTGGGTAAATGTTGTGGAGCTGGGTACAGATCTTGAGAGTGGCGCTGTACATGTTCTGCTAACTCCAAGGATTGCAGGAATCCAGTCTGTACACATTGACTCCTCCTCATACTCCAGTTCCTCAGAATCAGCGCTGCAGGAGCCTGTTACGACCGATATGAGCACAGCTGTGGCCAAACGTCAACAGGCCGTACTGAAATTAATTTCTTTGGGGAATTGAAGCCACACAGTGCAGGAGCTCTGGAATGCCATCAAGCAGGAGAGCGACGTGTGGTTTGGGCCAGTGAATCTCCAGCCAGGCTTGGTAGTGTGTGACATTGGCCAAAATCTGGTGGCAGCTCTGGGCCTAGGCAACCTCTCTCACATCCCATGTCTGGCACATGTGCTCAACTTGGTCATGCAGAGCTTTCTGAGGGACTATCCGGATCTTGATGCACTGCTGCACAAGGTCCACATAGAGTGCGCTCACTTGCGGCATTCCAGCACGGCATGATCGCGCATTGCAGCTCTGCAGCGCCGATTACGCCTTCCGGAACATCGCATCATATGTGACCTACCCACCAGGTGGAATTCAACGTTACATATGTTGGAGCGGTTGTGTCAGCAGCAGGCAGCAGTAATGGAGTACCAGCTGCATCAGTCGCAAACAAGTCGCACTTTGCGCCGGTCACACTTCCGCACCACTGAGTGGGCCTCTATGAAGGACATCTGCCACGTTTTGCGTGCCTTCGATGATTCCACGCGGATGGCGAGTGCAGATGATGCACTAGTCAGCATGACTGTCCCCCTTATCTGCCTGCTGCAAAAAACACTACAAGCACTAAGGGAGGAGGTTTTGGAAGAGGTGGAGGATGAGGAGTCACAAATGCCCTCTGCTTCTGGACAGTCTGCGCTACGTGGTTCCTCACAAAGGCCTAGGCAGGGGACACTTTGTGAGGAGGATGAGGAGGAGTAAATGGAGGAGAAAGACATCTCTCCAGAGGAGGGAGGTACACAATGCTCTAGTCAGTATGTACAGCGAGGGTGGGGTGATGCAGAGCAGGCAGAGATGACGCCTCAAGCAGGGGACAGCGTTTCTTGGGCAGTTGGGAGTCTGCAGCACATGGTTAATTTCATGCTGCAGTGCCTGAGAAACGACCGCCACATCGCCCACATTCTCAACATGGCTGATTATTGGGTATACACCCTCCTAGATCCTCGCTACCGGGACAACTTACAAAGCCTCATAACACCGTTGAACCACGAGCGTAAAATGCGGGAGAACCAAGAGACACTGGTGCAGTCCATCATGTTCTCCATTCCACCCGAGAGCAGTGCTGGTAGTGCTTTACAAAGCAGCTCTGTGCGTCGAGGCAGTGGAGGAAGCTCTGCACAAAGAGGGAGCAGAGGCAGCACCTCAGCACAAGGCAAGACCAGTATGGCCCAAATGTGGCAAAGTTTTGTGTGCCCGCCACAAATGTCTACACCATCACAGATGGCTCCAGTCAGCAGGAGGCAACGTTTCCGTCAGATGGTGACAGACTACATGTTTTGCCCTGTCAGTGTACTCCCAGACAGCTCTTCCCCCTTCAAGTTTTGGGTCTCTAAGCTGGATACATGGCCAGAGCTTATCCAGTATGCATTGGAGGTGCTGGCTTGCCCTGCTGCCAGTGTATTATCGGAACGCGTCTCTAGTGCCGCAGGTGGTGTACTAACAGACCGTCGTACGTGACTATCCTCCGATAACGTTGTAACGTTGACCGGCTTTCTTTTCTGAAAATGAACAAGCCCTGGATCTCACCAGAATTTGCCAGTCCTCTTCCAGAATAAATAATTGGTTGGCAACAGTATCCAGGTCTCCTGTTGTGTTCATGTTTCTACCACCTGAACTGTAATCCCTGGGCTTCAACACAGCCAGTTGTTGCTCAGAAGTGCCGTCTGCACAGAGAAAAACACTAGCTCCTGTGTTAGTGGGATTCAGTAATGCCAGCTGCTCCCCTGCTGTGTGTACGGCAATATCTCCTGCTGCCTCTGTGGCGCCCCTGAGGCTTCAGTCGCCACCGAGGTACTGCACCTTCTCCTAAGGTGTAGTGCCCCACCATCCAGGTAAGATGGGAACTCCTAACCACACTCCACACCTGCAACCCACACACAGGATAGTTCAGCAGGGACCCATCCATGCTTCATGCTGGAAAAGTAATAGAGTACCTTTTGTGGTCCCTGGCTTCGTAACACGAGCGGTGCTGGGAAGGTGGCTGGAGTTAGTATAAAAGAAGGGGAAAGTGTAGGATTTCAGGTCAATCTGAGGTCGGTCGGAGGACAGTCACTCAAAGAGGAGTGAGGATCCCTGGAAGAAGGGATGGAGGAAGGAGTGCTGCAGCTGCCCCAGTGATCTGGGACAGCTGGCACAGAAAGGAATTGAAGGAAGGAAAGGAGAAGAGACGTAGACCTGAGACTACAGCTTCCATAGAAAGATAGAACAGATCAGAATGAAGGAGAACAGAAGGACGGTGGGAAGTGGGTTAGAGAGATAGATAACCCTTCAAGTCCAAAGCGCAAGGCCGGGGCCCGGTCCCCGAGGTTGATCAGATCCTTAATATCCAGCAACAGACACCGGTGGAGTAGTGAGCCGCTAACGCCTTACTCCCATTATAGACTTGGGACACAACAGCACTTGGATAGTGAGACAGGACCCCTGAGTGAGGAGTTCCCGAAAGAGGCTACAGCTGTCTGTCATACAAGTAAGGGTCATAGGAACCCGAGACAAGAGGTACTCCAGGGAACCACGGTACTGGGGTGCTTCATACTTAAAGGCGCGTTAGAGGAGACGTTCAGGAAGGTACATGTTGGCGGAGTGTTGGAAGGGAGAATTCTATCTTGCCTGGAGGTTGGCTGGAGCCCTGGCCTGGAGAACACAGCACGGAGGCAGGCACCTGTGTGAACTGCAGACTGTGAGTAAAGCTTTGGAACCGCACACTTTGGTGTCCTCCAGTAATTCCAGCACCGCTACACCTGAATACCAGCATCCACACCATCCGCGCCTCCCCACCATTACTTCATCTACACTGCCCTGGGACCACAGTTCCACCTGTGGGGAGCTTCACCATCTAGGCTGCATACACCATCAGTCCCAGCGGATCTGCACGCAGCGTTGGCTTAACATCACACTTGCCAAACACCACAGGTGGCGTCACGAACTATTCCTATAAACTGTAACATAAACATCTACCATTTTATTGGGCGCCCAGGGCCACGGACCGGGTCACCGCCACCGCAGCACATCTCCCTGACACTGGCCTGGTACCGAGTACCCCACAGCCCTGGGACGGTGCGACCCACCTCCACATTCAAGCTACATATTTTCAACTTGCTCCAAGTAGGGCTCAGCCTGCTGCATGATTGATCCTGGGCTTCAACACAGCCAGTTGTTGCTCGGAAGTGCCGTCCGCACAGAGAAAAACACTAGCTCCTGCGTTAGTGGGGTTCAGTAACGCCAGCTGCTCCCCTGCTGTGTGGACGGCAAAGTCTCCTGCTGCCTCCACATTCAAACTACATCCGATTTTCTACTTGCTCCAATTAGGCCTCAGCCTGCTGCATGATTGATCCTGGGCTTCAACACAGCCAGTTGTTACTTGGAAGTGCCGTCCGCACAGAGAAAAACACTAGCTCCTGTGTTAGTGGGGTTCAGTAATGCCAGCTGCTCCCCTGCTGTGTGTCCGGCAATATCTCCTGCTGCCTCCACATTCAAACTACATGATATTTTCAACTTGCTCCAAGTAGTCTTCAGCCTGCTGCATGATTGATCCTGGGCTTCAACACAGCCAGTTGTTACTTGGAAGTGCCGTCCGCACAGAGAAAAACACTAGCTCCTGTGTTAGTGGGGTTCAGTAATGCCAGCTGCTCCCCTGCTGTGTGTCCGGCAATGTCTACTGCTGCCTCCACATTCACACTACTACTGATTTTTAACCGTGCTCCACTTAGGCCTCTGGCTCCACTGTCTCTAGCTTTTCCCCTGGCCTCAAACACCGCTAGTTGGAATGTGGACAGAGCAGGAGACATTGCCGGACACACATCAGGGGATTAACTGACGTGACTGAGCCCTACTAACACAGGAACAAGTGTGGATTGTGCAGACGCCACTTCTGAGCAGCAACTGGCAGTGTTGGAGGCCAGGGGAAATACTAGAGACAGTGGAGCCAGAAGCCTAAGTGGAGCACGGTTACAATCAGTAGTAGTCTACAACCGATATAAAACTTGCTTCAATTAGGCCTCATCCTGCTCCATGATTGATCCTGGGCTCCAACACAGCCAGTTGTTGCTCGGAAGTGCAGTCCGCACAGAAAAAAACACTAGCTCCTGTGTTAGTGGGGTTCAGTAACGCCAGCTGCTCCCCTGCTGTGTGGACGGCAAAGTCTCCCACTGTCTCCACATTCAAACTACATCTGATTTTCTACTTGCTCCAAGTAGGCCTCAGCCTGCTCCATGATTGATCCTGGGCTTCAACACAGCCAGTTGTTGCTCGGAAGTGCCGTCTGCACAGAGCAAAACACATGCTCCAGTGTTAGTGGGGTTCAGTAATGCCTGCTGCTCCCCTGCTGCGTGGACGGCAAAGTCTCCTGCTGCCTCCACATTCAAACTACATCCGATTTTCTACTTGCTCCAAGTAGGCCTCAGCCTGCTCCATGATTGATCCAGGGCTTCAACACAGCCAGTTGTTGCTCAGAAAGTGCCATCTGCACAGAGCAAAACACATGCTCCAGTGTTAGTGGGGTTCAGTAATGCCTGCTGCTCCCCTGTTGTGTGGACGGCAAAGTCTCCTGCTGCCTCCACATTCAAACCACATCACATATAAAACTTGCTTCAATTAGGCCTCAGCCTGCTCCATGATTGATCCTGGGCTTCAACACAGCCAGTTGTTGCACGGAAGTGCCGTCTGCACAGAGAAAAACACATGCTCCAGTGTTAGTGGGGTTCAGTAATGCCTGCTGCTCCCCTGCTGTGTGGACGGCAAAGTCTACTGCTGCCTCCACATTCAAACCACATCATATATAAAACTTGCTTCAATTAGGCCTCAGCCTGCTCCATGATTGATCCTGGGCTTCAACACAGCCAGTTGTTGCTCGGAATTGCAGTCTGCACAGAGCAAAACACATGCTCCAGTGTTAGTGGGGTTCAGTAATGCCAGCTGCTCCCCTGCTGTGTGTCCGATAATGTCTACTGCTGCCTCCACATTGACACTACTACTGATTTTAAACTTGCTTCAATTAGGTCTCTGGCTCCACTCTGTCTCTAGTACTTCCCCTGGCTTCCAAAACTGCCAGTTGCTGCACAGAAGTGGCATCTGCACAATCAACACTTGTTCCTGTGTTCCTGGGGTTCAGTAACGTCAGCTGAACCCCTGATGTGTGTCCGGCATTGTCTCCTGCTCTGTCCACATTCCCACTACTAGTAGTAGGAATGTGGACAGAGCAGGAGACATTGCCAGACACACATCAGGGGATCAGCAGATGTTACTGAACCCCAGTAACACAGGAACAAGTGTTGATTGTGCAGATGCCACTTCTGAGCAGCAACTGGCGGGGTTGGAGGCCAGGGGAAATACTAGATACAGAGTGGAGCCAGAGGCCTAGTTGGAGCATGTTTAAAATCAGTAGTAGTCTACAACAGAAAAACTTGATGAAATTAGGCCTCAGCCTACACCCTGATTGACCCTGGGCTCCAACATCGCCAGTTGCTGCTCAGAAGTGTCTTTGGCACGGGTACTCCCTCCTGCCTAGCCTGGTTCCAGCACGCCTGCTGTTTCCAGTAAGCATCAACGTCACTTTGCCATCAATACGTTATCCTGTCATGTTGCCATCGGGTTAGCCGAGTCTATAGTGCCTGCAGTTTAGGTGCTTCCTATGTGGGCTGCGGGTTCTGGTAATAAAGGCTGGTTCCGTAGTGCCAATAGGACAAGCACCCCCTGTAGGACTGTGGATTTCGGTAACTGCGGCCGGCTCGCGGCCTTGCAACTTTGTTTTTCATGGGTAACTTCTGCTACCCCTCCGGGTTCCAGCACCGTCAGCTGGTTCCAGGCAGAGCCTTTGGCCTAGATGCCTCCTTCTCGGTATCCGAGTTCCAGCAACGTCTGCTGGTCCTTGGTAGTGGTTTGTAGCACAGGTACCGCCTGCTTAGTAACCGGGTTCCAGCAACGTTAGCTGGTCCATGGTTGTGCCATTGGCTCTTGTTCCTTCAGCTGCCACTCTGGGTTCCAGCACCGTCAGCTGGTTCTCGGTAGTTCCATTGAGTCATTGACTCTTATAGCTTCTGCTACCCATCTGGGTTCCAGCACTGTCAGCTGGTTCTCGGCAGTGTCTTTGGCACGGGTACTCCCTCCTGCCCAGCCTGGTTCAAGCACGCCTGCTGTTTCCGGGTAGTGTCAATGTCACTTTGCCACCAATACGTTGTTCTGTCGTGTTGCGATCGGGTTAGCCGAGTCTATAGTGCCTGCAGTTTAGGTGCTTTCTATGTTGGCTGCGGGTTCTCGTAATAAAGGCTGGTTCCGTAGTGCCAATAGAACAAGCACCCCCTGTAGGACTGTGGGTTTCGGTAACTGCGGCCGGCTCGCGGCCTTGCAACTTTGTTTTTCATGGGTAACTTCTGCTACCCCTCCGGGTTCCAGCACTGTCAGCTGGTTCCAGGCAGAGCCTTTGGCCTAGGTGCCTCCTTCTCGGTATCCAAGTTCCAGCAACGTCTGCTGGTCCTTGGTAGTGCTTTCTAGCACAGGTACCTCCTGCATAGTAACCGTGTTCCAGCACCGTCAGCAGGTCCACGGTTGTGCCATTGGCTCTTGTTCCTTCTGCTGCCCCTCCGGGTTCCAGCACCGTCAGCTGGTCCTCGCTAGTTCCATTTGCTCTTGCAGCTTCTGCTATACATCCGGGTTCCAGCACCGTCAGCTGGTTCTCGGCAGTGCCTTTGGCCTAGGTGCCTCCTTCTCGGTATCTGAGTTCCAGCAACATCTGCTGGTCCTTGGTAGTGCTTTGTAGCACAGGTACCTCCTGCTTAGTAACCGTGTTCCAGCACCGTCAGTTGGTCCACGGTTGTACCATTGGCTCTTGTTCCTTCTGCTGCCCCTCCGGGTTCCTGCACCGTCAGCTGGTACTCGCTAGTTCCATTTGCTCTTGTTCCATCTGCTACCCATCCGGGTTCCAGTACAGTCATCTGGTTCTCGGCAGTTCCTCAGCCTTCTAGTACCTTCTGCTACTTTTCCAAGTTCAAGCTTGTGGAAATGGTTTTTGGTTCTCACTCTGGATCTCCCTGACGACGACCCTGAAGACTACACTGAAGAAGACCAAAAAGATGACCCTGAAGAAGATGACCAAGAGGACAAAGAACATGAATACAACCACCAAGATGCAGAAGAACAAGAGACAGAAGACCAAGAAGCAGAAGAACAAAAAGCAGAAGAACCAAAAGCAGAAGAACATTAAGCATAAGACTAAAAATCAGAGCAAAAGATATTATCTAAGTTATAAGCAGAAGAAGACTAAGCAGTGTATTGGGGTGAGTCCGTTCCTCCTCGTGGTGCCCCTGGAAAATGCCTGCTACTGCAGGCCAAACTGAACGCGGATAAATCCTGTTGTAAATCTTTTGTGGCAGGCAGAACGGAAGGTGTAATCTTCAAACTTTTATAGATAACAACTACAGTAAAGGCCTGTCACAAATAAGAATATGATGAAGAAGAAGAATAGGAAGAAGATGAAGAAGTAGAATATGAAGAATAATAATAGTTGAATAAGAACAATATGAAGAATGTAAAAAAAAGAATAATAGGAAGAAGGTGAAGAAGAACAAGAAGATGAATAAGGTGAAGAAGAAGTTGATGAAAAAGATGCTGCTGAGGATCATGAAGGAGAAAGTGTGGGAAAAGTAAAAAAGAAGGTGAAGAGCATGGAAGTAGTGAAACATACATATCTGACAATATATAAACAAGGTTAACATAGTCAATCTCTTTGTAACTCCGAACGTCTTTAAAAAAAAAAGTTATTCCTGCTATTCCATTTGATTGGGCTAAACCTCTATGCCTTTAATGTCTCCTCCACCTCCCCCAATACATTCTACATTATTATTAGTTGTTTTTCTTCATGTAGAATTAACCTACAAGGAAAGAAAGGGGTTTTTTTTAATTCCGATATTTCTGTCCCATTGACTTGAATGGGGCTTCCAGTATCGGAATCGGCGATACCCGATACTTTTTGGATATCGGTCCAATCCAATCCGATCCGATATTTCACGATATCGGATGGTATCGCTCAACTCTACCGATAAGATGTTATTGAAGCATGTTCGTTCATCACTAATTACTATATCTTACCCCTATTCTCAAGACCTAATGTTACACTGTCACTATCCTATTACAATAGCATAAAACAAATGTGAGTAATAAACATGAGTCATCCACAATAAAACACTTAGCAAAATATAGTATATAAGCATTTTATACACATTGCTATGAAAAGTGTAACGGTTTTATTAGGAAGGGACAAAGAGCATACTTGTCCCTGACATACTCTTACACCAGAGAAAACTGTGAAGAAAGATCTACTTGGCCTCAAAGCAAAGATTTCACATATAGTGCTCTAGAAGAAACAAATGGGAATATCTTGGCAATGGAATGACACAGTGCTAAATGGAAATAAGCGTAAAAAACAGGTGAATATAGAGATTTTTAAAAAGTATTTAATTCAATTTTTGACCATATGACAGCTCTTCTTCAAGTGCTGCCAGCTTGTTAGTGTAGTCTTCCTAAGAGACTGCTCAGTTATCTTGCTCTCTTGTTGTTGATGGATGAGCATATGATCAGACCTGTCCATCAGTCTCCTAAAATTGTACAACACTGCACATGAAAAACCTGGTTTACAATTGGAGGAACTTAATAGATTGGGCTAGCTACGTGATCCTCCATACCACAACCATTTTGAGAAGTGGAGAGCTGTGCAGTCTGTGAGGAAGACTACACTAGCAAGTACAGAAGGAGAACCTGTAATACTTATACATTAGTAAGTGGCATAAGATCATGTCACCAAGAACATTTGTTAAAATAAAGATAAGGTAGACAACCCCATTAAAACTTCTGGCATATTGCCAAGCAATCCAGTAGAGCAGGTGCTGTGTTCCACAAGGCTCACGAGCTATGCTAGGCTGATAACTTTCTTCAATTATACTGCAAATAAGGAATCTTAAAGTGGGTCAGGGGAGTTAACAAACTAAACAGAGCTTTAGGATAGAGTTATGAAAAAAATATTGTTTCTCATGCCCATAGCAACCAATTACAGCATAGGTTTTATTTTTGAAAAGCAGAATATAAAATGAGAGCTGCTCAGTAATTGGCTGCAATGGACAACAAAAAAATTACACTCATGGCCAAAAGTTTTGAGAAGGACAAATTTAGTTTTTCACAAACTCTGATCTTTCTGTGGTTTTAAAACTTTTGGTCAGATGTTTCTATGATTACTGAAGTACAATTATGAGTACGTCATACGTTTTTAAAATTTTATTGACAAATACATTAAGTTTATGCAAAAACTCAATATTTACAATGTTGACCTTTATTTTTTAAGACTTCAGCAATTTGCCTAAATCTTGCCTAATTAGCTCTTGGAGTTCATCACGATTTCTGTGTTTTTGTTTGACCACAGGTTTTCAAGGGGATTGAGATCTTGAGAGTTGAGAGTTTACTGCCAATGGACCTAAATTTCACTGCTTTGTTCTCAGAAACATTTTGTTGACTTGGTTATGACTTTTGCCTTGTGACATGGTGCTTCATCATGCTGGAAAAATCATTGTTTATCACCATACTGCTCCTGAATTTTTGGAATTGCTCTTGAAGGCTGTTAAAATGGACACCATTTATTTCATTTCAGTGTTCTTAGACAAAATTGTGAGTGAGTCTACTTCCTCAGATGAAAAGCAAGCATGAATGGTCTCAGGATGCTTTACTATTGACATGACATAGGACTCAAGGTAGCATTCACCTTTTCTTTGACGGACAATCATTCTTCCAGATGTCCTAAACAGTCTGAAGTGGGCTTCATCAGAGAAACTAACTTTACCCCATTCCTCTGTAGTCCAATTTGTGTAGTATGTTAGTATGTCCTTGATATTTTCTTGGGGAAAAGTTGCTTTTTTGCTGCCTTTCTTGACACCAGGCCAGTCTTCAAAAGCCTTTGCCTCACCATGCATAAAGATTCACTAAGACACCTGCCTACAGACATTATTCAGCAAGCTTTTCAGTGGTGTTGAATTGATTCCATAGCTGAATGTTCTTCAAGAGATGCTTTTTACACTTGTTGGATTTTCTTGGCCACCCTGAAGCCTTCTTTCTCTTTTGGAAGTTCTTCATGATTAAATAAATGGTTGATTTAAATGTAATCTTACATACAGCAATTTCCTTGCCTGTAAAGTCCTATTGATGCAAAGCAATCATGACTGCATCTGCTTTCTTGGAGGTAACCATTTTTAACAGAATAAGACAATAATTTGGAGCACCAGCTCCCTTTTATAGCAACCAGTCTGCTCTTATTCATTCAATATTATACCTTGTCCTCATTAACACTTTCTCCTGGTCTAACAAGAAGGACATAAGAATTTGTGGACAGACTGAAAATCAGTGGAAATGGTGTTCTGGGGATTAAATTAATTTTCATGCCAGGGAATGACTTTGAATTTTCATTTTCAATTCACCTGATTAATCTAGAATTAATTCAGTTTGCCACTATAAAAAAGAATCAGCAAACATTGTAAAGCGAAAACACCAAATTTTGTGTAATTCTCAAAACTTTAGGCCATGAATGGTCACTAAAAATATCATTGTTGTACTGATGAATGTTCAACACTATTAACTACTTGAACAGTACTGTACACTGAGGGGATCATCAAAAATTGTTATCAGAGTCTCCTTCTTCAAATTCTCAGTTTCGGGTAATATTATATAACTTCAAACCCTATCAAGTCATCCATGAGTCAGGATTCTGTTGTCTTATTGCGAATTGACCATTAATGGCTGCTATTATTCACGCTAAAAAATTGTACAGCATTTTCACTATTTACTGCTGGAGGCTGTTATTGTGTAACTACAATTGCCCTTTACTAAGATCACCAATGTTGATCCTGCGAATGCCATCCTATTTCCTGTTTGGGTCAAGTGAAAACCACATGGAACTCTTACTCATTGCTTTAGTATTTTGTTTAGTTTTTAGTCTGGTTACAGTCTCCAGTTCCTGAGAATTGTCTCACCCAGACTGTTACCCTTCTTCTGCCATTTGTTCCTATTTCCAGTGATACTTCCAAGAACTTTAATTAGTAATTACGTTTTACAGCTTCCCACTTGTGCAACTCTGGACTTTGGATCCTAGCCATGATCCACCAGTATCGTAACACCGTGCGTTGCTTCAACACCCGACCTAACTCATTTAGATCCTTTTTCATCTTTAGCTGCAAAAACATTTGGTAGCACAATGCTGTGGAAGGACTCCCAAGAAGTGTCTCATGTCCAAGAAGTGATTTAGGCAAATTCTAGTGTATTAGAAATGTACTGTTCTCTGTCAGTGCCTCCAAGCCTTAATTATAGCAGTTGACCCCACGTGTATTAATGTAGGTGTGTGACAGAATTGTAAATACATTAATAATCAGATTATGCCAGTTGCAATTTGCCGCAATTAGTCACAATTTTGACAAAATACGCAAAAATCCACTCTTTACACAGAGGTTGGTACAAGTTTAAAACACGGGTGTGGCCACAGTGGAGTGACTGCAACCACTTTTTATTAAGCTAAAAGACACAAAAAGATGCACATTTGGTGCAAATGTACAACAGCTCATATCTGAAGTAGGATACCATGTTATCACTTTAGGTTCCATTGTTATGAGACCAAAATCAAACAAAAAATGGCAAAAAAGAAAAAATAAATCTATGTAAATATGTATTTTGGGGTGATCGGGCACATGTGCTCATTACATGGGGGTTGGATTCTGTAAAAATAACAAAAGAAATCATACTCATCTGCTTTCATCTTACTGGTTACAGCGCAGATCACGGTGCTGCCTGCGTTGGATCCAAGAAGGTGACAGCAGTTGATCATGAATTACTCAAAATTGTTCACTTTTCAACCACCACAGGAGTGCTGTGACGTGATGGTCTGCAGTGGTCAGGTGACTTGAACCGTATTTCATTATGAAAATCTTAAATGATGTTCGTGTCAAATCAACTTACCTCTGGAGTCTATCACAAGCTGCAGCCGTCTTGTGGTTGGTTGAATGACATATTCAACACCCAATGTCAGCGCAGACTACAATGCAGCCTGTGCTGGATCCAAGAGGGTGAAAGCAAGTAAGTATGACTTATTTTGTCATTTTTACAGACTCCATCTCCCAGGTAAGAAGCACGTTTGCCCGGATAACCCCTTTAAACATGTAAAATCCAGCTGCTGTAGTATATTGATATATTGGGTGGGCAATTTATATGGATAAACCTAAATAAATTGGGAATGGTTGGTTATATCAACTTCCTGTTTGTGGCACATAAGTTTCCCCCTCCCATATACTAATGTGCCACAAACAGGAAGTTGATATCATCAACCATTCCCATTTTATTTAGGTGTATCCATATAAATGGCCCACCCTGTACATATAATATAGAAATGATAAATAATCATCTTATAATTAATTTACAGATTGAGAAATAGCAAACTGGCCTGAAGCTGCAGATCAATGCTAAGGAAATCAATTTGAGAAAGATACTCAAGTGCCATCTGCTGGAATAAGGAGAAAGTAGAAAGAAAATCAAATCCCTTCTACTAAAAATAATTGATTTTGTTGTTGCTAACACATTTTGAATGCATGAAATTTCAACAGTATAAAATAGTGACTATATAAATTTAAAACATAATTTATAGTTAGATTTTGTGGGAAAGCAAACTCAAAGGGAACTTGACAATGGATACATTCTGCCCCATGCACGGACAGCATGTACCAGGTATTGGATATTAGCTTTCAGACATATGTTTAACTCTGAAATTCTGTCGAGAAGTCACCAGGGACCCTCTGGCTATTTTAAATTATGTTTTTCTCTGTAACTATGCAGTGTTTCAGAGTTAAAGGGAAGAGTTGTCAGGTCCCCCATGCCCCCAGAACCACCAGTAGTTGTGTCGGCATATATAAATTCCGTGCCTAACAGTCCCTTTATTACATTACATACATGAACAGATCTTTAGAAAAAGTATTTCTAAGGTCCATTTATGATATGTAAATGAGGACTTTGAATAAATGATGGGGCGTTAGTGCCCTCAGACTAGTCAGCCCACTTAGATGTTATCACAACCCTGTGGGTGTTGGTGTCATCTCTGTACTTACCTTGCACATGTGCGTGGTTTCTTTCCCTCACAGCATTCATCCTCTGACTTCAGAGAGGCGCGCTGATTGGAAGTCTTCTGTACTTACGATCATGCAAAGTGCACCTCTTTGAAGCCGGAACACATACATCCAGCTTCAGAGGATGAATACAGTGAGGGAAAGAAGCAAAAGATACATCACAAAATCTACAAGGTTAAAAAATGAAACTTTTTACAAAGTTTAAAAAAAAAACAGAAAAACAATTCTCACCTCCTCTGGCTTATTTGTAACTACTTTGCTTGGTTTCTGGTCAATGTAGAACTGACATGGGTGTGCCAGGTTCGACAGACAGTAATTTTGGATCCGGCTATAGAAAGTCTTTGCGTTTGGCTTTGCAAGCACCTTCTAGATTTTCATCTCTGTTATGGAGTGATATCCTACTCCCTTTAGGACCTAGCAGTGACATCCACCTTCTGCTGCTTATTAACACACCTTTGCTGGATGTTTAAATGCCCTGAATTCCTTCAGCAAGGCGCTAGTGTTAACTCTATGTACTTCTGTCTGTTGGAAGTGCTAGAAGTAGACTCGTTTCTTCTTGCAGCTTCTTGGACAATTGCTGGCGTGAGCTTTCTTGTGTCGTCTCACGCTAAGTGTATTTCCTCATTTGTCTTCCTGCTTTGTCTTTAGTTGTAGTGGGAGATGACTAGCGTTTACGCCGTCCCCTCCCTATCCAGGACCTATAACTATAGGCAGTCAGAGATTAGGTTCCTGCTCAACGATAGGTGTAGAACCTATTTAAGGGACATTAGGTCAGGCAGGGTTTTGTCAGATCTGCCTAGGGGTCTCCATTCCCCCCTTTCCTGGTGTTTGGGCTCCCCCACCCTTATCCTCTTGTTGTGCACCTAACTTTTCCCTCACCCAGTGTGACAAGAACTTAACTTGTGGCTCAGTGGTTAGCACTGCAGCCTTGCATCACTGGGGTCCTGTGTTCAAATCCTACTGAGGACAACATCTTCAAGTAGTTTGTATGTTCTCCCCGTGTTTGTGTGGGTTCTCCGGTTTCCTCCCACGTTCCAAAGACATACTGATAGGGAATTTAGATTGTGAGCCCCATCGGTGAGAGTACCAATAATGTCTGTAAAGCACTGTGGAATTAATGGAGCTATAGAAATGAGTAAAATAAAAATAAATAAATTTCCTGCAATAGCACTTTTTGTGGTCCTGGAATCATGCTTTTGTTTTTCCGGTGGAAAATAGCAGTAAGATTCGATGCAGATTTACCACTTTGGATTCTGCTGTAGTTTCTTTCAGATATTTCTTAGGCATTTCATACAAACATCTGCAAAGTGTAAACGTACCCTTATGTGATTTACTGACTTCAATAGCAAGATAAAGTAACATAAAAAGTAGAAAAGATCTTTACAATTTCTAAACAAATATAACAATACCTAAGATCTAAAAAAATAAAATCTTATAAACGTCTCACACATGATACGAAAGTTTCTCCTTATTGTTTGTCTCATTTCCTACCAGATATATTTTGAAATGTCATTTATTTTCTTAGGCAGCATCCAAACAGTACTCCATTATTCATTCAGCAATTGGACAGTTCCAGTGTTTTTAATACTATTGTGCTACTTTAACAATGATGTCATTGTCAGCTCTTTAAAGGGTTGCGATTAGTGTTGAGCATTCCGATACCGCAAGTATCGGGTATCGGCCGATATTAGCGGTATCGGAATTCCGATACTTAGTTCCGATACTTTTGTCATAACGGATTCCGGAATCGGAATCGGAATCGGAAGTTCCCATCATGCTATGAGCCTGCTTGCTTTGATTAAGCCAATGGGAATCCTCCGAAGTGTGGGCACATCCTGTTAGGCATGTAGGCATGTTAACTATTGGCATGGCTGTGATTGGCTGCCGAAATGATGTCATGATGCACTATAAAAGCCACCGCAGCCGCCATTTCTGGTCACTCTGCTGTGAATTCAGTTAGGGACAGGCTGCTGTAGAAGACTGTGAGGGACAGTTAGAAATAGCGATTCCACCAAACATCTAGTGCTTTACCCAGGCTACATAAACCACCACTGTAGCCTTCTTTGCCCTAGCAGCAGTGTTCACAGCTGTCTGCAAGGGCTGTGTGAGTGCAGCTCACGCTGTGGAGTGGGTCCTGCAGCCACGTCAGGCTGTAGGCCACCCAGTGTGATCACTGCTGCCTCATACATCTTTTATTTTTTGAGCTGCATTTTTTACATAATTTCAATCTAGTGTGCTTCCATCCGTATCCATATACGTTGGTTGCAAACACTAGTAGTAGACAGCGGAGCCTTTCTGCAGCCTTTCAGTGCTAGTGTCCACTTTGCTGCACTGTTCACGGCTGTCTGAGAGGTCTCTGACTGTGTGTGAGTGCAGCTCACGCTGAGTAGTGTGTCCTGCAGCTACGTCTGGCTGTAGGACGCTCAGCGTGCGTCAGTGCCTCACACATATTTTTATTTGAGTGCAGCTCATTTTTTCTTCTATTAGTGTGCATCCATCCGTCTCCATCTACGGTGGTTGCAAACACTATATAGGAGTACACAGCGGAGCCTTTCTGCAGCCTGTCAGTGCCAGTGCCCACTTAGCTGCACTGTTGACGGCTGTCTGAGAGGCCTCTGACTGTGTGTGAGTGCAGCTCACGCTGAGTAGAGTGTCCTGCAGCTACGTCTGGTTGTAGGACGCTCAACGTGCGTCACTGCCTCACACATATTTGTCTTTGAGTGCAGCTCATTTTTTCTTCTCCTATTAGGGTGCATCCATCCGTATCCATCAACATTGGTTGGTTGCAAACACTATATAGGAGTAGATAGAGGAGCCTTTTTTTCTGGCTTGTGCCCTGCCGGCGCAGCCAGATTAGTATTACCCAATTTTTTTGGAGCCTCATCTTTTGCATTGTAGGTTACCTGCCTGCATTGTAATAGCTCCAAAAAGTTGGTGATACTATCAGTTTCAATTCTTTGTTCACATACTTTGAGTTTGTTTCCAACAAAGAAACCACAAAAAAAGTTCACCAAACACTACATTTGGAACTTGTGTAGGCCACATCAGCTCCTATTAAAGTCTAGTCCACACACACACACTTCATAAAATTAGTGTTTCTTGTACCTGTAACCAGCTGTTCAGGAATAAGCACACTAAGGCCCCCCTTTGTACTTTTTTGCCTATCTTAAGCAGTCTTGCAAGATGAAGAAGGCAGGGAGTAAGGCGCGTGGGCGTGGGCGTGGGCGTGGAGTTTCAGCAGGGAGAGGACGTGGGGATTCTGCAGGGAGAGGACGTGGGGATTCTACAGGTAGAGGACATGGGGATTCTGGGCCTGCTGCGGGCACCAGTGGATCAGCATCCCCCAGTTTTAGCAGGCAACAGTACTTTATGCGCAGCTTTGTAGGACCTCAACGTACCCCACTGCTGCGGGAGGAACAAATTGAAGCCGTTGTCGGATGGATGGCAGCTAACGCATCGACTTCAATTACTTCCGCATCCTCTCAGGGTCAGAGCACCGAAGAGCAACCATCTGTCTCTTCACCACCTGCCAAAGTGCCCAGGCAGTCAGAGAGACATGGACAGGAGCCATCACAGTCTCTACTTCTGTTCTCGGAATCTGTTGGCTTGGAAAGAGGGGGCCAGCCAAGCAGCATTCCTGAATGTGAAGAAGAGGGAGTATGCAGTGATGCGCAACTTCTTTGTCCCTCTGAATCTGAAGAGGCGAGTGGGCCAGTGTCTATGGTCAGCACACCTCAGTACGCATCAGATGATGACGAGACTCTGTTGCCACTTTCTGGTGCGTACGGTGCTGGCGAGACAACCCCGGAGAAGCAGCTGTTTGAAGAGGGGAGGGAAGATGATGAGGTCCTTGACCCATCATGGCGTGAGCAACAGGAAGGTGGTGGGAGCAGCTCGGAGGAAGAGATTCCCCTACCGGCCAAAACAGGAGGCAGAGGGAGGGGGAAGACTTGGTTGCCTGTACCCTCCACTTCGGCACCCGTTAGGAGCATTCCTCCTTCCAAAGGCAAACCGGGCGCTCACAAGAGTTGCAGTGCGTGGTCCTTTTTTGACACAGTTGCAGATGACATTTGCTTTGTCAAATGCAAGCTGTGTCATCAGAGAGTCAAAAGAGGGAGAAATGTCAGCAACCTCAATACCACAAATATGTGGAAACATGTGCGCACCAAGCACGAGTTGGAGTTGCAGAGACCCCCTGAAGACGTAGGCCAACGTACAGCACCACCTACCACCTCTTCAGTTCGTGTTGGGCCCTCTTCCTCCAGCTCACACACTGCTGGTTCAGCTTCCTCACAGGATCGCCAAGGAAGAACCTCTGCCACTGTTGTCCGGAGACCCTGTCAGATTACACCCATAGCAGCACGTTCCCATCCATCACAGCCATCGGTAGCACAGGCATGGGATAAAAGGCGCCCTTACTCGGCAAACCATCCCCGAGCACAGTCTCTGAATGCTGGCATTGCCAAACTTCTGGCAGTTGAAATGCTGTCATTCAGGCTGGTGGACACTGACACCTTCCGGGACTTAATGGCATTGGCAGTCCCCCAATACAACGTGCCCAGCCGCTTTTATTTCAGCAGGCGAGCCGTCCCTGCCCTGCAGAAACATGTTGAGGGCAAAATAAAACATGCGCTACTAAACGCCGTTAGTAGCAAGGTCCACCTGACCACCGATGCGTGGACCAGTAACCATGGACAGGGACGATACCTTTCCCTCACTGCCCACTGGGTCAATGTTGTGGAGCCGGGTACGGATCTGGAGAGTGGCGCTGTACGTGTTCTTCCAACGCCACGGATTGCAGGATTCCAGTCTGTACACATAGACTCCTCCTCCTACTCAAGTTCCTCAGAAACAGCAGAGCAGGAGCCTGTTACGACCGATATGAGCACAGCCGTGGCCAAACGTCAACAGGCTGTACTCAAATTAATTTCTTTGGGGAATCAAAGCCACACAGCGCAGGAGCTCTGGAATGCTATCAAGCTGGAGAGCGATGTGTGGTTTGGGCCAGCGAATCTCCAGCCGGGCTTGGTAGTGTGTGACAATGGCCGAAATCTGGTGGCAGCTCTTGGCCTAGGCAACCTCACACACATCCCATGTCTGGCACATGTTCTTAACTTGGTCGTGCAGAGCTTTCTGAGGGACTATCCGGATCTTGCTGCACTGTTGCACAAGGTCCGCATAGAGTGCGCTCACTTGCGACGTTCCAGCACGGCAAGATCGCGCCTCGCTGCTCTGCAGCGACGATTTGGCCTTCCGGAACATCGCATCATATGTGACCTACCCACCCGGTGGAATTCAACGTTACATATGTTGGAGCGGTTGTGTGAGCAGCAGGCAGCAGTCATGGAGTACCAGCTGCATCAGGCGCAAACAAGTCGCACTGTGCGCCGTTCACACTTCAGCACCATTGAGTGGGCCTCTATGAAGGACATCTGCCTCGTTTTGCGTGCCTTCGATGAATCCACGCGGATGGCGAGTGCAGATGATGCACTAGTCAGCATGACTGTCCCCCTTATCTGCCTGCTTCAACAAACACTGCAAGCACTAAGGGATGAGGTTTCGGAAGAGGTGGAGGATGAGGAGTCCCAAATGCCATCTGCTTCTGGACAGTCTGCGCTACGTGTTTCCTCACAAAGGCCTAGGCAGGGGACACTTTGTGAGGAGGATGAGGAGGAGTCGATGGAGGAGGAAGACATCTCTCCAGAGGAGGGAGGTACACAAACCTCTACTCAGTATGTACAGCGAGGGTGGGGTGATGCAGAGCAGGCCGAGGTCACGCCTCAAACAGGGGACAGCGGTTCTTTGGCAGTTGGGAGTCTGCAGCACATGGTTGATTTCATGCTGCAGTGCCTGAGAAACGACCGCCGCATCGCCCACATTCTCGTCTCGGCTGATTATTGGGTGTACACCCTCCTAGATCCTCGCTACCGGGACAGCGTACAAAGGCTCATACCAACGTTGAACCGGGAGCGTAAAATGCGGGAGTACGAAGAGTCACTGGTGCAGTCCATAATGTTTTCCATTCCACCCGACAGCATTGTTGCTAGTGCTTTACAAAGCAGCTCTGTGTGTCGAGGCAGTGGAGGAAACTCTGCACAAAGAGGGAGCAGAGGCAGCGCCGCAGCACAAGGCAAGACCACTATGGCCCAAATGTGGCAAAGTTTTGTGTGTCCACCACAATTGTCTACACCATCAGCGACGCCTCGAGTCAGCAGGAGGCAACGCTTCCGTCAGATGGTGTCAGACTACATGTCTTGCCCTGTCGCTGTACTCCCAGATGGCTCTTCCCCCTTCAAGTTTTGGGTCTCTAAGCTGGATACATGGCCAGAGCTTAGCCAGTATGCATTGGAGGTGCTGGCTTGCCCTGCTGCCAGTGTATTATCGGAACGTGTCTTTAGTGCCGCAGGTGGTGTACTAACAGACCGTCGCACGCGACTATCTTCCGATAATGTTGACCGGCTGACTTTTCTGAAAATGAACAAGGCCTGGATCTCCAAAGACTTTGCCATTCCTCTTACAGACTAAATTAGTGGTTGGCAACTGTATCCAGGTCTGCTGGTGTGTTCATTTTTCTACCACCTGAACTATAATCCCTGTGCTTCAACACAGCCAGTTGTCGCTCAGATGTGTTGTCTGCACAGAGAAACACACTAGCTCCTGTGTTAGTGGGGTTCAGTAATGCCAGCTGATCCCCTGCTGTGTGGACGGCAAAGTCACCAGCTCCATCAACATTCAAACCACTACTGATTTTTAACCGTGCCCAACTTAGGTCTCTGGCTCCACTGTCTCTACTATTTCCCCTGACCTCCAACCCCGCCATCTACATCTCTGAAGTGGCATCAGCACAATCTACACTTGTTCCTGTGTTCCTGTGGCTCAGTCCCATCAGTTTATCCCCTGATGTGTGTCCGGCAAGGTCTCCTGCTCTGTCCACATTCCCATAACCAGTAGTGGGAATGAGGACAGAGCTGGCGAACTTGCCGGACAAACATCAGGGGATCAACTGACGGGACTGAGCACCAGTAACACAGGAGCAAGTGTAGATTGTGCTGACGCCACTTCAGAGATGTAGCTGGCGGGGTTGGAGGCCAGGGTAAATAGTAGAGACAGTGGAGCCAGAGGCCTAAGTGGAGGATGGTTAGAATCAGTAGTAGTCCACAACCTCCATAAAAACCGCTGCCCATTGGCCTCTGCATGCGGCATGCGTAATCCTGGGCTCCAACAGCGTCAGTTGGTGTTCAGAAGTGTCGTCTCCACAGAGCCAAACACATTCGTTAGAGTGTTTATTGGGTTTCAGCACTGCCAGCTGTTCCCCTGCTGTGGAGATGGCAAGTCTCCTGCTGCCTTCACCTGCCAAAATCCAGTAGGCCCCAGCCTGCTCCTCGCCTAATCCTGGGCTCCAACAGCGTCAGTTGGTGTTCAGAAGTGTCGTCTCCACAGAGCCAAACACATTCGTTAGAGTGTTAGTGGGGTTCAGCACTGCCAGCTGTTCCCCTGCTGTGGAGATGGCAAGTCTCCTGCTGCCTTCACCTGCCAAAATCCAGTAGGCCCCAGCCTGCTCCTCGCCTAATCCTGGGCTCCAACAGCGTCAGTTGGTGTTCAGAAGTGTCGTCTCCACAGAGCCAAACACATTCGTTAGAGTGTTAGTGGGGTTCAGCACTGCCAGCTGTTCCCCTGCTGTGGAGATGGCAAGTCTCCTGCTGCCTTCACCTGCCAAAATCCAGTAGGCCCCAGCCTGCTCCTCGCCTAATCCTGGGCTCCAACAGCGTCAGTTGGTGTTCAGAAGTGTCGTCTCCACAGAGCCAAACACATTCGTTAGAGTGTTAGTGGGTTTCAGCACTGCCAGCTGTTCCCCTGCTGTGGAGATGGCAAGTCTCCTGCTGCCTTCACCTGCCAAAATCCAGTAGGCCCCAGCCTGCTCCACGCCTAATCCTGGGCTCCAACAGCGTCAGTTGGTGTTCAGAAGTGTCGTCTCCACAGAGCCAAACACATTCGTTAGAGTGTTAGTGGGGTTCAGCACTGCCAGCTGTTCCCCTGCTGTGGAGATGGCAAGTCTCCTGCTGCCTTCACCTGCCAAAATCCAGTAGGCCCCAGCCTGCTCCTCGCCTAATCCTGGGCTCCAACAGCGTCAGTTGGTGTTCAGAAGTGTCGTCTCCACAGAGCCAAACACATTCGTTCAAGTGTTAGTGGGGTTCATCATTGCCAGCTGATCCCCTGCTGTGGAGATGGCAGTCTCTCCTGCTGTCTCCGCATTCCAAAGACAGTAGGCCTCTGCCTACACCCTCCTATTTCCTGGGCTTCAACACAGCCAGTTGTAGTTCGGAAGTGCCGTCCACACGGAAAGAGATACTTGCTCCCGTGTCTCAGTGGGGTTCAGTAACGTCAGCTGATCCCCTGCTTTGTGGATGGCAGTCTCTCCTGCTGTCACCTAACTCAAAATACAGTAGGCCTCTGCCTACACCCTCCTATTTCCTGGGCTTCAACACAGCCAGTTGTAGTTCGGAAGTGCCGTCCACACGGAAAGAGATACTTGCTCCCGTGTCTCAGTGGGGTTCAGTAACGTCAGCTGATCCCCTGCTTTGTGGATGGCAGTCTCTCCTGCTGTCACCTCATTCAAAATACAGTAGGCCTCTGCCTACACCCTCCTATTTCCTGGGCTTCAACACAGCCAGTTGTAGTTCGGAAGTGCCGTCCACACGGAAAGAGATGCTTGCTCCCGTGTCTCAGTGGGGTTCAGTAACATCAGCTGATCCCCTGCTGTGTGGATGGCAGTCTCTCCTGCTGTCACCTCATTCAAAATACAGTAGGCCTCTGCCTACACCCTCCTATTTCCTGGGCTTCAACACAGCCAGTTGTAGTTCGGAAGTGCCGTCCACACGGAAAGAGATACTTGCTCCCGTGTCTCAGTGGGGTTCAGTAACGTCAGCTGATCCCCTGCTTTGTGGATGGCAGTCTCTCCTGCTGTCACCTAATTCAAAATACAGTAGGCCTCTGCCTAAACCCTCCTATTTCCTGGGCTTCAACACAGCCAGTTGTAGTTCGGAAGTGCCGTCCACACGGAAAGAGATACTTGCTCCCGTGTCTCAGTGGGGTTCAGTAACGTCAGCTGATCCCCTGCTGTGTGGATGGCAGTCTCTCCTGCTGTCACCTCATTCAAAATACAGTAGGCCTCTGCCTACACCCTCCTATTTCCTGGGCTTCAACACAGCCAGTTGTAGTTCGGAAGTGCCGTCCACACGGAAAGAGATACTTGCTCCCATGTCTCAGTGGGGTTCAGTAACGTCAGCTGATCCCCTGCTGTGTGGATGGCAGTCTCTCCTGCTGTCACCTCATTCAAAATACAGTAGGCCTCTGCCTACACCCTCCTATTTCCTGGGTTTCAACACAGCCAGTTGTAGTTCGGAAGTGCCGTCCACACGGAAAGAAATACTTGCGCCCGTGTCTCAGTGGGGTTCAGTAACGTCAGCTGATCCCCTGCTGTGTGGATGGCAGTCTCTCCTGCTGTCACCTCATTCAAAATACAGTAGGCCTCTGCCTACACCCTCCTATTTCCTGGGCTTCAACACAGCCAGTTGTAGTTCGGAAGTGCCGTCCACACGGAAAGAGATACTTGCTCCCGTGTCTCAGTGGGGTTCAGTAACGTCAGCTGATCCCCTGCTGTGTGGATGGCAGTCTATCCTGCTGTCACCTCATTCAAAATACAGTAGGCCTCTGCCTACACCCTCCTATTTCCTGGGCTTCAACACAGCCAGTTGTAGTTCGGAAGTGCCGTCCACACGGAAAGAGATACTTGCTCCCGTGTCTCAGTGGGGTTCAGTAACGTCAGCTGATCCCCTGCTTTGTGGATGGCAGTCTCTCCTGCTGTCACCTCATTCAAAATACAGTAGGCCTCTGCCTACACCCTCCTATTTCCTGGGCTTCAACACAGCCAGTTGTAGTTCGGAAGTGCCGTCCACACGGAAAGAGATACTTGCTCCCGTGTCTCAGTGGGGTTCAGTAATGTCAGCTGATCCCCTGCTGTGTGGATGGCAGTCTCTCCTGCTGTCACCTCATTCAAAATACAGTAGGCCTCTGCCTACACCCTCCTATTTCCTGGGCTTCAACACAGCCAGTTGTAGTTCGGAAGTGCCGTCCACACGGAAAGAGATACTTGCTCCCGTGTCTCAGTGGGGTTCAGTAACGTCAGCTGATCCCCTGCTGTGTGGATGGCAGTCTCTCCTGCTGTCACCTCATTCAAAATACAGTAGGCCTCTGCCTAAACCCTCCTATTTCCTGGGCTTCAACACAGCCAGTTGTAGTTCGGAAGTGCCGTCCACACGGAAAGAGATACTTGCTCCCGTGTCTCAGTGGGGTTCAGTAACGTCAGCTGATCCCCTGCTGTGTGGATGGCAGTCTCTCCTGCTGTCACCTCATTCAAAATACAGTAGGCCTCTGCCTACACCCTCCTATTTCCTGGGCTTCAACACAGCCAGTTGTAGTTCGGAAGTGCCGTCCACACGGAAAGAGATACTTGCTCCCGTGTCTCAGTGGGGTTCAGTAACGTCAGCTGATCCCCTGCTGTGTGGATGGCAGTCTATCCTGCTGTCACCTCATTCAAAATACAGTAGGCCTCTGCCTACACCCTCCTATTTCCTGGGCTTCAACACAGCCAGCTGTAGTTCGGAAGTGCCGTCCACACGGAAAGAGATACTTGCTCCCGTGTCTCAGTGGGGTTCAGTAACGTCAGCTGATCCCCTGCTTTGTGGATGGCAGTCTCTCCTGCTGTCACCTCATTCAAAATACAGTAGGCCTCTGCCTACACCCTCCTATTTCCTGGGCTTCAACACAGCCAGTTGTAGTTCGGAAGTGCCGTCCACACGGAAAGAGATACTTGCTCCCGTGTCTCAGTGGGGTTCAGTAACATCAGCTGATCCCCTGCTGTGTGGATGGCAGTCTCTCCTGCTGTCACCTCATTCAAAATACAGTAGGCCTCTGCCTACACCCTCCTATTTCCTGGGCTTCAACACAGCCAGTTGTAGTTCGGAAGTGCCGTCCACACGGAAAGAGATACTTGCTCCCGTGTCTCAGTGGGGTTCAGTAACGTCAGCTGATCCCCTGCTTTGTGGATGGCAGTCTCTCCTGCTGTCACCTAATTCAAAATACAGTAGGCCTCTGCCTAAACCCTCCTATTTCCTGGGCTTCAACACAGCCAGTTGTAGTTCGGAAGTGCCGTCCACACGGAAAGAGATACTTGCTCCCGTGTCTCAGTGGGGTTCAGTAACGTCAGCTGATCCCCTGCTGTGTGGATGGCAGTCTCTCCTGCTGTCACCTCATTCAAAATACAGTAGGCCTCTGCCTACACCCTCCTATTTCCTGGGCTTCAACACAGCCAGTTGTAGTTCGGAAGTGCGGTCCACACGGAAAGAGATACTTGCTCCCATGTCTCAGTGGGGTTCAGTAACGTCAGCTGATCCCCTGCTGTGTGGATGGCAGTCTCTCCTGCTGTCACCTCATTCAAAATACAGTAGGCCTCTGCCTACACCCTCCTATTTCCTGGGTTTCAACACAGCCAGTTGTAGTTCGGAAGTGCCGTCCACACGGAAAGAGATACTTGCTCCCGTGTCTCAGTGGGGTTCAGTAACGTCAGCTGATCCCCTGCTGTGTGGATGGCAGTCTCTCCTGCTGTCACCTCATTCAAAATACAGTAGGCCTCTGCCTACACCCTCCTATTTCCTGGGCTTCAACACAGCCAGTTGTAGTTCGGAAGTGCCGTCCACACGGAAAGAGATACTTGCTCCCGTGTCTCAGTGGGGTTCAGTAACGTCAGCTGATCCCCTGCTGTGTGGATGGCAGTCTATCCTGCTGTCACCTCATTCAAAATACAGTAGGCCTCTGCCTACACCCTCCTATTTCCTGGGCTTCAACACAGCCAGTTGTAGTTCGGAAGTGCCGTCCACACGGAAAGAGATACTTGCTCCCGTGTCTCAGTGGGGTTCAGTAACGTCAGCTGATCCCCTGCTTTGTGGATGGCAGTCTCTCCTGCTGTCACCTCATTCAAAATACAGTAGGCCTCTGCCTACACCCTCCTATTTCCTGGGCTTCAACACAGCCAGTTGTAGTTCGGAAGTGCCGTCCACACGGAAAGAGATACTTGCTCCCGTGTCTCAGTGGGGTTCAGTAATGTCAGCTGATCCCCTGCTGTGTGGATGGCAGTCTCTCCTGCTGTCACCTCATTCAAAATACAGTAGGCCTCTGCCTACACCCTCCTATTTCCTGGGCTTCAACACAGCCAGTTGTAGTTCGGAAGTGCCGTCCACACGGAAAGAGATACTTGCTCCCGTGTCTCAGTGGGGTTCAGTAACGTCAGCTGATCCCCTGCTGTGTGGATGGCAGTCTCTCCTGCTGTCACCTCATTCAAAATACAGTAGGCCTCTGCCTACACCCTCCTATTTCCTGGGCTTCAACACAGCCAGTTGTAGTTCGGAAGTGCCGTCCACACGGAAAGAGATACTTGCTCCCATGTCTCAGTGGGGTTCAGTAACGTCAGCTGATCCCCTGCTGTGTGGATGGCAGTCTCTCCTGCTGTCACCTCATTCAAAATACAGTAGGCCTCTGCCTACACCCTCCTATTTCCTGGGTTTCAACACAGCCAGTTGTAGTTCGGAAGTGCCGTCCACACGGAAAGAGATACTTGCTCCCGTGTCTCAGTGGGGTTCAGTAACGTCAGCTGATCCCCTGCTGTGTGGATGGCAGTCTCTCCTGCTGTCACCTCATTCAAAATACAGTAGGCCTCTGCCTACACCCTCCTATTTCCTAGGCTTCAACACAGCCAGTTGTAGTTCGGAAGTGCCGTCCACACGGAAAGAGATACTTGCTCCCGTGTCTCAGTGGGGTTCAGTAACGTCAGCTGATCCCCTGCTGTGTGGATGGCAGTCTATCCTGCTGTCACCTCATTCAAAATACAGTAGGCCTCTGCCTACACCCTCCTATTTCCTGGGCTTCAACACAGCCAGTTGTAGTTCGGAAGTGCCGTCCACACGGAAAGAGATACTTGCTCCCGTGTCTCAGTGGGGTTCAGTAACGTCAGCTGATCCCCTGCTTTGTGGATGGCAGTCTCTCCTGCTGTCACCTCATTCAAAATACAGTAGGCCTCTGCCTACACCCTCCTATTTCCTGGGCTTCAACACAGCCAGTTGTAGTTCGGAAGTGCCGTCCACACGGAAAGAGATACTTGCTCCCGTGTCTCAGTGGGGTTCAGTAATGTCAGCTGATCCCCTGCTGTGTGGATGGCAGTCTCTCCTGCTGTCACCTCATTCAAAATACAGTAGGCCTCTGCCTACACCCTCCTATTTCCTGGGCTTCAACACAGCCAGTTGTAGTTCGGAAGTGCCGTCCACACGGAAAGAGATACTTGCTCCCGTGTCTCAGTGGGGTTCAGTAACGTCAGCTGATCCCCTGCTGTGTGGATGGCAGTCTCTCCTGCTGTCACCTCATTCAAAATACAGTAGGCCTCTGCCTAAACCCTCCTATTTCCTGGGCTTCAACACAGCCAGTTGTAGTTCGGAAGTGCCGTCCACACGGAAAGAGATACTTGCTCCCGTGTCTCAGTGGGGTTCAGTAACGTCAGCTGATCCCCTGCTGTGTGGATGGCAGTCTCTCCTGCTGTCACCTCATTCAAAATACAGTAGGCCTCTGCCTACACCCTCCTATTTCCTGGGCTTCAACACAGCCAGTTGTAGTTCGGAAGTGCCGTCCACACGGAAAGAGATACTTGCTCCCGTGTCTCAGTGGGGTTCAGTAACGTCAGCTGATCCCCTGCTGTGTGGATGGCAGTCTCTCCTGCTGTCACCTCATTCAAAATACAGTAGGCCTCTGCCTACACCCTCCTATTTCCTGGGTTTCAACACAGCCAGTTGTAGTTCGGAAGTGCCGTCCACACGGAAAGAGATACTTGCTCCCGTGTCTCAGTGGGGTTCAGTAACGTCAGCTGATCCCCTGCTGTGTGGATGGCAGTCTCTCCTGCTGTCACCTCATTCAAAATACAGTAGGCCTCTGCCTACACCCTCCTATTTCCTGGGCTTCAACACAGCCAGTTGTAGTTCGGAAGTGCCGTCCACACGGAAAGAGATACTTGCTCCCGTGTCTCAGTGGGGTTCAGTAACGTCAGCTGATCCCCTGCTGTGTGGATGGCAGTCTATCCTGCTGTCACCTCATTCAAAATACAGTAGGCCTCTGCCTACACCCTCCTATTTCCTGGGCTTCAACACAGCCAGTTGTAGTTCGGAAGTGCCGTCCACACGGAAAGAGATACTTGCTCCCGTGTCTCAGTGGGGTTCAGTAACGTCAGCTGATCCCCTGCTTTGTGGATGGCAGTCTCTCCTGCTGTCACCTCATTCAAAATACAGTAGGCCTCTGCCTACACCCTCCTATTTCCTGGGCTTCAACACAGCCAGTTGTAGTTCGGAAGTGCCGTCCACACGGAAAGAGATACTTGCTCCCGTGTCTCAGTGGGGTTCAGTAACGTCAGCTGATCCCCTGCTGTGTGGATGGCAGTCTCTCCTGCTGTCACCTCATTCAAAATACAGTAGGCCTCTGCCTACACCCTCCTATTTCCTGGGCTTCAACACAGCCAGTTGTAGTTCGGAAGTGCCGTCCACACGGAAAGAGATACTTGCTCCCGTGTCTCAGTGGGGTTCAGTAACGTCAGCTGATCCCCTGCTGTGTGGATGGCAGTCTCTCCTGCTGTCACCTCATTCAAAATACAGTAGGCCTCTGCCTACACCCTCCTATTTCCTGGGTTTCAACACAGCCAGTTGTAGTTCGGAAGTGCCGTCCACACGGAAAGAGATACTTGCTCCCGTGTCTCAGTGGGGTTCAGTAACGTCAGCTGATCCCCTGCTGTGTGGATGGCAGTCTCTCCTGCTGTCACCTCATTCAAAATACAGTAGGCCTCTGCCTACACCCTCCTATTTCCTGGGTTTCAACACAGCCAGTTGTAGTTCGGAAGTGCCGTCCACACGGAAAGAGATACTTGCTCCCGTGTCTCAGTGGGGTTCAGTAACGTCAGCTGATCCCCTGCTGTGTGGATGGCAGTCTCTCCTGCTGTCACCTCATTCAAAATACAGTAGGCCTCTGCCTACACCCTCCTATTTCCTGGGCTTCAACACAGCCAGTTGTAGTTCGGAAGTGCCGTCCACACGGAAAGAGATACTTGCTCCCGTGTCTCAGTGGGGTTCAGTAACGTCAGCTGATCCCCTGCTTTGTGGATGGCAGTCTCTATGGGAATGTGGACAGAGCAGGCGACATTGCCGGACACACATCAGGGGATTAACTGACCGGACTGAACACCTGTAACACAGGAACAAGTGTGGATTGTGCAGATGCCACTTCGGAGCTGTAACTGGCGGGGTTGGAGGACAGGGGAAATACGAAAATCAGTGAAGCCACAGGCCTAAGTGGAGCTTGGTTCAAATTAGTAGTCTACAACCGATCTTAAAATTTCTTCAATGCAGCCTCAGCCTGCTCCGTGCTTGTCCCTGGGCTTCAACACAGCCAGTTGTTGCTCGGAAGTGCCGTCTTCACAGAGTAAAACACTAGCTCCTGTGTTTGTGGGGTTCAGTAACGTCAGCTGTTCCCCTGCTGTTTTGATGGCAATCTGTCCTGCTGCCTCCCAATTGACAGCACATCAGGCCTCAGCCTGCTAAGTGCTTGTCCTGGGCTCCAACATCGCCAGTTGCTGCTCATAACTGACTTTGGCACGGGTACTCCCTCCTGCCCAGCTTGGTTCCAGCCCTGCCTGCTGTTTCCGGGAAGTGTCAATGTCAGTTTGCCACCCCAAGTTGCCATGTCGTGTTGCGGTTGGGTTAGCCGAGGCTAGGGTGCCAGCAGTTTAGGTGCTTCCTATGTGGACTGCGGGTTCTGGTAAGAAAGGCTTGTTCCATAGTGCCAGTAGGACAAGCACCCCCTGTAGGACTGTGTGATTCGGTAACTGCGGCCAGCTTGCGGCATGCCAACTTTGCTTTTCAGGGGTAACTTCTGATACCCCTCCGGGTTCCAGCACCGTCAGCTGGTTCTCGTCAGAGCCTTTGGCCTAGGTGCCTCCATCTCGGTATCCGAGTTCCGGCAACGTCTGCTGGTCCTTGGTAGTGCTTTGTAGCACAGGTACCTCCTGCTTAGTAACCGGGTTCCAGCACCGTCAGCTGGTCCTCGGTTGTGCCATTGGCTCTTATTCCTTCTGCTGCCCCTCCGGGTGCCAGCACTGTCAGTTGGTCCTCGCTATTTCCATTTGCTCTTGCAGCTTATGCTACCCCTCCGGGTTCCAGCACCGTCAGCTGGTTCTCGTCAGAGCCTTTGGCCTAGGTGCCTCCATCTCGGTATCCGAGTTCTGGCAACGTCTGCTGGTCCTTGGTAGTGCTTTGTAGCACAGGTACCTCCTGCTTAGTAACCGGGTTCCAGCACCGTCAGCTGGTCCTCGGTTGTGCCATTGGCTCTTGTTCCTTCTGCTGCCCCTCCGGGTGCCAGTACCGTCAGCTGGTTCAAGAGGACAAAGAACAGGAAGACAACCACCAAGATGCAGAACAACAAGAGAGAGAAGACAAAGAAGCATAAAAAAACAAAGCAGAAGAACATTAAGCATAAGACTAATACTCTGAGCAAATGATATTATCTTATTTATAAGCAGAAGAAGACTAAGCAGTGTATGGGGGTGAGTCCGTTCCTCCTCGTGGTGCCCCTGGAAAAGGCCTGCTGCTGCAGGCCAAACTGAACGCGGACAAATCCTGTTGTAAATCTTTTGTGACAGGCAGAACGGAAGGTGTAAACTTCTAACTTTTCTAGATAACAACTACAGGAATGCCTGACACAAACAAGAATATGATGAAGAAGAATAGGAAGAAGATGAAGAAGTTGAATATGTAGAATAATAATTGTTGAATAAGAAGAATATGAAGAATGTAAGAAAAGGAAGAAGAAGAAGAAGAATGTAAAAAAAGGAAGTAGAAGAATTTAAAAAAGGAAGAAGAAGAAGAATGTAAAAAAAGGAATAAGAAGAAGAATGTAAAAAAAGGAAGAAGAAGAAGAATGTAAAAAAAGGAAGTAGAAGAATGTAAAAAAAGGAAGAAGAAGAAGAATGTAAAAAAAGGAATAAGAAGAAGAAGAAGGTAAAAAAAGGAAGAAGAATAAGAAAGAAGAAGAAAGAAGAAAGAAGAAGAAGACATACATGTCTGGCAAAATATAAATGAGGCTAACATAGTCAATATCTTTGTAACTCCTAACATCTTTAAAAAAAAAGTTTAATTCCTGCTATTCCATTTGATTGGGCTAAACCTCTATGGCTTTAATGTCTCCTCCACCTCCCACAATACATTCTACATTATTCTTAGTTGTTTTTCTTCATGTAGAATTAACCTACAAGGAAAGAAAGGGTTTTTTTTAATTCCGATATTTTGGCCCCATTGACTTGCATTGGTTCCCGGTATCGGAATCGGCGATACCGATCCTTTTTTTTAAGATCGGCCGATCCATTCCGATCCGATATTTTCAAGTATCGGCTGGTATCGCTCAACTCTAGTTGTGATCTATCAGTGCTTAACCAGTTATGTGTCCTGGTACAGCTGCAAGACTAAATGGCCGTACTCCCAAATCTATAGAAAGATTAATACCATTCAGGTATGCAGGACATTTTTTACATTGTACTCAAAGATATATAGAATAAGGATATAAATGAAAATTCATTTATTTTGATTGCTATATTTGAAGCAATTTAGGCAATTTTTTGTCCTCTAGAACAACACTGTAGGTATCAATGAACCTATACCTCCTATTAACCTTATCAACCATGTTACTATGTTAACCCATTCACAACATTGGACAAATCCATACGTCCAGGTCGATGGGTATTTACCGACCTTGGACATATGGATACATCATGGCGTTTTTGCGAGCTCAGAGGTTATGCGAGTGCAATCGCCACAGGGTGTTCAGGTGATATGATAGCTGACACACAATACTCACTGGCAGGAGATGTTCCTGCACTGCTCATGGCAGTTTAACCCACTAAATGCTGAGATGGATAGCAATCACTGCATTTAGAAGGCAGACAGAGTGAGGTGACCGTCTCTGCCATGTGATTGATGCCCCTGCAACATCATCGCAGGGGCCTGATTATTGACATGGTGATACGATGTCAAGCTAGCAGGCTTGTTAGACCATGCTCAGAGCTTGTATGTCAGTGTAGCACTGACAGTTTATAAAGCATAGAAAAGCTTGTTTGTTATTGCTGTGTCCAGAATTACCTGACCTATAAAATTTTTCCCTAGTTCAGTGAACAGCAAAAAAAAAGTGAAAAAGAGGAAAAAAACAATGCTTTATCATCATACCGAAAGTGGAATAAAATGCAGTCAAAAAGACAAAAGTAAACTAAAATGGTATCTCTGAAAGCGTAATATTTTGTCTTGCAAAAACAAGCCACCATAAAGCTCCAACAGCGGAAAAATACAAAATATAGCTTAAAGTGAAGCAAAAATAATATTTTTTTTTCTATAAAATAGTTTTTATTGTGTAAAAGTGCCAAAGCATAAAAAAGATCTAAATGTAGTATCGCTGTAATCATACTAATGCAAAGAATGAAGCTGCTGAATTAATTTTACCACACGCAGTACAGAATAAAGATGAAACCGAAAAACAAATCCTGAGTTGTTGGTCATCGCAGTTCAGCCAGGTTGGGAACGCAGCCTCAGTGACCAGCGGTAACCTGTTGTGAATTTGCTTTCTGGCCTCCCTCTGGTTATTACTGAAGGGAGTGGAGCTGGTCAGATCGACAGAGGGGTTGCGAGTTCTCTTTCTGGGCTCCCTCTGGTGGTTCCTGGAGGTAATGGAGCTGACCTGATTGACAGAGGCTTGCCACCTGATAATGATGATGATTGGAGATCTGGGGTTTCAGATTGGGATTTAAGACAGCTGACTCCCTCTATCCCTGCTCATGATTTGCTTCCTGTTCCTCCCGAGGTCTGATTTCTCCAGCTCTGTCCCCGCATGTTCAGCTAAGTGGTTTATTTGCTATTCTGTTTGCATTTGATCTGGTTTTGTCTATCTCTTCTTGGTGCGGGTCAGCCAGCTCCAGCTGGGGCTGTGCTGAATCACTGCCCATATGTTACTGCTTGTGCCAGTTTGTTTTATCCCCCGTTAGATTGGTCTCTTTTTGCTCTGCTTTCAGAATATACCAGAGTGCTGATATAGTGGGGGGCGAAGTCGTGTGACTTCAGTGTTTTTTGCATCAGACGTGTTGGACTTTTTGCAGGGTTTTTTACATGATGGCAGACAGTGTCTTTCCTTATCTGTCCTATCTAGTCAGTGTGGGCCCCATCATTTGCTCAGTCAATTTTCCTGCCTGTGTTTGTGTTTTCATCTTGTCTCACCGACAATATATGCTTGGGGGCTATCTATTCCTTTGGGGTCTGCTCCAGGGCAGTTTAGATTTCCCCTTCTTGCTTTAGGCTTAGTTAGCTCTCCGGCTGTGCCGAGGAGTCTAGGATCATTGTAGGTACGCTCCATGGATCCTGCTGGTTGTATGGATAGGATCAGGGGTCTGCAATCACTTAGGTACCAACCTCTCTGGTATTCTGTGGCTTAGCCTGGACCTGTTCTCCTCCTCGGTGACCCATTCATAACAGTAACCTCTATGATGTCAGCGCTAGTCACTGATGCTGCAGCTCATTCACCAGTGATTCTCAGCCTAGATGGTCGCATCTTGGCACCGACCAGGTTGAAAACTGTTTATCCGCCAGATGTAGATTATGTTGTGGGACAGAATGACGGAGAGGTGAAGAATATTCTTGTTTTTTATTTTTGTTTTATTTACCATTAAACTATAGGATTGTTAATGGATAGGTTCTTTCCATAAGTAATCCGTGGACTTGATGTCACCTGACAATACAAAGGTCACATTGACCCCACAAATAGCAACCTCACTTGCCACCACTACAGGGCAAGTGGGAAGAGCCAGGCAAAGCGCCAGAATTGGCGCATCTAATAGATATGCCTTTTCTGGGTGGATGTGGGCTGCTGTTTTTAGGCTGGGAGGGGAAATATCCATGACCCCTTACCAACCTGAGAATACCAGTCTGCAGTTTTCTGCTTTATCAAGGCTGGCTGTCAAAAATAGGGGGGGAGGGAACCTAATGCTTTTTTTTAATTATTTATTTAAATAGGTAAATCTCCTTTGTTTGTAAATGGGAAAGATAGTGGAGGGTAGGAGCCTACCTATTTGTGGGGATTACCTTTTGTGCTCTAGGCTGTGCAATAAGGGCATTGGATAATGGTATATGGTCTATAGGGTAATGTGATTAAAACCCTTCCCTGTTTATGGGATATATATGTGGACATTGCGATTTTGTTATATGGATATACGGTATGGAGCTACCTATTCATACTTTTGGACTTCCGAAGTGATTTTGCTTGTTACCTTGTTACTAGGCGACGGCCGTCCCTCTCCTGACGTAATGTCACTGTCATGACACGTGGCATTCCTCTATTGGCTCTATGGTAGAGAGCAGGGGATTGGCTGATGTATGTGCGCGTCAGGATAGGGGGTGGAGGATTATCTACTTATGTCGGGCGTTTGTGCCATCGCATGTGACGCACCCCAGGGGCCATGGGGTACTCGGTACCGAGCCCGTCATCTTCAATGGGGGATGGTGTCACAGTGGCCGCGACCCGGTCCATGGCCCCAGGCGGTCAGATGATAAGGAAAGTTGTTTGTTGTTATTGAAGTGTAGTAAAATGGGAATAAAGGTTAATATAGTTGAATACGTGATGCCACCTGTGGTATTCTGGTCAGAGGTGACCAGCGCTGCTATGTTGTTCTCCTGAGACTGTTGGTGTGATGCAGCTGAGGTGACAATGGCTCTCCACAGGTAGAGCAAAAGTCCCAGGGCTGTCGAGAGTTGTTTATAGGGGTGATGTTGTCAAGCGGAGTGGAGGATGTAGCAGTGCTGAGTGCTGAATGTAGAAAGGAGACAAGGACTCAGTTGAATGCAGTTCAAAAGGGCTTTACTCACTGTCTGGTGCACACAGACGCCCACTTCGGTGCTGAATCCTCCAGGTCAGTGGTCCAGTAAACTCCCGGGTAGATGAGAAACAAAGAAATGGGGGCACCACTGAAAGGATAATTAAGGGGATCCAACCTAGACCTAAATAGTACATATGTTTGACAAAAAAGAGAGAAAGAAATAGGCCATGAGCAGGGGATCACCCTGAATAGGACATAGCATATATAATACAAATTTTATTAAACACAGCGAACAGCTTACTAACTTTCCTATTGAGAATCCTGTTTACATGGACCTAGGGATATAGGCATCATTCTCAGTGAGGGTGATAGTTGGTAGCAGGTGGGTTGCTCTATTATGAGCATTGTATTATTTGTGTATGTTTCACATTTGTGACCATTTTTAATGTTTTTAAGAATTTTTGCTGTTTGCTGTGTTTAATAAAATTTGTATTATATATGCTACGTCCTATTCAGGGTGATCCCCTGCTCATGGCCTATTTCTTTCTCTCTTTTTTGTCTCCCGTGTAGATGAGTACACCCCTACAACACTCCCTGTCAGTATATTCCTTCCTAGGCCATCTCACTGTGCTGGTTTCCAATCTCCTAGCCAGCACCTTCACAGACAGTGTCCCAGGCTAGCTGCCATGGATCCTGTCAGAATTCGTCACTCAGGCGGCTTCTTGATCCTATGTGGCTGCCTTTCTGGGAAGGTAACTGTGGGATTCGCTGTGGCCCATACAGCAACCACAACTGTCAGCTTGCTAGTTAAGTTCGTTGTTCACTTCGCTAGGCTAGGGGCTGAGACCCTCCTGCAACCTAATTTCTTCCCCCACCAGTTGGCTATCAGCGTGGGACTCTAGAAATCTCACTCCTTCCTTCAGGGAGCTTCCCTTCAAAGCCAATCTATCTTGCAGCCCCTCCTGACAGGAGCTGCTCCAAGTGCATCCTTCCACCTGCTCTCCCCCTGAGAGAACTCCCCCAACTCCCTTCAAATCTCCCACTCTTTCTCTAGGCTCTGCTCACTCGCTGTCACTCATTGGCTGCTCTAAATCTCTCCACTTTCTAAGCTCCTCCCCTTCTACCTACCTTCCCCACTAACCCCCCAACACCCTTTCCTAGCCAGTCTGGGATGAGGCCATCCTCCCGAAGGGTACACCCAGATGCCCTGACTAAGTATGTGCGTTGGGTGCAGTGTTAGGAGTGTGGAAAAGTGCCCTCCATCTTACCCGGTCGTGAGATACCACACCTCTGGATGAGGTGCAGTACCTCTGTGGCTACTGGACCCGCAGGGGCGCCACACATGTGGCTTACATCATAGCCAGCTAAGACATGCTCTGTTCTGTGTTTCCAACATATATATGAATAATAGCCTCCTGAAGTGTCCAGTAAATGTATGATGGACAAAATGCATCGAGGTGACTTTATAACAGTGCCTAGGTCATATATTAGTATTTAAGAGTCAGTGATAAGCAGTCATAAAGGAGCACTTAGGAAGCAACCCAGGGGCAGACAAGGATGTCAGGTCTCCACAGCAGCTCCAGCCGAAAACCTCCAATGGAGGATAGGAGCAATGAGAAAATGGAAAACGGTCTTAGGAGCGCAGGAAAGAGACTCAGACAAGAGATGGGTTTAAACCACAACACGTTTCTACGGTGGATCCGTCTTCATCAGGTGGAAGTTCCACTTTCCATTTTCTCATATATTAGGATTTGGCACGATCTATATGGATGCTTGTCCCAATAAAATCACTGGGGACAGCGCTGCTAGATAGTGGAAAGGATATTTGTGTGGGGTAAATTTGGAATGAACCTCAATAAACCCCAGCATTTCTGCCACTATGTGAATATTGGGAGCAGATATAATTCAACTAGCTGTGCAGATACTGCCCTTTGGGTGGCAACAATAGGGACAGTAGATACACAGTAGGAATGGTGAGGATGATATGAAAGAGATCAGCCCTAATACAGCTTCATTCCTAATATATCAGAGTATGTAGAGCCCTTTTTATGTGTTTAGTTCAGTGACACTGGTTATCAATCAGCACTATATAGCGATATATTGTGCGCTAAAACATCTGGTCAGCAATGACTAATGGTGTCTGACTTATTGATGGGCGAATGTGCAATAGATCTTGGCTGTGGTGGTTGATATTAACGCAGTGAGATCAGATTTGAAGCATCCTATTGACATTAACGCTTTTGTGGGGAATCTTGAGGATATAATATAGGGCCCTAGTGCAATGTCAATAAATATTTATTCCACTTGTCTCTTTTTGAGAGAGATGATTTTTTCCTGATAGGAAGATAAATATCATCCATATTGTTTTTTCACCAGTGTCTGGTTGTATATTAATATTCACTAATTTAAAGTGGATAGACTGTGCACAAATATGGTGGTCACTTCATTTTATTATAATAATATTAAAGGTTATATTTTAGTATAATAGTTTGTTTACCACAGTCAGTGAATTTAATGTGTATTGTTGTCATCTTTATACTTGACTAAAATGGTGTCTGTGTATGGAGATTTGCATGAAGAGCAAATAACACATATGATGCAGTTAAATAATGATGTATTTTCATTTAGTAACCATTTTTTGCTCTTTGTCTTGCGAAATCTCTCAATAAGCTAAATTTAAAGAAATAGAAGATCGTGAAAAGTTCATGTTGAAGCAGGAACATGGAAGTAGAGATGATCTATTTGAACTTTGGATGGAGGATACCTCTTGCCAAAAATGGAATAGAGAAAACTAATAGGGGACACAGGCAGAGGTAAAAAGGAATGAGGGTGGTCAGAGAGGTATCTGTATTTTAATTTCAAGTTTATGCTACGCTCATTTAATCAAATATTGGTGAATAACTCCTTCAACCCCTTTACCCCCGATGGTGCTTTGGACATTAATTATGGGGCCAATTTTTACAATTCTGACCACTGTCCCTTTATGACAGGGGTGGGGAATCTTTTTTCTGCCAAGGGCCATTTGGATATTTATACCATCCTTCGGGGGCCATACAAACTCCGCCCACATATTACAACCTGACTGTGGCACTGGTGTCAGGACGTAATCTTTCATTGCATGCCCATCAGTGTTCATTAGTGAACATTGCGTGTGTGTGCTAACAGAGCAAGAAGAAATTAATGAGTTTGTGGCAATCAAAATAGAGCTCCCTGCCAAAGCACTGCGGTCCCTGAGAATCTGCCCGAGGCCTGATAAAAGGTCATCAAGGGCCGTAAATGGCCCTGGGGCCTGAGGTTCCCCATCCCTGCTTTATGAGGTAATAACTTTGGAACGCCTCCATGGATCCCGGTGATTCTGAGAGTGTTTTCTCTTGACATATTGTACTTCATGATAGTGGTAAAATTTCTTTGATATGACTTGCGTTTATTTTTGAAAAAAAAAACAGAAATTTAGCAAAAATTTTGAATATTTCGCAATTTTACAACTTTACATTTTCAAGCCCTTAAATTACAGAGATATGGCACACAAAATGTAGTGTGTCCGTAAAGTCATGGTGCACTTTTGACCAGTCACTGGAAAGCAACAAAAAACAATAGAAATGTGAAATCTGCTCCAATAAAGAAAAGGTTTCCCAGTATCATACCTATTCAGTGCAGTTCGATGTGGCCTCCATTTGTTGCTCTACACACATCGAAACGATAGTGAAGTTCTTGCCACACACGGGTAAGGACGTCTGGTGTAACAGAGTGAATAACATCTGTGATTCTCTGTTTTAAGTGATTAAAGTCGTTGATACGTTCAATGTACACAATTTGCTTCACATAACCCCAAAAGTAAAAGTCTAAGGGCGTCAGATCTGGGGATCGTGGTGGTCATGGCTTTGACCTGTGACTGGTCAAAAGTGCACCATGACTTTACAGACACACGATACTTAATAATTAACATTTCCCACATGTTTACTTTACATCAGCACAATTTTGGAACCAACTTTTTTTTTGTTAGGATTAGGAAGTTATAAGGGTTAAAAGTTAAACAACGATTTCTCATTTTTACAATATCATTTTTTTTACGGACCACATCACATTTGAAGTGACTTTGAGGACTCTATATGATAGAAAATACCCAATAGTGACACGAATCTAAAAACTGCACCCCTGAAGGTGCTCAAAACCACATTCAAGAAGTTTAGCCTTCTGGTGCTTCACAGGAATTTTTGAATGTTTTAAAAAAAAGAACATTTAACTTTTTTAAAAAAAAAATTAATTCATATCCAATTTTTTTCATTTTACCAAGGGTAAAAAGAGAAATTGGACCCCAAAAGTTGTTGTGCAATTTGTCCTAAGTATGCTGATACCCCAAGTAAACCACTATATGGGCGCATGGCAGAGCTCGGAAGGGAAGGAGCGCCGTTTGACTTTTCAATGCACATTGGCTGGAATTAAGATCGGACGCCATGTCGCATTCAGAGAGCCCTGATGTGCCTAAACAGTGGAAACCCCCTACAAGTGAGACCATTTTGGAAACTAGACCCCTAAGGAACTTATCTAGATGTATGGTGAGCACTTTGAACTCCCAATTGCTTCACAGAAATTTATAACGTAGAGCCATAAAAATTAAAAATTATATTTTTTCCACAAAAATGATCTTTTCACCCCAAATTTTAATTTTCACAAGGGTAACAGGACCCCAAAAGTTATTGTGCACTTTGAACCCCCAATTGCTTCACAGAAATTTATAACATAGAGCCATAAAAATAAAAAATCATATTTTTTTCACAAAAATGACCTTTTCACCCCATTTTTTTTCCCAAGGGTAACACGAGAAATTGGACCCCAAAAGTTATTGTGCTATTTGTTCTGAGTATGCTGATATCCCATATGTGGGAGTAAACCACTGTTTGGGCGCATGGCAGAGCTTGGAAGGGAAGGAGCACCGGTTTACTTTTACAATTACAGCGCAAAATTGCCTGGCATTAAGATCGGACACTATGTCGCATTTGGAGAGCTCCTGATATGCCTAAACAGTGTAAACTACCTACAAGTGACACCATTTTGGAAGCTAGAGCCCCTAAGGAACTTATCTAGATGTGTGGTGAGCACTTTGAACCCCCAAGTGCGCTTCACAGACGTTTATAACATAGAGCCGTAAAAATAAAAAATCTTATTTTTTCGCAAGAATTATATTTTCGTCCCGAATTTTGTATTTTCTCAAAGGTAACAGCAGAAATTGGATCCCAAGAGTTGTTGTGCAATTTGTCCTGAGTATAGTGATACCCCATATGTAGGGATATACCACTGTTTGGGCGCATGGCAGAGTTCAGAAGGGAAGGAGCATCATTTTACTTTTACAAGGCAAAATTGGCTGGAATTAAGATCAGACGCCATGTCGTGTTTGAAGAGCCCCTGATGTGCCTAAGCAGTGTAAAGTTTTCAACCTGGATGGTGCCAAGATGTGACTGTCCCAGCTGAAAACCACTGGTGAATGAGTTGCTGGGACTGCAGCATCAGTGACCAGGGGTAACATCATAGAGGTTACCTTCGGTCACTGAGCTCTGTTCCCAGCCAGGCTGAGCGGTGATGAGATCCCTGCTAGGATCGTGAGTGCTCATGGCTCACGGTGCTAGTGGAGATTTTACCAAAGTCACCGCAGTTCAGCCCGGCTGGGAACGCAGCTCAGTGACTGGGGGTGATGTCATAAAGGTAACCTCTGGTCATTGGGCTCCATTCCCAAACCAGGCTGAGCTGCAGGGATCTCACTGGATCTTATTGGAGCTCAGCCCGGCTGGGAACAGAGCTCAGTGACTGGAGATAACCTCTATGACATCACGTCCGGTCACTGACGCTGCATTCCCAGCAGCTTATTCACCAGTGGGTTTTCAGCCAGGATGGTCGCATCTTGGCACCGTCCAGGTTGAAAACTAATTATCCCCCAGACATGGATTACTTCTTCCCTGGAGCCCATCCATGTGGTAGTGATTTGGCACACACATGACACACATGTACCGTAAGTATTACACACACGGTGTTAGGAATGGCGGAACGCACTAAATAAAATAAATAATAAAGTGCGTTTGCCGCTCGAGGTCCACCGTACAGAAGGTGTTATAACTGCTGCTGAGTAATGGCAGACGTGCTATATTGCGGTATAATGCGCACGGGGTTAGACGTCACCCAGGTGCACAGAGCAATAACTGTTTAATCACAGAGATGCCAGTAAGGTTAAGCACAAAAAGCCTGAGCCTGTTAGCATCACAGGTCTCAGATATATGCACACACGGTATCAGGTCACAGGTGCAGGACTAAAGGCAGAAGGAACAGCGTCCGTCTAGACCTACCGTGTGCGCGGCGTCGCTACTGTGGGCGCCAAAGAGAGCTGCAACTGCAGCGCAGCGTAGGACACTGCCGCAAGACGATAGTGCCGTGAGGAGTAGCACAATCGGACGATAGTGTAGAGGCGCGGTGTGCACAGTGGCCTAAGGCTTGCCACTGACTGGCGCTGACTGCTGAACTAATTCCCTATCCACATGCGTAATATCAGAGGAAAGGGGTTTCAAATGAGTCAGTCACCAGAATCATACATCCGTCACCATTCACACATCTAGCATGTCTATACTAACGCATGGCCGAATGGCCATGCGGTCCTTTTATAGCCGTGCGCTACCGGGACCTTCCAGATCTCTGAGATGGACCAATCAGATCAGGGGAAGGACCTGAGGACGTGACTCCCGAGCTCCAATGGGAGATCTTTTCATGAGCATGCTCAGTGGAGTGGCAGCGGGACTTAGCTTCAGGAATGACTTGCTGCAAAGCAGTATGTGAGGCTCTGGACTCCTGCTGTGTAGCTACAGGAATCCGACGCCTAACACACGGACACTGACATCATCAGTACCGGAAATATCAGGACGTGTGGAAAAGACCTTATAGCTGGTTTTTATGTTCGGCTGCTGTCACACACAAAAAGATGCTTTTTATTGCAAAAAATAGTTTTTGCATCACCATGTTTTGAGAGCTATAATTTTTCCATATTTTGGCCCACAGAGTCATGTGAGGTCTTGTTTTTTGAGGGACAAGTTGATGTTTTTATTGGTACCATTTTCGTGCACTTAACATTTTCTGATCGCTTTATATTCTGATTTTTGGAAGGCAGAAAGAGCAAAAACTAGCAATTCATGAATTTCTTTTGGGGGGGGCGTTTAAACCATTCCATGTGTGGTAAAATTGATAAGGCAGTTTTATTCTTCTGGTCAGTACGATTACAGCGATACCTTACTTATATAATTTTTTTTATATTTTGGTGCTTTTATACAATAAAATTATTTTATTTAAAAAATAATAATTTTTGCATCATTTTATTCTGAGAGCTATAACTTTTTTTTATTTTTCTTCTGATGGAGCTTTATGGCAGCTTGTTTTGTGGGACAAGATGATGTTTTCAGCTGTACCATGCTTATTTACATCCGTCTTTTTGATCACGTGTTATTCCACTTTTTGTTCGGCAGTATGATGACAAAACATTGTTTTTTGCCTTTTTTTATGGTGTTCACTAAAGGGGTTAACCAGTGGGACAGTTTTATAGGTCAGGTCATTGCAGATGCGGCGATACCAAATATGTGTACTTTTATTGTTTAGATTTGTTTTTCTTTCAAATATTTATTTAGTGATAGAATATATTTTGTTTTTTATTATTATTTTTCATTTTTGAAAAAATATTTTTACAGTTATTTAAAAAGTTTATTTTACTTTTTTCAACCTTTTGTACTTTATACCACTATGGGACTATAATTTTTTGCAGGGTGATCACTTCTACAGTATGCAGATAAAGTAGCATCTGCATGCCATAGAAGCTGTCAGCGCTGCACTGGCAGGGAGACTTGCTGATCATACACTGTGCATGATCAACAAGTTTTTAGCTCTGGTGTCCCAGATATCATCATGACGACATCAGGTCACCATGGCAACAATCGGGACCCCGCGTCATGGGGTCTTCGATCCAAAGAAAGAGGGGCTGTCAGCCCTTTTCCGGCTTCTGGAATTTCTGTGATCGTGTTCGATTGCAGCATTTCAGGGGATAAAGTGCCGGGAGCGGTCTGTGGCCACTCCTGGCACCTAGTGGCAGGCGTCAGTTGTGATAATCAGCTGACACCTGGCGGCGATCACGATGATGTAATCATCCATCCATGGTCAAACAGGCCCAGGTCACATGGATGGATCATTGCGTCAGATGTCAGAAAAGGGTTAATACTGGAATTAGTTGGAGTATATCGCCAGCTCTGTTCAGGAACCTAAAGGAAGAAGTTGTTTTTCATTTGTATCTAGATCCTTGTTGAAATGTTATACAACTCTGAAGCCCTGAATAATTTCTTACCAGAATGGTTTTATACCAGGGAGAGGATCTGATTAATTTGAGGAAAGTGTTTGCAAATATGCAACTATTAGGCTATGTACACATGTTGTGGGTTTGTTGCGAATCTGCAGCGTATTTTCCGCGCAAATTTGCACCAAATCCTCAAAGGGTAGCTCAAGCAATGTTAATCAATGGGAATCCAGAATTGGTGAGCACATGCTGCAGGAAATTCTGCACTGATTCGTAGTGTTTTATTTTCCGCAGAATGTCAATTCTTTTTGCGGATCTGCAGCGTTTCTGCACCTACTGAATCAGTGCCAGGGGGCACCGGGAGTTTGGGACAGTCAGGACACTCAATCCAATGAGGGGACATGCAAGTTCGGGGACAAATGTAAATTAAAGCATGAATTCTCAGCATGTGGGGGTGCTCAGAGGGCAGCAAAGTGTTTCAAGGGTGACAGACAGAGGGGAGGTGATAATGCTGAAAAAAGGGGTGACACCATTGCATATGGACAAGATGGAGTGCCTTCTAAATAAGTATCCTGATACAGTGGTGGCCAATTTGTTAAGGAATGGCTTTAGGGATGGATTCAGAATCCATTTTGTTGATGCAAAGGTTTGGTTTTCCACTAAGAATTTAAAGTTGGCACTTCAATTTCCCGATGTGGTTACTGAAAAATTAGAAAAAGAGAGGTGGCATAGGGTAGAATGGCAGGACCTTTTGCTGCGGCTCCCCTACATAATTCGAGGGTTTCACCACTTGGTGTGGTTCCAAAGAAAGAGCCAAATAAATATAGGCTGATTCATCACCTATCTTTTTCTAAGGGTTTTTCAGTGAATGACAGTATTGATCCGCAGTTATGTTCGGTTTTATATACTTTTGTATAGTTCTTTTGAAGCGGCTGTGGATTGAGTACGTTTGTGTGGTATAAGAGCTTTGTTGGCAAAAACAGATGTGAAGGCGGCATTCAGATTGTTACTGGTACATCCCAATAGCATGCATTTGTTCGTTTTTGGGGATTTTTTTATCGATCATTGTCTTCCCATGGGATATTCGCTTTCGTGTGCTTTTTCTGTGTGGTTATAACAGTTGTGGAGTGGCTTATGGGTCTTTATCAGTATTATTCTGATGTATACTGTATGTATGGCCTTTTAAGTCATTACCAATATGCACTTTTTGTATCTTTTATTACTTAGTGATGCGAAGTGTTCCTTTAATTATTTTGAGCAGTGTATACTCGTATAATGTACAGAGAGAAACAGCAATTTAAGTTGAATACAATTATTCCACTCGGAGCTCCACCGTTTGCCTTTTTGAGTCATAGATATGATAAAATCAAATTAAATGCTCGGAGCTGTTGACTTGTAGAAGAGAACTAGGGTTGTAAATTATTCAAGGAGGAAGAGCGCATAGACTAAACAAGTTTAAATAGCTTTTTATTACCATAATGTCATTCTTGCCACATTGTTGTACATAAGGGTACTGTTACACTTAGCGATGCACCAGCGATCCCGACAATGATATGACGCGGTCAGGATCGCTGGTACATCGCTAAGTGGTCGCTAGTGAGCTGTCACAAAGGCAGATCTCACCAGCGACATAGCGGGGGTCGGGGATCGCTACTTACCTGTCAGACGCGGCGATCCTGACGTCCTCCCGCCCGCGTCCACGCGTCGCTCGTCGGCGCCACAGGAAGCGCAGCAGGAAGTGGCCGACGAGAAATGATCCAGGACGTTCTCGCGCGACCAACGATAATCAGCGGGGGAGCCGGTCGGAGGTAAGTATCACATGCAGCGATATCGCTAGCAATATCGCTGCAACGTCACAAAATCGGTGACTTTACAGCGATATTGCTAGCGATATCGCAGTGTGTAACGGGGGCTTAAATGATGATTTAATGTGTTCACTTCACATTTATTCTCCAATCTATCATACTGAGCTACTTCATAAATATGTAACAGAATTTTTATTATTCGTTCTTTGCGAGATAAGAGAAATTTAGCTTTTAGCATTGAATGGAAAAAGTAATAAATAAACTGAAATATATATTGAAAACAATGGACTGAAGCATCAATACTAATAAAACAACAATTGGCCATATAAAATAAACATATGTATATGTACTATGTGTTGTGTGGGCACTTTTTTAGGAGAAGCAGAAAGCTGTGTCATTAATGGGAAAAGCAAGCATTTACTAAAACACTCATGTGGGGCGATAGAATATATCCTCTTAGTAGACCAATATTAAAACAATTACATCCTCAAGGATTTTTACTCCAAAACAGTGGATTAGGTTCACAACTATCTGCAACACATTTTAGTATTTTCATACACACCAAGGAATTCATAATGTATGCAATATTATAAACTAAGCAAAGATGACTATTTCTGATGATTCTGCCAAAATAGACAGCTTATAAGGGTCTATAGCCAATAAGTTAGCTCAGCAGCAGAGACAAGTGGTTCAATCTGCAGAGGAGTTGAGTTCAATTTCCTGAAATTCATGGTTTCAAGCGAGTTTTAACACTTTGAGAATCAATTTTCAGTTCAAAAAGAAAAAAAAACTTGCTCATCATCATTTTCCCCATTGCTGAAACATCAGAGAGCAAGCTAATGTGTCACGGGGTTACCGCCACAGAGAGCGGAGCCAGAAGGCTGCAGCGTCTGGTTGCTCCTACTCCACTTCTGAAATGAAGCACTTCTGTGGTTTATTAAAGGTGTTTATTTCTTCCAGCAGAACAGGGGTTAGTTGGCCATGTTGGAAATCACTGTGTTTAGCTGTGCTCGGTTAGCCATTCCTTTTCCCTATACAATCTGGGCTCTATTACCAAGTCCTTGTAAGAGTTAACATTTGCTTCATGACAAAAGGAGGGAGAGAAGTTGGTATGTAAAGGATTGCTGGATGAGTTATAAGCAAATGTTGTTTGGTTTGTACGCTTGATAATCCCTTATTCTTCCCTGTTTTTGCTTTCTTTCCCTTCCTACACACCCTGGTGAATTCCTTTGTTATATGTGAGTGTATATTTTGTATGTATGGAGTTTTCAGTTTACCCTTGCCTTTGTTGCCCTGTTTGTCAGATTGGTGTACTGCAGTGCACAGTAGCGCCCCCTCTTCCCTGGGCGGGGGAAGGGGACAGATGAAGAGCTAACATAGAAATTAAGGCAAAGGTGGAGACCCCGGCGTCTTCACCATCTGAAGTATTCTGTGTAACAGGGCAAGTTATTGTACCCCGAGTGTTAGGGCGAGGAGAGGTGACCTGGTCCCAGGTCACTCGACAGCCGAGTCGTGACATAATGTCTTTTTGTGTGGACATGCTGGTTTCCCCATAACTCCCTGCAGCTATGACATCTAGCGGATTATCATACCTTGTACAGTGGTGGTCACCACCTGAACCATCACAGATCAGCAGTAGAGATGAGCAAATATGTTCAGCTCCCTCCTTATCCAGCAAGCTATAGTGCTTATTGCATAAGCTGCAGAAGGAACCCGGATACCTGGATTGCTCCTGCTGATCAGCTGTCCGGCGCCACAACTGCATGTGTCATGGCTGTGTGACAGTCACAACACATGCATAGAGAGCCTGTTTGTTGGACTCGCCATACATGTGTTTTGACTGTCACACAGCCGTGACACATGCAGCTGCAGCGCTGGACAGCTTATTCGGTAAGTGCTATAGATTGCCAAGAAAGGAGGGAGCTGAACATATTCGCTCATCTCTAAACAGCAGTTCCCAATGTAGCACAATGTAGCTTTCCACCTCGAATCACTGGATACTGTAGGTCTCTACTGTATAGAGTCAGCTATTTTCCTCAGCATAGTCCTTTCTTTTTCTCCTGTAGAGTATAAGTTCTTATGGTCCTTGGGCTCCTCTCCTTTTCTCTTTCTTTTGCAGAGTGTAAGCTCTTATGGTCAGCAGGATCCTCCCTCTTTTTTCTGTAGAGTGTGATCTTTTATGGTCAGCAAGCTCCTCTCTCTTCTCTAGTATTTAAATTCTTATGGTCAGCAAGGTCCTGTATCTCTTCTCTAGTGTGTAAGTTCTTATGGTCAGCGAGATCCTCTCTCTTCTCTATCACTCCTATAAAGTATAATCTTTTATGTTCAGCAAGGTCCTCCCCCTCTTTCTCTGATAAAATGTAAGCTCTTATGATCATTGAGACCCTTGGTCTTTCTCTCTCTTTTAGCGTTTAAATGCTTATGGTTAGCGGGGTCCTTTTTCTCTCTCCTATAGATTATAAGCTCTTATGGTCAGCGACATACCTTTCTCTTTTTCTATTCTCTCCCTCACATTCATCATCAAAGCAATTACAATCTTCTCAGCAATGATAGTCTTGCAAATTTATTCTCCTTGAAATAATTTTTTTTTTGGGAGGGGAAATTCAGCGAAGTCGGTAAATTCAAATTTCAAAAGATCCACTCATCTTTACTCAGCAGCTTTGCCCAAGTTAACAGTGTGAGCTGCACAGAGCCGCTGAGCTCACTGAGTACAGCACTGTGTGACATCACTGCAGCATGCCGAACAGTGGTGGAGACTCAGCAATTGAAGGAAGCGTAAAGCACAGTTTGTTTCGTTTCTAAACCTAACAGCAGCCGGGGACAGGAGTTTTCTAAAACTGGAAAAAACCTGAGCGGCTCGCCGCTGAAGCATTAACATATGGTAATGCAAATATATATTTAAATAAGTTCTTAAGAATGGAAAAGTTAATCTAATGTTACTTTGACGTGTGATCTTTGAATCATGCTTAGAGAGATGTCACTGTATGGTGGGTGGTAAGTCACTCAGGCAACCATATGATGCCAGGGTAATGACATGCATGGGTCCTAACCTAATTAGCAGAATACATGCACAACACTTGCTGGGTGTTACAAGGTGGCCTCATCAGCATGCAGTGGTGTCTCCTCACCCACAATATATGGATCTCATGAAACAAAAATCATTGGAGTTACAATTTTAACCTTAAAAGAAAAAAAGGGGTTTGGTACCATGTTAGCCAGTTTTTAAAATAATGCTCTCAGTATGATAAGATCACCAAATAGTATTACCAATGTCAGTAATTGCGTGCCATAAACTTGGTACCCATCCCAAGTACCCCACTCTAACATGTGCAAATAAAGTATGGTATATATAGCATCGTAAGTGTGAAGAATTAGCGGGGCTGCATGATATTACTCAAGCCTAGAAACCATTCCATAGAAACATGACCATTGATTTACATCAGATGTTTCTGTTCTCAAAAAAGTATGACATAGTGATCATAGAATATTTTAACTATCTAGATATTTGTTGGAAATCTCTCTCAGGCAAAAGTAATGGGTGCAGAAAATTCTTATCTTCTCTTGGTGACAGCTTTATCTTTGAAAAGATAGAAGAGAGAACAAGAGGATCTGCCATCTTGGACCTAATTCTTAAAAACAGGGAGGAAATGGTTGAGGAAGTAAAGGTGCGTGGGAATTTAGGAGGCAGCAATCACGCAATTCTCGAATTCTGGATATCAAGAGGTGGAAGACCTGCGAAGACTCAGACTTTAAGGTTCGACTGCAGAAAGGCAGATTTTAATGGACTCAGAAAGAAGGTAGGAAGGATCCTGTGGCTGGATTTTTTAAAGGAATGAAAATGTCCAAGAAGGATGGGAGATTTTGCTAAAGGAAACTCTCATTAGTAACAATCACTAAAAGAAGGAAGAATTGGAAGTATTTAAAGAGACCAGGGTGGATGAACACAGAACGTAAACACTTTTAAAAAGGTAAAAAGAAATCTTTATGAAATGGAAAGATTAATTGCATGCTAATGACAATTGTCATCCCATTGTACATAATAATCCAATATATATGGGAAAACACATAAGGATAAATATGACCTATCGCATACTAAGGCACAGAAACATGAGCAAAGCTCCAGAAAAAGCGATGAAAAGGTCCACACTTAATATCATAAAATGTAAGTTTATTGGTATTAATAATTACATATAATGAAAACCAGTGGACAGGTGGGGGTACAGGTACAGTGTAGTGTCATGACCAAAACAAATGGGCACAGCAACAAAGGGGGCTGGAAAATGGAAAGCCAGTCTGATGTGATAGTTTAATAATATAATAATGTATACACAAATCCACTATGTCCTCAAATAGGACTATCTAGAAAATATCGCACTCACTCACATAATTGTGCAGTTTGACCATAGTTGGCGCCACAATAATGCTCAAAATAGGAATATCTAGAAAATATGGCACTCACTCACATAATTGTGCAGTTTGACCATAGTTGGCGCCACAATACTGGTATAAAACCAAATATGATATACCTGAGGACAACACCCAGCGGCTTCCAAAATCCAAGCACCCACCCCGACGCGCGTTTTGGAGGGTTAATCCTTCATCAGGGGGCATAGCTAATGAAATGAAAATGCCAGTTAAATACCAGAGAAACCAGAAGTGGCGGCGCCATCTGACCGGAAGTGACGCATCCACGTTCGCAGCACCCGCGGTCACGAGTGGCGTCGGCGTCAAGCCACAGGGGAGCACCATGGCAACCACTGAGGCTGGGAGACGCTGAAGGCCGCATGGGAGCGGGGGAGCCGAACGCGCATGCGCCACATCAGCGGCGCAGCCTCAGGGAATACTAGAGAAGTGCTGATAATAATAACACAATGGGAATATAAGTCTGTTAATATATGGCCATAAGAAATTACTAAGATTGCATAGAGATGTATATAAGAGTATACAAAGTCCAAAATAAAACAATATCATATAAGCAATAACACCGCTTTGTATACATAGAATATATAGAATATGTAATATATAATACAGAATATATACTCGGGCCATGAAAAAAGGTCCCAAAATCACAATATAGCAATGTATGGTACAGGCATAATCCAACAGATAATAATAATAATTCAATGATAATACAGTAAATTGCATAACATATATACCATACAGCACTAATTAACATAATACATGTGACATACTCCAAGTACAGACAAACAGGAGCAAAAGGCTGTATATCCAAGTGATGATGGACGACAGGGAGAAAAAGGGGAGGGGAGGAGGGGGAGGAAGGGAAGGGGAAGCAATCTGCATCTCATCCAGATGGTTGGAATCCACCGGGCAACCGACACAAAGTAGGCAATATCATAGTGTAAGAAACTAAAAAGAAAGGAGAAGAAAAAAGTTAAAAACATAATAAAAACACAATAAAACCACACCATTAGTAGTGGAAAATGGCACAAGTATGCAGCATGCCAGGCAGTCACAGAAAGGGAGCAAAGCTGAGGCTCTCATTCAGCCCATTAGGATGGACCGTATTAAGCCTCCAAATCCAATGTGTCTCCATTTGAGCCAGACGTCGTGAGACTCTACCACCACGTATGCCTACCTCTAATGCATTAATACCCCTGATCCTCAAACCACCAGCATCACAATGATGATGTAATTTAAAATGGCGGGGTAAAGTCTTAAGGGTAAAAGCGTCCTCATGTCCCACAGCGGCCTGTATACCTAGTACATGCTCCCTGACACGGATTTTTAATTGTCTGGTGGTCAAGCCTATATATATCAGGGAGCATGGACTGGTAGCAAAATAAATCACGTTCTTAGTGGTACAAGTTATAAGTTTACGTATATTAAATTCACGTGATCCCAAAGAACCAGTGAATACAGAGCTACATTCAACATTCGCACAGGCCACGCAGTGACCACAAGGAATGCATCCCCGTCTAGGGATTAGGTGGCTAAAAAAATGAGAAGGAGGAGCAGGGGCGTAGTGGCTTTGCACCAAATGATCACAAAGATTCCTAGCTCGACGATAGGTAATAAGTGGTCGATCAGGTAGAATTTTAGATAAAATAGGGTCAGCCATCAAAATCGGCCAAGATCTCGAAAGGACCCTACGTAATTCATCAAACTGGCTATGGAAATTAGTTACAAACCTAATAGGCTGTAAAGTAGTATCCTGTTCAGAATGCCTATATAAAAGTGAGTTCCTAGAATTATATTTGGCCTTATGGTAAGCCTTTTTTATTATCCGATGACTATAGCTACGTTCACACAGACGTTTTTTAAGTTCATGTGACCGCAGCTCAAAGTCATCATCTGTTGAGCAGATGCGCCTCAGACGAAGGAACTGGCCAGTTGCTACTGCCCGTATCATGTGGGCAGGATGTGAGGAATCAGCATGGAGTAACATATTCGTAGAAGTAGGTTTTCTAAAAATATCCGTCTGAACCCTTCCCGATGAATCTCGTCTTAGTTTAACATCCAAAAATTCTATATGATCTGGATCCGATTTAACAGTGAGATGTATATTGCGGTCATTGTTATTAAGCCTCAAGATAAATTGTGCAAGAGACGCAGGTGTATCCTGCCAGATCAAGAGCACATCATCGATGTAGCGCGTCCACATAAGGACACGCTCCATCGACATCTCACGATCCGACATGAAGAGGTCCCTCTCCCACAGCCCCAGGAAGAGATTAGCATAGGCCGGCGCATAGGCCGCGCCCATCGCTGTCCCCTGGAGCTGCAGGAAGAAGGACCCCTTGAACGTGAAAAAATTATGAGTCAGCGTAAATTCCAGCAACTCGAGTATGAGAGCCCTCATACCCCTGCTGAATTTAGACATTTCCAAAAAATAACTAGTGGCGTTCAATCCGTCACTATGCCTTATATTAGTATACAGTGACTCTACGTCCGCTGTAACAAACAGAGTCCCCGCATCAAGTGATAAACCATCCATCCTGCGAAGTAACTGGTTAGTATCCTTCAGGGATGAGGGAAGGTCCTCGACCAATGGCTGTAACATTGAGTCAATCCAATGATTCACACATTCCAGGTAGTTACCCCCACCAGATACAATGGGGCGGCCAGGAGGATTCATGGAGTTCTTGTGAATTTTAGGAAGTAAATAAAATGTAGGTATCATTGGCTCAACAACAATCAGTGCAGATGCCAACTCTTTAGTGATGATATTGTTATCCATAGCTCTAGTGATAATCTCCCTAAGTTGGGTCTCAAAGGCGGACAAGGGGTTGAAAGTAAGTTTCTTATAGCAAATAGTGTTATTTAACTGCCTATAGACCTCTTTTTCATACATTGTCATTGGCCATACTACAATGTTCCCCACCTGCGTCTCTTGCACAATTTATCTTGAGGCTTAATAACAATGACCGCAATATACATCTCACTGTTAAATCGGATCCAGATCATATAGAATTTTTGGATGTTAAATTAAGACGAGATTCATCGGGAAGGGTTCAGACGGATATTTTTAGAAAACCTACTTCTACGAATATGTTACTCCATGCTGATTCCTCACATCCTGCCCATATGATACGGGCAGTAGCAACTGACCAGTTCCTTCGTCTGAGGCGCATCTGCTCAACAGATGATGACTTTGAGCTGCGGTCACATGAACTTAAAAAACGTCTGTGTGAACGTAGCTATAGTCATCGGATAATAAAAAAGGCTTACCATAAGGCCAAATATAATTCTAGGAACTCACTTTTATATAGGCATTCTGAACAGGATACTAATTTACAGCCTATTAGGTTTGTAACTAATTTCCATAGCCAGTTTGATGAATTACGTAGGGTCCTTTCGAGATCTTGGCCGATTTTGATGGCTGACCCTATTTTATCTAAAATTCTACCTGATCGACCACTTATTACCTATCGTCGAGCTAGGAATCTTCGTGATCATTTGGTACACAGCCACTACGCCCCTGCTCCTCCTTCTCATTTTTTTAGCCACCTAATCCCTAGACGGGGATGCATTCCTTGTGGTCACTGCGTGGCCTGTGCGAATGTTGAACATAGCTCTGTATTCACTGATTCTTCGGGATCACGTGAAATTAATATACGTAAACTTATAACTTGTACCACTAAGAACGTGATTTATTTCGCTACCTGTCCATGCTCCCTGATATATATAGGCTTGACCACCAGACAATTAAAAATCCGTGTCAGGGAGCATGTACTAGGTATACAGGCCGCTGTGGGACATGAGGACGCTTCTACCCTTAAGACCTTACCCCGCCATTTTAAATTACATCATCATTGTGATGCTGGTGGTTTGAGGATCAGGGGTATTGATGCATTAGAGGTAGGCATACGTTGTGGTAGAGTCTCACGACGTCTGGCTCAAATGGAGACACATTGGATTTGGAGGCTTAATACGGTCCATCCTAATGGGCTGAATGAGAGCCTCAGCTTTGCTCCCTTTCTGTGACTGCCTGGCATGCTGCATACTTGTGCCATTTTCCACTACTAATGGTGTGGTTTTATTGTGTTTTTATTATGTTTTTAACTTTTTTCTTCTCCTTTCTTTTTAGTTTCTTACACTATGATATTGCCTACTTTGTGTCGGTTGCCCGGTGGATTCCAACCATCTGAATGAGATGCTGATTGCTTCCCCTTCCCTTCCTTCCCCCCCTCCCCTCCCCTTTTTCTCCCTGTTGTCCATCATCACTTGGATATACAGCCTTTTGCTCCTGTTTGTCTGTACTTGGAGTATGTCACATGTATTTTGTTAATTAGTGCTGTATGGTATATATGTTATGCAATTTACTGTATTATCATTGAATTATTATTATTATTATCTGTTGGATTATGCCTGTACCATACATTGCTATATTGTGATTTTGGGACCTTTTTTCATGGCCCGAGTATATATTCTGTATTATATATTATATATTACATATTCTATATATTCTATGTATACGAAGTGGTGTTATTGCTTATATGATATTATGTTTTATTTTGGACATTGTATACTCTTATATACATCTCTATGCAATCTCAGTAATTTCTTATGGCCATAAATTGACAGACTTATATTCCCATTGTGTTATTATTATCAGCACTTCTCTAGTATTCCCTGAGGCTGCGCCGCTGATGTGGCGCATGTGCTTTCGGCTCCCCCGCTCCCATGCGGCCTTCGGCGTCTCCCAGCCTCAGTGGTTGCCATGGTGCTCCCCTGTGGCTTGACGCCGACGCCGCTCGTGACCGCGGCTGCTGCGAACGCGGATGCGTCACTTCCGGTCAGATGGCGCCGCCACTTCCGGTTTCTCCGGTATTTAACTGGCATTTTCATTTCATTAGCTATACCCCCTGATGAAGGATTAACCCTCCGAAACGTGCTTTGGGGTGGGTGCTTGGATTTTGGAAGCCGCTGGGTGTTGTCCTCAGGTATATCATATTTGGTTTTATACCAGTATTGTGGCGCCAACTATGGTCAAACTGCACAATTATGTGAGTGAGTGCCATATTTTCTAGATATTCCTATTTTGAGCATTATTGTGGCGCCAACTATGGTCAAACTGCACAATTACGTGAGTGAGTGCCATATTTTCTAGATATTCCTATTTGAGGACATAGTGGATTTGTGTATACATTATTATATTATTAAACTATCACATCAGACTGGCTTTCCATTTTCCAGCCCCCTTTGCTGCTGTGCCCATTTGTTTTGGTCATGACACTACACTGTCCCTGTACCCCCACCTGTCCACTGGTTTTCGTTATATGTAATTATTAATACCAATAAACTTACATTTTATGATATTAAGTGTGGACCTTTTCATCGCTTTTTCTGGAGCTTTGCTCATGTTTCTGTCTATTAAATGGAAAGAAGGGGGAATATCTAAAGAAAAATATAATGGTGTTTACAGGGAATGCAGGGCAAGCATTAGAAGAGCTAAAGCCAGTAGGCAAATGAGGTTTGCAAGGGAGACCAAAAGCAATAAAAAATTATTTTTGTGGTATGTCAAAAGCAAAAGAAAAGTCAAACATGCTATAGGATTTTTACAGGCTGAAAAGGGTGAAGTGATCAAAATTGATGTTGAGAAGGCCGAACTTTTAAATTCCTATTTTGCATCTTTGTTCTCTAAGAAAGCAATTGTAACATCAACTGATCTTCAAAGTGCTATTGAAGGAATAAAATAATCCATACTATCTATAAACAGAGAAATAGTGAAGGAACACTTAGTTAATTTTAACGAATTTAAATCTCCTGGTACAGATGAATTACATTCTAGAGTATTGAAAGATATAGCAGAGGAAATTACACAATCACTAGCCAGCATCTTTGAAAAATCATGGAGAACAAGAGAAGTCCCAGAAGGTAGGAGAAGGGCAAATGTTGTCACTATCTGCAAAAAAGGAAGGAAGATGGAGCCAGGTAATTACAGGACAGTGAACCTTGCTTCTATACTAGGAAAGATTTTTGAACAAATTTTTAAATAGCATGTATGTAAGTACTTATAAGAATACAGTAGTTAACCAGAGCCAGCATGGGTTTGTAGCAAACAAGTCATGCCAGACTAATCTAACTTCCTTCTATGATGGAATCACTGACTGGGTGGACCAGGGAAATGCAGTAGATATAGTATATCTTGACTTCAGCAAAGCATTTGATAAATATCTCATATTATTCTTATTGAAAAAATAAACAACTATGGGATTGACAAGGCTACGGTTAGGTGGATTCGTAACTGGCTTAGTGATCGGATTCAAAGAGTGGTAATAAATGACAGCACATTCAATTGGAAGAGTGTTTCAAGTGGAGTACCACAAGGCTCTTTCCTGGCCGAATGTTGTTCAACATTTTTATAAATAATCTAGATAAGGGAACTGAAGGCAAGCTGATCAAATTTGCAGACAATTCAGAGCTAGGAGGGATAGTTAACATTAGAGAAGACAGAGAAAAGATTCAGAAGGATCTAGATAAGCTTGAACAATGGACAGTGGATAATAGAATGATATTTAACAAGGAGATATGCAAGATTCTACATCTGGGCAAGAAAAACAAAAATTACATCTACAGAATGGAAGGAATAGAACTAAACAACAGCACGTGTGAAAAAGACTTGGGTATACTAATGCATCACAGACTGCACATGAGTCAATAATGTGATGCAGCAGCAAAAAAGGCAAAGTGTTATGAATGGGTCACCGAGGAGGAATACAAGACAAAGCCAAGTCACAGAAAACCAGAGAGGTTGGTAACTACATGGATTGCAGACCCCTAATCCTAACCACACAACTAACAGCAGCTGTGGAGCATACCTACGATGATTCTAGATGCCTCATCACAGCCGGAGGACTAAATAAGCCTAAAGCAAGAAAAGGGAAAATCTAAAACTGCCCCAGAGCAGACCCCAAAGGAATAGGCAGCCCCCACACATGTATTGACGGTGAGACAAGATGAAAACACGAACACAGGTAGAAAAATAGGCTGAGCAAATGATGGGGCCCACACTAGCTACAAAGGACAGGAAAGGAAAGATACTCTCTGCAATCACGCCAAAAAAACATGCAAAAATGTCCAACACTTCTAATAGCAAAAAATACCCTGAAGTCACTAGACTTCTCCCACTATATCAGCACTCTGGCATATTCTGAGAACAGAGTAAAAAAAAGGCCAATCTAATAAGGGACAAAAAACAAACTGGCACATACAGTGACATAAGAGTGGAAATTCAGCACAGCCCCAGCCGGGGCTGGCTGACCACACAAAAAACTGAATAGACCAAACCAAATCAAATGTTAACATTAGCAAAGACGACTTAGCTTGAGAAGGCAGGAACTGAGCTGGAAACTAAGACCTCCGGAGGCAGGAAAAAATCACCAGCATGGGAATAAGGAGTCGGCTGTCTTAAATCCAGCCTGAGACTCCAGATGTCCACTCCTCTTCCTCATTATCAGATGGCAGGTCTCTGTTAACTAGATCAGCTTCACTACCTCCTGCCACCACCAGAGGGAGCCCGGAAAGAGAACTCACAACTCCTCTGTCAGCACAACCAGCTCCCTCACCAGAAACCAGACGCAGACAAGAAAATGAGTTCACAACAGCAAACACAGTTTTAGGATGTGTTAAGAGAAGCATAGAGTCTAGATCCCATGACAAAATTTTTCCCATCTACTCCTCTTTGGTCAGGCCTCATCTGGAATACTAATAACAAAAGACTGACTGGCACTTCCAAGCTAATGTGAACAGGTGCATACGAAGAGCAGCCACCTCCATATACAATATACAAAAGAAGTTGCACTTTGTCGTGGTAAGGCACTTTTTGACAGTAAGGGAGATCAATGATTGGACTAGTCTGCCACAAAAGGTGGTGAGTTCTCCTTCAATGGAAGTCTTCAAATTAAGGCTGGACAGACATCTGTCTGAGATGGTTTAGTTAATCCTGCATTGACCAGGGGGTTGTACATGATGACCCTGAAGGTCATTTTCAACTCTAACATTCTATGATTCGATGAAGGGGAATTTTGATTTTTTAAGAATTTTTCATTAATTTTTAATTCAATCTTTAGTTAATTAAGTCTCTCCCTTGTTCTATTTTTGGTGCTGTTATTTGTAATCTGCCTCAATAAAAAATGTATGTTTTAATATGTAGTTAACTATGCATAACAGTCATGCACAAACGTGAAGCCAGGAAATATACTGATGAAGGATATGATGTGCGGCAAAAAAGACCCAAGACAACATACTCAGAAGGGAGGTAAGAAAATTTCTAAAACAATCCGCAGGGAGGAGATTGGAATAAAGCAAAATCCTCTAAACTGCATGCTTGCAAATGCCAGAAGCCTGACAAACAAGATGGAAGAACTAGAAGCAGAAATATCTATAGGTAACTATGACATAGTGGGAATAACCAAGACATGTTTAGGATGAAAGCTATGACTGGGTAGTTAACTTACAGGGTTATAGTCTGTATAGTAAGGATCGTAAAAATCGGAGAGGAGGAGGGGTTTGTCTTTATGTAAAGTCTTGTGTAAAGCCCACTTTAAGGGAGGATATTAGCGAAGGGAATGAGGATGTCGAGTCCATATGGGTCGAAATACATGGAGGGAAAAATAGTAACAAAATTCTCATTGGGGCCTGTTACAAACCCCCAAATATAACAGAAATCATGGAAAGTATACTACTTAGGCAGATAGATGAAGCTGCAACCCATAATGAGGTCCTTGTTATGGGGACTTTAACTACTCGGATATTAACTGGGCAACAGAGACTTGCGAAACTCATAAAGGCTACAGGTTTCTGCTGAAAACCAAGAAAAATTATCTTTCACAATTGGTGCAGAATCCAACCAGAAGATTAAACACCTTCTTCTCCACGGTATTCACTGTGGAAAGTAAAATGCTAGGGGAAATGCCGAGAGACAAAGAAAACCCTATAATAAGGGTCACCAATCTAACCCAAGAAGAGGTGCAAAACCGGCTAAATAAGATTAAAATGGATAAATCTCAGGGTCTGGAAGGCATACACCCACGAGTACTAAGAGAACTAAGTAATGTAATAGATAGACAAACCATTATTTCTTATATTTAGGGACTCTATAGAGATGGGGTCTGTTCCACAGGACTGGCGCATAGCAAATGTGTACCAATATTCAAAAAGGACTCTAAAAGTGAAACTGGAAAAAAGTGGCCCGGATGTCTTCCTGGAACATAACAATATTGTATCTTACAGTGATTAGGTTCTTTAGAAGGACATAGATCTGGGGATTTATTCTGATGGAATATAGGCTGAACTGGATGGACCAACGTCTTTTTTCAGCCTTGCTAACTATGTTACTATGTTACTATGCACAAAAAATTTGGAACTTTGTTGTGACAAAATTCTGAGCTTTATTAATTCCCCCATTATATGTAAAAAAATAGAAATTAAATTACAATATACAACAGCAATCATGTAAAGCAATCTAGAAATTTGAAGTTAGAAGATTAAAATATGTTCCAAGCATGCTATGACAAAATGTTTCTATCAATCAGATTGAGCTGCAAGGTTGTGATGTTACTGCTTATGTCACCACCAAGGGAACAATATCATTCTGAAGAAAAAAGGTGTTATGCACTAGCTGACCCTGTGATGCACGCATTTGTTGTCCCAATATGTTAAGGCTTTTTATTTCTGAAACAAGTCTGAACTCTACTAGCAGTGATCACTTTACAGTCGCCTGGAAGCATTTCCACAAACATTGGCAAAATGAGCTATATAAACAGTTGCTTAAAATGTATATAAAAACAGATCTAACACTAAACTTACAATCTTGGAGGAATTTGATTTTCATTTATTTTAAATGTCAACAGGTCTGAGTTAGTCTACAACATCCTCATTGCTTTCCCTCTGGAAAGAAAATATCAGGTACCCAGACTAAAAGATTGGAGTTCATTGATGATAAAGTTCAAATAATCCTTTGTTCCGTATATTTCCCCACCGATGTGAACATAAATGAGCTCTTTATAGAAAGTCGGCTAAATGTACCATTTTAGAGTTTACAGAAACTGTTTATTTAAAGTACTTAGACTACCAGGTCCGCAGGGTAGGCTTTCCCTTCTAAAATAAACAGCCACCCATTTGATAACCATTAGCAAATGGAACCTTTAAGACAAGAGACTCACAAGAAGCAGGTTAACGCTTCCTTTTAATTACAACGTAATAGTGATACTTAAAGTCAGCAAAGTCCTAGCATTCCTGAGTTGTTTAAAATACACGAACTTGATAGTTATTGTTAGGACATATTATGTCAATCTTGCCTTGGAATATAAAAAAAAAAAATTGATGTAGAAAAGAAATAGCTTTTCTTTCTTTTGCATTTTCTGAATATTATACGGGTGAGCTCGTTTTTTAAAGTTCAATATAGCATTTTTAAAATGAGCCAAAATTTAACTTTTAGATTTCACTTTTTTTAACAGATTAACAAAAATGCTAAAAATCTTTGTCAATAATACCTGAGAAATATTTTAAGATATCTACAGAGTTCATTTTATTTACTTTATATATTTTTTTTAGGAAACTGAAGTAACTCTGGGGTCTAAGCACAAAATCTGTTAACAGGCCCCCAAACTACCATGTGCAGTCTGGTGTTTATATTGTACATGAGTAATTCCACTGCACATTTGTGAGATGTTGTAAATAAAAAGGTCATTATTTCAGTAATTCTACAAACTATGTGGGAAAAGATTCAATACAGTGGGTGACAAAATATCAGTATTTTGACTCCTCCCGAGACTTAATCATGGTGTCGCTATGGATAAAGAGATGATAATAAGTATTGTAATGTAGAAAGAAGTCATAATTGCATGCAGTGGGACATGCGTAAGGGGTGAAGTGCAGGAAGAGCCGAGGGAGGGCTGCCTCCTCTGCTCCATGCCCGGAACCATTGAACAGGGCAGCAGGTTCCCCGGGTACAGAGAAGGGGCTGAGCACAGGAAGCCAAAAGAGCAGAAAGCGGGAAAACAGCTTGTGCTTTACTCAGAGCAGCCTCGGCAGCAGACGGAGGAAGACGCTGACGCAGACAGGGGGAGAGACAGAGCTCCAGGTCACAGAGTAAAGACCAGGGAACCACGCACAGAGATGGCAGATCATGAGTACGTGAGACTGTGTACTGCGGAGACAGCAAAGGTGCGCCCAGAACCCTGTGGACAGACTGAAACCCGCAGAGAAGCGGAGGCCTGTATAGAGACTGAGGCCAGAGCAGAGACCGTAGCCTGTGACTACGTAAAGCTGGTGTCTGCAGTGAAAGATGAGGTGTGTCCTGACCCCCGTGTGAAGTCTGTGTCCAGTGCAAAGACAGCAGCTAGTGCAAAGACAGCAGCTAGTGCAAAGACAGCTGCTATTGCAAATTACAGCAGTTAGTGCAAAGACAGCAGCTAGTGCAAAGACAGCAGCTAGTGCAAAGACAGCAGCTAGTGCGAAGACGGCAGCTAGTGTGAAGACAGCAGCATGTGCAGAGGCAGTGATCCATGCTAGGAGATCTAACAGGGGACGTAGTGTTGTTCCCCCTGTAAGAGACTGTGTGCTGTGATAAGACATCCCTGCAAAGAGACTGCACCCAGTGACAGGGCTGTGACCTGCTTAGAGCGACTATACCACTTACAAAGTTCCGGTGACCCTTGTGTTAATGCAGAGCCCCTGATTCCGGTGGGAAAGCACCACTGTGGAGTTGGAAAGAAGGACTTGGAGCATAGGGAATATAGTTTGTCTCATACCCCTCTGGCTCCTGCAGTAACTCCACATATTTCGGCCGGACATTGTTAAAGGCACAGAATACAGAGTACTTCAGACTACAAGCGCTGCTGGTGATTCGGTGCCAACGTTGGAGAAGACTGATCCCTTCAATCAAGACCCCTGCAGACTGATAAGTTCCCTATAGGAAAATTATCTTTATTGCTGTTCAATACTGTTCATGCTTTTTGGCTGCTTGCCTAACTTGTTTTCATATTATATTTATATCTACACTGTTAGTTCTGCCAGTGTTATTCCCTGTAAATAAACCTCCCTTTAACTGTTGGTCTGTCTGTTCTGTGGTGACATACTCTTCTCCTGCACCTTATTACACATGCAAGCATAAATTAAATTACATATAGACATAGGGTCGACAATGAAGTAGAGATAATCATACAATCATATAATGTTAGAGTTGTAAGGGACCTCCAGGGTCATCGTGTCCAACCCCCTGCTCAATGCAGGATTAAATAAACCATCTCAGACAGATGTCTGTCCAGCCTCTGTTTAAAGACTTCCATTGAAGTAGAACACACCACGTCTCATGGCAGCCTGTTCCACTCATTGATCACCTTCACTGTCAAAAAGTTTTTTCTAATATCTAATCTGTATCTTCTCCCTTTTAGTTTCATCCCATTTCTTCTTGTGTGTCCATGTGCATATGAGAATCAGAATGATCCCTCTACACTGTGACATCCCTTCAGATATTTGTAGACAGCTATTAAGTCTCCTGTTAGCCTTCTTCTTTGCAGGCCAATAATGCAATAAGCAAATAATCATAGAATCATAGAATCGTAGAGTTGGAAGGGACCTCCTGGGCCATCTGGTACAACCCCCTGCTCAAAGCAGGATTCGCTAAATCATCCCAGTCAGATGTCTGTCCAGCCTCTCTTTGAAGACTTCCATTGAAGGAGAACTCACCACTTCTCGTGGCAGCCTGTTTCACTCATTGATCACTCTAACTGTCAAAAAGTTTTTTCTAATATCTAATCTGTGTCTCCTCCCATTCAGTTTCATCCCATTTCTTCTAGTCTTTCCTTGTGCAAATGAGAATAAAGATGATCCTTCTACAATGTGACAACCCTTTAGATATTTGTAGACAGCTATTAAGTCTCCTCTCAGTCTTCTCTTTTGCAAACTAAACATTCCCAAATCCTGCAACCTTTCCTCATAAGACAGGGTTTGCAGACCGGTCACCATTCTGGTCGCTCTTTTCTGAACTTGCTCCAGTTTGTTGATGTCTTTTTTAAAATGTGGTGCCCAAAACTGGACACAATATTCCAGATGAGGTCTGACCAAAGAGGAGTAGAGGGCAATAATGACTTCACGTGATCTAGACTGTATGCTTCTGTTGATACATCCTAGAATTGCATTTGCCTTTTTTGCTGCTGCATCACAATGTTGACTCATATTCAGACTGTGATCTATTAGTATACCCAAGTCTTTTTCACATGTGCTGTTGCTTAGCCTTATTCCTCCCATTCTGTATATGCTTTTTTCATTTTTATTGCCCAGATGTAGTACTTTGCATTTTTCCCTGTTAAAAACCATTCTGTTAGTTGCTGCCCACTGCTCCAGTTTACTTATATCTTTTTGAATCCTCTCTCTCTCTCTTCTCTAGTATTAGCTATCCCTCCTAGCTTTGTGTCATCAGCAAATTTAACCAATTTACCCTCAATTCCTTCATCTAAATCGTTGATAAAGATGTTGAACAATACAGGGCCCAGGACAGAGCCCTGTGGTACCCCACTTGAGACATTCTTCCAACTGGATGTGCAGCCATTTACGACCACTCTTTGGGTCCGATCACTAAGCCAGTTATGAATCCACCTAACAGTTGCGTTGTCCATTCCATATTTAGTCATTTTTTCAATAAGGATTGTATGAGATACTTTGTCAAATGCTTTGCTGAAGTCAAGATATCTACAGCATTTCCTTGATCCACCCAATCAGTGATTCTGTCATAGAAGGAAATTAAGTTAGTCTGACATGACTTGTTAGTTACAAACCCATGCTGACTCTGTTTAATCACTTCATTCTTATCCAGGTACTGACATACATGTTGTTTAATAATTTGTTCAAAGATCTTTCCTGGTATAGAAGTCAGACTCACCGGTCTATAGTTGCCTGGGTCCATCTTCTTCTCCTTTTTGAAGATAGGAACAACATTTGCTCTTCTCAAGTCTTCTGGGACTTCTCCTGTTCTCCAAGAATTTTCCTAGATTATGGAGAGGGGTTCAAAAATTTCTTCTGCTATCTCCTTCAGCACTCTGGGGTGTAATTCATCTGGACCTGGAGACTTGAATTCATTTAGGTTAGCTAAGTGTTTCCTAAGTGTTGCCTTTTATATATAAACTTTTTTCCTTTCAGGTCATCGAGGGTTAATGTCTGTTCCCCCCGGTAGCCACTGGTGTAATTACATGGCTGTTGAATTTGCTTATGCAGGTGGTGACCACTGCCACCTGCCTTCTAAGGGTCACCTGATGCATCAGCTGACCATCAGTGTTAGAGGTCATTCTGCAGCGACCACTGGGAGAGAAAGAGCATGCTGGGAGCGGTGCCTCAGCTGTTTATGGTGTATCTGGTGTCGTGATCATGCTGTGCGGTGCTTTACAGCAGAAAGCTAAGAGTTGATTGTCTTTACCTTGTTTGTCATATTTACCCTTGGTGTTGTATTAGTGCAGCGGTGGGACCAGTGTCCGCACTTGCCAATTCCCTACTTAGGGATGGCAGGGCAAACGAGAGCTAAGGTATCCTGCTCGGTGACGGCTTGAAAGAAGCCATATAGGGACATCGGGATAAGCCAGTGCACAGCCTTAGGAGAGTGCAGGAGGTGTCCATTCCTCATTCCCTATCGCAGGGCCCACCATTGTAATTGTGTCCCCGGTGTTCCCTTGTTTGTTTGCTGTTTTGTGACTGACCAATCGTTGGGTCGTGTCGCACTAGTCATTCACTACCATGACACTTCTTTGTTTGACTGCTTGTGACTATCCATCTTCCTCTTGGTTACATTCTAGAGGTTTTCAATGGGGTTCAGGTCTTTAGATTGGGCTGGCCATGACAGGGATTTGATGTGGTGATCCTTCATCCACACATTGATTGACTCAGCTGTGTGGCATGATGCCTTGTCCTGCTGGAAAAAACAGCCCTCATAGTTGGGGAACATTGCCTGAGCAGACGGAATCAACTGTTTTTCCAGGATAACCTTGTATGCAGCTTGATTCATAGATCCTTCGCAAAGATTATTCTGCCCAATTCCAGCCTTGCTGAAGCATCCCCAGATCATCACCGATCCTCCACCAAATTTCACAGTGGGTGCAAGACACTGTGGCTTGTACACCTCCGCAGGACTCCATCTAACCATTAGACGACCAGGTGTTGGGCAAAGCTGAAAATTAGACTCATCAGAGAAGATTACCTTACTCCAGTCCTCTATGATCCAATCTTTATGGTCTTTGGCATACTTCTGCCTGGCTCTCCTTTGCTTCTCATTGATGACAGGCTTTTTTATAGCTTTACATGACTTGAGCCCTGCCTCTAGGAACTGTTATTGCCATGCACTTCACCCAAGCTGCCATTTGCCATTCCTTTTGTAGGTCACTTGATGTCATCCTGTGGTTGCTGAGTGACATTCGAATAAGATGACAGTCATCCTGGTCAGTGGAGAGTCGTTTTCGCCCTCTGCCAGTCTGTAGCTTTGTTGTTCCCAATATCTGCTGCTAGAGCTTGTTGTAATGGATTGCCGTCTTAGAAATCTTAAGGATGGAGGCAGCATGATGCTGAGGGAGGGGCTATTTTCCTCCTAGAACACAGATTTTCCTAGAATAGTTTGCGGACTCCAAATACAAAGCCTCAAAGAGCTAGAAGAGCCGAATCCACTCTCAAGTGACCCCATTTGGGAAATTATAACCATTTGGGAATGTAGCTACAGGTGTAGTGACGATTTTGTCTCCGTGGGTGTTTTCCAGAAACAAGCAGTAGTAAATGTTGCTGAGTGACCAGTACATTGTGCTCAGCTAATGTTTCTAGAGACATGCACTTGTAAATTAGGCAGGCTCTCATTGCTACAGAAATGCCAAACATGTGGATGCTAAATGTTGTTTAGGCACACTGGGGCTCAGAAGGGAGAGGGGTAATTGAATTTGGGAGCACAGAATTCCCTGGATTTCTTTTTAGGGGCGAGAAGCCATTTTTCTTTTCCAGAGCCTTTGTACTATTAGTAACGTGGAAGCCTCTAGGAAACAGGTCAAAATTAGATCAAAATTTGTCCCACAATTCCTGCTGAATGTAGGATGTGCGATAGCAATCACATTGTGCCAATGGGAGCGGAGAGGGAGTTCCCTGCGATGCCCCTCGACTTCGTTGTCACTATTGACAGCGGCATCAGAGGGGTTAAACGTGGGCATTGGTGCAGGGTGTCAGCTCTCAAATAGAGCAGAAACCTGCATTTGATTGCTGTGGTGCTCAGCATATTATCAGAGCAGCTTGTGGGAACGCAGCTCCCTCAGCACCATATGTATAAGGTGGAAACTATGAAGGGGTTAATCTGCTATTTAACATTGCCAACTGAAGCTTTGGGCCAAAAACATCCCCAATAGATATGAGTGAGCACTTAAATGCTTTGATGCTCATTACTCGAACTGAGCAATTCCTAATGCTCATTTCGAGTAACGACTATAATGGGAGTTAATGGGAACTTCGAGCATTTTTCTGGCAGACCCTACTGGGAGGTAGTGAAAATGTTGAAATGGATGGAAAAAGTGCTGAATGAAAGGAGAATAGCATGTTGAAGACCCCTGGAAGCATCTCTGACTCCCAGATTGCTGCAGAGAACAATGGTGTCACTTTTACTCCACTTTTGAACTGACAATGAAACATTCAAAATTGTAGAGGACTTGTTGTTTAGAGGAAAAAATATTAAGAAACATTTTTTCCTGTAGGCCTGAATCACACATGCGAGAAACTCGGACCAGTCTTGCATCTTAATACCCGACACTGTTGCCGGCACTCGGGAGCGGAACATGTGGCTGTATAGAAATGCATGCAGCTGCACGCTCCGCTCCCAAGTGCCAGCGGCAGTGCCGGGTATTGACTTGCGAGACTCGTCCGAATTTCTTGCAAGTCTGACTCCGGCCTTATTATGATGTATATATATGACAAAGTATTTTTTTTTTTCTCAAATAATAATTTAAAGCGAACTTGTGAGCTGTTTTGGCCGCTATAAGATGCCACTGCCTTTCAGGGCTTATCTACAGCATTCTCTAATGCTGTAGATAAGTCCCCAATCTGACCTGCAAGATAAGAAAAATAAGTTTTATTATACCCAGGGATGGTCCGGTCCGATCGGTGTTGCAGGTCTGGGTCCGGCACCTCCCTGTCATGATCCCAGTGCAGGTTTTGACCTGCACGTCAGGGGTTAATGTCTGGAGCCCAGTGCAGGCTTTGACCTGCATGCCTGGGGTTAATCATGGTGGCCTCTCTTTGGTTCAGGGAGAGCTTCTTATACCCCTGAGAAACTCCAATCCCCGTCAGTTATACTTTTGCCTTTGGCTGAGTGTGTTGACCCCTGTGTGCCTGTTCGTTGTCTTATATCTTGCTTATGTGGTTCTGACCCAGTTCTGTTCCCCGTTGTGAGTTTGCCTGTTGATTCTGTACTGCACTACCCTCTCTGTGTATGACTCATTGCCTGTGACCTGACTACTCTCTGCTCTCCCCTCTTGTACTTTGCAGCTATCTCCGGGTATTTCTCATTGGCTACGTCCTGACTATCCTTCCTGTCTAATCCTCTGGTTTTGTCATGCTATCTCATGCTTTGACCCCGGCTTGATCTGTTTTCTTCCCTGTATATGCCCCATGGTAACTTTGTCCCGTAGTTACCCTGCTAGGAGTTTTCCTGCAGCTCCTAGCTCTCTGAGGTTTAGGCCACACCCCCAGTAGTCACATGCTTCAGGTCCTGCTGTTCTGAAGTACGCACCTTCTCTGCTGCTGCCCACTCCACAGGTATCTCTGAGCACAGTTTGTTTTACTCAGAACACGCGCACTGGCTCAGTGAGCAAGTTCAGTGCGGTGTTCCTGACATTATAACTGACCGTGAATGTTTTTTTCTCTCTCCTCACTTCTGCAGCAAGAACCCAATGTGTGCTTTATCTGAGCAGGTGAAATTCTTGACTCAGTCGCTGCAGAAGCTAAGTTTGGAACACCAAGCTCTGGCCCAGTCCCAACGGCAGGTTGTGGACTCGGTTCACGGGGTGCTTTCCGTAGGCTTTCATCAGGTGGGGAATAGAGATGTCATTTTAGTCCCACCCGAATCCCCGGTTTAATTGCCAGATATGTTTGCTGGTAACAGAAATGAATTTAGAGCATTTAAGGAGGGCTGTAAGCTTTTTTTCTCCTTGAGACCCCGCTACTCTGGGGATGAGAAACAGAGGGTGGGGTGGTTATATCCCTGCTTAGGGGGCCCCCACAAGCCTGGGCATTTTCGCTTTCCTCTTCTGCCCCTGAGAGAATGACTGTGGATGCGTTTTATGAGGCCTTAGGGCTTATTTATGATGAGCCTGATAGAGTTCGTTTGGCTGAGGACAAGGTGATGAGTGTCTGTCAGGGGAAGCACTTGGCCGAGTGGTTCTGTTCTGAATTCAGATGTTGGGCAGCCGAGATCTCTTGGAGTGATGCCGCCCTTCGGGGGCTGTTCCGTAGAGGCCTGTGTGAACATCTGAAGGATGCCCTGGCACTCCATCCTCCATCTGACTCCCTGGAGGATGCCATGACTCAAGCGGTTCGCATGGATCACAGACTGCGGGCAAGAGGGGTTATGCAACTTGAAACACCATTATTCTCCAGTGGGGGTTAGACCCGGACTCTTCCTGTGGTTATGGAGGTGAGCGCTGTCACCTGTGAGAAGGAAAGAAGACGGCGCCGGGAGAAGCAGTTGTGCTTCTACTGTGGGGAATCTGGACATTGGAACAAGGACTGCCCCTCCTGCCCATCATCCTCCAAGATGGCGGGAAACAACTAGGTCTGGTTAGTAGTCGAGGAGGCTACCCAGACCTTCAGGTACAATTTTCCTCACGTACAAACATTGTGCTGCAGATGGAACTGGAACTTGGTAATGGTCCGGTTCAGACTACTGCTTTTGTTGACTGTGGTTCTGCTTTGAACCTGATTGATACCCAAATTATGACTCTTAATAAGATAGGGACAGTCAGGCTTCAGGATCCTGTTAAACTTGTGGCAATTGACTCATCCCCTCTTACCCAGGACCATATCTGTTTCAGGTCTGAATTTTTTTCTCTAAAAGTGGGTCCCACTCATGTGGAAAAATTAAGCTGTCTTGTGTTAGATAACTTGCCTGCAGGACTGGTACTGGGGATGCCTTGGCTTCAACACCATAACCTACCATTGAATGGGTAACAGGGGAGATTACTCAATGGGGATACAAGGATAAATGTTGTAACCTGGGACACCTTGTTAACTCTGTTAAATCCTTATCTGTGTCGTCTGTCGGTCTGGAAGATATTCCGGAGTACCTGAAGGATTTTGAAGACATTTTTTCTGAAAGTGAGGCTGAGGCGCTGCCACCACATAGACCCTATGATTGTGCCATTGAGTTAGTACCCGGAGCCAAGCTACCTAAGGCTCAATTGTTCAATTTGTCCAGGCCTGAGCACCAAGCCATGAAGGAGTACATAGCTGAGAGTCTCCGCAAAGGGCATATCAGGCCTTCTGTGTCACCCGTGGCAGCAGGATTCTTCTTTGTGAAGAAGAAAGATGGTGGTTTGCGGCCGTGCCTCGACTTTTGGGAACTTAACAAGATAACGGTTAGGAACACTTACCCACTTCCCCTCATCCCAGACTTATGTAACCAGATAGCTGGGGCCCAATGGTTCTCCAAGTTAGATCCCCGGGGGACCTACAATCTGATAATGGTTTGGGAAGGGGACGAGTGGAAAACTGCGTTCCTCACATCAGAAGGACTCTTTGAAAACCTGGTAATGCCGTTTGGGTTAACTAATGCACCCGCTAATTTCCAGAATTTCATCAATGTTGTGTTTTCTGACCTGATAGGCCATGGACTCATCTCTCCATGGATTTTATTACCGGTCTTCCACCTTCCAGGGGCAATACTGTGGGTGGTGGTGGATAGGTTTTCGAAACAGGCCCATTTTATTCCCTTGGCAGCATTATCCTCAGCAGAAACATTGTCAAGGTTGTTTGTGCAGCATGTGGTCCAATTGCATGGGGGTACCCCTGGATGTTGTGTCTGACAGAGGTGTGCAGTTTGTGGCCAAATTTGGGAGGGCATTCTGTATGAAACTGGGCATCTCACTCTCCTTCTCGTCGGCATATCACCCGGAGAGTAATGACGGAACACACCAATCAATCCCTGGAACAAATTCCCACCTGGGACTATTTAATAAAGTTAAAAAAAAAATAAAAAAAAGTGTTAAAATAAATTTAAAAAAATTGCCAAATAAATTAGAAAAAAAAAAAAATATTCCCCCAAATAAATTCTTTTTTGGAAATAAAAGAAAAGAAACAATAAAAGTACACATATTAGGTATCACCGCATCCGTAACTACCCGCCCTATAAAACTGTCCCATTAGTTAACCCCTTTAGCGAACCCCTTAAAAAATAAAAATAAAAAACGAAGCAAAAATAATGATTTATTATCATACCGCCAATCAAAAAGTGTAATAACGCGCGATCAAAAAGACGCATATAAATATCCATGGTACCGCTGAAAACGTCATCTTGTCCCGCAAAAAATGAGCTGCCAAACAGCGTCATCAGCGAAAAAATAAAAAAGTTATAGCTCGCAGAATAAGGCGATGCAAAAATAATTATTTTTTATATAAAATAGTTTTCATTGCATAAAACCGACAAAACATAAAAAAACGACCTAAATGAGGTATCGCTGTAACTGTACTGACCCAAAGAATAAAACCGCTTTATCAATTTTACCGCACACGGAACGGTGTAAACGCACCCCCCAAAAGAAATTCATGAAACGCTGGTTTTTCTTCATTCTGCATCCCAAAAATTGGAATAAAAAGCGATCAAAAGATGTCACGTGCCCGAAGATAATACCAATAAAAACGTCAACTCATACCGCAAAAAATAAGACCTCACATGACTCGGTGGGTGAAAATATGGAAAAATTATAGCTCTCAATATGTGGTGATGCAAAAACTATTTTTACAATAAAAACCGTCTTTTAGCGTGCGACAGCTGCCAAATATAAAAACCGCCATAAATAGTAAATCAAACCCCCCGTTATCACCCCCTTAGTTAGGGAAAAATAATAAAATTAAAAAAAGTATTTATTTCCATTTTTCCATTAGGGTTAGGGCTAGGGTTAGGGTTAGGGTAGGGTTAGGGTTAGGGCTAGGGCTAGGGTTAGGGTTAGGGCTAGGGTTAGGGTTAGGGCTAGGGTTAGGGCTGAGATTAGGGTTAGGGGTGTGTTGGGGTTCGGGTTGGAGTTAGAATTGGGTGTTTCCACTGTTTGGGCACATCAGGGGCTCTCCAAATGCAACATGGCGTCTGATCTCAATTCCAGCCAATTCTGAGTTGAAAAAGTCAAATGGTGCTCCTTCCCTTCCAAGCTCTGCCATGCGACCAAACAGTGTTTTATCCCCACATGTAGGGTATCAGCCTATTCAGGTCAAATTTCAAAACAATTTTTGGGGTCCAATTTCTCCTGTTACCCTTAGGAAAATAAAAAATTGGGGGCAAAAATATCATTTATATGGAAAAAAATGATTTTTTTATTTTCACGTCCGAGCGTTATAAACTTCTGTGAAGCACTTGGGGGCTCAAAGTGCTCACCACACATCTAGATAAGTTCCATGGGGGGTCTAGTGTCCAAAATGGGGTCACTTGTGGGGAGTTTCAATAGTTTAGGTACATCAGGGGCTCTCCAAACGCACATGACACCCGCAGACCATTCCATCAAAGTCTGCATTCCAAAACGTCACTGCTTCCCTTCCGTGCCCTGACGTGTGTCCATACAGTAGTTTTCTCCCACATATGGGGTGTCAGCGTACTCATGACAAAATGGACAACAATTTTGGGGTCCAATTTCTCCTGTTACCCTTGGGAAAATGAAAAAATTGGGAACTAATTGATCATGTTTGTAGAAAAAATACGATTTTTTTATTTTCATGCCCTGGCATTATAAACTTCTGTGAAGCCTTTGGGGGTTCAAAGTGCTCACCACACATCTAGATAAGTTCCTTAGGGGGTCTCGTTTCCAAAATGGGGTCATTTGTGGGGGTTTCCACTGTTTAGGTACATTAGGGGCTCTCCAAAGGCAACATGACACCCGCAGACCATTCCATCAAAGTCTGCATTCCAAAACGTCACTACTTCCCTTCCGAGCCCTGACGTGTGTCCATACAGTAGTTTTCTCCCACATATGGGGTGTCAGCATACTCAGGACAAATTGGACAACAACTTTTGGGGTTCAATTTCTCCTGTTACACTTGGGAAAATAAAAAAATTGGGGACTAATTGATCATGTTTGTGGAAAAAATACGATTTTTTTATTTTCATGCCCTGGCATTATAAACTTCTGTGAAGCCTTTGGGGGTTCAAAGTGCTCACCTCACATCTAGATAAGTTCCTTAGGGGGTCTAGTTTTCAAAATGGGGTCATTTGTGGGGGGTTTCCACTGTTTAGGTACATTAGGGGCTCTCCAAAGGCAACATGACACCCGCAGACCGTTCCATCAAAGTCTGCATTCCAAAACGTCACTACTTCCCTTCCGAGCCCCGACGTGTGCCCATACAGTAGTTTTCTCCCACATATGGGGTATCAGCATACTCAGGACAAATTGGACAACAACTTTTGGGGTCCAATTTCTCCTGGTACCCTTGGAAAATAAAAAAATGGTGACTAAAAGATCATGTTTGTGGAAAAAATACGAATTTTTTATTTTCACGCCCGGGCGTTATAAACTTCTGTGAAGCACTTGGGGGGTTCAAAGTGCTCACCACACATCTAGATAAGTTCCTTGGGGGGTCTAGTTTACATAATGGTGTCATTTGTGGGGGGTTTCCACTGTTTAGGTACATCAGGGGTTTTCCAATCGCGACATGGTGTCCGATCTCAATTCCAGCCAAAAACGTCAAATGGCGCTGCTTCCTTTCCGAGCTCTGCCATGCGCCCAAATAGTGGTTTACCCCCACATGTGGGGTATCAGCGTACTCAGGACAAATGGCACAATAACTTTTAGGGTCCTGTTACCCTTGGAAAAATAAGAATTGAGGGTGAAAAGATCATTTTTGTGGAAAAAATATGATTTTTTAATTGTACGGCTTTATGTTATAAACTTCTGTGAAGCCCTTGAGGGTTCAAAGTTCTCACCACACATCTAGATAAGTTCCTTAGGGGGTCTAGTTTCCAAAATGGTGTCATTTGTGGGGGGTTTCCACTGTTTTGGTACATCAGGGGTTTTCCAATCGCGACATGGTGTCCGATCTCAATTCCAGCCAAAAACGTCAAATGGCGCTGCTTCCCTTCCGAGCTCTGCCATGCGCCCAAATAGTGGTTTACCCCCACATGTGGGGTATCAGCGTACTCAGGACAAATTGCACAATAACTTTTAGGGTCCTGTTACCCTTGGAAAAATAAAAATTGAGGTGAAAAGATCATTTTTGTGGAAAAAATATGATTTTTTAATTGTACCGCTATACGTTATAAACTTCTGTAAAGCCCTTGTGGGTTCAAAGTTCTCACCACATATCTAGATAAGTTCCTTGGGGGGTCTAGTTTCCAAAATGGGGTCACTTGTTGGGGGTTTCCACTGTTTAGGTACATCAGGGACTCTCCAAACGTGACATGGCGTCCGATCTGAATTCCAGCCAATTTTGCATTGAAAAAGTCAAACGGTTCTCCTTCCATTCTGAGCTCTGCCATGCGCCGAAACAGTCGTTCCTCCCCACATATCAGGTATCAGCGTACTCAGGACAAATTGCACAATAACTTTTACAGTCCAATTTCTCCTGTTACCCTTGGTAAAATAAAAAAAATTGAACCTGAAGTATTTCTTTTGTGAAAAAAAGTTAGATGTTCATTTTTTTTTAAATATTCAAAAAAATTCCTGTGACGCACCTAAAGGGTTAATAAACTTCTTGAATGTGGTTTTGAGCACCTTAAGGGATGCAGTTTTTAGAATGCTGTCACTTTTGGGTATTTTCTATCATATAGACCCCTCAAAGTGGCTTCAAATGTGATGTGGTCCTAAAAATAAAATGGTGTTGTAAAAATGAGAAATCGCTGGTCAACTTTTAACCCTTATAACTTCCTAACAAAAAAAATATTTTGGTTCCAAAATTGTGCTGATGTAAAGTAAACATGTGGGAAATGTTAGTTATCAAGTTTTTTGTGTGCCGTATCTCTGTGATTTAAGGGCATAAAAATTCAAAGTTGGAAAATTGCGAAATTTTCAAAATTTTCGCCAAATTTTCGTTTTTCTCACAAATAAACGCAAGTTATTTGAATGAAATTTTACCACTGACATGAAGTACAATATGTCACGAGAAAACAATGTCAGAATCACCGGGATCCATGGAAGCGTTCCAGAGTTATGACCTCATAAAGGTACAGTGGTCAGAATTGTAAAAATTGGCCCGGTCATGAACGTGCAAACCACCCTTGGGGGTGAAGGGGTTAACAACCGGGTGAGTCAGTCCACCAACATGTCCCCATTCCTGATTAATTATGGCTTTAATCCTCAATTTGGCGAGTTTTCACAGGTGGATTCCGGTTGTCCAGGGGTAGAGTGGTCTGTTCAACGGTTAAAAAACCTCTTGGCTGAAGTCCAGCGTAATATCTCTCGGGCCAGGGGAGGTATAAATATTTTGCTGACAAATAGAGAACTCCGGGAGACATGTTTCAGGTGGGAGAGAAGGTTTGGCTTTCCACACGTAACATCAACTTAAAGGTACCATCAGCTAAATTGGGACCAAAGTTCATTGGTCCATACGAGATTATGGAGATAGTAAACCCAGTGGCATATAGGTTGCGTCTCCCCACCTCCTTAAAAATATCCAATGTTTTCCAGAAATCTCTGTTGAAACCCGTAGGGTCTGTCAAGGAGGACTCCTAGACTGTTGTTCCTCCAGTGTTGGTGGAGGGTCAATTGGAGCATGAGGTCGGACATATTGTGGACTCTCGGAGGGTGCGCCGCTCCTTCCGGTACTTGGTCCACTGGAAGGGATATGGACCAGAGGATCACTCATGGGTCCCTGCTCACTCTGTACATGCAGATCGCCTGGTTCGGGCTTTCCATGCCAAATACTCGGGGAAGCCTGGGGTCCAGAGGCCCCCCGTTAAGAGGGGGGTACTGTCATAATCCCAGTGCAGGTTTTGACCTGCACGTCAGGGGTTAATGTCTGTACACCCTTCAAGGCACCAACTGTAGAAATGCATTCAAATATTGTGAACAATCAGTAGATTTGGTTTCCAGTACCATCTCTATGCTGATGACACTCAATTATACGCTTCTCCTGACATCACGCCAGCCTTTCTAGAAAACACCGGCGATTGTCTAAACGCTGTGTCTAATATCATGTCCTCACTATATCTGAAACTGAACCTGTCAAAGACTGAACTCCTGGTGTTTCCTCCCTCTTCTAATGTACCTATACCCGACATTGCCATTTCTGTGTGTGGTTCCACTAGTACTCCCCAGCAATAGGCCCGCTGTCTTGGGGTCATACTTGATTCCAAGCTTTCCTTTGACCCCCACATTCGATCACTGGCTCGCTCTTGTCATCTGCACCTCAAAAACATTTCTAGAATTCTACCTTTTCTTACTTTTGACTCTGCAAAAACTCTTACTGTTTCTCTTATTCATTCTCGTCTCGACTATTGTAATTCTCTTCTAATTATTCTCCCTCTTACCAAACTCTCCCCTCTCCAATCTGTCTTGAATGCTGCAGCCAGGATGATATTCCTCACCAATCGTTACACCGATGCCTCTACCATGTGCCAGTCATTACACTGGCTACCCATCTACTCCAGAATTCAGTATAAACTTATTACCCTCACCCACAAAGCCCTCCATAGCTCAGCACCACCCTACATCTCCTCCTTTGTTTCAGTATACCACCCTACCCGCGCCCTCCGTTCTGCTGATGACCTGAGGTTAGCATCCTCAATAGTCAGAACCTCCCACTCCCGTCTCCAAGACTTTACACGTGCTGCGCCAATTCTTTGGAATGCACTTCCCAGGTCAATACGATTAGTCCCCAATCCCCACAATTTTAAGCGTGCCCTGAAAACGCATTTATTCAGACTGGCCTATCGCCTCAACAAATTAACCTAATCTATCCCTGTGTGGCACAGCCAAAAGTTCTACCATAACCAGATTCCCTGCATCATGTTCTCACATGCTTTATGCATCTATTAGCCCTCTGTGTTTGTACTGTTACACACTTAACATTATGGCTGGTCCATACAATCAGGGCAACTGTTACCACCAACCTTTCGTGTCTACCTCTTTCCTCATAGACTGTAAGCTTGTGAGCAGGGCCCTCTTTCCTCTTGGTATTTGTTATAATTAGAGTTGAGCGAAACGGGTCGAACAATTTCAAAAGTCGCCGACTTTTGGCAAAGTCGGGTTTCATGAAACGAAACCCGACCCTAGGATGAGGTCGGCCACCAGGTCGGCGACTTACGCGCCAAAGTCGCGTTTCAAAAGTTTGTTTAGCGCTCTTTTTCAGCCAATCAGGATCCACGGACACTGTGGGCAACGTGATGACATAGGCAGGGGTCGCCACCATCTTTCAGAAGGGCATGCAAGTGATTGGCTTGCTTTGGTGGGCGTCACAGGGGTTATAAAAGGGCGTGCACGCCGACCGCCATCTTACTTCTGCCGATCTTAGCATAGGGAGAGGTTGCTGATTCTGTAGGGAGAGCGTTAGGCAGGGAAGAAGACAAAAAAACTGCTTCTGCTGCTAGCGATTTTGCCTGTGCAACACACCAGTCACTGTGTGTGCAGTGCAAGGGGAGGCTATATTGTGGTGGATCAGCGGTGTTGGTTGTTAGGCTGCCTTCTAAGGCTTCCTGACAGCTGCATTGCTGTTTCCCCACTGCTCTGCAAACTGCTTTTTTAAAAGCAATCCCAATTTTTTTTTTGTCCTGCTAAGGTACTGAGCGTGCATTTATTCACACCATACAGTGGTGTACGCTCCTCACACAGTACCGTGTAACGGCTGTTATCACAGCCACAGTGAAGCTATCTGTGTGTCACTGTGGAAGGATAAGTGGACGACTTGTTCCGTTCTTACAGACCTACAGTCTAGGGAGATTCCTATTCTGCCCAATTCTACAATTCACTTTTTTCACACCTGTGCCATCGAGCCTGTGACATAGCGCTCTGATATTCATTGGGCCTCACACAATCCAAAAGTGTCCAGTGTCTGCAGAAATTCAAAATCTCCCTTATCCTGTAGTCACTTTTTTCACACCTGCTGCATCGAGCCTGTGACATAGCGCTCTGATATTCATTGGGCCTCACACAATCCAAAAGTGTCCAGTGTCCACAAGTGTCTGCAGAAATTCAAAATCTCCCTTATCCTGTAGTCACTTTTTTCACACCTGTGCCATCGAGCCTGTGACATAGCGCTGTGATATTCAGTGGGCCTCACACAATCCAAGTGTCCAGTGTCCACAAGTGTCTGCAGAAATTTAAAATCTCCCTTATCCTGTAGTTACTTTTTTCACACCTGTGCCATTGAGCCTGTGACATAGCGCTGTGATATTCAGTGGGCCTCACACAATCCAAGTGTCCAGTGTCCACAAGTGTCTGCAGAAATTCAAAATCTCCCAGAAATTCAAAATCTCCCTTATCCTGTAGTCACTTTTTTCACACCTGTGCCATCGAGCCTGTGACATAGCACTGTGATATTCAGTGGGCCTCACACAATCCAAGTGTCCAGTGTCCACAAGTGTCTGCAGAAATTCAAAATCTCCCTTATCCTGTAGTCACTTTTTTCACACCTGTGCCATCGAGCCTGTGACATAGCACTGTGATATTCAGTGGGCCTCACACAATCCAAGTGTCCAGTGTCCACAAGTGTCTGCAGAAATTCAAAATCTCCCTTATCCTGTAGTCACTTTTTTCACACCTGTGCCATCGAGCCTGTGACATAGCACTGTGATATTCAGTGGGCCTCACACAATCCAAGTGTCCAGTGTCCACAAGTGTCTGCAGAAATTCAAAATCTCCCAGAAATTCAAAATCTCCCTTATCCTGTAGTCACTTTTTTCACACCTGTGCCATGGAGCCTGTGACATAGCGCTGTGATATTCAGTGGGCCTCACACAATCCAAGTGTCCAGTGTCCACAAGTGTCTGCAGAAATTCAAAATCTCCCAGAAATTCAAAATCTCCCTTATCCTGTAGTCACTTTTTTCACACCTGTGCCATTGAGCCTGTGACATAGTGCTGTGATATTCAGTGGGCCTCACACAATCCAAGTGTCCAGTGTCCACAAGTGTCTGCAGAAATTCAAAATCTCCCAGAAATTCAAAATCTCCCTTATCCTGTAGTCACTTTTTTCACACCTGTGCCATCGAGCCTGTGACATAGCACTGTGATATTCAGTGGGCCTCACACAATCCAAGTGTCCAGTGTCCACAAGTGTCTGCAGAAATTCAAAATCTCCCTTATCCTGTAGTCACTTTTTCACACCTGTGCTATCGAGCCTGTGACATAGCACTGTGATATTCAGTGGGCCTCACACAATCCAAGTGTCCAGTGTCCACAAGTGTCTGCAGAAATTCAAAATCTCCCTTATCCTGTAGTCACTTTTTTCACACCTGTGCCATCGAGCCTGTGACATAGCACTGTGACATTCAGTGGGCCTCACACAATCCAAGTGTCCAGTGTCCACAAGTGTCTGCAGAAATTCAAAATCTCCCAGAAATTCAAAATCTCCCTTATCCTGTAGTCACTTTTTTCACACCTGTGCCATCGAGCCTGTGACATAGCACTGTGATATTCAGTGGGCCTCACACAATCCAAGTGTCCAGTGTCCACAAGTGTCTGCAGAAATTCAAAATCTCCCAGAAATTCAAAATCTCCCTTATCCTGTAGTCACTTTTTTCACACCTGTGCCATCGAGCCTGTGACATAGCGCTGTGATATTCAGTGGGCCTTACACAATCCAAGTGTCCAGTGTCCACAAGTGTCTGCAGAAAATCTAAATCTCCCCTGTCCTATAGACACCTTGTACCTTGTTTTACATTACTATATAGTTTGTAGGATTTTGTCTACATTTCTACCAAAAATGAGGAAGGCTGGTGGAAGAGGCCGTGGAATTGGGCGGGGGTTGGCAGCTGGTAATGATGGTGTTGGTGGTGGATCTGATGGTAGTGGCAAAAGCAAAATAGGACCGAATGCAGGAGGTGTTGAGCCTGCGTCATCGTCTGGCTCCATAAGGCTTCGAAGGCTTAGTTTTCTAGGAGTTGGCAAACCGCTTTTAACGCCAGAGCATCAGGAAAAAGTTTTGTCTTACATTGCTGACTCAGCCTCCAGCTCTATCGCCTCCTCTTCTGAAGTTGTAAAAAGTAAAAGCACTGAGTTGTCATTGGAGGCTCATGTTCATGAACCACACCTTTCCTTGTGTCCTTCACCACAACCAAGATCGAAGGATGACGCAGGCCATACTACTGATTACTCCATGGAGCTGTTTTCACATACCATGCCTGGATTATCAAGTGAAATGGTGAATTACCCAGGCCAAGATGAATCTGACATGGAGTGCACTGATGCACAGCCACTGATAGATGATTCTGCTGTACATTCACTCAGAGCACTACATTGTCCTCGCAGTGTACAGAGCCAGATTCTGACCCTGATGAGACTCAGGTGCCCCTTCCCGCACACTATACCACCATACACGGTGACACAGAGGAAGGTGCACATGATATTGAAGAGGAGGTGATGGATGACCCAGTTGTTGACCCAGATTGGCATCCATTGGGGGAAGAGGGTGCTGCTTCCAATAGCTCAGATGAGGAGCATCCACAGCAGACATCAACATCGCAACAGCTGTTATCTGGCAGGCCCGGAGCACTCCAAAGACAGGTTCCAAAAATCAAAAGAGTTGCTGGACAGCTTGTCCAGAGGGTCAAAACATCACAGCGTGCTAGGCCGCAAAATGTCTGCCAAAGTAGGAAGAGTGCAGTGTGGCACTTTTTTGAACAAAATCCTCATGATCAGGCCAAGGTTATCTGTAAGAAGTGCGCAAAGACCTTTAGCCGAGGGAAAAATCTGAAAAATTTGAATACCAGTTGCATGCTTAGACATTTAACCAGCATGCACTTGCAAGCGTGGACACAACACCAAACCTCAAGTGCCACATGTGCAACTGATCACAAAGAAGGTAGTCAGCAACGCTACATTGTTTCCCCCACTGTAAGCCCACCGGTTAGCACAGCAGCAAATGTTGAGGTGTCGTTGCAAGGCCACAGCAGTCAGGGAATCCCACTGTTATATCAACGAAATACTGAATCTAGGCCATCAGAAAGAACACCAACTCCATCACCATCATCAACCCTCTCTCAGTCCGCCCTGTCCACCGCTATTTCCACCATATGCAGCTCTCAAGTCCAGCTCACCCTCCCAGACACTATGAGTAGGTCAAGAAAGTACTCAGTCTCTCATCCGCGTACACTGGGTTTGAACGCCCACATTGCCAAACTAATCTCGTTTGAGATGATGCCCTATCGGTTGGTGGAAAGCGCAGCTTTCCGCGAACTCATGGCCTATGCAGTACCACGCTATGACCTACCCAGTCGCCACTTCTTCTCTCGCAAAGCCATCCCAGCCCTCCACCATCATGTGAAAGACCGCATTGTCCATGCACTCAAGCAGTCAGTGAGTGGAAAGGTGCACCTCACAACTGATGCATGGTCCAGTCGGCATGGCCAGGGCCGTTACGTGTCCATCACTGCGCACTGGGTTAATGTGGTGGATGCAGGGTCCACAGGGGACAGCGGTGGTGGGACAGTGCTGCCTAGCCCATGGTATAGGAAACAGTTGGCTGTAGGCGTTCCACCCTCCTCCTCCTCCTCCTCCAGAAGCGAAAGCTCGTCCACAAAGCGCAGTCGTACGAGCACTCCATCTGCAGCTGCCACTGTTGCACACGAGGTGTCCCCCTATCGAGCAGCTAGTGGAAAGCGTCAGCAGGCTGTGTTGCAGATGATGTGTTTGGGCGACAGACACACCGCCGAGGTGCTGGCCGAGTACTTGAAGCGACAAACTGAGTAATGGCTGGGCAGTGTACATCTTGAGGCAAGCAAGGTAGCTAGTGATAACGGCCATAATTTTGTGGCAGCCATAGCCCTTTCAAAACTCAGCCACATACCTTGCTTGGCTCACACCTTGAACCTGGTGGTGCAGTGCTTCCTCAAAAATTATCCGGAGTTAACAGCCCTGCTCCATAAGGTGCGAAGACTGTGCGCGCACATCCGCCGGTCACCTGTACACTCCGTTCGTATGCAGAAGCTGCAGCGATTGCTCCACCTTCCCAACCACCGCCTCATTATCGACATTGCAACAAGGTGGAACTCCACCCTGCACATGGTGGAGCGGCTGTGCGAGCAGAGGCAGGCCATAATGCATTTGTGGGAGGATACACGGCCAGGCACTTTGAGAGCAGACATGGAGTTGACAGGTGTGCAGTGGTCGAAGCTGAAAGACCTCTGTAAAGTCCTTCAGTGTTTTGAGGAATGCACACGGCTGGTAAGCGCAGACGACGCCATCCTAAGCATGAGCATCCCACTTATGCGTCTGCTCATGCAAACTTTGACGCACCTTAAGGAGCAGGCGTCTGCAGCCAATGTTGATGAGGAGGAAGAGGTGGAGGGAATCCTTGATGACATTCAGCCATTGTCTGCTCAGGGACCTCTCCTGGACGAGTTGGAGGAAGAAGAGGAGGAGGAGGATGATGATGGGGATGATTACTTAGGGGAGGAGGATGCATCTCGTGGGGCAAGTGAAAATGTTGGCGTGGCAAGGTCTGGTACAGGGTTTGTGCGTGACTGGAGGGATGTGGATTTGCCAGAAAGTGCTCCTCCAACCAGCACTCGCAGTGCATCATTGACACCGGGAACATTGGCCCACATGTCAGATTATGCCTTGCGGATCCTAAAAAGGGACCCCCGCATTGCCAAAATGATGAACGATGACGACTACTGGTTGGCCAGCATCCTGGATCCACGCTATAAAGGCAAATTACAAAACATCATGCCACAGGAGAACCTTGACCTAATATTGGCTAATAAACAAGCAAGTCTGGTAAATCGGTTGCTTGTGGCATTCCCAGCACACAGCAGCCGTGATGGTTCTCACACGAGCCGTACGGGCCGGGGGCAGCTTGGCAGAGGTGGTCATGGTGCACACAGCAGAAGTGGCGTTGGAGACAGAGGTTTCATGACAATGTTGTGGACTGATTTTTCAATTACCGCTCACACAACTGGTAATACAGCATCGATTGAAAGTGACAGGAGACAGCAGTTGTCAACTATGGTTACAAACTACTTTTCCTCCCATATCGATGTTCTCCCACACAGGTCATTCCCCTTTGACTATTGGGCTGCTAAACTGGACACCTGGTCTGAATTGGCACAATATGCCTTACAGGAGCTCGCTTGCCCAGCTGCAAGTGTGCTATCGGAAAGAGTCTTCAGTGCAGCTGGATCAATCCTGACAGAAAAAAGGACCCGTCTGTCAACCCAAAATGTGGATGATCTAACCTTCATTAAAATGAACCATGCATGGGTTTCCAAGGATTTTGTCCCACCTTCCCCTGATGACACATAGGGTGACAGAAAAATGGCTTGCTTTGGTCCACCTCTTCCTGGGACTTGACCTATTTCGCCTTTTGCATCAGCTGAATGTCCAACATCAACATATGCCACTTTCTAAAACTCCCTAACTGTGCTGCCTCCCCGCCCATGGCCGGGGTCACCACCTAGCGCACGACACCGTGCGAGTGCCGTTGCCCTGGACAGGTGGGTAGGCTGACTCCTGGGCGCGGGCACTGGCACAGGGTCCCTCATAGTGCAATCAAGTGTCTCTGATGGTGGTGGTGCACACCCGCCGTCAGACACACCGCCGTACTATGAGGGGCCCAGTGCCAGTACCGACGCCCACGAGTGGGCCCCCCTTGCTTGGGCAGGGCCCCAGCATTTGCAATCTTTACCTCTCCCTGCTCCTCCGCTGTGTAGTCTGGGCCGTCAAATCCATACTGTGCCTGACACCGTCTGAGCCTGCCTCCTGATGTATAGACATATCTTTTGAATGTGTACGCTATCCATACATGTTATCCGGGGATACGGTACCCTTTCTCACCTTTGTGCAATCACTTGCAAGCCATACTGGGCCTTACACCGTCTGAGCCTGCCTCCTGATGTATAGACATATCTTTTGAATGTGTACGCTATCCACACATGTTATCCGGGGATACGGTACCCTTTCTCACCTTTGTGCAATCACTTGCAAGCCATACTGGGCCTGACACCATCTGAGCCTGCCTCCTGATGTATAGACATATCTTTTGAATGTGTACGCTATCCATACATGTTATCCGGGGATACGGTACCCTTTCTCACCTTTGTGCAATCACTTGCAAGCCATACTGGGCCTTACACCGTCTGAGCCTGCCTCCTGATGTATAGACATATCTTTTGAATGTGTACGCTATCCATACATGTTATCCGGGGATACGGTACCCTTTCTCACCTTTGTGCAATCACTTGCAAGCCATACTGGGCCTTACACCGTCTGAGCCTGCCTCCTGATGTATAGACATATCTTTTGAATGTGTACGCTATCCATACATGTTATCCGGGGATACGGTACCCTTTCTCACCTTCTTGCAATCACTTGCAAGCCATACTGGGCCTTACACCATCTGAGCCTGCCTCCTGATGTATAGACATATCTTTTGAATGTGTACGCTATCCATACATGTTATCCGGGGATACGGTACCCTTTCTCACCTTTTTGCAATCACGTGCAAGCCATACTGGGCCTAACACCGTCTGAGCCTGCCTCCTGATGTATAGACATATCTTTTGAATGTGTACGCTATCCATACATGTTATCTGGGGATACGGTACCCTTTCTCACCTTTGTGCAATCACTTGCAAGCCATACTGGGCCTTACACCGTCTGAGCCTGCCTCCTGATGTATAGACATATCTTTTGAATGTGTACGCTATCCATACATGTTATCCGGGGATACGGTACCCTTTCTCACCTTTGTGCAATCACTTGCAAGCCATACTGGGCCTTACACCGTCTGAGCCTGCCTCCTGATGTATAGACATATCTTTTGAATGTGCACGCTATCCATACATGTTATCCAGGGATACGGTACCCTTTCTCACCTTTGTGCAATCACTTGCAAGCCATACTGGGCCTTACACCGTCTGAGCCTGCCTCCTGATGTATAGACATATCTTTTGAATGTGTACGCTATCCATACATGTTATCCGGGGATACGGTACCCTTTCTCACCTTCTTGCAATCACTTGCAAGCCATACTGGGCCTTACACCGTCTGAGCCTGCCTCCTGATGTATAGACATATCTTTTGAATGTGTACGCTATCCATACATGTTATCCGGGGATACGGTACCCTTTCTCACCTTTGTGCAATCACGTGCAAGCCATACTGGGCCTAACACCGTCTGAGCCTGCCTCCTGATGTATAGACATATCTTTTGAATGTGTACGCTATCCATAAATGTTATACGGGGATACGGTACCCTTTCTCACCTTTGTGCAATCACTTGCAAGCCATACTGGGCGTTTACACCGTCTGAGCCTGCCTCCTGATGTATAGACATATCTTTTGAATGTGTATGCTATCCATACATGTTACCCGGGGATACGGTACCCTTTCTCACCTTTGTGCAATCACTTGCAAGCCATACTGGGCCTTACACCGTCTGAGCCTGCCTCCTGATGTACAGACATATCTTTTGAATGTGTACGCTATCCATACATGTTATCCGGGGATACGGTACCCTTTCTCACCTTTGTGCAATCACTTGCAAGCCATACTGGGCCTTACACCGCCTGAGCCTGCCTCCTGATGTATAGACATATCTTTTGAATGTGTACGCTATCCATACATGTTATCCAGGGATACGGTACCCTTTCTCACCTTTGTGCAATCACTTGCAAGCCATACTGGGCCTTACACCGTCTGAGCCTGCCTCCTGATATATAGACATATCTTTTGAATGTGTACGCTATCCATACATGTTATCCAGGGATACGGTACCCTTTCTCACCTTTGTGCAATCACGTGCAAGCCATACTGGGCCTAACACCGTCTGAGCCTGCCTCCTGATGTATAGACATATCTTTTGAATGTGTACGCTATCCATACATGTTATCCGGGGATACGGTACCCTTTCTCACCTTTGTGCAATCACTTGCAAGCCATACTGGGCCTGACACCGTCTGAGCCTGCCTCCTGATGTATAGACATATCTTTTGAATGTGTACGCTATCCATACATGTTATCCGGGGATACGGTACCCTTTCTCACCTTTGTGCAATCACTTGCAAGCCATACTGGGCCTTACACCGTCTGAGCCTGCCTCCTGATGTATAGACATATCTTTTGAATGTGCACGCTATCCATACATGTTATCCAGGGATACGGTACCCTTTCTCACCTTTGTGCAATCACTTGCAAGCCATACTGGGCCTTACACCGTCTGAGCCTGCCTCCTGATGTATAGACATATCTTTTGAATGTGTACGCTATCCATACATGTTATCCGGGGATACGGTACCCTTTCTCACCTTCTTGCAATCACTTGCAAGCCATACTGGGCCTTACACCGTCTGAGCCTGCCTCCTGATGTATAGACATATCTTTTGAATGTGTACGCTATCCATACATGTTATCCGGGGATACGGTACCCTTTCTCACCTTTGTGCAATCACGTGCAAGCCATACTGGGCCTAACACCGTCTGAGCCTGCCTCCTGATGTATAGACATATCTTTTGAATGTGTACGCTATCCATAAATGTTATACGGGGATACGGTACCCTTTCTCACCTTTGTGCAATCACTTGCAAGCCATACTGGGCGTTTACACCGTCTGAGCCTGCCTCCTGATGTATAGACATATCTTTTGAATGTGTATGCTATCCATACATGTTACCCGGGGATACGGTACCCTTTCTCACCTTTGTGCAATCACTTGCAAGCCATACTGGGCCTTACACCGTCTGAGCCTGCCTCCTGATGTACAGACATATCTTTTGAATGTGTACGCTATCCATACATGTTATCCGGGGATACGGTACCCTTTCTCACCTTTGTGCAATCACTTGCAAGCCATACTGGGCCTTACACCGCCTGAGCCTGCCTCCTGATGTATAGACATATCTTTTGAATGTGTACGCTATCCATACATGTTATCCAGGGATACGGTACCCTTTCTCACCTTTGTGCAATCACTTGCAAGCCATACTGGGCCTTACACCGTCTGAGCCTGCCTCCTGATATATAGACATATCTTTTGAATGTGTACGCTATCCATACATGTTATCCAGGGATACGGTACCCTTTCTCACCTTTGTGCAATCACGTGCAAGCCATACTGGGCCTAACACCGTCTGAGCCTGCCTCCTGATGTATAGACATATCTTTTGAATGTGTACGCTATCCATACATGTTATCCGGGGATACGGTACCCTTTCTCACCTTTGTGCAATCACTTGCAAGCCATACTGGGCCTTACACCGTCTGAGCCTGCCTCCTGATGTATAGACATATCTTTTGAATGTGTACGCTATCCATACATGTTATCCGGGGATACGGTACCCTTTCTCACCTTTGTGCAATCACTTGCAAGCCATACTGGGCCTTACACCGTCTGAGCCTGCCTCCTGATGTATAGACATATCTTTTGAATGTGTACACTATCCATACATGTTATCCGGGGATACGGTACCCTTTCTCACCTTTGTGCAATCACTTGCAAGCCATACTGGGCCTTACACCGTCTGAGCCTGCCTCCTGATATATAGACATATCTTTTGAATGTGTACGCTATCCATACATGTTATCCAGGGATACGGTACCCTTTCTCACCTTTGTGCAATCACGTGCAAGCCATACTGGGCCTAACACCGTCTGAGCCTGCCTCCTGATGTATAGACATATCTTTTGAATGTGTACGCTATCCATACATGTTATCCGGGGATACGGTACCCTTTCTCACCTTTGTGCAATCACTTGCAAGCCATACTGGGCCTTACACCGTCTGAGCCTGCCTCCTGATGTATAGACATATCTTTTGAATGTGTACGCTATCCATACATGTTATCCGGGGATACGGTACCCTTTCTCACCTTTGTGCAATCACTTGCAAGCCATACTGGGCCTTACACCGTCTGAGCCTGCCTCCTGATGTATAGACATATCTTTTGAATGTGTACACTATCCATACATGTTATCCGGGGATACGGTACCCTTTCTCACCTTTGTGCAATCACTTGCAAGCCATACTGGGCCTTACACCGTCTGAGCCTGCCTCCTGATATATAGACATATCTTTTGAATGTGTACGCTATCCATACATGTTATCCAGGGATACGGTACCCTTTCTCACCTTTGTGCAATCACGTGCAAGCCATACTGGGCCTAACACCGTCTGAGCCTGCCTCCTGATGTATAGACATATCTTTTGAATGTGTACGCTATCCATACATGTTATCCGGGGATACGGTACCCTTTCTCACCTTTGTGCAATCACGTGTAACCCATACTGGGCGTGAGAACGGCTGGCGAGCTGTTAAGCAAGCTACAGCACCTGTGGTTTGCACACGTAAGTTTTTCATTTTTTTCAGGAATGACGGTTAGGCCTAATTCCGGAACTGCGGTTGACCTGCGCTTACTGGGAAATCATCGTTCGCGAGTAATAATTGTAATCAGTGATCCCCATCACTAACGTTGTTCAGCGGGTTATCTGCACCTGTAAGCGACAAACGCTGGCCTTTTCAGTGTAGCGCACATGCAGCCACGGACATGTAAGGGCATGACACACCAGTTATTGGCCAATCTCATGTGCCAGAGCCTCACGTGTCCCTCTAGTAAGCCGGACTCGGACTGCGGGGCATGACGGAGTCTCGTTCGTTAACGGAATTAAGCTTGCAATGTGTGCATCTGTTCTGTAGCTGGCATGGTTGAGGTTGCCCGTGTTGAGTCAAATTACGCCGTAGGCTCCACTCCTGGTGGTGCCCTTCTGGACATTCCTTTAAGGTTCAGCTTTGCAACCATACTGCCCACGTAAAACAAACACTTTGCCTTCATGAACGCTGTTTGGAGGGTCATGTCTCGTGGGAATAACGCCGCCCAATCAGTTAACCTGCTAGAGAGATCCTTCGTTGCTCCCAAGCATGACATCACACTCGCTAGGAGGAAGGTAATGCCACTGTGGCGACTGTACTCCTGGGGGCGACACAAGTGCACTGATGCCCAGCCACTGCTCGATGAATCTGCTGGTACATTGACCCAGACCACTACATTCCCCTCGCACGCTACCCGGCCTGAATCTGACCCTGATGAAACTCAGGTTACCCTTCCCATATACAGTTCCATCTTACACGGTGACAAAGAGGAAGCTGCAGATGAAAGTGCAGGTTCGGCCCACCCGCCATCAAACACACCACCGTACTATCAGGGGCCCTGTGCCAGTGCCGTCGCCAACGAGTGGGCCCCCCCGCTTGCTCAGGATCACAGCACTTGCAAGGTTGAAATACTGTGCAGTGAGATGGAAGATGGGGACGACAAGGAGTCCAGACTAGTACAGGGATTCCCTAGCGAGGAGACTTATTTGATTGTTTTGAATGTTGGGACAGCAATTTTTGGGGAGCACTATACTCTGGAGAATGATAGATGGGGCCCACCATACACTGGAACATTCCAAAGGTGGACATCAAACACTGGAGCAGCATTTACAGGGCCCATTATACGCTAGAGCATTAGAAATGGGGCCCATTATGTTTGGAGCATTATTTGGGCCCATAAGACAGTGGAGCTTCATCCATGGGGACCAACATATACTGTAGCATTATGTGGAGCTCATCATATACTGTTTCAAACATTATATGGGACCAATGATTCTGTATGGAGAAATAGATGGGCCTCGTCATGAGATGTAAAAAGTGAAGTATTTTTCATTGTACTATACCGCTATTTCTCTGCCGTATCGGAGCATGTTGAGTTGTGGTATTATGTGTTAAAGGGGCGCTCTTTCGCCCAGGGCACATGAAAACCTGGAGCCAGCCCTACCCCCCCACAACTTTAGCCAAATAACCCCCATTTTTCAGTGCGTAACTTGTATTATGAAGTTAATTAAGGTTGACCAGCTTAAGTAAGAAGAATTGATGCTTTTGGCATTCAAATGAGCACTGTAGGTGTGTTTCCTGTCCTCCTCTCACTGCCGACTTTTATTCCCCATTGACTTACATTGGGTTTCGTGTTTCGGGACGACCCCGACTTTTCCCTATAATCGGCTGATCTTGCTAGACCCGACTTTTGGAAAAGTCGGGTTTCACGAAACGAAACTCGACCATAAAAAAACAAAAGTCGCTCAACTCTAGTTATAATCTATGTGATTATTGTTATGCTGTAATGTCTATTGTCTGTACAAATCCCCTCGGAAATGTAAAGTGCTGCGGAATATGTCGGCGCTATAGAAATAATTTTTTTTATTATTATTATTATTATTATTATTATTATTATTTTTAACAAAGTGTAGTTGTGGAACTTCAACACTTATTAAAGTTCTGCACACAGAAAAAAGGAAAAATTGATAAGGAAGGTAATACAGTAATCCAAAGCCCATTGAAGGCAACAACTTATGGGCCTAAAATATTTTGAAAGTGCAGATGATGTACTCCTACACTCACAAAGACTTTGCACAAAGTTCAAACTTAGAAAGAAATTATGAGTACGGTCATCCATAGACCCTTGAAGACAACAACTGGTGTGCCTCAAATAGTGAACATTACAAACACTATGTGTGCTGTCATCTGGTGGTGCATAAAAGCCAGGACTAATCCAGGCTTTGCTCATTTTTATGAGAGTGAAGCCTGTCAGCACTTCCTGTTAACAGCCGAAAGAGCCTGACTTTTTTTACCCTGTCACCGACGGCACTAAAATCCCACTCAGACAAGATGCTAACAGCAGGGCAGCATAAAGCATCCAAGGTATAGAGGGACAGCTCATGCCAGGTGTCCAGCTTTGAGACCCAATAGTTGAAAATCAAAGAAGAATTAGGGAGTATGCTAATTTGGACGGCCAGGTATTGCTTGACCATCTTTAAAAACATTTCTCTCCTTGTCAAAAAATCTGTGGAGTGGTTGAAAGAAGTCCAGTCTTCAAACTCAGGCCGGCATCTAAAAGACATCATGTATGTATAGCTTTAAAGGCAGATCAGCCAACACTGGCGCAAGCTCAGTTTGTATCAAATTCTAGGACTCGAGTTTTAATGTAATAATGTATGCCATATGTCCAGGGACTGTTTCAACTTTTCTAACATAAGTTACTCTGTAACTTTTGATGAACTTTTTGCAAGGGCACTGCCATGCCCTGTCACTCTCATGCCCTGCCTATTTTAAAGGAGTTGGCTTGGATTTCTTTGAAAACATCAAAATGCTCAAAATTTGTGCGCAATGAGCAAAAATGTTGGCAGTTTTTAAAATATTATTCAAAAACTGGTGTAAATACTTTGAATCATCGGCCCCATAGCTGCAAGTTGCAAGTTTCCCTACAGATTAGAGCTGATTGCTGGGGGTCTCACCAAAATAGGATATTGTTAAGAGAACCTTCTAATCAATAGGTATTGACCTAAGCTCATAACTCTATTAATAAATTGGACAGTCAGTTATTCTTCAGGGTTTGTTATATATCACCTATATAATATGTTGTACAAAGATGTTTACGTTCTCGTAATTTTAAAAATTAAAACCTTTACAGGGAAAATGCCTATTTGTTTTACACAATTGTAGCTTCTTCACTTGAAATCCGCTTTTTGTTTCAGCAAATGTTCAAAGTAAAACTTTACCATCCCTCTCTGCTTTACCCTGCAGTTCTGCACATGTCCAATAAAAGGAACCTTACAATATAATTGCAAGCGTCATTTTTATGCCGCTCATGAGTTATCATAATACAGAAAAAAGGAACAATAAGTTGTAAATTTCTCTCCATGAGATCTACAGATATATAATTGACTATTTCACCATTTTTATTGCTACCATTATTTTTAAACAACGATCATTTCCACTTAAGAGGCTTCACTTTCTAGCAGTCTGCCTTGTCACGTCACCAGAATGATCACAGAAGTTAACGGCTTTGGAAATAATGGAACTTTAGACTTGCCTTACTGTATATGGAATCATATATGCTATATTTCCTGTTTAGTTTCTTCTCCATGAATGAACAGAGGTTTCACTGGCTGACCAAAGAGCTTTAAAACAATTTTCAAAGGAGTGCTGACAATTTGTAACTCAAACATGTTTAGAAGTTAATGATTTCTCCAAATTTTACAGCAAAGAAAAGGCTCCTGTGTATGTTACAGTTTTCCCTGCATTTTGAAATGTTTCTCTTTTCCTGTAAACGTGTGTGCCAAAAAGAAACTGATTTATCAGGAGCCGCTGATTGCTGATTGGTTTGTGCAGCTGGCAGGAGAACAATTCACTTCTGCACTATCAATCTTTTGGGAGAGGATGCAGGGATATGTACAAAAAAGTAACTAAGTCATAAATGCTTGATGCTAAGTAATTATTATTATTACAATTTGAATAAAATACTTTTCAATATTGATACTAGTAATACTACTTTTTTGATATATTATTACCTATTTATTATTATTGATAATAATACATACTACTATTTACTATTGTTACTATTTTTACTGTTAACTTTTTATTATATTTTTTATTGTTATTACCAGATTTGTATCATTTTTCTATGCTTGGCTGCGATCACACACTAAAAAAACGTTTTGTTTTTTTTGCAAAAAATAAGTTTTTGCATCACCACATGTTGCGAGCTATAATTTTTCCATATTTTGGCCCACAGGGGCTTTTTTTTTTTGCGGGATGAGTTTACATTTTTATTTTTACCTTTTTCAGACCCATGACATTTTTTGATCGTTTTCTATTCCGATTGTTGGAAGGCAGAATGAACACACACCAGGAATTCAGAAAAAATATTTTTTGGGGGGTTATGCTGTTCCGCGTGTCATAAAATTGATAAGGCAGCTTTATTCTTCAGTTCAGTACAATTGCAGCGATACCACATTTATATAGTTTTTTTGTGTTTTTGTGCTTTAATGCAATAAAAACTATTTTATAAAAGAAAAATATTTTTGCATCATTTTTTTCTGACAGCTATAACTTTTTTATTTTTCAGCTGATTGTGCTGTGTTGCGGCTATTTTTGTGAGACAAGATGACGTTTTCAGCGGTACCATTTTTTATTTACATTTGCCTTTTAGATCGTGTTTTATTCCCCATTTTGTTTGGCAATATGATGAAAAAGAATCTTTTTTTTCCTTTTTTTTCTACTGTGTTCACTGAACAGATAAACTTTTGGAACTGTTTTATAGGTTGGATCATTCCTGGATGCAGCTATGCCAAATATTTGCACTTTTTTCTCTTCATAATAATATTTATTTTTGGGTACAATATATTTTTTTATTTTTTTATTTTTATTTTGCGATGTTTAAAAATATATATTTTTACGAATTCTTTTTATGGAACTATCACTTTCTGTAGTCTAATCACAGTTCTAATGCATTGCAATGCACCAGCATTAGAACTGTCATCCCTGCAGACACAAGTTAGTTAGATGATGCACTGCGAGTGATCTAGCTGACTTGCTAGTGCCTGCTGCCATGACAATTATTGAGCCACCACAATGAGGTCACAGGAGCGCTATTCAGAGTGCAGAGGGGGCGACCTCACTCTGTATGCCTGCTAAATGCTGCAATTGCAGCATTTAGGGGGTTAAAGTGCCAGGAGTGGTGCGCTCACAGCACCTGCACTGAGTGATGGGTGTTAGCTGCCAGAATCAGCTGACACCCGGCAGCGATCACGAGCATGCAGCCGCTGCGAGCACTAAATCAACATGGCGTATCCATACTTCCAAGGTCAGTAAGCAACTAGCAACCTGGATGTATGGATACGTCCAATGTTGAGTAGGGTTTAAGCAGGGGTTTCCCAAGTTGATTCACTAAATGCAAATCAGTCCAAATAAATTAACTTAGAATCAAATGTGCCAGGAATTAGTTAAAAAACAATAAAATATTATACTCGCTTGTCCTAGGACTGCATCTCACTGTTCCTCTGCACCACTGCTTTGCTTTACACCAGGTCCTCATTTGCTCTTTCTGTTCATGCCTTAGAGTTTGGAATGTCTTCCACGACATAAGCCTGACCACGTGAGACCCGTTACACATTGCTGTAACGTCAGCGATTTTGTGATGTAGCAGCGATATTGCTAGCGATATCGCTATGTCTGATACTTACCTACGACCGGCTCCCCCCCGCTGATCATCGCTGGTCGCGCGAGAACGTCCTGGACCATTTCTCATTGGGCGCTTCCTGCTGGGCTTCCTGTGGCGCCGACGAATGACGCGTGGACGCGGGCGGGAGGACATCAGGATCACCGCGTCTGACAGGTAAGTAGCTACCCCTGACCCCTGCTGTGTCACTGGTGAGATCTGCCTATGTGGCAGCTCACTAGCGACCACTTAGCGATGCACCAGCGATCCATATCGTTGTCGGGATCGCTGGTGCATCGCTAAGTGTAACGGTACCCTTAGTCAGTGCCAGAAAACATTCTCAACTCCAAGACAAAATTGTAGGTAGTAAAAAGTACCAGGAAGGGAACTGTGGCTGTTGGAAAAGTAGGGAGTGTGTCAAATACAAGTGAGTAAAGCATTCCATTGCTTTTGACCCATTCACTACCCTTAAAAAAGAATCCAGCAAAATGATAGGTGTCCAGCTGCTAATTTTAATGAGTACAGTCAAAGCAGATCGTGAAACATTCAGTTTCTAGTGAATCTGAAATTTTCATAAAATTCATAATGAATTTGATTTATTCCAAAGCAATTCACTTCTCTCTACTGCTCATCTCTACCATATTTGCACAAGCCATAGGCATGCCTCTATGCAATCTCCATCGAAAAAGAACTCTTCAAATGACTTTGTTCGACAATGACCTGCATAAGTCAATAGAAATCTGTAATTATGTCTGGTTTGTAATATAAACTTGATTATTTTCAAAAGTGGCTTCCAGCGACACTCCATAAACATCTAATATTTCAATGATTACAAATGGATATATATAGTAACTTCAAATTAGTCTTTAGATCTGTCTCTTCCATTCAGTTAGTCAGCCTGATTTACTCACAAAGGGTTTGCGTAGAAAATCTAAACATTTGGTTTCTGCTTCACAGAGAAAAGTCCCTGAAATCTATTTTAATATGGACAAACTTGAGGCTAGCCACAATTCTTGTATCCACAATGCCAACTGTTCACCACATTTATGTAAAGATAGATCAGATAAGTCCACACAACATACACATATTTTAGTGGTGATGGAATAACTTGAGGCAAGCTTTTATCCTCCATAGTTCCAATTCTGAGCATTAAATAGAATAGGGATCTCAAATACACAGCCCATTGCCTACATGTCGGCCACATGTGGCCCCTGAGGCTACTTTCTGCAGGGGCACCTGAGTTTATCATATCAGGTGCATAACAATCGACAGGGCCCATGGAAGAAAATGGCCTATCAGTATCTTTTTCAACTTAATGTGCAAATTTGCATATTTTGGGTTCTCTTTATTGCCCGGAGTTGTAACGTTGGAAAGCAGAGGTGCAAAAAAAAGAAAAACTGTTCCAGGATCAGTGAAGCAAATCTACTTTAAGTACCGTAGTTGCTCACTTTAAATCAAAGAATGAAGTGAAAGATCCCGTTTAAGGATTAAGCTATTTCCAAACAAATTAGGTATGATGTCAAATTTGAAATAATCAGATAAATTATAGATGTCATTGACAAAGTCAGATGTGAAATGTTGATTGATGATGGTTAAAGATGGGTGAACCTGAACAGTAAAATTTGGGGTCTGTACCGAACAACTAGTGTTCAGTCTGGACCCCGAACACGGACTTCTCCAGGAAGTCCGTGTTACTCTTTGGGTTCAGCAACCTGAACATTGGGTGTTTCCCACGCTGTCATCTGCTTGTTAGCACAAGAAACATCGGCGGCTGTACTACTCACATCAACCTACACCTGCTATCGCTCATAACAGGGCTTCAATGGAATGGGCGTAAGGTGAGTATCAAGGTTGTTTATTAAGTTTTGTTTTATATAGGAGACAAGGGCTTCAATGGAATGGGTATAAGGTGTGTATAACTGTGCTTTTTTATTTTTATTTCAAATAAGGAAGTCAGTATCTTTTTCTTTGGAATAAAGGATTTTATTCTATCCATCTCATTTTTACAATCTAGCTATGGGTTAATAGTAGATAGTGATCTTATATATGCTTCTCCACTACTAACCTGTGAACTTGATGTCAGCGGCCATAAAACAGCTGAAATAAACCCTTCAAATATTAACTCACTTTACAACTCACCAGGGCAAATGGGAAGATGATGAAATCCGTCAGTTTTGAATTAATGATTTTCTTGTGCTTCCTGGTGGCCTGTGCGGGGGGGGTCTTCATGTGGTTCTCTGCTTACATATGTATGGTTTCTGACAGGTCACTAATCCCTCAATGACCTGCCACTATTTTACATAATGGATATTCTACATATTGAAAAAAAAAACACCTACACCAGGTAGGCACCAGAGCTGCAGCATGATCTGCATGTAAAATGTGCATATAATTCAGTTAATTGAAAAATAAATTAGAAAAAATAAATATTTTAGCCAGCTCACTGTCCTCGTCTCACTCCAGGGATCTGTTCGTCAGCCAGGGTCGCGGCTCGGCAGCCGCAGCAACGAAATCCAGACAAGAGATATGTGACCTGGCAATGAAGAATCCACTGCACCCTCAGAGGTCTTATTTGTATAAAACTTACACTTTATTGAAAAATCGTTAGAAAATGTATAAAAGCACAGTTACATGCAGTCAGATCAAACCAGTGGACATCCAGAGCAATTATGCAAATAAGACCTCTGAGGGTGTAGCGGATTCTTCATCGCTGGGTCACATATCTCTTGTATAAATAAATTAGTTAAAAAAATGCCTCCAAGATGGTGCAGAAGCAGCTATCAGATCGCCGATAGATGCTACTGCGCAGGCGCAGCCGGCACCATCTTGGAGGAGGCATTTTTTAAATTATTTTATTTATAGCAGCAATTAACTGAATCATATGCATATTTTATATGCGGATCATGATGCAGCTGAGTCGCAGCTGCCGGCACCTGCCTGCTGAAGGTGTTTTTATTTTTCAATATATAGGTCAGAAGCCATAGAGCTGAATACCTAATCAGAACACCACATGAAGACCCCCCCCCCCGCATAAGTCACCCTGGAGCATGAGCATATCATTAATTCAAAACTGAAAATAGAGATTAAACAACGACCACAAAACGGATTTCTTCATCCAAGGTATCCTTTTAATCAGTATAACAGCGCCAATCTGACACTGTAGGTTGCTCAGCACAATCCAGCTGACAAGTTCCCTTTAAAGAAAACCAAGCTTCAGATTTTTACAATAAAGGTATGCATTAAATCAGTATGTCCGCGCCATTCTGCCCATACCTTTAGTTTAACATGGATGATCCTGATGACAGGATCTCTTAAAGCCCCAATTGGAGGCTTGGTAGTACTTTGATTTTTGGCAAATCAATTACCTGTGAATGAAATTTTTGTGAAAATTTCTACAAACCAAGCAAATTTGAGTTTTAAAAGATTTGATCATCTCTAAAAACAAGTACTATTTAAAGGAATACACTTTACATTTTATATCTATTTAGCCATCCCTAAACTATTCTCTTGACCATGAGAAATCATCTACATTTAATTGTAAGTGATGATCAATAAAGACAACAGAATAAAGATTGGTTAACATTCCTGGGCATATGTTATCATGCTTTGTTTGCCTGTGTTTATATATTGAGCCATCTCCTGTCATGTTAAATCCAAAATAAATAAAACCAGAAAACCATCCATCATGTCATGTAAAGACACGTATGACAAAAAATATTTTCTTTCCTTTGGGTTTTCTATTTGGTTTCTTAACTACCTATATAAAAAAAGGTTCCATTTGAGTACTTTATACTTTGCAAAGAAACATTTATAGCACAGATGGTCTGGATTTGTGGGCTTTGCAAATAAAATGAGAATGCAGAAATAAAGCATATGGGTGCAATCTCGTCTGCTCATCTGTCAAGGCCAAAAGAAGCCTCAAAAAATGTACTTAAATGTCATCTGAAGATCCCCACCAGAACTATGTAATGTGTGTCGTAAGCTATTTATGAACATCTTTTGAAATTGAAATGATAGATTTATTTCTCTTACAATTACATAACACATATCTACGGTATACAGAATTCTTTTTATAGACTTAGAGAAGTAAATCATATATATTGTAAAAAAAAGTAACACGCTGCTTAATTCTCTATGGTTTTTGGTCTTGTGTTTGACGATTTCTTATATTTTGCAGCACTTATTTATTTTACCTCCAATTTTACTTGCTAAACTAACCAGGTAAAAATAAATCAACTTGAAACTTACCTGAACTGCATGTGGCCATTGCTTCTAGCCGTATTGAGGCCAATGAGGTTTAGTAGTTTCATGTCCGCTGTGCTGTCCAACTCATGAGCAACCAACCAGGCAAAGCATGGTAAGGAATGCAGAAGATATAGAAGAAAAAGATATTGGATGGACACAGTCCTGAAGTGATTTGTGCATAGTATAATCAGATATAATGATGGCCATTTTATGTACATGAGTAGAGGGAATAGAACAAACCACGGCAAAAACATTGAATAAGAGGGCACCACATATGTAAAGTAATTTTTGTTTTCTGAAAGTCTAATTTGATTTCCTTAATGCCTCCCCAGTAAGCTGGAAAGGTGTGGAATTAATCGCCTCCCGACCGCCAATGATAGATAAACGTCGGCGCTTGCTGGGCTTTGTGCAGCGCCGACGTTTATCTACCGTCGGCGGTTTTGTGCCCCCCGGGACCCCCACATACCTTAAAATGCAGGGATCCCAGTGCACAATGCTTGCTTTGACCCCCGACCTCATCGAGACCTGATTGGTTCAGGTCCTGATGATGTCAGCATCACAGCAGCCAATGAGAGAGCTCGTTGGGAAAGCTGCTTGTTTCCCGGCGATCTGACTCATTGTAACATGACTTCTCCTTTGATCTCTCACTGACAGATGATCAGAGGAGAAGCAGCGTTGCTGTGTGACTAGATCGCTGCCTGGCACAGCTGATCGCTGCCTGGCACAGCTGTGCCAGGCAGCGATCTTTTCACACAGTAACGCTGCTTCTCCTCTGATCATCTGTCTGTGAGAGATCAGAGGAGAAGGGGTGTTACTGTGTGCCAGGCAGCGATCTTGTCACATAGTAGCGCTGCTTCTCCTCTGATCTCCTGTGAGTGCAAGATCAGAGGAGAACTGGCGTTACTATGTGCCAGGCAGCGATCTTGTCACATAGTAACGCTGCTTCTCCTCTGATCATATGCCAGTGCAAGATCAGAGGAGAAGTGGCGTTACTATGAGTCAGATCGCAGTGCAGCAATCTTGTCACAAAAAAAGTAAAGAAAAAAAAGCAGGTACGCAGGCTAGGGCTAGGGTTAGGGCTAGGGCTAGGGTTAGGGTTAGGGCTAGGGCTAGGGTTAGGGTTAGGGCTAGGGCTAGGGATAGGGTTAGGGCTAGGGTTAGGGCTATGGTTAGGGATAGTGCTAGGGTTATGGTTGAGATTAGGGTTAGGGTTGTGTTGAGGTTAGGGTTGTTAGGGTTATGGTTGGGATTAGGGTTATGGGTGTGTTGGTGTTAGGTTTGTGGTTTGGGTTATGGTTAGGGATGGGATTAGGGTTAGGGGTGTGTTGGGGTTAGGGTTGGAATTAGAATTGGGGGTTTCCACTGTTTAGGCACATTAGGGGCTCTGCAAACGCAACATGACGCTCGCAGACCATTCCATCAAAGTCTGCATTCAAGAACATTACTACTTCCCTTCCAAGCCCCACCATGTTCCCAAACAGTAGTTTTCTCCCACATGTGGTGTACCAGCCTTCTCAGGACAAATTAGACAACAACTTTTGTGTCCAATTTCTCCTGTTACCCTTGTGAAAATAAAAAATTGGGGGCTAAAAGATCATTTTTGTGGAAAAAAATGAGTTTTTATTTTCACGGCTTTATGTTATAAACTTCTGTGAAGCACTTGGGGGTTCAAAGTGCTCACCACACATCTAGATATTTTCCTTAAGAGGTCTAGTTTCCAAAATGGGGTCACTTGTGGAGGGTTCCCACTGTTTAGGTACATCAGGGCCTCTCCAAATGCGACATGGTGTCCGATCTCAATTCCAGCCAATTCTGCATTGAAAAAGTCAAACGGTGCTCCTTCCTTTCTGAGCTCTGCAGTGTGCCCAAACAGTGGTTTAGCCTCACATATTGGGTATCAGCGCATTCAGGAGAAATTGCACAAAAAAGTTTGTGGTTCATTTTCTCTTTTTACACTTGTGAAAATAAAAAAAATGGTTCTGAATTAAAATGTTTGTGAAAAAAAGTTAAATGTTTATTTTTTCCATCCACATTCCATTCTTTCATGTGAAGCACCTGAAGGGTTAATAAACTTATTAAATGTGGTTTTGAGTACATTGAGCGGTGCAGTTTTTATAATGGTGTCACTTTTGGGTATTTTCTGTCATATTGACCCCCCAAACTCACTTCAAATGTGAGGTGGTCCCTAAAAAAATGGTTTTGTAAATTTTGTTGTAAAAATGAGATATCGCTGGTGAACTTTTAACCCTTATAACTTCCTAACAAAAAAAATTATGTTTCCAAAATTATGCAGATGTAAAGTAGACATGTGGGACATGTTATTTATTAACTATTTTGTGCAATATGACTCTCTGATTTAAGGGTACAAAAATTAAAAGTTTTAAAATTGCAAAATTTTCTTAATTGTCGCCAAATTTCAATATTTTTAACAAATAAGCGCAAGTCATATCTAAGAAATTTTACCACTATCATGAAGTACAATATGTCACGATAAAACAATGTCAGAATCTGCAGGATCCGTTGAAGCGTTCTAGAGTTATGACCTCATAAAGTGACACTGGTCAGAATTGAAAAAATTGGCCCGGTCACGAAGGCAAAAACAGGCTCTGGCACGAAAGGGTTAAAGGTCATGTGCTTTTCAACAGTACATCAGTGAATACCCAGAAATGTAGGGTGTTATGACAAGAAGACTGAAATCTAACTCAGCAAAACCCAAATTCCAAAAGCTGAACTAAACGGCTTTACTTATGGGATGGTAATGCTCATAGTATTCCTTAATATACAGTATGCTTTGGGATATGTAGTTTCCAAAGTAAATTTTATTTTCATTTTATTCTAAGAGCCTTGTCAATCGTTGGCTACTGCTTTACTAATCACCCAATTGGGCCTCAAATGCACATGTGCTGAGCTCTTCTGCTCCTGAGCCCTGGAGTATATCTGAGGCCTCATTCAGACATCCCTGTACCTGTTGCACATTCAAGTTCTTTTCGCAGATTTCACAGCTACAACATATACCCATTATAATCTATGGTGCTTTTCACATGTCTATGTGTTTTCATGGACCGTGTGTCCGTGCAAATCTCACGAGACATGTTATTTTTTTTCCAGTATCAAGAATGAAAAGGGGAAATCAAAGTCTGCAGGTATGTAAAAAACACTTACACAGCACAGATTGCATCAGTGTCAAATAAGTGTTTCATGGGGGGCGTGGCCAGCAGCCTAGGGAGCAAGACGTGTCTCCTCTGGGCTCTACTTGCAGAGAGAAAGAATCTGCCATTTATCCCAATCCTGGTGGCCCATCTGAATCACAAACGGTCCCCTGACAGAGGATTAAGCTCAGAAAGATCAAATTTAGAGGAGTGCCTTGATCCCCTGGGGCACGGCGCAGGGGGAGATAGCTGAGGCCTAACAGAGGTGCTTCCCGTCCGCCATCTTGCCACTTGGAGGACAGCTTACCCTCACTAAAGGACTGCCGGAGGCCAGAGGGAGATTACAGAGAGAGACTTCTACCCCCCCACCTGGACCGCACGTTGGTGAGTCGTAATCCGGGCACGCTGCGGACACCCGGGCCACTGAAGAGATTTAAGGCCGAAGAGAGGCCTGGGGCCTGGTCAGCAGGGCTTCCGCCACCCTCCATTACCTACTTTCCCGCTTTCTCACTTACCGACATTGCAGCGAGCTTTGTGATCAGCGGAGTTGCAGCGGTTGTCCTCACGGACGGACCCGGGGAAGGCTTCCTGAGGCATATCGGTGTGACGGATGGGGTGGAGGGGAAAGCCTCGTGGTAGGCCCCGGGACCTGCAGGAAACGCTCGCAGCCTGTCAGCCTGCACTGGCAGCTGTCTTTTAATCCACTGCCAACTTAACGTCTTAAAGATAAGAGCGCTACTCTGATCCTCCACATATTAACACCATAACAGCTCCAGGCTGCCCCGGGCACGTAGCGAATCGGAAAGCCCTGTGACACACCTGGAGCCCGTTTTACTAGAAGCACAGGCTAAAAGGCAGGCTTGAGATAACACAGGCACTACAGCAATAAATACAGTATGCTGAGCCCCTAGTGGGCTGAATTGAACTGATCTAGCAAAATCCAGAGGAATCCTCTGTCCGATGGACATAAAATAGAGCCACCACTTTCTCTTTTTAAACATTGAGCACACTTCTGATTGTGGAGCTCCACCTGCTGGCCACTATTGAACTATGCTGACTTTTTAGAAATGACTGCTTAATTATACTGGCATGCCCAAACAGTGAAAAGAGATTGCCCGTATTCATTTGCATTCATAATGGTTCGCTCCAAAAAATATACCGGCGAAAAGTTTACCAAGAAATACTGGGGAGAATCTGAAACACACACTCGGGGCAGATTTAGAGAAATTCTTAACCAAAAAAACAAGGTCAATTTGTCCTTCAGACAACTTACAGGACTCTAACATGAACTCTACTAAACTGACAGAAATTTCAGACATAAGCCCAGATGAGTCTGAGTCCTCAGAGTCTCCAAGGGATATAATCTGTGGACTCCTCAGTTACCTCGACACTGCGGCAATTCTGAGGGGAGCCAGGGAGCACTCCCCCCTGATATATGGAGATACCACCATCCAAATTTTCGAAGACATTTCCCCTTCTACACTAGCCAAGAGGAGAGCGCTGAAACCTCTGACGGATGCATTAGTGGCCAAGGGCCTGAGATTCAAATGGCTTTTTCCGTTTGGTGTAGGGATCTCTAAAGAGGGTCGTCAGGTCACCATCCGGACTCCAGAGGACTTGGAGAACTCATGGGAAACCCTACAAATGGATCCTTTATCAGTTCCCTCCTGTTTACCCCCGGATCTGGGAGTGGATGCTGTGAAACTCGCAAGAATCCCAAAAATCACTAGACCAGTGGACCGGTCTGTCAGAAAGTGAACAGCTTCTCCAAAGGCTAAGAAGACTCCCTCCAAACATAACTTAACCTGAAATGCCACAGCACTCTTTGGTCTACTCTCCATGAAGGGACTCGGGGACTACCTGAGTTTTGGTGGTCAAATTTTTCTTGTCAACTGTATAGTTTTTCTACAGTTATGCAAAATTGTACTGGTTTTAGGATATTTCTCCAGTGTACTTTGATTGATCTTTCACAATTATTCTAAGTCACTGTTTGGGCCCGTTATGTCTCATCTTCTAAATAGGGTTCCTACTATCCCCCCGGCTGAAGATGAGAAAGTTTTTGTTAATAGTTTTGTGTTGATTTTCATGTTATATTTCCACAGATGCTTAATGACAGCGACAGACTTTTATATTATCTATGTCAAGAGCTGAACAGGCTTTGGGAGACTCGATCACCGTGGCCTCTTTAACATGAAGGGTATTAATGTTCCAGCAAAACGTAGTCAGATTATCTCTCTGTTAAGGAAGAATCATGCTCAGGTATTGTTCCTACAAGAGACACATTTCAAAGCAGGCAGAGTACCAAACACTTCCTTCTCCCCATATCCTATTTGGTTTAACAGTTGCTCTCATTCGTCCTCAAAAGGGGTTAGTATTGCATTTAAGAAGGGACTGACCTTCACTTTGAAGGACTGTCTTACTGATGCAGAGGGAAGATATGTATTTTTAACCCCTTCACCCCCAAGGGTGGTTTGCACGTTCATGACCGGGCCAATTATTACAATTCTGACCACTGTACCTTTATGAGGTCATAACTCTGGAACGCTTCCATTAATCCCGGTGATTCTGACATTGTTTTCTCGTGACATATTGTACTTCATGTTAGTGGTAAAATTTCATTCAAATAACTTGCGTTTATTTGTGAAAAAAATGGAAATTTGGCAAAAATTTTGAAAATTTCGCAATTTTCCAACTTTGAATTTTTATGCCCTTAAATCACAGAGATACGGCACACAAAAAACTTGATAAGTAACATTTCCCACATGTTTACTTTACATCAGCACAATTTTGGAACCAAAATTTTTTTTTGTTAGGAAGTTATAAGGGTTAAAAGTTGACCAGCGATTTCTCATTTTTACAACACCATTTTATTTTTAGGACCACATCACATTTGAAGCCACTTTGAGGGGTCTATATGATAGAAAATACCCAAAAGTGACACCATTCTAAAAACTGAACCCCTTAAGGTGCTCAAAACCACATTCAAGAAGTTTATTAACCCATTAGGTGCGTCACAGGAATTTTTTTGAATATTTAAAAAGAAATGAACATCTAACTTTTTTTCACAAAAAAAATACTTTAGGTTCAATTTTTTTTATTTTACCAAGGGTAACAGGAGAAATTGGACTGCAAAAGTTATTGTGCAATTTGTACTGAGTATGCTGATACCTGATTTGTGGGGGGGAACGACTGTTTCGGCGCATGGCAGCGCTCAGAATGGAAGGAGCGCCGTTTGACTTTTTCAATGCAAAATTGGCTGGAATTCAGATCGGACGCCATGTCACATTTGGAGAGTCCCTGATGTACCTAAACAGTGGAAACCCCCTACAAGTGACCCCATTTTGGAAACTAGACCCCCCAAGGAACTTATCTAGATATGTGGTGAGAACTTTGAACCCACAAGGGCTTTACAGAAGTTTATAACGTACAGCGGTACAATTAAAAAATCATATTTTTTCCACAAAAATGATCTTTTCACCCCAATTTTTATTTTCCTAAGGGTAACAGGACCCTAAAAGTTATTGTGCAATTTGTCCTGAGTACGCTGATACCCCACATGTGTGGGTAAACCACTATTTGGGCGCATGGCAGAGCTCGGAAGGGAAGCAATGCCATTTGACGTTTTTGGCTGGAATTGAGATCGGACACCATGTCGCGTTTGGAAAACCCCTGATGTACCAAAACAGTGGAAACCCCCCACAAATGACACCATTTTGGAAACTAGACCCCCTAAGGAACTTATCTAGATGTGTGGTGAGAACTTTGAACCCCCATGGGCTTCACAGAAGTTTATAACATACAGCCATACAATTAAAAAATCATATTTTTTCCACAAAAATGATCTTTTCACCCTCAATTCTTATTTTTCCAAGGGTAAAAGGACCGTAAAAGTTATTGTGCAATTTGTTCTGAGTACGCTGATACCCCACATGTGGGGGTAAACCACTATTTGGGCGCATGGCAGAGCTCGGAAAGGAAGCAGCGCCATTTGACGTTTTTGGCTGGAATTGAGATCGGACACCATGTCGCGTTTGGAAAACTCCTGATGTACCAAAACAGTGGAAACCCCCCACAAATGACACCATTTTGGAAACTAGACCCCCTAAGGAACTTATCTAGATGTGTGGTGAGCACTTTGACCCCCCCAGTGCTTCACAGAAGTTTATAATGCCCGGGCGTGAAAATAAATAATTCGTATTTTTTCCACAAACATGATCTTTTAGTCACCATTTTTTTATTTTCCCAAGGGTACCAGGAGAAATTGGACCCCAAAAGTTGTTGTCCAATTTGTCCTGAGTATGCTGATACCCCATATGTGGGAGAAAACTACTGTATGGGCACACGTCGGGGCTCGGAAGGGAAGTAGTGACGTTTTGGAATGCAGACTTTGATGGAATGGTCTGCGGGTGTCATGTTGCCTTTGGAGAGCCCCTAATGTACCTAAACAGTGGAAACCCCCCACAAATGACACCATTTTGTAAACTAGACCCCCCAAGGAACTTATCTAGATGTGTGGTGAGCACTTTGAACCCCCCAGTGCTTCACAGAAGTTTATAACGCCCGGGCGTGAAAATAAAAAATTCGTATTTTTTCCACAAACATGATCTTTTAGTCACCATTTTTTTATTTTCCAAGGGTACCAGGAGAAATTGGACCCCAAAAGTTGTTGTCCAATTTGTCCTGAGTATGCTGATACCCCATATGTGGAAGAAAACTACTGTATGGGCACACGTCGGGGCTCGGAAGGGAAGTAGTGACGTTTTGGAATGCAGACTTTGATGGAATGGTCTGCGGGTCATGTTGCCTTTGGAGAGCCCCTAATGTACCTAAACAGTGGAAACCCCCCACAAATGACACCATTTTGAAAACTAGACCCACTAAGGAACTTATCTAGATGTGTGGTGAGCACTTTGAACCCCCAAGGGCTTCACAGAAGTTTATAATGCCAGGGCATGAAAATAAAAAAATCGTATTTTTTCCAGAAACATGATCAATTAGTCCCCAATTTTTTCATTTTCCCAAGGGTAACAGGAGAAATTGGACCCCAAAAGTTGTTGTCCAATTTGGCCTGAGTACGCTGACACCCCATATGTGGGAGAAAACTACTGTATGGACACACGTCGGGGCTCGGAAGGGAAGCAGTGACGTTTTGAAATGCAGACTTTGATGGAATGGTCTGCGGGTGTCATGTGCGTTTGGAGAGCCCCTGATGTACCTAAACTATTGAAACTCCCCACAAGTGACCCCATTTTGGACACTAGACCCCCCACGGAACTTATCTAGATGTGTGGTGAGCACTTTGAACCCCCAAGTGCTTCACAGAAGTTTATAACACTCGGACGTGAAAATAAAAAAATCATTTTTTTCCACAAAAATGATATTTTTGCCCCCAATTTTTTATTTTCCTAAGGGTAACAGGAGAAATTGGACCCCAAAAATTGTTTTGCAATTTGTCCTGAGTAGGCTGATACCCTACATGTGGGGGTAAAACACTGTTTGGGCGCATGGCAGAGCTTGGAAGGGAAGGAGCACCATTTGACTTTTTCAACTCAGAATTGGCTGGAATTGAGATCAGACGCCATGTTGCATTTGGAGAGCCCCTGATATGCCCAAACAGTGGAAACCCCCAATTATAACTCCAACCCTAACCCCAACACACCCCTAACCCTAATCTGAGCCCTAACCCTAGCCCTAGCCCTAGCCCTAACCCTAGCCCTAACCCTAGCCCTAACCCTAGCCCTAACCCTAACCCTAACCCTAGCCCTAACCCTAGCCCTAACCCTAGCCCTAACCCTAAGGCTGTGTGCACACGCTGCGGATTTTGCTGCGGTTCCGCAGCGGTTTTGGCTGCTGCGGACCCCAGTACCATGATTCCCTATGGGAATCAAAAACCGCAGTGCAGACGGTGCGGAATTTTCCGCGGTTTTCAATCCGCAGAAAGAATTGACATGTCAATTCTTTCTGCGGATTCTCCTGCGGTTTGCCATCTCCTCTATTGAGGAGATGAAAAACCGCAGGACAAAACCGCAGAGCAATCTGCAGGTAAAACCGCAGGTCTTTTGACCTGCGGTTTCACCTGCGGATTTTACAAAATCCGCGCGGATGAATCCGCACCTAATCCGCAGCGTGTGCACACAGCCTTACCCTAACGGGAAAATGGAGATAAATACTTTTTTTTTAGTTTTATTATTTTTCCCTAACTAAGGGGGTGATAACGGGGGGGTTGATTTACTATTTATGGCGGTTTTTATTTTTGGCAGCTGTCACACGCTAAAAGACGCTTTTTATTGTAAAATAGTTTTTGCATCACCACATTTTGAGAGCTATAATTTTTCCGTATTTTGACCCACTGAGTCATGTGAGGTCTTATTTTTTGCGGGACGAGTTGACGTTTTTATTGGTACCATTTTCGGGCACGTGACATTTTTTGATCGCTTTTTATTCCTATTTTTGGGACGCAGAATGAACAAAAAACAGCGTTTCATGAATTTCTTTTGGGGGGTGCGTTTACACCGTTCCGCGTGCGGTAAAATTGATAAAGCGGTTTTATTCTTCGGGTCAGTACGGTTACAGCGATACCTCATTTAGGTCTTTTTTTATGTTTTTGTCGGTTTTATGCAATGAAAACTATTTTATATAAAAAATAATTATTTTTGCATCGCTTTATTCTGTGAGCTATAACTTTTTTATTTTTTTGCTGATGATGCTGTGTGGCAGCTCGTTTTTTGCGAGACAAGATGACGTTTTCAGCGGTACCATGGATATTTATATGCGTCTTTTTGATCGCGCGTTATTACACTTTATGTTTGGCGGTATGATAATAAATCATTATTTTTTGCTTCGTTTTTTATTTTTGTTTTTTAAGGGGTTCGCTAAAAGGGTTAACTAATGGGACAGTTTTATAGGGCGGGTCATTACGGACGCGGCGATACCTAATATGTGTACTTTTATTGTTTTTTTTTTTATTATTTTCAAAAAATGAATTTATTGGGGAATATTTTTTTTTTTTTTTACTAATTTATTTGGCGATTTTTTTTTAAATTTATTTTTACATTTTTTTTTAATTTTTTTTTTACTTTATTACATAGTCCCAGGTGGGACATCACTGTCCTGTGACAGATCACTGATCTGTCACATCACAGATCACTGTGACAGATCAGCAATCTGTCACAGGCATTGAAGCAGACTTCCTCTTGCCTGCGCTTTGCAGGCACTGAGGAAGCCAGCTTCCTCAGGTCCCCGAAGGCCCCCGTCGCCATCTTGGATTCGGGGGCCTGGAGGATAGGAGCCCCCGGCAGCAGCGCTGCACATTGCGCTGCCGTGGGGGGCTCAGGGAAGCACGGAGGGAGCCCCCTCCCTGACGATGCTTCCCTTTAACTCCCGGTACACCGCGATCATGTTTGATCGCGGTGTGCAAGGGGTTAATGTGTCGGGGGCGGTCCGTGACCGCCCCTGACACATAGTGCCGGGTGTCAGCTGTGATAATCAGCTGACACCCGGCCGCGATCAGCGGAGCTCACCACGTGGGCGCCGCTGATCGCGGTAGACGTACTATCCCGTCCACGGTCATATGGGCCCGGGTACCGTGGACGGGATAGTATGTCGGATGTCAGGAAGGGGTTAAAGGGACTCCTAGCAAACACACTAATTACTTTTGGGAATCTCTATGCTCCAAATACTTGGCAGGCAAGATGGTTGTCTGGGGCTTTGGACACACCTGCATTGTTCAAGGAAGGCCTCTTGGTCCTGGGGGGTGATTTTAACCTAACCTTACACCCGAACCTAGATGCATCTAACGGTAAATCCTCAATTCCAAAAAATGAAAGGAGAGTCCTTCTAAATAAATTAAATACACTTGGCCTGATCGATCCATGGAGAATTGTTCATCCAACCACAAAGGATTACTGACGAAAATAAAACCACCTATTTCAAGACTGACCTCTAAAATATATGATAATCTCCTTCAATCTAAAAACAACTACACCCCATTATTTCTCCATTCCTGGGAATGAGAACTTAACATTACTCTGTCACCAAAAGAGAAGCAATCAATTTGTTCTAACTCCAGTAGCTTCTCGAGATGCATCCTGTTACAGGAATCGGCATACAAAATTTTATCAAGATGGTATTACACCCCAGAGAGTCTCTTTCATCTAGGCCTATCTGATTCTCCGATGTGTTGGAGATGCGAAAAATCTGGAGGTACTATTACTCACATTTTTTGGACCTGCCAGAAAATCTTAAAGTTCTGGCGGGATATCAATGATGTCTTGAAGGCCTTGGGAGTGTTGCATTTGGATCTTGTTGCCTCTGAGGTGCTTTTATCTCTCCCCTCCACCAATTTCAAACCTAAAAAACATGATCTTCTACCCTTGTTGCTGGGTGCCGCAAAACACTTAATAGCTTTAAGATGGAAACAAAAATCTCCACCAACACACAAGGACTGTTTAGTGAAAGTCGGAGAGATCTTTTGACTAGAGGAACTCTCGAGCTGGGAAACGTTTTCCCACAACCGATTTCTGAAGATTTGGGATCCCAGGATTAAATGGAATGGTAGGAACTAGATTCCAGGTTCTGATTTTTTCTGCAATGTCTTGGAGGTTCGCGGTGATCGTGCTCCATTGAGCTAAAAAACATAGAAGCCTTTCAGCCTTGAATTTTTTCTATTCTCTAGGTAGAAAACCAATTTCATCCACATTACGCATAATTCGACATGTCGCCAGTCTGTTCCAGTTAGTTGCACCTGAATGTTACTTTGTTATTCCATTTCTTTAAAAATCTTGTTTTCATTTATGTAAACTCGACACTGCAAATTTCATGTCTTATCTATCCCACAGGTACTTAAGGACTTTTACCATATATGATTTAAGTGTCAGTAATCATAATTTGTAGTTAGTGTTTCTTTAAAAATCCATAAATAAAGAATTGCAAAAAAAAAAAAAGTGTTTCATTGATCTGTCCGTGAAAAACACTGACAACACACTGATGGTGAAAATGGACACATAGACGACACACTCATGACACACTGATTCACAATATTGATGACACCAGTACTATTTTTTCACAATGTGTTTAAAACGGACGCGTGAATGAGGCCTAGACAAAACTTTAGGGCCACATGTGGAGTGTTTCTAAAGCCAAGAAGCACAGCATAAAGGCTTTTTCATATAACAGTATTTGGTCAGTATTTTGCATCAGTGTTTGTATGCCAAAACCATGAGTCAAACTTACAGAGAAAAACTATAACCTGTTCTGTATTTTTACGACACTCCTCGTTTTTGCATGCAAATACTGATGAAATACTAATTAAAAAATACTGATGTATGGATAAAGTCTAATATTTAGAGAACTCTTTGTCAATTTTGTCAGTTTTCTTTATCAGTATTTCAGGTGTGTCTCTAAAACAGGTGCCAAGCTTTCTATTACACTTTTTCTCTGTAATAATAATCTTTATATAGCGCTAACATATTCTGCAGCGCTTTACAGCTCACAATCTAAATTCCCTATCAGTATGTCTTTGGAATGTGGGAGGAAACCGGAGAACCCAGAGAAAGCTCACGCAAACAGAGGGAGAACATACAAACTCCTTGCAGATGTCATCCTTGGTGGGATATGAACCCAGGACTCCAGCGCTGCAAGGCTGCAGTGCTAACCACTGAGTCACCGTGCTGCCCTGCTATAAATTCAACTACTAGTTTTGGTATACAAACACGGATGCAAAATATTGACCAAATACTGATGTGTGAATACTGTAAGTCCTTTTCTCAGTTGCTTTACCACTGTGGTACGGCACCTAAAAATCATTTAAAAAAAAAAATCTTAGATTGAAAAGCTAAATGGTACTTCTTCCCTTCGGGGCTTGTTGTCCAAATAGTCGCTTACATCCATATATGACGTAAGTATCTACAAAACAATTTGAAGGAAGAAAGGAATTTTTCAGTACCTTCATTTTACAGTAATTCAAGTGAAACACTTAAAGCATTGCATAACTTAAAGAGGCTGTCCACTGCATTATCATTGATGACCTACCCTTTATATGTTTTGATTTTTAATTTTTCCCCTTTTTTAGCTATGTTGCCAATAAAATAGTGTTTTAATATACTTACCTCATTTCCTGCAGATGCTGGATTTTTCCATTTTGCTGTTACATCTCATAACTGACCCACTATCACTGCTTCCTGATTGATCCTTTGATCAACTCCTCTTCCTTCCTTTCCCTCCATGTCTTCTAGCATGTAGTCATGTGGGGTACGGCGTACATCAATGATTTTGTGACTTTTGGCATTTTGATTACAGTTTTTGCCAGCAAAATATACGACACTGGAGGCGGGATAGGTGCAAAACATGATGGAGCTATGCCCTCTTTTCTAATTTGTTGCGAGATGTGGTGTAACTTACTCTACTCTACCTTACTCAAGTATTCTGTAGGTACCCTGTGTGTCACCATTCTCTACCCCGATTTGGAACCATATTGTGAACCAATTCATTTGTAGAAACCATCACATGATGGCACATAAATAGAATTAAAGGCATACAAAAATATTGTAAGGTCCCATAAACTTGTGGCCCATAGTTTTCAATCAATAGTTAATACTGAAATGTTGTGTTCATAAATGTCTCCATGTAGTAACAAACACTGTACTATGAGGCTGTTGAGAGGTAGCATGTTATTAATGCATATACATGAGAGAAATAAAATGGAAAATACCTGAAAGAAACTATAAAATGTAATACAAAGCACTGCTGCAGTAAATTGTGAAGATTAGACCATTCTACTTAACACCACATTTCTGCCTTACTGCAATTAAAACACATCCTGAATTCATCAGTCTCTCTAATGTTTGATCTCATAGTTGAGATTTCACACATTTTATGTCAATTTTATATCAGTATGTATTCCATTTAATATACCTTTGATGGGATTCTCAGAAGATTGCTCTCCTGGAGGTCTACATTGCCTTAGGCTTGAGAAGATTGCAACTTTTGGAATGTAGACAATACAGATTGAAAACAGCAGTCTGCTAGTAGGCAGTTTTCGTGTTGTATTTCTTTCAATACAAATACAGTTTTGATATAGCCAAAAAACAGCAAATACTGGAATATCATCTCGAAGAATGCTACGTTGTGCCATTACCTTGTATCAATGTTCTCATTTACATTACAGAGACCTGATGGAAGATGTATTAGTCAAGGTTTTGAATTCAAACTTTTACTGTATCCTCTAGTATAGCTTCCAAAACAATTACAGCAATCACTGGAGAGCTACGATCTTGGGCAGTGCAACCTCGTCACAATGTCATGAGAGTTGTGTCAACCGTGTCTAATATTAGAAATTGTTGATCAAAAACTATCACAACCATTATCAATTAACTGTGATCTTATCTTATGAGCCTCCTGTGAACGTCCCTAATGGCATTTTCTTTCATGCAACCATTAAATGTCAAGTCAGGTGAATTTTCAATTTACACTGAATTAATGGAGTTGTCCTTTTTTCAATTGAATGATCAGTTAATTGTAAAAAAATAAATAAATAAACCGAGCATTACTTACCCTCCCTGGATCTAGCTATATTTCTGCTGCTGTCCCAGTCTCTATAATTTGACTATAGCCCATCTTTGTGGTCAGGTGGCTCAGCCAGTGTAAACTGCATGAGCCAAAGATTTTAGTGATTGGCTGCAACATTGTCAACATCATGTCACTGCTGCAGCCAAACAGAGACCTGGGCAGCAGCAGAGATACAGTGTTTGTTCCATGGAGGGCAAGTAAAGCTCAGTTTATATTTTTATACCCTATTGAGCCTGCTATGTAACTGTCACAATCCATTTTTGGATCTGTGGCAGATTTGGCATTTCATAGTAAAACTTTTTTCCTTTCAGGCCATCAGGGGTTATGTCAGTTTTTTCCCCCCAGTGGCCGCTGGTGTAATTACATTGCTGATGAGTTTGCTGATGCAGGTGGTGACCACTCCCACCATCCTTTAAAAGTTCACCTGATACATCAGCTGACAGTTGGTGATACAGGTCCTTTTGGATACCAACCTGTTATGAATGAGTCACCGTAGGAGGCAAAAATAGAAATGCTAGCTAAGTCCAGAAAACCAGAGAAGTTGGCAGCTAACGGAATGCAGACCGCTGAACCTATCAACAACAACTAGCAGTAGCCGTGGGGGGTTCCTACGATGCCCTAGACCCCTCGATCACAGCCGGAGAACTGCCTAGCCTAAAGACAGAGAGGGAAATCTAAACTGCCCCAGAGCAGACCCCAAAGCAATAGGCAGCCCCCAACATATAATGACGGTGAAGCAAGAAGAAAAAACACTAACACAGATAGAAAGATAGACTGAGCAAATGATGGGGCCCAAGCTAACTAGATAGGACAGGATAGGAAGGCTGTTGTCTGCAATCCGCGAAAAACCTTATCAAAATAAGAACCAACAGACTGACAGGGAAAAAGGCCCTGAAGACGCTAGGCTTCAAAAAGACTATGTCAGTACTCAGGTATTTTCTGAAGACAGAGCAAACCGACAAAAAGGAATTCAGCTCGCCCCAGCAGGGAATGGCAGAATCCAGAAAAGCAAGGCAAACTAAAACCAAAACACAAATGCAAAAAGGCACAGCAGAAAACTTAGCTTTTGAGGAGCAGGAATCAGACTGGTCTCCTAGAATTCCACAGAGAAATCACCAGCGAGGCAGAAGGGCGTCGGCTGCCTTATATCCAGTCAGAGATCCCCGTCGCCCAGTCATCCTCTCCCAGCTCAGGTGCTTGGTAATCAGCCTCACTACCTTCCTTCACCAGAAGAGGGAGTTCATCAGACCTCAATGGTGAAGGGGAAAATGAACTCATAACACTAACCGTGCTGAAGACAGGAGGTTGCTGGAGCAATGGTGCTTTAGCTGAATGTTGTGATCTGGTGCCTTGCTCTGCTGTGTGGTGCATTGCAGCAGAGAAAGCAAAGTGTTGTTTTTGTGTTTCCTATTCCCTGTGGTGTTTGTCTTACCTTTCCTTGTGTTGTCTTAGTGCAGTGGTGGGACTAGTGTCTTCACTTGCCAATTCCCTACTTAGGGATAGGAGCAGGGCAAGTGAGGGTTTAGCTATCCTGCTTGGTAACACGTTGAAAAAACATGTATAGGGACGGTAGTAAGAGCAAGGCACATCCTCAGGTGAGTGCAGGAGGTGTCCATTCCCCTGTTCCCTATCGCAGGGTCCACCGTTGTTAAAGTTTTCCCTAGTGTTTCCTGGTGTTTTTGTTTTGCCATTTAGTGACCGATTGGTGGGTCGTGTCACGCTAGGACAGTCAGTCTGTGACAGTAACTTCAGGCAAAGGAGTCATCAGTCAAGCAGGAGGAGGCGGCGATGGGTGGGGAATAGAGCTGGAGTGACAGAGGATTCAGATATATAAATAATTCTTCAGTTTCATTTGCATATCAATTTAAATGTTGATTTCTCAGTAATGTAGGAACAGATTTGGCATGTAAAGGTATTGCTGGACCTCTCTTAATGTGAACCTGTCAGCAGGATTTTGCTATACAGTATATACAAGATATTGTATACTTATATTTTTATTCAATAGTCCCCAGTATCTATGATAAGGGTGTAGCAACTCCACTACACACTTTATCATGGACACTGAGGACTATTGAATAAAAATGCAAGTTTACAATATCTCATAAAGGTAAATCTGCATAAGAAGATTCCTAAAGCTGCACTAGGCACTTTGTGGGTTTGCACTACACTTTATCTATATTTTTGATCTAATTAATATAATAGATATCTAATTAGTAGAGATATAGCATTATTGTAGAAAATATCTTCTCATCTGAATGGGACTATATCCCATTTAGACATGCCAGAGATCTAGTCATCAGAGATGTAATATTATTGCATAGAATATAATTAATTGTTTTCATCAGAATGGGACTTTAGATATCTCGTGTATATTGTTAAATGTTCTGCTTATATAGATCAATCCATTGATACAATAATATTTATCTACTTGCATGACTATATTAATTTAGTGTCCTAAAAAATGTGTCAGTCAAGGTATTCCCTGTTATTTTATTTTTTTTATTTCTTATTTTGTCTATTAAAATTTATAATTTTATGAATCTATAAGCATATGTCTTTTCTTGGACCTGAGATTAAATGCTTTCAGGCTTTGATCATGCATAGTGTTGAGCGATACCTTCCGATATTGGGAAATATCGGATCGGATTGAATCGGACGGATACCCAAAAAGTATCGGGTATCGCCGATTCCGATATCGGAAACCAATGCAAGTCAATGGTACAGAAATATCGGAATTAAAATAAACCCTTTCTTTCCTTGTAGGTTAATTCTACATGAAGGAAAACGGCTAAGAATGATGTAGAATGTATTGGGGGAGGTGGAGGAGACATTAAAGGCATAGAGGTCTAGCCCAATCAAATGGAATAGCAGGAATTAATTTTTTTTTAAGATGTTCGGAGTTACAAAGATATTGACTATGTTAAAGGGGTTGTGTAGCAATAGAGGGAGACGTTCAGAAAAGGCACATGTTGGCGGAGTGTTGGAATGGAGTGCTTCATCTAGCTTGGAGGTTGACTGAGCCCCTGACCCGGAGGACACGACACGGATGCGGGCACCAGTATGCACAACAAACTGTGAGTAAAGCTTTGGAACTACATGCCCTGGTGTCCTCCAGTTATTCCTGCGCCAACACACTCAGCACTGCTGCATCTCTGTGCCTGGCACTGCACCATCTACGTCTCTTCACTACCTCTCCATCTACACTGCCCTGGGACTACAGCCCTACCTGTGGAGGGCCATAACATCAAAGCTGCACCACACCATCTGTCCCAGAGGATCTGTCTGCAGCATCGGCTTAACATCTTCATTGCCGAACACCACAGGTGGCATCAGGAATCATTCACTTATAAACTTTAATTATCATCCACACGTTCAACATTTCCCTTTTACAATGGACACCCAGGGCCATGGACCGGGTCACAGCTACCGTGACATCTCCCATTGAAACCAACGGGCCCGGTACCGAGTACCCCACCAGCCCTGGCGGGCGATCCAACTTGGCGGAAATACATAACAGAACAGGTTGTCCAGGCTTTTCACATAATCTCAGTGCATATCTAGGCTGCAGAATGCTGACAATTTAGTCTGCACGGTTTCCAAGATATCATCTCTTGCTTCTAAGATAAACATCCAGGGGGGTGTTCTGGCATTGAAATGAGAACTGGTCGTTTCCTCCTCTCTCACTAGTTTCACTTTCCATACATCACTGTTCAGCATGTGTCTGGGGGAGGAGCAACTGGGTGGTCTGCTCGCAGCCAATCATAGCCATGCCATTAGTTAACATGCCTACATGCCTAACAGGATGTGCCCACACTTCTTAGGATTCCTCATTGGCTGAATCAAATCAAACTGGCTCATAGCATTATGGGAACTTCCGATTCCGGTATTCGATATGCAAAAAGTATCGGAACTCAGTATAGGAATTCCGATACCGCGAATATCGGCCGATACCCAATATTTGCAGTATCGGAATGCTCAACACTAATCATGCATGAAAATTTTGGTAAAATTTAGTGAAATGTCCTTTTTTAAGAATGGCAAAGTCAGAATTGAGTGACAGTATCATAGCTATGCAATTTGGAGGCTAGGAGAACCAAATACTAACAGGCTAATTACTTATGTTTGTTCTGATTGTTAGTGCATAGAAAAGTTACTGTTTGGTTTTCTTATGTACTGGATTACTTCAGAATCGTGAATTGTTATTAATGTTAGTTTTAAGCTACTGTTTTGTTTTTTCCATGTAATTATTCATCTTGCTATTTTGGATGTTCTTATTATTCCCCGAAGCAAGGGTTTTTCTTGGCAGTAGCTACCTTCTGCTGATGTGGTTATTTCTTTACAATAGTCATATTACTTTCTGAATTTGTATTACAAACTCATACTGGCTTCTGTTCCAAACAACATCATTATTCACCTATTTAGTCTGCATTTTACAATATTTTACTTGTTTGTGAATATCTAGAAAAAAAAGGACACAATTAGGCTACTTTCACATTAGCGTTTTTTAGCACTGCGCTTCATGCGCAATAGAAACACATGCAAAAAACGCATCATGCGTTTTGCATGCCTTTGCGTTATTTAGGCACAGGCATTTTAACCAGTTTCTAGCCATGTTAACTCTTAAAACACATGCAATTTCAAACGCAGGTGTGCGCATGTCAATGAGCATGCTTGCGTTCCCATATACTGTAATGCATTATTTTTGTGCATTCCGTGCACAAACGTGCACATGCATTTTTTTACGGCGTTGGACAGACCCAAAAATGCAATAGGTTGCCTCGGGCGTGCCTAGGAGCACACTACAAAAAAATGCATGCACAAGAAAACGCATACGAACGCGTGCAAACGCTAGACCATGCGCCCGCCATGTTAAATATGGGGGCGCATGGTGCATGCGCATGGACGCGCAAGATGCACTAAAAAAAGCTAATGTGAAACCAGCCTTACTTTTGTTTTTTATTGATCGATTCATTTCTGATTTTATCATATTGTGGTATTGTTGGAAAATAAATTTAAAGGGACGATCTGGCCTTTGACAAAAATATAAGAGCAATGAATGGGATACAGTAACAGAATAAATTCTACTGTTTGCTTGCAAGCAGCCAGCATTTGCAGAGAATGAGTGGTCTTTGTGGTCACGTACTGTACTACTGGCATCACCAATGCCAGGCAGCTGCTGCCAAGGCAAAAGAAATCATGGCAGGCATTAAAAAGAGACTAAATCTGCATGACAAATATGTAGGTCAAAGTTCATCATTGTAGCTGCCACAGATTTCTGAAGTAATACACCCTTTTTAATTTGGCTTTAGTATATGTGTCTTAGTCTCTATAATTTTATTTTCGCGTCATTTTTTACTTTTTCTTTCTATTTTAAGTCCTTTTTTATTTTTAAAGCTTTGCTTATCCAGATATTTAGACAAATTAATGAAATGCAATTTTTACCATATGTCCCTACCCAGATTAAGGGTTCTAGTGAAGTTTTCAATTTGGAGCATATTAAGACAAATGTGAAACTTTTTAAGGAATTTGCAATTTTTGTAATAAGGAATTAGCAATTATTTTAATACAAAAAAGGTTGCTAAAGCTAGTTTACAAAACTACATAATACATGAAAAAGAAAGGTGACTTCAATAAATTGGAAATGATGAATAAGATGCAAACGTTTTGCCTCCATACTAATCACTATACATACCACACATACAGTAGACTATTGTGTACGATTTGAGCACCCGGATAGAAAAAGGACATGTTGTAGCTAAAAGAGAGCCAGTAGTTGGGCATCAAAGGGAATGTCCAGACTCCAGTGCCAAGACAGGTTATTAACCCCTTCATGATCGGAGCTTTTTTCGGTTTTGCATTTTCGTTTTTCGCTCCCCTTCTTTCCAGAGCCATAGCTTTTTTATTTTTCCATCAATATAGCCGTGTGAGGCGGACGAGTTGTACTTTTAGGGGACGAGTCGTACTTTTGAATGACATCATTGGTTTTAGCATGTTATGTACTTGAAAATGGAAAAAAAAAATTCCAAGTGCGGTGAAATTGCAAAAAGGGCAATCCACACTTGTTTTTTGTTTGGCTTTTTTGCTAGGTTCACTAAATGCTAAAACTGACCTGACATTATGATTCTCCAGGTCATTACAAGTTCATAGACACCAAACATGTCTAAGGTTCTTTTTTATCTAAGTGGTGAAAAAAAATTCCAAAGTTTGCAAAAAAAATTGTGCAATTTTCTGAGACCCGTAGCATCTACATTTTTCGTGATATCGAGTTGGGTGAGGGCTTATTTTTTCTTCTGACACTTTTAATGATACCACTTTTGTGCAGATATGTTCTTTTGATCGCTCGTTATTGCATTTTATTGCAATGTCATGGCAACCAAAAAAATGTAATTCTGGCATTTTGATTTTTTTCCCGCTTCGCCATTTAGAGATCAGGTTAATCCTTTTTTTTAATTGAGAGATCGGATGATTCTGAACTCGGCAATACCCAATATGTGTATGTTTGATTTTTTTTATTGTTTTATTTTGAATAGGGTGAAAGGGGGGTGATTTAAACTTTTAATTTTTTTAATTTTTTCATATTTTTAAAACGATTTTTCTTTCACTTTTGGCATGCTTCAATAGTCTCCATGGGAGGCTAGAAGCTGCCACAACTTGATCAGCTCTGCTACATAGAGGTGATGCTCAGATCGCCTCTATGTAGCAGAATTACTGCATTGCTATGAGCGCCGACCACAGGGTGACGCTCATAGCAATCCGGCATCAACAACCATATAGATCTCAAGGAGACCTCTGGTTGTTATGCCAATGAATCGATGACCCCCAATCACATGACGGGGGTCAGCGGTGCGCATATTTCCGGCCCGATGGCCGGAAGCGCGCGTTAAATGCCGCTGTCAGAGTTTAACAGCGGCATTTAACTAGTTAATAGGTGCAGGTGGATGACGATTCCACCCATGGCTATTGCGGGCAAATCTCAGCTGTTCAAAACAGCTGACATGTCCCGGCTTTGGTGCGGGCTCACCGCCAGAGCCCACATCAAAGCGGGGGTACTGCCATCAGACGTACTATCCTGTTTGATGGCAGTTTCTGGTTATTAACTTTAGAAACACAGCTTAGGGTTAATCTTATTACAATGTACAAATATATTAATGGACAGTACAGAGCTCCTTCTAAAGATCTCTTTACGCCTAGCCATTCAAAAATGAGAATAGGGCATCTGCTATGTCAAGAATAAAGAAGGCTTAAAGAGAATCTGTCAGCACATTTGACCTATCTAAACTATTAATATGGCCATACAGGCTATAAACTGCTGAAAACAGTCCTCCCTGTGTGCCTCATACCAGATATGTTGTTGCTGACAAATAATCTTTTATCACTTTATATAAATGACCTCTTCCAGGCTCTGGGGTGGATGGTGTCTTGAAGATAACTCTGCCTCCAGAGCTTGTTTTTAAAAATAAGCAGGAATTACTAGTGTGATGTGCAATGTTTACAAGTGCTAACAGTCTGGTGTGTAATGGTTACCAGTGTGGTGTGTAATAATTACCAGTGTTACCAGTGTGATGTGTAATGGCCACTCTCTGCTCTCCTGATCTCACTGCAGAGCTGTGTGTGATTACACCTGACACATTTGTAGGTTCCTCTCAGCTTCCATCTAACAGGCAGACAGGGTTGCAATATTGTTACAATACAGCAGAGCTGAGAAGGAAGCAAAACATTTGTTTGGAAGAAGACAAATTTCATTTATCCTGTTCTGTGTTAGTTACTTGTCTCAAACTGGTAACTTCCCTTCATGTAACATAAGCTCTTTGGGCAGAGTTATTCTCTAGGCTCCATCCGACTCGGAGCCTGCAAGGGGTCATTTTTATAAAGTAATAAAAGATGATTTCTCAGCATATCTGATATGAGACACACAGACAGGACTTTTTCAGCATTCTATAGACTCTATGCCCTTATTAATAATTTGTGAAACAAATTTTTAAAGATGTTAGACTTTTTGAAAAAAAGAAAATTAAATAGAAATTTCATATTACAAAAAGTGCAAGACGTAGTGGTAAAAATTGGACAAAAAGAGTTTCCATATACCCAGTTTACACAATCAATCAATCAATCAAATTTATTATCGCCAAGTACATATTACATATATACAAGGAATTCTTTGTGGCAAAGAGGCAACATAATATATAACAACAGATACAACAAGTAACATCTAACAAGACAGATACAGTATATAGTCTACACATGATGATTTAATTGTTGAACAGAGAGTGGATAGAAGCTGTTCATATGGCGGTTGGTGCTGCATTTGGGGACTCTGAAGCGACGTCCTGAAGGGAGTAGTTGGAATGAGGAGTGTCCCGGGTGAGAGGGATCGGATGAAATTTTCAATGCGTGGGATCGAATACTCTTATCATAAAGATCCTGGATTTTAGGCAGGGGGGAACCTATAATTCTCTCTGCTGTTCTGAAAGTCCTTTGTAAGCGGAGTTTGTCATGCGCAGTGGCTCCCCCATACCAGACTATCAGAGAGGAACAAATCACAGATCTGATGACAGCATTAAAGAATAAGATCAGCAGATTCTTAGACAAACCATATCTTTTCAGCTGACGCAGGAAGAACATCCTCTGTTGTGCTTTTCTTATAACTGCATCCACATTTTTCCCCCATTTAAGATCATGAGATGATAACACCAAGGAATTTGGTCTCTGTGACCCTAAGAACCACTTCGTCATGGATGTAGATTGGAAGTATCTCATGTTGATCTTTCCTAAAATCCACAGTGTACAAAATTATTGGCTTTACACCAGTCACATATTCTTTTCACCTCACTCCGATACAAGTCTTCAGCATTTCCCCTGATGAGACCAATCAGTGTCATATCATCGGCAAATTTCAAGATTTTTACTGAGTCTGCTGAAGAGATGCAATCATTCGTATAGAAAGAAAACAGTAACGGGGACAAAACACACCCCTGAGGTGCCCCGATGTTTGTGACCAAGGTGTCCGAAGTGAATGGTCCAACTTTTACACTCTGTATTCTGGCTGTCAGGAAGTTATAAATCCACAAGCATAAGTTGAGAGGGACTCCAAGAGCTACCATTTTCTTATGAAGTAAATTTGGATCAATGGTATTGAACGCTGAGCTAAAGTCCATGAAAAGAATCCGGACATATGAGTGCAGTTCATCTGTATGATCCAAAATGTACTTCAGTGCCAGATTGACAGTGTCGTTTGCCGAACGATTCTCCTTATAGACAAACTGAAGCGGGTCCCATAGCTTCTGCGTGAATTTTATCAGGTGGGACATCATAATTCTTTCGAAGACTATCATAGCTACAGATGTGAGTGCTGCTGGTCTATAGTCGTTCAACTCAGAGGATCCCACTTTCTTGGGGACAGGGATAATTGTGGAACTTTTCCAACACTGAGGTACAACGCACTCTTTCAGTGACACATTGTATATATTTGTCAGTATAGGGGCAAGCTGGGTAGCACATACTTTCAGACACATTGGAGATACACCATCAGGGCCAGGTGCCTTTTTGACCTTAAGTCCCTTCAGGATGCGTATCACCTCTGCCTCGGCGATCACTACTTGGGTGTTGCACAATGAATGATCTTTATATGAACAGACTGAGGAGCTTAGAGATGAATAGCCACTGTGTGTAGAGCTTGCCTCAAATCTGCAGTAGAATTCATTTAACTCTGCTGCCAGACTTCTGCTGGGGTTCACTATAGTGGGGTGGCTTTTATAATTGGTGACCTCTATATTGGTGACAATATAGATAAATTTGAAATCCCATATAAGTCTGAGCTCCCTAAATATGAACAGTAGTGGTATGGTCTGACATTTGCGATTATATGAATGCGTGTATATATGCACACACATTATAAATAAGGATCAATATTTTTAATCGATATTAGCAAATATTTAAAATTCAATTTGTCAACGGTTACTTCTCTTTCATCAAAGACTTTATGTTATGCAATGTAATCCAAATAAATTTGAAGCAAATAGATGCAATCACTGCTTCTGAAAGCATAATGTTGTCTTGGCCATATTATTAAATACTATGTTAGTTTGTTAGTTGTGAGTGTGACTATTTTACGAAATATATATATATATATATATATATATATATATATATACAGCTCTGGCAAAAATTAAGATACCATCACATCAAAACCCTGTAATGGGCAGCCCATTCTCCAGACCTGAACCCCATTGAAACCTCTGGAATGTAATCAAGAGGATGGTGGATAGTCATAAGCCATCAAACAAAGAAGAACTGCTTAAATTTTTGCGCCAGAAGTAGTGTGAAAGACTGGTGGAAAGCATGCCAAGACGCATGAAAGTTGTTTTTAAAAATCATGGTTATTTCACAAAATATTGATTTCAGAACTCTTCCTGAGTTAAACATTAGTATTGTTGTCTCTAAATGAGTATGAACTTGTTTTCTTTGCACTATTTGAGGTCTGAAAGCACTGAGTTTTTTTTTAATTTTGACCATTTCTCCTTTTCAGAAAAAAAAATACAAAATTCATTGCTTGGAAATTCGGAGACATGTTGTCAGAAGTTTGTAGACTTTGGGAACAATTTACATTTTACTCAAAATTATATCCATAAAGAGAAAAATCAGATAAACTGAACATTTGGAAGTGGTCTCTTAAATTTTGCCAGAGCTGTATATATACATATACACACACTTGTGCTCAAAAGTTTACATACCCCGGCAGAAATTTTTGCTTTCTTGGACTTTTTTCAGATAATCAGAATGATAACACCAAAACTTTTTCTCCACTCAAGGTTAGTGGTTGGGTGAAACCATTTATTGTTAAACTACTGTGTTTTCTCTTTTTAAATCATAATGACAACCCAAAACATTCAAATGACCCTGATCAAAAGTTCACATACTCCATTTTAGGGTTGGCAGATTTCATGAATCGCAACCCAGGGTCCACCGTGATGTTAACCTGCTGCTAGTGTGAACAAATGATGGATGAAAAACTAGCGAACACGCTGCATTAAAACCACACAGTGAACGGGACAGAGTACCAAGCTCAGCTAACCACCGAGCAGCACTGAAAATATAAGCACCCAACTCAGCCAACCACTGAGCGGCAATCAAAGAATAAGAAGTGTGCAGTACCCTGTAAAACCCGCAAGGAAAAAGTACTTGGGTTGAGCTTGCCCCACAACTGACCCGTGCTAATCGCACACGTGGCCGAGACACGTGCTAAGTCAAGCGAAAAGGTAAAATCTACACTACCTATCTGAAGCTGACCAGTGATAATCACACAAAACCATAAAGACAGAGCAGTAGAGTATCCACCCATACACACACACAACAACACAAATGATGCTAGCACACCTGCGTGCGCCACTGGAAGCCTTTTATTCACTAGGTGTTAGGCGTCGGATTCTGACCTCTGCACAGGAGGAATCCCCAGCCTTGCCTTCTGTGGTCTCCCATTCAGTCCCGACCGCAGAGGAGGCTGCTCAGCAAAGGCATCATTCTCGGTGTCTTGCTCAAGCTAGTGTGGTCAGGTTGGTTGCTACTGCCACCTCTGGTCCAGCTTTAGCAATCCGCACTAGTCAGCAGCGAGCAGCTCCAGAGGCTAAGTCCTTTTTGCAGCCTATTGAGCATACCTGTGGGATGACCTCTCATTGGAGGTTGGAGGTCACATGCTCAGGTCCTCAAGCAGCTCGGATTGGACCATCAGGAAGGTCTCGGAAGGACGCTGCTATAAAAGGTTCGCATGGCCTCTCGGCCATGTGCTAATATAGACTCCGATTGGTTAGTTGTGTGTGTGATGACGGATGTATGAGACTGGTGACTGACTCATTATGAAACCCCAACCCTCGGTTGGGTATGAGTTAGGGTTTAAGGGGATAGAGTCAGCGCCACTAGTGGCATAATCTATGTGCCACAGAGCATCCCACTCTCCACATGAGTGTTAGCACCAGATAGCGCCAGTCAGCACAAGGCACCACTGGATCGCATGTGCAGCAGTGCCAAGTCAAGCGCTTACCATCCCGCTCTGGGTGGTTAGTGGCATCCGCTGAACCAGTGCAGTGCGACTATATTATTTAGTTTAGGCATTGCAGTTGTGGTGTCAAACGCTAGTGGGACTAGAGGGACTCTAACCCTGCGTCCTTGAGGCAGAGTCCTGTGTCTCTTAACTAGTGTTCACCTTGCCGAGCCCTGTGATGTTAACAGGCTACGGCACTTGTGTTCTGCGGCTCTGTGCAATAACAGAGTTCGCTCCTGTATACACCGCGTCAGAGGTTACCCTGCCTGTGTTCAGTCAGTGTTCGCCATTATCGAGCAGCAGTATACCATCTCTGCACGGTGGACTCCGGGTTGCGAACGCACCTTACTATTATATTTCATTTGGTGTGTTCCGCCAACCCTAACGGTAGGCTCCACCCCAAACACTCACGCCCATTCAGGCGGGACGTCGCCCATGGGCCAATCTGGAGCCGCCACATCACCAGAGCAGATGATGCCCAAGCACCAATGAAAAGGCGCCACATCACGGACATGATCAGTAAGATGATTTCTGGACTTAGACTCCAGAGGCTAGGGCTGCCTCTGTATACCACTGGTTACCATAGACTTAGCTGGAGAGCCAGCAGTAACCACATGGACACTGCAAAGCAGTGCAAGACGCTGGGACCGACAACTGTGCTGAGCAACAATCCCAGCAGCTGCGTCTGAATGAGAGACCGCAGAGGCAGACAAGACCTGGGATCCATCCCATGCAGCTTAACATCCCTTTTCTTAATACCATGTATTGCCCCCTCTAACATTAATGACAACTTGAATGTAGATGTGGATGTGGTTCTTTATTTTTTCAGATGATAAAGCTGCCCACTCTTATTGCCAAAAAGCCTCAATTTCCTGTAAATTCCTGGGCTGTCTAGCATGAACTGCATGCTTGAGATCTCCCCAGAGTGGCTCAATGATATTGAGGTCAGGAGACTGAGATGGCCACTCCAGAACCTTCACTTTGTTCTGCTGCAACCAATGACAGGTCAACTTGGCTTGTTTTTTGGATCATTGTCATGTTGGAACGTCTAAGTACATCCCATGTGCAGGTTCTGGGCTGATTATTGCAAATTTGCCTCGAGTATTTGCTGATAACGTGGTGCATTCATCTTTCCTTCATCTTTGACCAAGTTTCCTCTGCCTTTGCAGCTCACACATCCCTAAAACATCAGCGATCCAACTCCGTGCTTTACAGTAGAAATTGTGTTCCTTTCATCATAGGCCTTGTTGACCTCTCTCCAAATGTAACATTTATGGTTGTGGCCAAAAAGTTCAATTTTGGTCTCATCACTCCAAATTACATTGTTCCAGAAGTTTTGAGGCTTGTCTCTGTGATGTTTTGCCTATTGTAGGCGAGATACTTTGTGACATTTGTGCAGTAATGACTTTCTGCTGGCGAATCGACCATGCAGCCCATTTTTCTTCAAGTGCGTCCTTATTGTGCATCTTGAAACAGCTAGTTTTCAGATAGTCCAGTATTTCAGCTGATCTTATTTGTGGGTTTTTCATTGCATCACGAACAATTTTCCTGGCAGTTTTGGTCTACCTGATCGTGGTTTTGTTTCTACAAAGCCCCTGATTTTCCATTTAATACTCACAGTTAAAACGCTGCTGACTGGCATTATCAATTCCTTGGATATCTTTTTGTATCCATTTCCTGTTTTATTCAGCTCAACTACCTTTTTTTGTCATTATGATTTATATAAAAATAGAAAACAGAGTAGTTTGACAATAAATGGCTTCACCAAACCACTAACCATGAGTGGAGAAAAAGTTTTGATGTTATCATGTTTCATGTTGTCTGAAAAAAGGCCAAGAAAGCAAAAATCTGCTGGGGTGTGTAATCTTTTGAGCACAACTGTATACATATATATATACGTATATATATATATATATATACAGTATATATATATATATGTATATATATATATATATATATATATATACACTGTTTTTCTATAGTCTTCAGCTCGATCTCGAGCCATTGCAATTTGATGGATGAATAATCTTTAGAAAGGTCGATCTTGTGCAAGCCTGTATAGGTCCACCAGGGTCTTCTCTGTCATAATCTTGATAGTATCAAGCTATTGGGTTGCTGTTCTTCCTCTTTTCCCTTGTTCTTTCTATTTTTCCAACCATGATGTCCTAACCCACTTATTGCTGGATTTGTATAGTATGTCCAATTGGTGATTCTTGCTTTGAGTGAAATGTCTGGCTTGATTTGCTCCAAAATTGATATATTTTTTTTTCTTGCCATCCAAGTTATTGATAACATCCTTCTCTAGCATCAAATTTTCAAGGCTTCAATTTTTCTTCTGTCTTGTTACTTTATTGTACAGGTTTGCATCCATATGTAACATTTATAACCATTCAAACACCAGTTGATCATGTTGTATTTTTCAACTGATCACTAGCACTGGCTTGATCACCGGTGGAAAAAAAAATCTTTATTGATCAATTGAATCTGAGATGTGCTAGAGAACATCAATGAACAAACATTTGGTGGACCGGCAAACCATTGTTTGGCAACCCAATTTCTTCTGATGTCTATGGCAGCCTTAAAGGGAATGGATAGGTAAATAAAATGTTACCTTGATACTGCAATTCAATGTGTTTTACAGAGAAATCCACGTTTTTAAGGGGACACTCGTGCATATCTGGTGGTCATGCGAAAAAATTAAGCCATCTTGGAAAAATACTCTAGCTATCATCGCTAAGATATGCAGACTTCCAATTCTCCCACAACCGACTCTTATTTTTCTGAAGTGGTCTACCGATCTTTCACAGACCAGACACAAATCACTTCTATTATTCCTTATAGCAGCAGCTAAATTATTAATCCTACCAAATTGGCGTTCCCAGAGATATCCGGGTGTCTCTGATTGGATACAGAAAGTTGACCAACTTTATTACATAGAAAAGGTAGCGGCGTATGTTCATCTCTCGCATGTTAAATTCAAAGAGATATGTGCTCCTTGGGCATTATATAGAGAAACGAAAGAATTTTTGGAGTATATGAAGCAATAACCCTCCACCTAGATGTTTCGAAGATACATTCTGGACTGTGGTCTAGTAGCAAACATATAAACCATTGCAATTCACGAAATAATGACTCTTTCTTGATAGTCTCTTGCGGTCTCTGATTTACTTGCTAGCTTAAAATTGCCCCTCTGGTTTGGGATACCCCGCCCCACACACCCCCTTTTTTTTTCTTCTACCTCTTTACTCATCTCTTTCTGTTTATACATTCTTCTCTATCTTTAGATTATTGATTTATTTAGAGTTTATAGACTGTTTATACAGAGATGTTTTCTATATTTTCACTTATTTCTACACCAAGAAAAAAATGTTTAAAGATGTTTTGAAAGAACTCTCTCCGATTGAGAATTAAGGGGTTAGTACTTTGGTCATTGAAGTTAGGAAAGACGGTGTTCCTCGTTTTTTAACCCGATTACACAATTTTCAGCTGGACTGAGTTTCTTATGGAATAGCTTATTGTGGACTCCCGGTCAATTATAAAAGACTTGCTCAATGGAAAAATGTTTCTCCAATATGTAAGGTGTGGCAATTTATATACACTCTGTACTGTTATTTTGCTTGCTGGTTAACATTGATAACCAATAAAAAGATGTTTAAAAAGAAAAGAAATCCACGTTTTTCCTAATATGCAAATGAGCTGTTAAAATCTATGAGCCGGACATAGATCTCCCTGAGAATCTGCCTACAGAGCTTATTTTAAATTAAACTTACCAGTGTCAAACAAGTACCGTAGATCAGGAGACAGACTGTCAGTCATTACATGACTCATACCCCCTCCTCTATATCAAATAAGCTCTGGAGGCAGATTCTCTAGGAGATCTGTGTCCGACACATAGCTCTTAACACTTCATTCACATATTGAGAAAATGTGGATTCATCAGGTCACAGATATTACGGTATCATTTTATTAAACTTTCTATGACTTAAATGCCCATACAGTCAGCTTAGGGGAGTTTAACCTTCTGACAGATGCCAGACACCGATACAACTAGAAACCACTTACTGACAAGTGCATGTTCCTGATCCGTTGTCAATTTTTTCATAAAGGAACAATATAACACATTTTCTGTATATAAATTATGGGCATTTATTAAACATTGTGTCAAAGTGCCAAAAATATTCTTTTTTAACCTACAGTAAAAAGTTAGTTCCTGAATATTCTGTACTGAAAGTATCTACAGTAGACATATCCAGTAGTTAACAATAGTAATAAATTATTACACAGCCAAGAAAAATAGAATATTCTGATTAAAATATATTGTGAAATAAATTTAATATTACTGGACACATGAGTCATTCACATCTTCTTCCATAAATTAGCTAGAACCTTACACAGATTCAGTGCTGACTTGCTAAACGTGTAACCTATGTCTACTGCTTGTGACCTCTTGTCGTTAATTAGTTTAGTGGCAAACAATGACTTGAAAGCAGGACGTTTCCGAAAAGCAAAATCACTTTAGACATTAGTGACCTCTTAATATCTTGTAAAAACATTAACAATAGACATAAAAACACTTAGACTTTTTTCCATCCATGGTTTTATCTTGAAATACTGTATACCCAGACACCTCCAAAAAATACATTAAAAATAAAAATAAATGTCATGGTTCAGCACAGTTACAGAGGGAAAAATACCTTTTTGCACACAATTACTAAATTTATAGTTTTTCATTATTGTTTACATAAAGTCAAATTGTTCTTTAGGCCCTTAATGAACAAGCCAATTTTGACCTCAATGATCAAGCAAGTTTTTACAATTCTGACCAGTGTCACTTTATGTGGTAATAACTCTGGAATGCTTCAATGCATCCCATTGATTCTGAGATAGTTTTTTGTGACATATTATACCTCATGATAAAGGTAAAATTTCTTTGATATGACTTTATTTATGAAAAAAATTGAAACTTGGCAAAAAATTTTGAAAAATTTACAATTTTCAAAACTTGATTTGTCATACAAAATAGTTAATAAATAACATTCCCCACATGTCAACTTCAGAACAATTTTGAAAACTTTTTTTTGCTGTTAGTAAGGTGAAAGGGTTAAAAGTTGACCAGAAATTCCTCATTTTTCCAACAAAACTTACAAAACCATTTTTTTAGGGACCACATCATATTTAAAGTGACTTTGAGGGGTCTATATGACAGAAAGTACCCAAAAATGACAGCATTATAAAAATCACCTCAGGGTGCTCAAAGCCACATTAAAGAAGTTTATTAACCCTTCAGGTGCTTCTCAGGCACTGAAGTAATGTGGAAGGAAAAACGAACATTTAATTTTTTTCACAAAAAAATTAATTTAGATGCAAACTTTTATGTGTTCACAGCTTAACAGGAGAATATGGACCCCAAAATTTGTTGTGCAATTTCTCCTAAATAGGCCACTACCTTACTACCTTATTTGTGGGGGAAATCTACTGTTTGATCGAAAGGCAGGTCTCGGAAGGAAAGGAGCGCCATTTTACTTTTTGTATGCAAAATTTGCAGGAATAATTAGCGAACGCCATGTAGCGTTTGGAGAGCCTCTGATGTGCCTAAACAGTGGAAAACCCCCACAAGTGACTCCATTTTGGATGCCACACATCTCAAGGATTTTGTCCAAGGGTATAGTGAGCATTTTGAACCCAAAGGTGCGACACAGAATGTAATAACATTAGGTCATCATATTGGATATGTCATCATTAGTGTTGAGTGCAAGTGCTTGCTACTCCAATTTGCATCAGGTGCTCGAGTATGCACCAAATATCATGGGTGATTGAGTGACATGCTCGAGTCCCTGTCCCGCATGTTTAGTGGCTGTTAAACACCTACAAAATTAATTTGAGGATCCGTGTTACTCAGTGCATACCTGACCACCTGATGCAATTTCTAGTAGCGAGCACCTGTGCTCAACACTAGCCACCATATCGTCATTTTATTTTACTTTTGAAAAAACACATTTCTAACTCTAACACCAACCCTAACCCTAGCACACCCCTAACCCTAGCAAAACCATAACCCCCAACCCTTTCCATAACACAGCCCTATCCTCAAAGCTAACCTTAAGCACAACTGCAAAGAATGAAAACAATAAAAAAAGATGTTTAGCATCCCAATGACTCCCAATGATTGCTTGAGAGGGAACTGATAGGAGCTGATACAGCTGTTAGTTATTTACAGCAGCATAAAAATGGTTAATAGCAGCAATTGTAGCTAGCTCTGGTCGCTTCTAATACATGCATATAGTGACTATGTAATTCAGCCAGCATTTTCTGATCATGTATCAGGTTTAGCTGCACCTTGGCTTTTACAAATTTTTAATGTATTTCACATATGAAAATTATGCAGTCAAAAACTATCTGTACATATAAATGTATCTTATGGTAAATTAAAGGGTAATTGTACTTTCAAGTAACTTTTCAGAATAACTATCTGTGTACATTAAGAATATCACCATTTCTGGCAATTAAATTACTTAAATCTGGCATGTTCACCAGTTTTCCATTTGTATGGTCTATCTTTCCTTTGCTTCCTTTGCAATCCACTGGGAGTTGGGTGGAGGAGATGAGCTGCACTGAAATCTACCATACACAGCACAGCACACAGAGACGGATTCCTGTCCTTCATTCATCTTTAGCCTACAGAGACAAGCAACAGCAACGTGGAGGATATTATATAGCACTGGATGTGAATCAGCTCTGGATTGAAGTAAAACACTTCGATCACCTCAATATATGTATTTCCCCTCTGCTTGTTTACTCTCCATGCTCCTCACACTTTCCCTCTCCCTATCTATGAAGTGTAATGAGCAGCGTCATATGACACCGCAGTGAGCCTTCTCTGTCTTGTCTGAGTGTGATGGATTTAAACTACTTTTTACGAATAAATGGCAAGTTCAAGAGGCATTGGGGAGAGGAAAAAGTGGCAGATAGAAGGAGAGGAAAGTTGATTTCATTAATAAATTATATCGCAAAGTTCCTTATGTTCATCTGCACATTTTATCTATGCAAAGATTATTACAGTTCTATTTAAAATCTTGAACACACCTCATCTATGTACACTTCCATGCACATACTATAGAACCATTCACAATGTGATTTTATGTCATTATAAAAATGAATTTCAATTCTGTACCACTTTTTCCCCCATTAACACCTACAACATATTTAGTAGCTATTGATCATCAATAACGCATATAAATATTTCAAAGCAAATTTTTCTTTTTATGTACTTTTCAGGATGTCACACAGATTCTGATAAAAAAAATGTAAAGAAACGTCTTTTTTTTTCTGCTTGTGTGTAATGCCAGTATAAGTGCTCTTATTTGAGCTGGCACATGTTACCAATTTCTTATGCCTCCCTAGTGTAATTGTGAAAAGAAGAGGAATTATTCAGAGCAAAAGTGCTGAAAAACAAGCAGAGTGGCGTAATAGCACATCTGTTTTTATAAGAAATTGTGGATCCTGGATTTTTTTTTTTTCTCGGTGTGGTATTTTACTACCACATGTCTTTAATCCTACATCTGGGCATGTTGTTTTATGAAATATTTCCCACAGATGATGTCAATTATAATTTTTGTCCTGGTCGTCAATTTACTGACTTTTGGAATAAGACTAAATGAAACAACCAGAAAAGGAACAACTTATGTGGTCTGTGCTCTGACAAAATTATAGCTTTGTGATACACATCTAAAATCAATAACTCTGTTAATGATTAGCAGAAAACTTGCTTGGTTTAAGAGCAGAGATGTGTCCCATACTCCGCAGATGTTTGGCCCAGACATGCATTCTTGTTTGCAGTGTATTTACTAGCAGATGTTAGCCCTTATATTTAATACCTCTAGTATTAGCAAGTAGTGCATCTAAACTGTGTGCTGCGTTTCCAAGCCATCTGCCAGCAATACAGGTGGAATGCTTTAAAGCTTTTTTCTCTTCGATTAGATTGCGCACGATACACCTTTTCATGTTTAAATCGGTAAAGTTCTGCTGGACAAGTAAGATAACCCAGTCAAATCCCCCATCCAAGTCCCCATTGTCAATGATGATTATTTTGCTTCCAAAACATTAGGTCAAGTTCACACTTGATGAACTTTTCTACATTGACTAGATGGGCATTCAAGAATGCATGTTGTTGTTTTTTTGTATTTCTTTTCCCAGTTATCAGTACATATCCACAAATGTATTCTTCAACAAAAATCGGAACCCTTAGCAAAACCACATGTACTGTATTAACATGGCAAAGTTTTCCAGGTGTGGCTATAGAGGGGGTTGAAGGAGCATCACAACGCAAAATCTGCAATTGGTCTACAGGATGTGCATATAAACCATAAAAAAAAAAAACAGCCGCATAATAAAATAGGATCTCTATTGCGTTCGAGAGAGCTGGTTTCTCATTCTCGTAGATCCTTTGCAGCTGCAAAGACCGGTGTCATGATATTGTGTAATGGTCAGATATAGGCTTTTGATGTCACAATTCAAAAAATCCAGACACTATACAGAAAAATGGTCAAAGCCTTTAAAGTTCCTGCAACAAAAATCCTTCAACCTGTTTTGTATGATAGTGTTAAAATTTGGTGGCCTTTTATGGAAGGACGGTGAAATAAAAGGGAAAAAGAGAAGTTCCTGCATCATTTCAAGCCTATACCATGTTTTCATTGGGTCTATAGGGGAGGGAAAACAATTAGGCCGGGGTCACACTAGAGAGAAATACGGACGAGTGAGAGGAGTAAAAACCACGCTTTGCACACGGACTAATGATTCTCTATGGGGCAGCTCCCATCAGCCGTATATTTCTCGCGCGTATTTTACGGTCCGTGCTAATCGCAGCATGCTGCAATTATCAGCGTATTACGCCCATAATACGCCAATGCAAGTCTACGGGAGCGAGAAAAATGTGGATTACACATGGACCAGATGTGTGACTTGCGAGAAATACGCACCCGGTGTCCTTTAGAAAAGCCGGCAATTCAGTGCGCGATACAGTAAAATCACACTGGCAGGTTTAATAAAGAAACGAAAGAATAGATATAGACACATACAGTCGAATACATATATATATACATATATATATATATATATATATATATATATATATATACATGTCATTGAGACACACATATATATATATTTACATTTCATAGAGTTCTACATAGCAGAATAGCAGCTAAATCAATTGCCGGCTTCTATAAAATCATTCCAAAACCCGACACGAAATGACACATGGTTTACACACAGTAAACCATTTCATGTATTTTTTACTGACTAATAATTAGATTAGGGTTTGTGTGTAAAATTTGGGACGTCCAGGTGTTAAATTAAGGGGTTAATTAGTTGGAAAAAAAATGCGTGGGCTCCCGTGGCAAAATCGCAACCAGAGAGGTAAAGTGGTGAGTGAGGGCAGATTTTAATAGCCTTGAGAGAGACCATTGTTTTTGCACCCCCTGGCTACAAAAATCTGCCCCCAGACACCCCAGAAAAGGCGTATCTATAAGATGTGCCTTTTCTGGCACTTATCTTCTCTATTCCCATCGCCCTGTAGAGGTGGCTAATAGGTTAATATTAATGGATTAATGTAACCTTGCAATTGGAAGGTGACATTAAGCCGATTAATAATGGAGAGGTGTCAATTAGCCACTTATCCATTATTAACCGCTGCCTGGAGATGAACTATAATAACGATAACATTTTGAAAACGTTTCCGGAGGGTTACATATCAACGAAATTTACCCGAGAACACATAATACTGTATGGCTGAGAAATGTAACCAGCAAAATTTTGAAACTTTACATTGAGTCTTATGTATCAGCTATAAGTCAGAATGAAAGAACATATATACAACATTATACAAAAGTTCACAGGGAACCCACTATCACACCAAGCTGCCAACCACTGCAGTATGTAATCCCTGAGGAAGGAGGATGATACCTCGGAAACTCATTGGATATCAGCACTCTTCTTTTTTTGCCACAGAAGAGAGCCCGTAGCGTAGTGACATCATGCAGACACAGGGTGGCAGCCTTTTTCTTTTTGAAGCAGGTGTCAGAGCTAGCGTTGCTGGCCAGAATGCTGCTGGTGCGGCATCATTGAGCACAGCACGGATCCAGGACACAGCATGACTTTATCTTCGATTTCATTATCTCCCAACATGGATGAGTGCACGTGTACCCCACATCAAGTCTACCCAGCCACACAGGTAGGCATCAAGTAACTTAATTATCAGTGTCATTAAGTGTATTTAGCGCATTACAGCAGTGGGCATTTTACATCCAAATTTACCACGCATGAGGGCAGGAATGTGCATTAGTATTTGTGGCTTTAACCCATTTCTGATATCAGACGTACTATCCCATCCATGGTACCCTGGCCCGTATGACCGGGGACGGGATAGTATGTCTGTTATGATTGGGTCACTGAGGAGGAGAGCAAGCCCAAGCTGAGCCACAGAAAACCAGAGAGGTTGGTAATTAAGCGGATTGCAGACCTCTGATCCTATCCACACAACTAGCAGTAGCTGTGGAGCGAGCCTACGATGATCCTAGACGCCTCTGCACAGCCGGAGAGCTAACTAAGCCTAAATCAAGAAAGGGGAAATCTAAACTGCCCCAGAGCAGACCCCAAAGGAATAGAAACAAACATATATTGTCGGTGAGACAAGATGAAAACATAAATGCCAGTAGGAAAATAGACAGAGCTAACAATGGGGCCCACACTGACTAGAAAGGACAGGAAAGGAAAGGAAAGACACTGTCTGCAATCACGCAAAAAACCCTGCAAAAGGGTCCAACACGTCTGATGCAAAAATACTGAAGTCGCACAACTTCGCCCACTGTATCAGCACTCTGGTATATTCTGAAAGCAGAGCAAAAAGAGGCCAATCTAATAAGGGACAAAAACAAACTGGCACAAGCAGTAACATATGGATGGTGATTCAGCACAGCCCCAGTCGGAGCTGGCTGACCCCCACAAAACTGAGATAGACAAAACCAGATCAAATGTGAACAGAATAGCAAATGAACACTTAGCTGAGCATGCAGGGGCTGAGCTGGAAACTAAGACCTCAGGAGGCAGGAAAAAATCACCAGCAGGGATAGAGCGAGTCAGCTGTCTTAAATCCAGTCTGAAACCCCAGATCTCCAATCGTTGTCCTCATTATCAGATAGCAAGCCTCTGTTAATCAGATAAGCTCCAATACCTCCAGTAACCACCAGAGGGAGCCCAGAAAGAGAACTCGCAACCCCTCCATCATCCTGACCAGCTTCACCACCACCTTCAGTAGTAACCAGAAGTAGGCCAGAAAGCGAATTCACAACATGCGTCTAAGCAATCAGCTGTGCTCCCGGGGGGGGAGCCGCTGATCACGGCCGGGTGTCAGCTGATTAACAAAGCTGACACCCGGCACTATGTGTCAGGGGCAGTCACGGACCACCCCCGGCACATTAACCCCAGCACACTGCGATCAAACATGATCGCAGTGTACTGGGGGATTAGGGAAGCATCAGCAGGGAGGGGGCTCCGTCCGTGCTTTCCTGAGACGTCCACAGCAGCACGATGCATTGCGCTGCTCTGGGGGCCTGCTTCCCTGCAGGCCCCCAGATGCAATATGGCCACGGGGGCCTTCGGGGCCCTGCAGGGAGGTGGCTTCCTCAGTGCCTGCAGAGTGATGTCCAAACTGACAGAGTGATGTCCAAACTGTCAGATCAGCGATCTGACATATTACAGTGATGGGACCATGTAATAAAGCAAAAAAAAAGTGTAAAATAATTTATAAAAAATCGCTGAATAAATTAAAAAAAAATATTATTCCCTAATAAATTCATTTTTTGGAAATAAAAAAAAACAATATAAGTACACATATTTAGTATCGCCGTGTCCGTAGTGACACGCCCTATAAATCAGTCCCACTAGTTAACCCCTTTAGTGAACCCTTTAAAAATAAAAATAAAAAACGAAGCAAAAAACAATGCTTTATCATCATACCGCCAAACAAAAAATGCAAAAACGTATGATCAAAAAGACGGATATAAATATCCATGGCATCGCTGAAAACATAATCTTGTCCTTCAAAAAATGAGCCATCATACATTATCATTGGCGAAAAGATAAAAAAGTAATAGCTCGCAGGATAAAGTGATGCAAAAATAATTATTTTTTATATAAAATTGTTTTCATTGCATAAAAGCACCAAAACATAACGCTGTAATCATACTGACCTGAAGAATAAAACTACTTTATCAATTTTACCACATGCGGAATGGTGTAAACACACCCCCCAAAAGAAATTCATTAAATGCTGGTTTTTGTTCATTCTGCGTCCCAAAAATCGGAATAAAAAGCGATCAAAAAATGTCACGTGCTCGAAAATGGTACCAATAAAAACGTCAACTCATCCCACAAAAAATAAGACTTCACATGACTCAGTGGGTCAAAATATGGAAAAATTATAGCTCTCAAAATGTGGTGATGCAAAAACGATTTTTACAATAAAAAGCGTCTTTTAGCGTGTGACAGCTGCCAAACATAAAAATTCACCAAAAATAGTAAATCAAACACCCCTTTATCACCCCCTTAGGCTAGTTTCACACTTGCTTTTTTTTGCAGCGCGTTTTTCCCGCAAAAAAACGCATTGAAAAAACGCATACATAAGCATACAACTGCTGCGTTTTTTTCAAGCATTTTTATGAGCATGCATGAAAAAAACGCAGCGTTTTTATGCGTTTGTATGCGTTTTTAGTGCGTTTTTACCGCGTTTGCGTTTTTTTCCAACATTTTTAGGTGGCCCCTCACACTACCCAAACCATGACTTTACTAACCCTAACCCTGACCCTAACCCTAACCCTAACCCTGACCCTAACCCTTAACAAAACCATACTTAACCCTAATCCTGACCCTAACCCTGACCCTAATCCTTAACAAAACCATACTTAACCCTAACCCTGACCCTAACCCTAACCCTGACCCTAACCCTAACCCTAACCCTGACCCTAACCCTTAACAAAACCATACTTAACCCTAATCCTGACCCTAACCCTGACCCTAATCCTTAACAAAACCATACTTAACCCTAACCCTGACCCTAACCCTAACCCTGACCCTAACCCTAACCCTGACCCTAACTCTAACCCAAACCCCTAAATTCCATGGTTAAAAAAAAAAAACGCATATGCAAAAAAACGCATACATGAGCATGCCAGTGCGCACATATGCGCATCCATAGGCTATAATGGCCATTTTTAGCGCAAAACGTGCGCATATGTGCGCATGCGCTTTTTTGCAGGGCCAAAAAATGCAACATGCTGCGTCTGGAAAATACCAACGCACACCCCAAAAAAACGCAGCGCATGAAAATCGCATACATGCGCTAACCAGCGCGCAGGTATGCGCACCCATGTTAAATATAGGGGAAAAAACGCATGCGCAGGTATGCGTTTTTTTCCAGCGCTAAAAAACGCAAATGTGAAACCAGCCTTAGTTACGCAAAAATAATAAAATAAAAACAATTTATTTATTTCCATTTTCCCATTAGGGTTAGAGCTAGGGCTAGGGTTAGGGCTTGGGTTAGGGCTAGGGTTAGGGCTGATATCAGGGTTAGGGGTGTGTTGAGGTTAGGATTGGAGTTAGAATTGGGGGGTTTCCATTGTTTAGGCACATCAGGTGCTCTCCAAACGCAACATGGCGTCTGATCTCAATTCCAGCCAATTCTACGTTGAAAAAGTCAAACGGTGCTCCTTCCCTTCCAAGCTCTGCCATGTGCCCAAACAGTGGTTTACCCCTACTTAGGGGGTATCAGCCTACTCAGGACAAACTGCACAACAACTTTTGGGGTCCAATTTCTCCTGCTACCCTTGGGAAAATAAAAAAAATTGTGGACAAACATATCATTTTTGTGGAAAAAATATTTTTTTTTATTTTTATGGCTCTACGTTATAAACTTCTGTGAAGCACTTGGGGGATCAAAGTGCTCACCACACATCTAGATAAGTTCCTAGGGGGGTCTAGCTTCCAAAATGGGGTCACTTGTGGCGGGTTTCAACAGTTTAGGCACATCAGAGGCTCTCCAAACGCAACATGACACCCTCAGACCATTCCATCAAAGTCTGCATTCCAAAACGTCACTACTTCCCTTCTAAGCCCCGACGTGTGTCCATACAGTAGTTTTCGCCCACATATGGGGTATCAGCGTACTCAGGACAAATTGGATAACAATTTCTCCTCTTACCCTTGGGAAAATAAAAAAAGTGGGGACTAAAAGATCATGTGGAAAAAATATGATTTTTTTATTTTCACGCCCAGGAGTTATAAACTTCTGTGAAGCACTTGGGAGTTCAAAGTGCTCACCACACATCTATATAAGTTCCTTGGGGGGTCTAGTTTCCAAAATAGGTAAATAGTGTGGGTTTTCCCCTGTTTTTGCACACCAGGGGATTTCCAAATGCGACATGGAGTCCGATCTCAATTCCAGCCAAAAAAGTAAAATGGCGCTGCTTCCCTTCCGAGCTCTGCCATTCGCCCAAATAGTCGTTTGCCCCACATATGGGGTATCAACGTACTCAGGACAAATTGCACAATAACTTTTGGGGTTCTGTTACCCTTGGGAAAATAAAAGTTGGGGTGAAAAGATAATGTTTGTGGAAAAAATGATTTTTAATTGTATGGCTGTATGTTATGAACTTCTGTGAAGCCCTTGGGGGTTCAAAGTTCTCACCACACATCTAGATAAGTTCGTTTGGGGGTCTAGTTTCCAAAATGGAGTCACTTGTGGAGGGTTTCCACAGATTAGGCACATCAGGGGCTCTCCAAAGGCAACATGACACCCGCAGACCATTCCATCAAAGTCTGCATTCCAAAACATCACTACTTCCCTTCCGAGCACCAACGTGTGCCCATACAGTCGTTTTCTCCCACATATGGGGTATCAGCGTACTCAGGACAAATTGGACAACTTTTGGGGTCCAATTTCTCTTCTTACCCTTGGGAAAATAAAAAAATTGGGGACTAAAAGATCATGTTCGTGGAAAAAATATGATTTTTTTATTTTCACGCCGGAGCGTTATAAACTTCTGTAAAGCACGTGGGGGTTCAAAGTGCTCACTGCATATCTAGATAAGTTCCTTGGGGGGTCTAGTTTCCAAAATGGTGTTATTTGTGGGGGTTTTCCACTGTTTTTGTACATCAGGGGCTTTCCAAACGTGACATGGCGTCCGATCTCAATTCCAGCCAAAAAAGTCAAATTGCGCTGCTTCCCTTCCGAGCGCTGCCATGCACATAAATAGTCGTTTACCCCCACATACAGGGTATCAGCATACTCAGGACAAATTGCACAATAACCTTTGGGGTACTGTTACCCTTGGGAAAATAAAACTTGGGGGTGAAGAGATCATTTTTGTGGAAAAAATATGATTTTTTACTTGTTCGGCTGTACGTTATAAACTTCTGTGAAGCCCTTGGGGGTTCAAAGTTCTCACCACACATCTTGATAAGTTCCTTGGTGGGTCTAGTTTCTAAAATGGTGTCATCTGTGGGGGTTTCCACTGTTTAAGCACATCAGGGGCTTTCCACACGCGACATTGCGTCCGATCTCAATTCCAGCCAAAAAAGTAAAATGGCGCTGCTTCCCTTCCGAGCTCTGCCATGCACCCAAATAGTCGTTTACCCCTACATATCAGGTATCAGCATACGCAGGACAAATTGCACAATAACTTTTGGGGTCCTGTTACCCTTGGGAAAATAAAAATTGGGGGTGAAAAGATCATTTTTATGGATAAGATAGAATTTTTTAATTGTACGACTGTACGTTATAAAATTCTGTGAAGCCCTTGGGGGTGCAAAGTTCTCACCACATATCTAGATAAGTTCCTTGGGGGGGTCTAGTTTCCAAAATGGGGTCACTTGTGGGGGGTTCCACTGTTTTGGCGCATCAGAGGCTCTCCAAACATGACATGGCATCCGATCTGAATTCCAGCCAATTTTGCAGTGAAAAAGTCAAACGGCACTCGTTCCCTTCCGAGCTCTGCCATGCGCCGAAACAGTGGTTACCCCCCATATATCAGGTATAAGCATACTCAGGACAAATTGCACAATAACTTTTCCAGTCCAATTTCTCCTGTTACCCTTGGTAAAATAAAAAAAATTGGACCTGAAGTAATTTTTTTTGTGAAAAAAGTTAAATGTTCATTTCTTTTAAACATTCAAAAAAATTCCTGTAAAGCACCTGAAGGGTTAATAAACTTCCTGAATGTGGTTTTGAGCACCTTGAGGGGTGCAGTTTTTACCATGGTGTCACTTTTGGGTATTTTCTATGATATAGACCCTTCAAAGTGACTTCAAATGTGATGTGGTCCCTAAAAATAAAATGGTGTTGTAAAAATGAGAAATCACTGGTTAACTTTTAACTCTTATAACTTCCTAACAAAAAAAATTTGGTTCCCAAATTGTGTTAATGTAAAGTAATCATGTGGGAAATGTTATTTATTAAGTTTTTTGTGTGCGAAATCTCTGTGATCTAAGGGCATAAAAATTCAAAGTTGGAAAATTGCTAAATTTTCGCCAAATTTCTGTTTTTTTTTTTTACAAATAAAGCAAAGTTATATCATTGAAATTTTACCACTAACATTAAGTACAATATGTCATGAGAAACACAATGTCAGAATCACCAGGATACATAGAAGCGTTCCAGCGTTATTATCTCATAAATGGACAGTGGTCAGAATTGTAAAAATTGGTCCGGTCATTAACATGCAAATCACCCTCGGGGGTAAAAGAGTTAAGCACTGCCACACAGTGGCAACCTTAGTGCATTCATTAAATTGGTGCTTTGAATCTCCTTTTTCGTGTTTACCCTTTGAGTAATAACCTGGTTAGGGAAAATTAAAGAAGCCCTCCTCTCACCAAAGTTTTTATCCCCTTAATATATTGCAGTCATCATATTATACAGCACTGTGCACTTACAATTGCTAATTTTGCCTTTCTACCCAGCTAATTCTTCTCTTTCCTCTACTTTATGTGGAAACAGGAATTCTATTTTTACCTGAAAAATACATTCTGCTCTTCTGACCCGGCTGCTCCCTCCTCCTCCCTGCCACGGACTTTTGCAGTGACTCAGTCAGTTTTTATTCATATGTTGTTATAGACCTTATGGAAAAGAGAAAATTTGCCTGGGTAGAAGGGCAAAATTAGCAATTGTAAGTACACAGTGCCATACGATAAAATGATTGTAGCATATTAAGAGGATAAAAACTTTGATGGGTGTGCTTCATTAAATCACTCTTTGTTGGTGGCTAAAATAAGGGGTTTGTCTATTCCTCAAAAAGTTTTACTTTGGACTTGTGAAGAAACTTTTCTATATTAGAAAAAGTTGAAATTTTTAGAATGTATGTTAATATCAGGCAGCAAAGATAAAGAAATATCTCTTAGAGATAATTGAATCTTTTAAAATTTGAATTAACTTTGTTCAAAGAATTTTTCCCAAAATTTCTATCTGCAACAAATTGATGTGCTGTGAATAGCTAGTCCATATTGTGTAGAACAGTGATTCAAGCTGACAGTGTCGCTGTCAGATTGAACATCATCCTGTTGTGACTGAGACTAGTAATGTGCCATATATTCCAAAGTGTTCTCTATTTTATTGACACTAATACATTTACCAAATTCAAAGGAGGTCAATTGTGACCTGTAGTGGGTAGCACTACTGTTGCCAGTGGTGTCAATGGTACTTCTGCTACTGCTAGCGGTTTCCATATTCTTTGTCAAAGCATGATTTTTCTGTTACACTACTCCATCCATAACTTTTGACAATCTTTTCAACCTCAATTATTCAACTTTTGCCAAAAAGGACATAACAGAAACGAGAGGTAGGTACATGTACAAAATGCGAAATGTGGCAGCAGGCTGTAATATAAATGTGGTGTGTATGGTTTTCAAACTGGACTAGTATAACAGATGAGCAAAACTGGCATGCATTAGATGTTTTCTTTTTTCTATTTAACAAAATTCAGCCTTTCACAAAAGGATATAATAAGAAATGTTAGGTGAGCACATGTCAAAAAATACAGCACATGCAATAGGATACTACAGGGAGGACCATTTATATGATACACCTAAATAAAATGGGAATGATTGGTGATGGCAACTTTCTGTTTGTGGCACATTAGCAAATGTGAGGGCAAAAACTTTTCAAGATTGGTTGTGACCATGGCAGCCATTTTAATGTTGGCCATTTTGGATTCAACTTTATTTTTTTCAATGGGAAGAGTGTCATGTGACACATCAAACTTATTAAGAATTTCAGAAGAAAAACAATGGTGTGCTTGGTTTTAACGTAACTTTATTCTTTCATGCGTTATTTACAAGTTTCTCTTTGTTTGCAGCCATTAACATGTCGCAGAGGTTAACACTTGAGGAGCAGATAGAAATTGTGTTGATGTCTGGTGAACACAGGACCCGGGTCATTGCAGCAGATTTCAATGCAAGACACCGTACACAAGAAAACTGTCACTATTCCCATTTTGTTTAGGTGTATCCATATAAATGGCCCACCCTGTATAGTGGTGTAGCATGTATGGATGTAAAATTTCACTAGTCAAACAGATTTGCAAAAAAATGTTTGCATCACACATGTACAGTGGGGAAAAAAAGTATTTAGTCAGTCAGCAATAGTGCAAGTTCCACCACTTAAAAAGATGAGAGGCGTCTGTAATTTACATCATAGGTAGACCTCAACTATGGGAGACAAACTGAGAAAAAAAAATCCAGAAAATCACATTGTCTGTTTTTTTTTCATTTTATTTGCATATTATGGTGGAAAATAAGTATTTGGTCAGAAACAAGCAATCAAGATTTCTGGCTCTCACAGACCTGTAACTTCTTCTTTAAGAGTCTCCTCTTTCCTCCACTCATTACCTGTAGTAATGGCACCTGTTTATAATTGTTATCAGTATAAAAAGACACCTGTGCACACCCTCAAACAGTCTGACTCCAAACTCCACTATGGTGAAGACCAAAGAGCTGTCAAAGGACACCAGAAACAAAATTGTAGCCCTGCACCAGGCTGGGAAGACTGAATCTGCAATAGCCAACCAGCTTGGAGTGAAGAAATCAACTGTGGGAGCAATAATTAGAAAATGGAAGACATACAAGACCACTGATAATCTCCCTCGATCTGGTGCTCCACGCAAAATCCCACCCCGTGGGGTCAGAATGATAACAAGAACGGTGAGCAAAAATCCCAGAACCACGCGGGGGGACCTAGTGAATGGACTGCAGAGAGCTGGGACCAATGTAACAAGGCCTACCATAAGTAACACACTACGCCACCATGGACTCAGATCCTGCAGTGCCAGACGTGTCCCACTGCTTAAGCCTGTACATGTCCGGGCCCGTCTGAAGTTTGCTAGAGAGCATTTGGATGATCCAGAGGAGTTTTGGGAGAATGTCCTATGGTCTGATGAAACCAAACTGGAACTGTTTGGTAGAAACACAACTTGTCGTGTTTGGAGGAAAAAGAATACTGAGTTGCATCCATCAAACACCATACCTACTGTAAAGCATGGTGGTGGAAACATCATGCTTTGGGGCTATTTCTCTGCAAAGGGGCCAGGACGACTGATCCGGGTACATGAAAGAATGAATGGGGCCATGTATCGTAAGATTTTGAGTGCAAACCTCCTTCCATCAGCAAGGGCATTGAAGATGAAACGTGGCTGGGTCTTTCAACATGACAATGATCCAAAGCACACCGCCAGGGCAACGAAGGAGTGGCTTCGTAAGAAGCATTTCAAGGTCCTGGAGTGGCCTAGCCAGTCTCCAGATCTCAACCCTATAGAAAACCTTTGGAGGGAGTTGAAAGTCCGTGTTGCCAAGCGAAAAGCCAAAAACATCACTGCTCTAGAGGAGATCTGCATGGAGGAATGGGCCAACATACCAACAACAGTGTGTGGCAACCTTGTGAAGACTTACAGAAAACGTTTGACCTCTGTCATTGCCAACAAAGGATATATCACAAAGTATTGAGATGAAATTTTGTTTCTGACCAAATACTTATTTTCCACCATAATATGCAAATAAAATGAAAAAAAAACAGACAATGTGATTTTCTGGATTTTTTTTTCTCAGTTTGTCTCCCATAGTTGAGGTCTACCTATGATGTAAATTACAGACGCCTCTCATCTTTTTAAATGGTGGAACTTGCACTATTGCTGACTGACTAAATACTTTTTTTCCCCACTGTACTTTGGAGGGAGAGACAGTCATAATTAAATGCAAGGATTTTGAGGAATTTTCTTTTGTACTTTCAAAACATAATGATTTCATCATTAACAGAAATGATTGTACAAAAAAAATCAAACATTGAATACTGGCCCTTCTGACAAGAAAGCACACTGTCTCTGACTGACATTGGCTTTATTCACTTTTTTGCTGTAAAAAATATAGTGTTGGATTGGTGTTGCTTTCTAGTGCATGAAGTATAAGGAAAAAATGTGGAATTTGCATAGAAATGTAAGAGGACAAATGCTGATTATCTGCACTATACCATATGATGTGATAGCTAAAAAGCATTACGTGGAAGCTCTTGCATTTGCCTCTGAGGTCATGTGAGCCTTCTGTGGTTGATGCAATCTTCTACAATGTGGAAGATTAAAACGGGCATCTTTTTGGCAATTTGCACAAATCAAATCACAAACTGTTCAAATTTGGTGGGACCTGCAAATTTCATAAAATATGACACAAATTCGCCGTGCCCTAAAAATGCATAGATTTAAGCACATGTGGATTTTAAATGTGTTGCTGTGTTGTGTTTTGATGCCCCATGGAAATGCATATTCTCTATGGCATAATTGATAGCAAATGCATGACTAAAATATGCATGGGGAACAATAACATCTTTATGCTGTGACTCCTTAATGGATTATTTCCAATAAAACTTTTTTTTTTTTTGCAATTTTGCCATTAGATTTTAACTCGGAACATAGGATTGCCTACAAATGCATTGATTCAAGAAGGTTAACGTGTAATAAATGATCCAAAAATGCTAAAAATAGATAAAAATTGAATGTGTTAAAAATTATACAAGAAAACAAAACAGATGTTACTTCATTGAATTTTTGCCATCTATATAATTATTGTCTGATCCTGATTTTTTTAATCACTACAAAAATAGAAGCCTCATGTATTAAAATTCCCCAAGTCTGACCACTTCTGTCTTTTTTCAGGATTTGTAAGTGGTTGTCACAACCGTTTCTGTGCCCTTAGTACATTGCTGAAGAGTCATATTTTTAGTACTGTTTTATTTGCTTCTATGACATAACCCAGACTTTTCTTGTCATTAAAGCTCTTAAGTTTGCCAAGCGCGTGAAATAAATTAAAGACAATCCCACTCATTTTGGTGAGATTGACCGACTAGTTGACACATATAAAGGCATTTCAATGTCTACCACCCTTTAGAAGAAAGATTAGGCATATTGCATTTTAACAATCCCAGTTCTTTGTTTCCAAAGAACATCATGGTAGCTTATTCTCCTCCACCTATAAAAATAAATAGGAATGCTCAAATATTATTATTATTATTTATTATTATAGCGACATTTATTCCATGGCTCTTTTCATGTCACTTTACATGTGAAAAGGGGTATACGTAACAAACAACAAGTACAATAATCTTGAATAAAACAAGTCACTGACTGGTATAGGAGGAGAGAGGGCGCTGCCCGTGACAGATCACAGTCTACAAGGGATGGGTTGAGGATTCAGTAAATAATGGCAGACCTGGTCGTGCACAGGTATGGTGGAATAAGGGTTACTGCAGGTTTTAGGCTTGTCAGAAGAGTTGGGCTTCAGGTTCCTTATGAAGGTTTCCACAGTAGGCAAGAATCTGATTTGTTAGGCTAGCGAATTGAAAGTAGAGGGGTTGCACAGGAAAAATCTTTTATGCGATTGTAGGAAGATGAGATAAGAGGGGAGTAGAGAAAGAGATCTTGTGAGGATCGGAGGTTGCGTTCAAGTAAGTACTGGGAGACTAGGTCACAGATGTATGGAGGTGACAGTTTGTCTATAATTAAATCATAGAATCATAGACTGTTACAAGTGCCATTGTGTCCAACCCCCTGTTCAATGCAGAATTCATTAAACCATCTCAGAGAGATGTCTGTTCAGCCTCTGTTTGAATATTTCCATTGAAGGAGAACTCACCACCTCTTGTGGCAGCCTGATCCCCTCATTGACCACCCTCAATGTCAAAAAGTTTTTTTTTTATATATCTAATCTGTATCTTCTCCCTTTCAGTTTAATTCCATTGCTTCTCATGTTTCCATGTGCAAATAAGAATAAGGATGATCACTCTACACGGTGACATCCCTTCAGATATTTGTAAACAGCTATTGCGCTTCCTCTTAGCCTTCTGTTTTGCAAGCTCAATATTCCCAGATCTTTAACTGTTCCTCGTAGGACATAGTTTGCAGTCCGCTCACTATCCTAGTAGCTCTCCTCTGCAGTAGCTTCAATTTTTCAATGTCTTTTCTCAAATGTGGTATTTGGTATTCCAGATGCAGTCTGAACAAACAGGAGTAGAGGGGGATAATTACTTCAAATTATCTAGATTCTATGCTTCTCCTAATACATCCTAGATCTGTTTGCCTTTTTGCTGCTGCATCACAGTGTTGACTCATGTGCAATCTGTGATCTATTAGTATACCCAAGTATTTTTCACACATGCTGTTACTTAGTTCTATTCCTCTCATTCTGTAGATGCAATCTTCATTTTTCTTGTCCAGATGTAGACTCTTGCATTTTTTCCTGTCAAATACTATTCTATCTGTTTCCTCCATTGTTCAAGCTTTTCTAGATCTTTCTGAATCATTTCTCTGTCTTCCCTAGTGTTAGCTATCCCTCCGAGTTTGCATTGTCGGCAAATTTGGCTTTATATGCCAAGGTTAGAGTTTTGAACTGGACAATGGGGAGCCAGTGAAGGGATCGACAGAAAGGAGAGGTCAGGGAATAGTAGGGGGATAGGTGGATTAGTTGGGCAGTGGAGTTTAGGATAGATTGGAGGTGAGTGACAGTGTTAGAGGGGAGGCTAAAAAGCATGAGGTTGTAGTTGTTCAGGTGGGAGATGATGACATTCACTAGTGTTTTCGCAGAATCTTGGTTGAGGAATGTGCGGATCCAGGAGATATTGTTGCGTTGTAGTTGGCAGGAAGTCGAAAGTGTTGGGATGTGTTATTTGAAGGAGAGATCAGAGTTATGGGTTACTCCGAGGCAGTGAGTTGCAGGACTGGGGAGAGTAGCCAGTCATTGATTTTGATGGATAGGTCTGTTGGGGAGGTTGAGTGAGATGGGGAAAGATGATGAATTATGTTTTATCCATGTTAAGTTTTTGAAATCTAGCACAGAAGAATGATGAAATGGCGGACAATCATTGTAGGATTCTGGTTAGTAAGGAGGTGATATCAGGTCCAGAGAGGTAGATCTGTGTATCATCAGCATAGAGGTGATAGTGAAAGTCATGGGACTGTATGAGCTGACTTAGGTTGAAGGTGTAAATGGAGAAGAGCAGAGGTCCTAGAACTGAACCTTGGGGGATATCGACAGATAGGGGTTAAGATGAGGAGGTGGTGTGTGAGTGGGAGATGCTGAATGTCCAGTCTGTTAGGTATTTGGAGATCCAAGATAGGTCCAAGTCTGTGATGCCAAGAGATGAGAGAATCGATAGTAAGAGGGAATGGTCCACTGCGTTGAAGGCAGATGACAGGTCCAGGAGGAGTAGGACAACAGAGTAGTGTCGCTTGGATTTGGCAGTTAGTAGGTCATTGGTGACTTTAGTCAGGGCAGTGGATGGGTGGGGTCAGAAGCCAGATTGTAAGTGGTCGAAGAAGAGGAAGGAGAGGTGGGAGGACAGTTCAAAATGGACATGTTGTTCCTGTAGTTTTGAGGCATAGGGAAGAAGTCATATGGGGCACTAACTAGACAGAGAGGATCAGGAAAGGAAGGGCTTTTTGAGGATGGGTGTGATTCAGTTATGTTTGAAGCATAAGGGGAAGACATCAGTTGGAGAGATGGCTTAGGGTTGGGATGAAGACTGTGGTGAGGTTTGGGATGAGATGGGATGGAATTGGGTCAAGTTCACATGTGGTGAGATGTGATTTGAAAAGTAAAAAGAAAAGTTGATCTTCAATTGATTGAAGCATACAAGTTCATAAGGAGAGAGCTGTTTACTGAATAAGCTTCAAAGACCCACCTCAGGTTGGTATTTAATGGGATTGTTTTTAATATTGTCTGATGGGGCTTAGACTCCTTATGTAGTTGTATATGTGTGTGCTTGAACTTGATTGGTATTTGTTAATTTAGGGGTGGTATGTATACTATTTAAGTGGGGTTGAAACACTCTGTACTGTGCTTGATAAAGATCGAAACGTCGCCACAGAAGGCAGAATAAATGTGACTTCTTTTTTTCACCGACCAGTGAGGTGCTGTCTCCTTTGTCTTTTGATATTGAATTTTTCCGGGATGAACTCCCTGGGTATGACGTGCGTCGCACTCTTGGGTAGTGTCGACCCTGGATTCCAATGAGGTGCTGTATATCTACACTAAAGTGATTTACCACCTCAGGTTTCTGTCCAGTTGTCCCTCCACAGCTTAGTTTTTGTAAGTTATAGCCAGTGCATCACAACACAAGCCCAGTCTCTTAGGAGATAATATGATAAAATGGATTAAAGGGAATCTGTCACCCCATTTTTCAACTATGAGCTGCCGGCACCGACATCAGGGGCTTATCTACAGCATTTTGTAATGCTGTAGATAAGCCCCCGATGTAACCTGAAAGATAAGAAAAAAGAGTTAGGGTCCCGTTTCACATAGCAATGCACCAGCAATCCTGACAACGATACGACCTGGTAAAGATCGCTGGTGCGTTGCTAAATGGTCGCTAGTAAGCTGCCAAACAGGCATATCTCTTCAACGATGCAGCAACAATCCAGCGATCCATATAACGGCCTCGGCGGTCGTTGGTATCTTGTCACACAGCAGCTATTCTGAACTATTCCAGCATGCGTTCCTGAGTTCTGTGTCGCCAACATGGTCGATTGTCGGAGTCAAACACAGTGATGCATGCTGGCCAGCAGGACGCCGATGATGAAAAAATGGCCCAGGACATTCGAGCATGATCAGCGATATCCAGTGGGGGGCCAGTCGCCGCTTTGTGTCACATGTAGCGAGATCGCAGGTGAGATCGCTGTTGATTCACAAAATCAGTGACGTTTTAGCAATCTCGCTAGCGATCTCGCTATGTGAGAGGGGCATTTAGATTATACTCACCCTGGCGTTCTGTCTGGTCCGATGGGTGTCGCCGTCCGGTCCAGCGCCTCCCATCTTCTAACGGTGATGTCCTCTTCTTTGCTGCCTCTCGTGGCTCCGGTGCAGGCGCAGTGCTCTGCCCTGTTGAGGGCAGAGCAGAGTCTTGCAGTGCGCTGGCGCCGGGAGAGGTCCGGCCCCTGCGCATTGCAGTATTCTGCTCTGCCCTCAACAGGGCAGAGCAGTGGGCCTGCGCTGGAGCCACGTCTGGGCTATTTAAACACATGACTATGCTTTGATCTAAACCATTCCATTGTAGCCCTAGCAGTGTGTTTAGGGTCGTTGTCCTGCTGGAAGGTGAACCTACACCACCAGTCTCAAGACTTTTGCAGCCTCTAACAGGTTTACCTCGAGGATTGTCCTTTATTTAGCTCCATACACCTTCTCATCAACTCTGGTCAGCTTCACTGTTCCTGCTGAAGAATTATATCCCCACAGCATGTTGCTCTCACCATCATATTTGACAGTGGGGATGGTATTTTCAGGGTGATTTGCTGCATTATTTTTCCGCCACACAAAGCAATTAGTTCAAAAAGTTACTTTAGTCTTATCTAACCAGAGCACTTTCTTCTACATGCTAGCTGTGCTCTCCTGCTCAGTGAGATTGGATGGAGTTTTTCTAACAGCAATTTTCAAGTCTTGCCACAAATTCTCAAAGATATTTAGGTCTGGACTTTGAATACTCTTTCAAGGCACTAAATTAATAACTTCCATAAAAACATCCTCCACATATTCTGTAGAATAAAGTTAAAGTGGCCATCCCCTTTTGTTAGGTGTTGGGAATCTCCTGCTGTGCGGGACTGATCCCAAGCCTTATCTGCCTCGGCGGTCCCCCATTCGGGCCCTCCGGCTGCAAGTCCTACTCAGCATAGACGTCGGTCCCAGCATCTTGCTCAGGCTCGTGGTGTACGCTTGGTTACTGCTATCTCTCCAGCCAAGCCCTTAGTAACCAGTGATATTCAAGTACAGTCTGCCATTCTGGAGTCTAAGTCCGGAGATCCCTGTACTGAGCATGTCCGTGAGGTGGCGTCTTCTCATTGATGGTCGGACATCAGCTGCAGTTGTGATGTAGCAGCTCTGGATTAGTCATGAACCTAGTGTATAAAAGGCTCTCAAAGGCGTACGCTGGTGCACTAGTATCATATATGTTATGGTCTGAGTGTGGATACTCTACCAATCTGTATGCTGTGAGAGTCTGTCTACCCTTGGGACTGAACACATTGGCAGGCAGTTAGCACCAATGGAGGCAATTAGCTCTTGGCTAGAGTTGAGCGATACCGTCCGATACTTCAAAGTATCGTATCGGATGGTATCGGCCGATCTTTAAAAATAGTATCGGTATCGCCGATTCCGATACCGGAAGTCCCATTCAAGTCTATGGGACTTCCGGTATCGGAATAAGAAAAACCCTTTCCTGCCCTTGTACAGCCTCTCTGGGGTCTGTACGGGCCTTTCGGGGGGCTGTGCCGGCCTGCCAGGGGGTCTGTGCAGGCTCCGGTGGTCTGTGCCGGCCTGCCGGTGGTCTGTGCAGGCTCCGGGGGGCTGTGCCGGCCTGCCGGGGGGCTGTGCCGGCCTGCCGGGGGGCTGTGCAGGCTCTGGGGGGCTGTGCCAGCCTGCCGGGGGGCTGTGCCGGCCTGCCGGTGGTCTGTGCAGGCTCCGGGGGTCTGTGCAGGCATCGTCCGATGGGACTACAAGTCCCATCGGGCGATGCCTGCTACCATGACAGTGATTGACACATTAGCCAATGATGGGACAGTAGTAGTCCCATCATCCGGCTAATGTGTTAAATGTAAAAAAAAAAAAAAAAAAAAAAAAAAAATTACATGCTACATACATACAACATGCATACTACATACATGCTACATTCATACTACATACTACATACATGCTACATTCATACTACATAAATACTACATGCAACATACATACTACATATATACTACATGCATGCTACATACATACTGCATGCTACATACATACCACATATATACTACATACATACTACATGCATGCTACATGCATGCTACATGCTACATACATAACATATATACTACATGCATGCTACATACATACTACATGCTACATACTACATATATACTACATGCATGCTACATACATACTACATGCTACATACTACATATATACTACATGCATGCTACATACATACTACATGCTACATACATACTACATATATACTACATGCATGCTACATACATACTACATGCTACATACATACTACATATATACTACATACATACTACATACATACTACATGCATGCTACATGCATGCTACATACATACCACATACATACCACATATATACTACATGCATGCTACATACATACTACATGCTACATACATACCATATACATACTACATGCATGCTACATACATACTACATGCATGCTACATACATACTACATGCTACATACATACTACATATATACTACATTCATGCTACATACATACTACATGCTACATACATACTACATATATACTACATGCATGCTACATACATACTACATGCTACATACTACATATATACTACATGCATGCTACATACTACATGCTACATACATACTACATATATACTACATGCATGCTACATACATACTGCATGCTACATGCATGCTACATACATACTACATACATACTACATGCTACATACATACCACATATATACTACATACTACATACAATACATTCATACAATACATACATAGACATACAGTACATATAACATAGAGTAACATACTTATCAATACTTGTCACATTGTTCCCCGAAGCCATTGTCTTTTCCGGAATAAATATTAACATAACAAACCACAAAAATACTCACCCACGATCCGAAGCAGTCCACGAGTGTGTCCCACGACGATCTTGGGTAGAGAACTGCAGCATCAGCTGTTGCTGCCGTTCTCTACGGGCTGCAGGAGTCCAATGACGGAAGGTAGGTATCCTTCCGCACTGTATTCCTCCGCCACTTAAAAAAAAAAAAGTCCCTAGTCTCACTTTACGCCATTGCTGCGTGGGAAATTCCCACACAGCAATGGCATAAAGTGAGACTAGGGACTTTTTTTTTTAAGTGGCGGAGGAATACAGTGTGGAAGGATACCTACCTTCCGTCATTGGATTCCTGCAGCCCGTAGAGAACGGCGGCATCAGCTGATGCTGCAGTTCTCTACCCAAGATCGTCGTGGGACACACTCGTGGACTGCTTCGGATCGTGGGTGAGTATTTTTGTGGTTTGTTATGTTAATATTTATTCCTTTAAAAGACAATGGCTTCGGGGAACAATGTGACAAGTATTGGTAAGTATGTTACTCTATGTTATATGTACTGTATGTCTATGTATGTATTGTATGAATGTATTGTATGTATGTAGTATATATGTGGTATGTATGTAGCATGTAGTATGTATGTAGTATGTATGTAGCATGCATGTAGCATGTAGTATGTATGTAGCATGCATGTAGTATATATGTAGTATGTATGTAGCATGCATGTAGTATGTATGTAGCATGTATGTAGTATGTATGTGGTATGTATGTAGCATGTAGTATGTATGTAGCATGTATGTAGTATGTATGTAGTATGTATGTAGCATGTAGTATGTATGTAGTATGTATGTAGTATGTATGTGGTATGTATGTGGCATGTAGTATGTATGTAGCATGCATGTAGTATGTATGTAGCATGCATGTAGTATGTATGTAGTATGTATGTAGTATGTAGCATGTATGTAGCATGTAGTATGTATGTAGCATGTAGTATATATGTAGTATGTAGTATGTATGTAGTATGTATGTGGTATGTATGTAGCATGTAGTATGTATGTAGCATGCATGTAGCATGCATGTAGTATGTATGTAGCATGCATGTAGCATGCATGTAGTATGTATGTAGTATGTATGTAGTATGTATGTAGCATGCAGTATGTATGTAGCATGTATGTAGTATGTATGTAGTATATATGTAGTATGTATGTAGCATGTAGTATGTATGTAGCATGCATGTAGTATGTATGTAGCATGTATGTAGTATGTATGTAGTATATATGTAGTATGTATGTAGTATGTATGTAGCATGCATGTAGTATGTATGTAGTATTTTTTTTTTTTTTTTTTTTTAACATTTAACACATTAGCCGGATGATGGGACTACTACTGTCCCATCATTGGCTAATGTGTCAATCACTGTCATGGTAGCAGGCATCGCCCGATGGGACTTGTAGTCCCATCGGACGATGCTTGCACAGACCCCCGGACATCAGCACAGCCCCCCGGCAGGCCGGCACAGCCCCCCGGCAGGCCGGTACAGACCCCCACAGGGTGCACAGACCACCGGCAGGCCGGCACAGCCCCCCGGCAGGCCGGTACAGACCCCCACAGGGTGCACAGACCACCGGCAGGCCGGCACAGCCCCCCGGCAGGCCGGTACAGACCCCGGGCAGTCCACACAGCCCCCCGGCAGGCCGGCACAGCCCCCCGGCAGGCCGGCAGAGACCCCCGGAAGGCCCGAAATGACGGCGCATCATGATGCGCACACACCGCGCATCATGATGACGTCAGTCTGTCAATCAACTTTGAACTTCCGATTCCGATGCCGAATTCCGATATTGAAAAAATATCGGAAGTCGGTATCGGAATTCCGATACCGCAAGTATCGGCCGATACCCGATACTTGCGGTATCGGAATGCTCAACACTACTCTTGGCTTAACACCTGTTTCCTACACATGTGCGGTTAGCACGTTGGAGTTACAGGGCAAGTTGAACCCTTAGTCAGGGTATTATATCTAGCGTCATTGAAGTTTCATGTGCTATCCCTGTGAGTCATTTAAAAGGGTATTGCATTTAGTATTCTTTTCTTCTATTCCTCTCTGTGGAGCAACAGAGCTTGGAACTCAGCACCCTGTTCACACTGAGTGGTGTTAACTCTGTGTGTACAAGCATTTGCTCACTGTGTGTCCCGTCATTGCTTACTAGCAGCAGTTATACATCTCTGCACGGTGGACCCCGGGTTGCGATTGCACTTTATTATTAATTTTTATTTAGTGCAATCCGCCAACCCTAACACCCTCTTACACTGAATGATAAAAAGATAAATATAAATATATAAATTTAAAAAATGAGACAAATAATGTAAATTGCTCATTGAAACATGTTATCCTCATTAGATAAGAGGATCGTAATATTAATTACGCTATATGGTGTTAATCTATGGCAGTTATATACTTGTATAATTATAAGTGTGGCATGTGTTTTATGAGCCAACACACCAGAAGACTGCAAAGGACAAATTCTAGAACATGTGGTAAGTAATAAAATTATAGGAATTTAACAGAGAGTTCCTTTTGTTTGTAACCACCAAGTATGATGCCAGTTACTGGTTTGAGAAGATGGATTTGGAGGATTAACACCTTTTGTCTTTTGAAGTTCAAGGCTGAATTTATGGGGAACATATTGTATGACTTGATGAGTTGTGGATATTCTTGTGGTATAGAGAACTTTTGTTTAATAAGTTAATACACCCTATTTATCTGAAGCATCAAAAACAGTTTAATTACATTGTATTTTCATTTGAGGAACGTTGCACTAGAGTCTAATAACATCTAGATCTTGTCCTTCCCACTTCATTTAATCATTCATAAGAATAGTCAATGTTTAAATTAACTATAGATAAGATCTCACTAGAAGCCTGGGTTCACTTTACTAGATGACAGTAGGCTTTTCTATATGGTATCCTTTCTAAGAAATTGTAAATTGAATTTTAGCTATAAGACAGAATTTTAGTGATCTTTTAGATTTTCTGCTTTGCTAATTTGCTCTGAAAAAAAATCACTAGTGTGCTATGATATTTTGACTTATATTTAGGTACATGAAAGAGAGCGAGGGACATCCAACAACGAAGGTAAGTATATGCATGTGTGTCACAGTATCCATGTGTGTGTACGCGTTTCACAATGTATGTATACAACAAAAGGAGAAATGCGGGTGTGCTGCACTGCTGGTGAAGAATTCACAGGATTCAGATAGAAATACAGGTGCATCTCACAAAATTAGAATAGCATCAAAAAGTTAATTTATTTCAGTTCTTCAATGCAAAAAGTGAATCTCATATATTATATAGAGTCATTACAGAGTGATCTATTTCACGTGTTTATTTCTGTTAATGTTGATGCTGATAGCTTACAGCCAATGAAAACCTAAAAAGTCATTATCTCAGTAAATTAGAATACTTTATAACACCAGCTTGAAAAATGATTTTGAAATCCAAAATGTTGGCCTACCAAAATGTGTGTTCAGCAAATGCACTCAATACTTGGTCGGGGCTCATTTTGCATCAATTACTGCATCAATGCGGCGTGGCATGGAGGCGATCAGCCTGTGGCACTGCTGAGGTGTTATGGAAGCCCAGTTTGCTTTGATAGCAGCCTTCAGCTCATCTGCATTTTTGGGTCTGGTGTCTCTCATCTTCTTCTGCAAAAGAAGCAAAAAATATAATCTGAGAATCTCTTATAAAATGGAACTGATATGAAATATTTCCATTTTAATATAGAATTTAAATGCTCAGATTATTTTTAATTCTTCAAATACTAACTAGGATTTATACATATCTGTGCCATAAATGTCCAATTGGATGACAATCCCAAACTTGGATACTATTCTAAAGAAGAGGCGAAATATAATGATTACTAGTAAAAAATAGTTCAAACTTTATATTTTTTTTACAACTATACCAAATATCTCCAGTCTATTAATGAGAAAAATAATATTTTGAAATTTGAATTTGCCAAAAATTTACTTCATGGCTTATGGTGATTTATGTTTAGGGCGTTTACAGATCAGGTTAATTAATTTTATGTTTTGATAGAAAAGGAGAATAATTTGAGCTTTTGTGTTCTTTAATTGTTTTCATATTTTTTGCACATTGGCCATTTTTAGTAATTCACACAAAGTGAATCACAAAATGTTTGAAATGATCAGGTTCAAATAATTCCTGAAAATTCAACACAAATTTGATTTTCATCGAATTGATTTGTTCATCTCTAATACAAATATTGAATATTTTTATGCTGTTTTTCTAACAATTTTTACACTGAAAACACTTTGTATTTCTTTTACCTTCTCTTAAAAACCCTTGACCATTACCTAAAATATTTTTTTATGTCTCAAGTCACTATTCAAATAGTTCCTATATACAAGGATAACTCGAGCACAGTTTTTTCACTGCTAAATTTTTGCTCATTATAGGAATTATCACTTCCACATAATAACAGATATTTAGTGACACCAAAGACTCCCTGTCCTTGATTCTGTTCCAGATGTCCTACTTGACAAGACATTTTCTTTATTGACTATTATGCCATGTTTTTCTGAAAAGTTAGAGGCCAAGGTTGTCTGTATTTGCTTTGTAAACCTATCCCTATAATTAGATTTCAGACACATTACTGATGCAACAATAAAGTATTAAAAATGTAAAAGGACTCACCATCACTGTGTGACCATGTTGTTAAAGACATGGATCCCATGCCAATCCATCCTCGTTCACTGAATCCAATGTAGACCAAAGTGGAGACCTGTAAAAAGTAAGCGCACTGCAAAACCGTGACGGTAAGAAGAATGAAAGAAATCTCTGATATTTACTGTCACATCCTTTGTCCTAACACAGAAGCTGCAGCACTAAAAAGATTCGGATCGCAGTGCAATCATCAATGTAAATGCTGGAAGTGCATCCACTCCTCATTACAGGACCAAATACACCTAGCACGAAATATAGGGGATCATTAACAAATACAATCTCCATAACATCCTTCCAAAATGTATTAGCACACACCATAAAAAGATAACACCCAATTCAACGATCTGTACACCACACAGGCTGTTATCCCAATAGAATGGACCCACAATCTCCCACTTACCCAGTATTGCAGCAGAGTGACCAGCATAATTATAAGCACCAGGTCACTTTACAGATACTGTAAGTACGACGGCAATAAATAGACTTGTTCGGGTGATTTCAATTTGTGGCTTGGATCAAAAATTGACATATATTAGTAACTATTTTGCGGTGCAAACACACAGTACGCAAGAAAATGCAGAGGTGTGAACATCTTCTTATAACACATTTCCATCTTCAAATGGATACATACATAATGAGGCCGTAGGTTGAGGGCCACAGAAACCCCTCATGTATCACCACCCCTGTTTCCTCATGGCTAGTGTCTACTGAAGGTCTGGCCCTAAATAATGGATATGGTAATAATATACACAATTATTACATCTAGTAAATAATAACCCACTATGATTCTCACCCAGTATAGGTCTCATGGTGAGCTGCACATGGAATCAGCGAATACAGGCACAACACAAGTGCTAGATTCATGTCACATACAGTCTTTCCAGTATTTACAGTGGCATCTAGAACCTCTACTTCACATCAACTCCTTGTGATTTTCTCCATAGATTTAAACCTTTTCCTTGCATAGGGTAAAATGCACAGCAAAATATGCATGTAATAAGTGCGGTTATAGGAAACACAGATCAAAGTAGAATATGTCTTTTTTTGTGCAAAAAAGACAGGTAGAAAAGCATATTCACTGTAATAGGTCCAAGATCTATCTGCAAACATGATGGATAGCACATGTACCAAAAAATCTGATGTATGAAAGAGCCTTATTGATGGAGATGGGGGATGGCTTGATTAGTATAGAAAAAGAACTTTCTCTAAGTCTCCATCTCTATAGACTTTATGTAGAATGTTCTAAATCACCTATAAAGTCATAACTCATTGAGGGCTTGTTGCTCACCCACCCAGCTGTCAGTAGTTGTGAGTGTGTACATGTGTATATGGAGTTTGAATGTTTATACGCTATGTATAATCTGTGTACAGCCATTAGTGTGAGTGAGGGGACCCTCATTCAGTAAAGGATGATATGGGCGTTATGGAATGTGGGCCTTATTAACTGATTGAGGGCTCCTTCCCCCACCACACATATCACCTGTTAGGGTTGCGGATCGCACTAAATACAAAATATAAGAAAGTGCGATCGCAACCCGGGGTCCACCCTGCAGAGATGAACCTGCTGCTAGGTAATGGCGGATAGTAGCACGCTCGGGTTACCTCACCTGGAGTGTACGAGGCGAACCCTGTTACTTCACAGGGTCGCACTAATATGATATATGAGCGCAAGTGATGTGGTCATAGAACTCTGCCGAGAGGCAAGGAGTAAGATTCCTTGTAGACCCACTTGCGCACGGAGCCGCTGCAGCGGTGCTAGAGAGTGATGCTAGGAAAATGCTGTGCCATTAGCTGTCACAGGATGCAGCGGATAGACTTGTACTGTCCAGAGGTATGGGAGATATGGTGGCACTATGACGCTAACCTTTGTGCTTAGACTGGAGCACTGTGGCACATGCTTTGCCACCATGAGGCGCTGACTCAAGCTAAACTAAACCAACACATACGTATCAAAGGGAGGGGTTATTTAATGAGTCAGTCACCAGTTTCATGCATCCATCATCACTCACACAAGTCTCAACAAAAGTCTATACTAGCGCATGGCCGAGCGGCCATGAGAACTTTTTATAGCAGCGTCCTTCTGGGACCTTCCTGATGGTCCAATCTGAGCTGGAGAAGGACCTGCGCATGTGACCTCCGATCTCCAATGAGAGATCGTCCCACGGGCATGCTCAGTAGACCGAAAGGAGGACTTAGATCGTTGAGTAGCTCGCCGCTGACCAGCATGCGTTGCTATAGCTGGACCAGAGGTGGCAGCAGCAACCAAACCCACAGTGCTAGTCTGAGCAGAGTGCTGGGATCGACGAGTCTGCTGAGCAGCCTACTCTGCGGCCAGAGAGGAATGGGAGACCACCGAAGGCAAGGCTCGGGATTCCTGCTGTGCAGCGACAGGTACCCGACACCTAACAACCTCTTACTGAATGAGGGCCCCCTCACTCACACTGACAGCTATACACACATTATACATGAGTATAAGTACTCATATACTGTGTATGCATGTACACAATAAACACATATACCCAATAAATGAACTCACAAAAAACTTACTTTACAGCTGAGTTGCTGAGGGCAGAAAAGAAGGCTTCACTCAGTGCAGATGCAGCCTGTCCACCCGCTCCCACTCTCTGCCCTTACAGCACGGACTAAGGTAGTACTGCAGAACTCAATGAAGATGCTAGTAGTATCCTAAATGATGCTCCAGACTTCAGCCAACTCTTTCTGCTCCAAACATACAGAAGCAAGGGGGAGGGCCCACCGGACCAAGGTCAGGTGCTCTGTTGGACCAGTTAGACACTGCCTGCATGCAGTACTTTTTCTTCCATTCTAAAAAACAGACACCAAATGGGAAATACACAGATTCCATATAAATCAATGGCTTCTCTTCCAAAGTTCTAACATAAAAAAACACATGCCTACATGATCTCCTGCAACTCATCTGTACTGTTGCTCCTGTCTCATGATGTTTCCAGGCTTCTTCATTTGGTTGGGGGTATCAAATGACCACTGTAACCAGTCATTGGCAACTGATATCCATATTGTCATCACTGTGTTCATCTTTCATGTCTACGTGATAGATGCTACACAGGTAGAGTTGAGCGAATATGTTTGGAATCGGTCACCCAATCTGAATTAAGTTTGATAATCGGTTCCGAACATATTCGGTAATTTCTACTCCCATTGACTCCAATGACGCTTGGCGAATAATGCAATAACAATATTCGCTTATGATCGTAAATCAGAATTTTGAAAAATTCGCTCAACTTTAAACACAGGTGATCTATATGGGATTTGGTTTTTTTGCGCATCCATAGGCTTGTATAGGCATTTCTTATCTGATACTATACATTTAGTGCATACTGCGACTTTTTCACACAGACACTTTGTCCATGTGAAAGAACTGTCATCTGACCCTTTATTCAGACAGCATATACATGCTCATCTGAATAAGTCCTTAAGATGTGTATAAGAGAGGGCACTAAACTGAATATTTTTTCCAAGTACAGGAAAACTTTAGTTAGCCTGTGCAATGGAGACCACCAATGATATGTAGACTGTCATTTTAACTTTCATTTGCAGGGTAAAGAGCTTTTAAGATTGTTTTATTATGACCAAGCTTAAGAGGACAAATGCTTTTATTATAAATAAAACACATTTTACATGCCATAAAATGACTGGACACTTTCTTAGAGATTAAAGAGGAGCGATTTCAATAAAATATATTAACTCTAGCACAAATCAGACAAGTCATGTAAAATGTCTTTTAGCTACCCATAAAAGCCCATTAAATTGCCAGTGTCCTTCATTACTAGCCTTTGATACCAAGCCGTAATTATTTTTACCAGCAGTTGTGTAGAACATTGGAAGCTAATTCAGATTTTCTTTGCAGACACTACATACATATTATCCCTTTAAAAAGACAATTTTTTTTTAGTTTCTCAATTCTTAAAGGGAATCTGTCAGTAGAATAAATCCTCCTAAGGCTACTTTCACACATCCGTCTTTTTAAATCTGGCACAATGCGGCGAAAAGTGTGAAAACCAGCTCCGGAATCGGATCCGGTTTTGTTACATTGAACGTAATGATCGCCGCATCGTGCCGGATGGACATGCGGCACTTCATTTTTTTGCCGGATACGGCAAACATGAGCCGTCCGGTGTCAGCAAAAAATGTTCCCTGCAACGTTTTTTTGCAGTGCTGGAACGGCTTTTTACGCCGCGCATGCCCGGACACTGTGAGTGATAACCCCACAAGTGCCCGGCGAGAGAGAGAGATCGAAGATCGGAGAGAGAGAGATCTCTCTCGCCCGGACACTGAGTGTTAACCCCACAAGTGCCCGGCGAGAGAAAAAGATCTCTCTCTCGCCCGGACACTGTGAATGTTAACCCCACAAGTGCCCGGCGAGAGAGAGAGATCTCTCTCTCACCCGGACACTGTGAGTTTTAACCCCACAAGTGTCTCTCTCTCCCCCCCGAACCTTTGGCAGCTGTCTCTCTCATCCCCTGGTGTATCTTCCTCCTGCGGCTCCTTTAAATCGTGTCTGAGCCGTATCAGGCGCCGCATACATGTCCGGTGTCACCTCTGCAGGCTGGATTCGGCGGCCCGGCTTTTTGTCGCACGCCGCCGGACCCCACACACCGGATGTGTGAAAGTAGCCTAAGCTGTCTATATGAGCGTGTAGGTCACAGAAAGCTGAGCACAATGATACGTTCATATTTGCAAACCAATATCATATACCAGAGAAATCCACGTATTTTGTTAATATGTAAATGAGCTGTTAACCCCTTGCTGACAAGTCAATTTCCCATTTTTGCTCTGTCGTCTTTTTCCTTCCCTTATTCCAAGAGCCAGAACATTTTTATTTTTAGCGGTGTGAGGGTTTAGTTTTTTGTTAGACAGGTTGTACTTTTGAATGACACCATCCGTTTTATCATGTGATGTACTGGAAAGTGGGAAAAAAATCCAAGCGTGGCGAAATAGCGAGAAAAAAAACAATTCCGCAATTGTTTTTGGGTTGTTTATATTCAGCATTCATTGCATGGTAGAAATAACCTGACATTATGACTCTCCAGGTTAGTGATTACGGAGACATTAAATATTCATAGATTTTGTTTATTTAAGTGGTAAAAAAATCTGAAATTTGTAAAAAAAAACATTTTATTTGTGTTGCCATTTTTCAGCAGCAGTAACGTTTTCTTATTTTGAGATATGGAGCTTTGTGAGGGCTTGTTTTTTTACACCCCAAACTTACGGTATGTTTTTATTGAGATAATTAATTAAGTCATTAAGTTCAAATTGTCCAAGAGAACATTTAAAGAAAAAAATGAACCTTTTATTCATTTAATTAATTCTAGGTATGGTTATGAACTTTTGTAATATACTTTATTACTTATTTTGCTTCATCCTCTCTCCTAACACATTTGCACATTTACAGTGCCTTGCAAAAGTATTCGGCCCCCTGGAATTTTTCAACCTTTTCCCACATATCATGCTTCAAACATAAAGATACCAAATGTAATTTTTTGGTGAAGAATAAACAAGTGGGACACAATTGTGAAGTTGAACGAAATTTATTGGTTATTTTAAATTTTTGTAGAAATTCAAAAACTGAAAAGTGGGGCGTGCAATATTATTCCGCCCCTTTAACTTAGTACTTTGTTGCACCACATTTTGCTACGATTACAGCTGCAAGTCGCTTTGGGTATGTCTCTATCAGTTTTGTACATCAAGAGACTGAAATTCTTGCCCATTCTTCCTTGGCAAACGGCTCGAGCTCAGTGAGGTTTGATGGAGATCGCTTGTGAACAGCAGTTTTCAGCTCTTTCCACAGATTCTCAATTGGATTCAGGTCTGGACTTTGACTTGGCCATTCTAACACCTGGATATGTTTATTTGTGAACCATTCCATTGTAGATTTTGCTTTGTGTTTGGGATCATTGTCTTGTTGGAAGACAAATCTCCGTCCCAGTCTCAGGTCTTTTGCAGACTCCAACAGGTTTTATTCAAGAATGGTCCTGTATTTCGCTCCATCCATCTTCCCATCAATTTTAACTATCTTCCCTGTCCCTGCTGAAGAAAAGCAGCCCCAAACCATGATGCTGCCACCACCATGTTTGACAGTGGGGATGGTGTGTTCAGGGTGATGAGCTGTGTTGCCTTTACGCCAAACATATCGTTTGGCATTGTTGCCAAAAAGTTTGATTCTGGTTTCATCTGACCAAAGCACCTTCTTCCACATGTTTGGTGTTTCTTTTAGGTGGCTTGTTGCAAACTTTAAACGACACTTTTTATGGTTATCTTTGAGAAATGGCTTTCTTCTTGCCACTCTTCCATAAAGGCAAGATTTGTGCAGTATACGACTGATTGTTGTCCTATGGACAGACTGTCCCACCTCAGCTGTAGATCTCTGCAGTTCATCCAGAGTGATCATGGGCCTCTTGGCTGCATCTTTGATTAGTCTTCTCCTTGTTTGAGATGAAAGCTTAGAGGGACGGCCGGGTCCTGGTAGATTTGCAGTGATATGATACTCCTTCCATTTCAATATGATTGCTTGCACAGTGCTCCTTGGGATGTTTAAAGTTTTGGAAATCATTTTGTATCCAAATCAAGCTTTAAACTTCTCCACAACAGTATCACGGACCTGCCTGTTGTGTTCCTTGGTCTTCATGATGCTCTCTGTGCTTCAAACAGAACCCTGAGACTATCACAGAGCAGGTGCATTTATACGGAGACTTGATTACACACAGGTGGATTATATTTATTATCATCAGTCATTTAGCACAACATTGGATCATTCAGAGATCCACAATGAACTTCTGTAGTGAGTTTGCTGCACTGAAAGTAAAGGGGCCGAATAATATTGCACGCCCCACTTTTCAGTTTTTTAATTTCCACAAAAATTTAAAATAGCCAATAAATTTTGTTCAACTTCACAATTGTGTTCCACTTGTTGTTGATTCTTCACCAAAAATTTACATTTGGTATCTTTATGTTTGAAGCATGATATGTGGGGAAAGGTTGAAAAGTTCCAGGGGGCCGAATACTATTGCAAGGCACTGTAAATAGTTTAGGATGTTAAATCATCACAGATTCCCTAAACTAAACTTTTTTTGTTTCATTTAGTTAGCTTCCAAGCATTGAAGAGTTATGATTTTTCTAATACTGCCTTGTTTTGCTCCCTTCTGCCTCCAGAATTTTGCAGTGCAGTTTCAATGTCATGTTCTTGCTCTTTCAGAAGCTTCTTTCAACTGCTGCTCAGCAATGATCTGCAAATTATATTTAAACACTCTTTGTATGGTACTTTTCCCTATTAAAACCTCTATGCTTTTAGATAATATCCGTATCATGTATGAATCTTTGCTAAATAGCAGTTGAAATCAACTTTTAAAGGAGCATAGACTGGGCATTGAAACAGTACTGCAACATTCTGGAGGGAGAAGGGAGCAAAACAAGGCAGTATTACAAAAAAAATCATAACTTTTCAATGCCTGGAAGCTGACTAAATTAAACAAAAGAAAAATTTAGTTTAGGGCAGAGGTCTCAAACACGCAGCCCCTGAGGCAGTCATCTGCAGACTGTGGTGCACCACGAGTCTCACCCCCTGAGGCAGGTAGAAGGGGGACGGCACGCAGCCATCCAGGAGCGCGCGATGGTTGTGTGTTCTGTGTGCACAGGACCTGTGATGAGGTCACAGGAGGGGGAGGATTCAGGGGGTCACATGATCAGGGGCCTCAGTGTATGCAGAACGCTACTGTCTTTATCCTCTACTGGTTGTCATGGTGCTGGGTAAGTTTCTGTGTGGGGTCAGGAGGGGTTTACAGGGTGGATGTAGCAGAGCTGTGTGTGTATGAGGTGTACAGAGCGGAGCCATGTGTGTACGAGGTGTACAGAGCGGAGCCGCATGTGTACGAGGTGTACGGAGCGGAGCCGCGTGTGTACGAGGTGTACGGAGCAGAGCCGCATGTGTACGAGGTGTACGGAGTGGAGCCGCGTGTGTATGAGGTGTATGGAGCGGAGCCGTGTGTGTACAAGGACCGAGGTGTAGGGAGCGGAGCCATGTGTGTATGGAGCAGAGTCGTGTGTGTATGAAGTGTATGGAGCGGAGCCACGTGTGTATGAGGTGTGTGGAGCAGAGCCATGTGTGTACGAGATGTGCTGAGCGGAGATGTGTGTGTATTTTGGCATGGAGTGGGCCCCATTTGAAAGTTCGCACCAGGGCCCATAACTGTGTTGTTATGCCACTGGTCACGCTAGAAGAGAGGAGTAATGCACCGCTCGTAGTGGCTGTGGCCCTGCGTGATGACATCCCTCTGGCGCTGTGTAATGACATCACGCCAGCGCATAGATAGCGGAGGCGTGACTTTCCCCCCATTGCTAGATTCTGCAGGTGACTGTGGCTGTGCGTGTACAGCGAGATGATAGCGCTGGCTCACATGCAGAGCCGACACTATCATCCGCTGAGGTAAGCTGTACATCGCAGCTCACAACCTATTTGAACGGCCACGATCGGTATTAGCACCGATCGCGGCCGTTTAACCCCTTAGATACCGCTATCAATTGTGACTGTATTAAGTTTGAAAGGAATGTGGCCCGCCAGCTTAAATTTTTTTTATGTGCTGCCCATTTACTCTGCCGAGATTGAGACCCCTGGTTTAGGGACTCTGTCAGCATGATTTCACACCCCAAACTATTTAAATATGCATGTTACTCTTTCAAAGATAAGTCCAGCAATACCTTTACATGGCCAGTTCTCTTCTCTGGTACTGAGAAAACAGCATTTGAATTGAAATGCAAAAGGAGGCTGAAGTTCTGAAGCCACTGTCGCTCCAGCTCTATAGCCTGCTCAGTGCCACCTCCTCCTGCTTGACTGACAGCCCCTTTGCCTGAAGTTATACAGTCTCCATGCTCTTTGGTGATGTACAAGCAAGAGGAGGTGGCACTGTGTAGGGATTTAGAGCTAGAGTGACAGAGGCTTCAGATCTACGAATAGTTTTTCAGCCTCATTTTTCTATCAATTCAAACTCTGATTTCTCAGTAACAGAGAAACAGACTGGCCGTGTAAAGGTGTTGCTTGATATGATTTTGAAAGACCAACATGCTCATTTATATAGTTTTGGGGGGGTGAAATCCTGCTGACAGATTCCCTTTAAGTAAATTTTGCAGACAGAAAGTTTGAGTTAAAAAACATTGCTTAGGCTAGTTTCACACTTGCTTTTTTTTGCAGCGCGTTTTTCCCGCAAAAAAACGCATTGAAAAAACGCATACAAAAGCATACAACTGCTGCGTTTTTTCAAGCATTTTTATGAGCATGCATGAAAAAAACGCAGCGTTTTTATGCGTTTGTATGCGTTTTTAGTGCGTTTTTACCGCGTTTGCGTTTTTTTCCAACATTAGGTGGCCCCTCACACTAACCCAAACCATGACTTTACTAACCCTAACCCTGACCCTAACCCTAACCCTAACCCTGACCCTAACCCTAACCCTGACCCTAACCCTTAACCAAACCATACTTAACCCTAACCCAAACCCTAAACCCTAACTAACCCTAACCCTAACCCTAACCCTGACCCTAACCCTTAACCAAACCATACTTAACCCTAACCCAAACCCTAACTATCCCTAACCCTAGCCCTAACCCTAACCCTAACCCTGACCCTAACCCTTAACCAAACCATACTTAACCCTAACCCAAACCCTAAACCCTAACTAACCCTAACCCTAACCCTGACCCTAACCCTTAACCAAACCATACTTAACCCTAACCCAAACCCTAACTAACCCTAACCCTAACCCTAACCCTGACCCTAACCCTAACCCTAACCCTGACCCTAACCCTTAACCAAACCATACTTAACCCAAACCCAAACCCTAAACCCTAACTAACCCTAACTCTAACCCTGACCCTGACCCTTAACCAAACCATACTTAACCCTAACCCTGACCCTAACCCCAACCCTAACCCTGACCCTGACCCTTAACCAAACCATACTTAACCCTAACCCTGACCCTAACCCTAACCCTAACCCTAACCCTGACCCTAACCCTTAACCAAACCATACTTAACCCAAACCCAAACCCTAAACCCTAACTAACCCTAACTCTAACCCTGACCCTGACCCTTAACCAAACCATACTTAACCCTAACCCTGACCCTAACCCCAACCCTAACCCTGACCCTGACCCTTAACCAAACCATACTTAACCCTAACCCTGACCCTAACCCTAACCCTAACCCTAACCCTGACCCTAACCCTTAACCAAACCATACTTAACCCTAACCCTGACCCTAACCCCAACCCTAACCCTGACCCTGACCCTTAACCAAACCATACTTAACCCTAACCCTGACCCTAACCCCAACCCTAACCCTGACCCTGACCCTAACCCTAACCCTAAACCCCCTTAACTAACCCTAACTCTAACCCAAACCCCTAAATTCCATGGTTAACAAAAAAAACCGCATGTGCAAAAAAACGCATACATGAGCATGCCAGTGCGCATGTATGCGCATCCATAGGCTATAATGGCCATTTTTAGCGCAAAACGTGCGCATATGTGCGCATGCGCTTTTTTGAAGGGCCAAAAAATGCAACATGCTGCGTCTGGAAAATACAAACGCACACCCCAAAAAAACGCAGCGCATGAAAATCGCATACATGCGCTTACCAGCGCGCAGGTATGCGCACCCATGTTAAATATAGGGGAAAAAACGCATGCGCAGGTATGCGTTTTTTTCCAGCGCTAAAAAACCCAAATGTGAAACCAGCCTTAGAAATGGGTAAAGATGAGAGCAGAAAAGTGTTTAGTTACTAGTTTAGAATATATAGTCATGAAGAACATGACCAGTTTTTGATCTTAAAATTGTGTCTGGTTTTCATAGATACCATCATTTTTTCAACATACGAAATCTAGAGACCTTGGATGGCTTCCATTTTGAATAAGATTCATAAGTGGCAGGAAGCTGAAACATTTGCTAACATTTCCAGTGCAATGCTGGATTCATTAAAAGGAGGAGAAGGGTGTGGTAGGTTGATGTAATTTAGGATTTCCCAGATGGGGGCAACATGGATGCTAGCAATGACTTAATAGGGAAAAAAGTGCTTTAAAAATATAATGTAAATCAAATGTGACTCTATAAATGTTTTGGCATTGTAGGATTCTTCTTGTGAAATATTTTATATCAAACAGTTTTACAGTATGAAAGGTTCAGTTACATGGATTCACATGATCTATAATAAATACTTAATAAACCTTGCATAAAACTTTACATATAAAGTTTTCATTTTGTTGCTCTGTGATTCATGTGCAAACACATGAAAAATTATTCATCGAAGTTACATGAATCAAATTTAGCCATATTTAAATGGAAAAAATAAAAATACACTGGACTATTCTGCAGCACTGGATAAAATGGGCACCTATAGACCATTGAGTTATTCTATCAGACCAGGGGTGGGCAATTAATTTTCCCAAGGAGTCACATGAGAGACTGTGAATGTTGTGGTGGGTCGAATCTATAGGCTAAAATTAATTCTACTCAATATTAATATTTACATTAATTATAATTATTTTGTATTAATATTATTTGTTTCACTTATTATTGAGCCAAATTAAGTATTCTAACATCTCCCTATATGCCATATGAGCCCCATACAACCCCCCTATATAACATATGAACCCACATACAGCGCCCTATATATAATAAGAGCCCACATACAGCCCCCTATATACCGTATGAGCACCCATATTGCCTCCTATAAACAGTGTGAGCCCCCACATAGCCACCCATAAACAGTTTCAGCCCCATACAGCCTCTCATATACAGTGTGAGCCCCACATAGTCTCCCTTATACAGCGTGATCCCCACATAGCCTCCCATAAACTGCATGAGCTCTCTCTCTTTCTCTCTCTCACCGGCTCAGATAATTCACTTACGATGATTCGAGTACTCGAGCAACATGCAAATTTGGCTCTGCTTGTTGCTCGATCAAGCACCCCACTCGCCCATCTCTAGTCACTACTAAAATACTTGCGGTAGCTTATTAATCAGCATGCGATGAATGGAAGAGAGGTTTGACAGTTAGATCAGACTACATAGTGGGAAAGGCAAGTGATGTTTATATAGGAAATCTTAAATTAATGGATGAAAAAAGCAGGCCTCATTTATAATTACTGGGTAACAAAAAAGCTGTTTTTGTTGCCCATCACAATCAATCAGATCTCAGCTTTCGTTTTATAAACTGCTCTGGTGAATTGAAAGCTGTGCTGTGATTGGTTGCTATACAGTAGACAGCTTTTGTTTCACACCATTTTCATAAATCTGCTATTTTATGTTCATTTTACACAGACGTTTGTTTCACTGCAATTTTTACTGAATATTTATAACCTTGTCAAAACTTCAAAAATTTCAAGTTGTAACGAAAGTCAAGTACAGCACCCACAGGAGCATGGGACAATTTGAAACTTGGCTCTAGGTTCTTTTACCACACAGAGAAAAAAAAATAATCTAACATGGACAAATGGTTTGGCAAAATAGTTTTACCCCTAAAGCCACAGTAACAATCGGGAAAATCACTTCTTAATTAAAAAGTGTATTGTGGGTATGAACTGAATGTAGGAGAAGTCTTGTGGTCTGGGCATGATCATGGAGAAACGAAGAATATTTAACAGTGTAAAACCCGTTCTTCATCTTTTGAAAATGTTGATTTTTTTGTATAATAAATGTGTTATTAATACAAAAGGTAAGTAAAAACGTATGTTGTTCAGAGCAATCTTATATATTGATGTCAAATTGATTTGATAATAAGTTAGAAAGACAAAAGCCATGTGCGGGGTTTTGTATAAAGCCAACATCTGATTGGGATTTATTGTACCCACCCTTCATGTCTACAGCTCATGCTCATGTACACTTTTAATTGCATTATAAACCTTGCTAATATCATTGCTTGAAGTGGACATCAATAAAGTCTCATAGATCTTTTATGAATTAACACAGAGGAAAGTGACTCAAATAACAAGTGATTGTCTCTAAAGTCAAAATACAGCTATGTTCACACTTTGTATTTTTACTAAGTTTTTTTTGGCAGGCAAAACCTGTTCTCTTGGCAGCAGGGCTGCCACTAGGAATTTCGGGGCCCCATACTGGCAACATTTTCGGGGCTCCCTTGAGACTCCGCCCAGGCTCCACCCCTCAAACTGTCCACAGTCCCACCATTCTCTCTTGGAAAAACTCCACTTCTCACCTATCACACATTAATAGTTCCCATCACCAGATCACACATATAGCTGGGAGCTTTTGCTTTGGACAAAAGATTTTTTTAAGCCGCCACCATAACAGGGTAGACACTTTTGGCCGGGCTCTACTCTTCTGTAACCTATTAAATATTTGTTAAAATATGCAATACAATTTAGGTATATTTTTATTTATCTTTCAATTTTTAAAATGACCAATAATATCACATATAAGGAACAAATACCGCTACACCATGTCCAGACCACATATCACCACCACATAGTGACCTATAATACCACATACAAGGAACAAATACCGCCACACCATGACCAGACCATATATTACTACCATAGTGACTGAATAATATCACATACAAGGAACAAATACCACCGCACCATGACCAGACCACATATTACCACCACAAAGTGACCAAATAATAGCACATACAAGGGACAAATACCACCGCACCATGCCCAGACCACATATTACCACCACATGGTGACTGAATTCTACAATACTGGTCATTAATAAAAAAAAACATAATACTATCACCATAAGTGGCATTATACACAGGAGATCTGTATTTAGTATGCAGTGTCTGTGTACAGGTAATATAGTGTTCAATGACATTATACACAGGAGCTCTGTATATAATGTACAGGTAACACAGTGATCACTGGTGACATTATACACAGGACCTCTGTATATAGTATACAATGTATAGTGTCAGTGTACAGGTAACACACTAACTCACCAGTGATGTCACTAGGTGAAGTCCTTCATCCTTGCTTTTCATTCATCCAGCACAGATTGCCATCATGTCTTCTAGCCAGGGCTCGTCTCTGCAGGAAATAACACAGTTATCTAGAGCTCCGCTTGCAGAACACATTACTTATTTTTTCCCCAACTTACACCACTTGAAGAAAAAAAGGCGACATAGTGTCGCTCTGCACAGTAACAGGACCGCCCCCGATTTAAAACAGTATCGTCAAAAAATTAAATACATCACTGCAGTAATAATATCCCTTAATTAGCCCCTATAGTAATAATATCCCCCATCCTGACCCCGTGTGTCTCATTCCTGGCTTTATCCATATGTTCTCCCATCCCGCCCTCATGAGTATCCATTCTGCCCACATATGATCTCCATCGTATCCATCCTGCCCCATGATCCTATGCAATCTGTCTCCAACCCTGCCCCATCTGTCTCCAATCGTGCCCCGTATCTCCATTCTGCCCAGTGTCTTGTATTTTGCTCCCATGTCCAGCATTCTGCCCCCCAGAGTCCAGCATTCTGCCCCAGTCTCAAGCATTCTGCCCCAGCATCCAGCATTCTGCCCCCAGCATCCAGCATTTTGCCCCAGTCTCCAGCATTCTGCCCCATGTTCAGCATTCTGCCCCAGTCTCCAGCATTCTGCCCCATGTCCAGAATTGTGCCCCATGTCCAGCATTCTGCCCCATGTCCAGCATTCTGCCCCCATGTCCAGCATTCTGCCCCATATTCAGCATTCTGCCCCATGTCCAGAATTCTGCACCAGTCTCCAGCATTCTGCCCCATGTCCAGAATTCTGCCCCATGTCCAGAATTCTGCCCCATGTCCGGCATTCTGCCTCAGTCTCCAGGATTCTGCCCCATGTTCAGCATTCTGCCCCATGTCCAGCATTCTGCCCCATGTCCTGCACTCTGCCCCATGTCCTGCACTCTGCCTCATGTCCTGCATTCTGCCCCAGTCCAGCATTCAGCCCCATGTCCAGCATTCTGCCCCAGTCCAGCATTCTGCTCCATGTCCAGAATTCTTCCCCAGTCCAGCATTCTGCCCCATGTCCAGCACTCTGCCCCCGGCCCCCCCGGATCGCCGTTGTAAAAAAACAAACAAAAAAAACAAATTCTCCTTACCTGGCTGCGCTCCAGTGGTGGGCGAGGCTCTGTCCATCCAAGCTGCTGAAGCGCACTCTAGCTGGCGACTGACAGTGACGTCAGACGCTGGCGATGTGTGTGCTGCAGCTGACGTCAGCTGCCAGCCTCCGATTGGCTGGCGGCTGTTAACTATTGACGTGTGGGCCAGCGGGTCCGCATGTTAATAGCATTTAGCTGCCGCCCGCAGCACCACGCTAAGGGCCCGGTTTATCTGCCGGTAGGGGCCCGGTGAGCAGAGGAGACCGGGCCCCATATGTTAGTCAGGGCAGTAATGCCCTGATGGCGGCCCTGCTTGGCAGTAAAGAAGCTGCTTACAAAAAGTTCTGCTGCATTTTTGCTTTTTTGTGTGCGTTTTTTTGGTATGGATTAAATGTGTCATTTGTCTATAGCACATATTTAATAAATTTGTTTGATTGCATTTTTTTAAGTGATTTTGGACTTTCTCCTTACTTTCTATGGTGAAAAAATGCTGCAAGAACGCTTAAAGAATTGACTTGCTGCAGATTTAAAAAACACAGGAGTTTTCCAAATCAGTCAAAAAAAAAAATGTGTGCGTGAGATTTGTAAAAAAATATATAAAGTGCTCTCAGTGAGAGAAACAAGATAGCAATCTTGTGGGTGTGATACCTTTTAATGGCTAACAAAATATAGTGAATGATGTTACAAAGCAAGCTTTCAAGACTGATTAAGTCTCTTCATCAGGCTAATATATAACAAAATATTTTTTTCTACTGGCTAACATGGTACCAAACCACTTTTTTTTCTGTTTAACTAAACATGAGATTTGTGAAATCTTATAGATTTTGCTGGTACTATTAAAGGCAGATTTTAATTTGCCTGGAAAAGCAGCAAAAAGCAACGTGTGAACATAGCCTTAGGATGTCTCCTGATGAGGCTTACCATCAGACCACGTTCACACGTTCACTATTTAGTATTCAGTATTTTACCTCAGTATTTGTCAAAACCAGGTGAAAGTAATAGTGATGAGCGACCATGCTCGGACAACATTTTATCCCAGCACGCTCAGGTTTTATCCGAGTATTTTGGGCGTACTCGTATATTATGTTCGAGTTCCTGCGGCTGCATGATATGTGGCTGTTAGACAGCCTTAACACATGTGGGGATTCTCTAACAAACAGGCAATCCCCGCATATTTTGAGGCTGTCTAACAGTTGCAAATCATGCAGCCACAGGGACTCAAACATAATGTACAAGATACTCGGGTAATACCTGAGCGTGCTCAGATAAGATGTTATCCGAGCACGTTCACACATCACTAGTAAGTAAAAATATGAAATGTTTCTATTATACATTTCCTCTGATTACCTCACTCCGAGTTTTGGCTTACAAATATTGATGTAAAACACTGACCAAATGCTGAACGTGTGAACGTGGCCTAACAGATGGAGTTATCTCCCTTGGTAAAACTGCTCACATGCCAGCTTTGGTTCCATCACATGCAGAAAGAGCTCAGCTGTGAAAAGCACAGGTACAATTCCTGTACCTTTCCCAACCCCAAGGGTGTGTGTACATGCTGCGGATTCTGCTGCGGATCCGCAGCGGTTTTGGCCCTGCGGATCCGCAGCAGTTTCTGCTGCGGTGTACAGTACCATAATATCCTATGGGAAATGGAAACCGCAGTGCAGACGGTGCGGATTTTTCCGTGCGGATTTGCTGCGGTTTCTAATCCACAGAAAGAATTGACATGTCAATTCTTTCTGCGGATTCTGCTGCGGTTTGCCATCTCCTCCATTGTAGAGGTGATAAACCGCAGGGCAAAACCGCAGTCTAATCCGCAGATAAACCTCTGGTCTTTTGACCTGCGGATTTTGCTAAATCCGCGTGGATCTATCCGCAGCAGAATCCGCAGCGTGTGCACACACCCTTAGAAGTAAATTCCACCGACTGTGGAAAAACACTTTCAATTTGGATGAAGGTTTACACTCTGTGTAAGGGGTTAACAGAAGCTAGGAAATTGCAATTAATGATGATGTCTGTAAAGCGCTGTGGAATTAATGGTGCTATATAAATGAGTATAATAAATAAAAATGCGATGTGAGGCTTTTTGTTTTGTCATCTCTATGCATGTCTTGGTTTTCGGATTGGATCTGTTGGTGTATCTACAGTATATCTATACATTAAACTATCTATCATCTGTTAGTGCAACTTCATACTAAGCTTAGTTATGTTAGCACATGTTAGCATGAGCCTAGTTCTGTTAAGCAATCTAAGTATTGAGCTTAGTTATGTTGGTGCATCTTAGCCCTGAGCTTGGTTCTGTTAGGCCAAGATCACACATGCGAGAAACATGCATGTTATTACCCAGCACTCGGATCGGAGCCTGTGGCCGCATAGCAATACATGCAGCTGAACGCTCCACTCCCGAGTGCCGGCGGCAGTGCCGGGTACTAACATGCTAGACTCGGCTGTGTTTCTCGCATGTGTGATCCCGGCCTTAGAGTAACTTAGTTCTGACTAGAGTTGATCGAATATGTTCGGAATCGATTGCCGAATCTGAATTTGCCATATTTGTGCCATAATGGAATCTTAATCGTGCCGAATTCATGCTTGAAGATCGATTCCGAACATATTCGTTCATTTCAACTCCCATTGATCCAATGATGTTTGGCTGTGTTTGGAGAATATTGCAAACACAATATTTGCCGCCGATCGTAATCTGAACCGAATTTTGAAAAATTTGCTTAACTCTAATTCTGACCTTGGTTCTGATAACACAACTTTGCACTAAGCTTGGTTCTGTTAACACTTATATAGAGCGCTGGATGGATTTGCCCTGACTTGCATATCAATGATCCCTTTAATAGAACCCTGGGGTCAGAATCAGAGCACTGAGGGATTTGCCCTAACTTCCATACAGGAGATCCATTTAAGAGAGCCTGGGGTCAGTACCAGAGCATGTGAAGGCAATTGCCCTGACTTCCATACCGAGGATCCCTTTAAGAGAGGCATGGGGTAAGAACCAAATAACTGGATGGATTTGCTGGATTTGCCCTGCCTTCCATACCGGAGATCCCTTTAAGAAAGACCTGGGGTCAGTACCAAAATGCTGATTGGATTTGCCCTAATTTGCATACCATTGATCCACAGGAGGGGGGGATTCATTTCTGTCATGTGCTCTGTGCTCCTTTCTGGGGGGCAGACAATGGCTGGGAGCTTATGTTCCTGGGGATGCGAGATTTCTCCCACCATGTCAGTGTCTGCCGAGGTGTTGTCAAGTGGGAAAACTTGCTCATAGCAATCAATCACAGCTCAGCTACTTTTAACCAGCGCTGGTAAAATGAGAGATGCTTAGTGATTGGTTGCAAGGAAAACTGTTGCTCATAGCAACCAATCACAGCTCAGCTTCTTTTGAACAGCTCTGGTGAAATGAAAGATGCTTCGTGATTGGTTGGTGATACACACATACTTACATACATACATACATTCAGTTTTATATATAGAGATAACAATGGGGTAGGTACCTAGTGTAATTTCTCCTGGTAGGCCCAAGATGCCCTGGCTCATGCTGGATTTCACCATTCCTATGACTGTTTATTGAATTTCGCTAAGGACTCCAGTTTTTCAATAAACAGAATCGATATGATATTAGACCCTGCTGACAAAATTCTCAACAGGATGGAATAAACATCACAATTACTGGGGTCCACACAAAGACACATTTAGAAAGACATCATGTGCCATTATATTGCAAAATTATCAGGAGTTTTTTTTATAAAGCTGGTAATCTCATGCCACACATCTAGAGTGAGGTTGAGATGAGAGAAATCTAAGGAGGGACGTATCTGAATGCTTATTGATTGCTGGTAGGTGAATTATTTTCAATGTTTTTTCTAAATTCAGCTCCTAGTTTTGGCTTTATAAAGTGTATAAAAACAGTTTGTATGAAAGCCCCCTTGCAGGGAAATAAGAGGGGCCCTAATAGAGTAATACAAATTTCAGTAATTACTGCTCAAGCAATCCTGAATTAATATAGTCTTGCTGGTTCACCCAAGGTAAATCTATAATTAAATTAAGCACAAATATTGCATCAATGGAACATACATTCATCTAGCAAATTACATACATTACATCTGGACTAAGAGTTGTGTGCAGATTATATTTGACCTTCCCTTGCAGCCATACAAGACACATCTTTAAATTATGTCATAGCATTACATATAGTGTAATACTCAGATATAAAATCTTGTCCTTGTTCTTAAATCAAAACAGAGCTGCCTGCTTTTACACTATTGCAGCTGTTCCTACAACAATAGGCACCATAATTATACGATCGGATTAAATATCAAACATTTAACTCCTACAGGTCTGTGATAGGAACATTTAACATATAGCAGACTGCAGCTTCAAGAACCCAGCTCTAGGAGATTCCCGAGGGGGTTGTTGTGGAACTTTCAGCATGAAACTGGATATCCAATATTTCTCCCTTTGTTAGAGCCTAGCACAGGTGCACTTGGATTTTAGAAAGTCGAAAGATATGTCACAAAGTTAAAAATGATCAAAGGATAACCTCTAAGTTAAGTGACAATACAGTGGGTATGGAAAGTATTCAGACCCCTTTAAATTTTTCACTCTTTGCTTCATTGCAGCCATTTGATAAATTCAAAAAAGTTCATTTTTTTCTCATTAATGTACACTCTGCACATCTTGACTGAAAAAAACAGAAACGTAGAAATTTTTGCAAATTTATTACAAAAAGAAAAACTGAAATTTCACATGGTCTTAAGTATTCAGACCCTTTGCTCAGACACTCATATTTAAGTCACATGCTGTCTATTTCCTTGTGATCCTCTTTGAGATGGTTCTACTCCTTCATTGTAGTACAGCTGTGTTTATTTAAACTGATAGGACTTGATTTGTAAAGGCACACACCTGTCTATATAAGACCCCACAGCTTACAGTGCATGTCAGACCAAATGAGAATCATGAGGTCAAAGGAACTGGCAAAGGAGCTCAGAGACAGAATTGTGGCAAGACACTGATCTGGCCAAGGTTACAAAAGAATTTCTGCTGTACTCAAGGTCCCTAAGAGCACAGGGGCCTCCATAATCCTTAAATGAAAGAAGTTTGGGACCACCAGAAGACTTCCTAGACCTGGCCATCCAGCTAAACTGAGCAATCGTGGGAGAAGAGCCTTGGCGAGAGAGGTAAAGAAGAACCCCAAGATCACTGAGGCTGAGCTCCACAGATGCAGTAGGGAGATGGGGGAAAGTTCCACAAAGTCAATTATCACTGCAGTCCTCCACCAGTCAGGCTTTTATGGCAGAGTGGCCCAACGGAAGCCTCTCCTCAGTGCAAGACATATGAAAGCACGCATAGAGTTTGCTAAAAAACACTTGAAGGACTCCCAGACTATGAAGAATAACAGTCTCTGGTCTGATGAGCTGAAGATAGAACTTTTTGGTGATAATTCTAAGCGATATGTGTGGAGAAAACCAGGCACTGCTCATCACCTGCCCAACACAATCCAAACAGTGAAACATGGTGGTGGCAGCATCATGCTATGGGGGTGTTTTTCAACTGCAGGGACAGGACGACTGGTTGCAATTGAAGGAAATATGAATGCGTCCAAGTACAGAGATAACCAGGATGAAAACCTCTTCCAAAGTGCTCTGGACCTCAGACTTGGTCGAAAGTTCACCTTCCAACAAGACAATGACCCTAAGCACACAAAGGAGTGGCTTCAGAACAACTCTGTGGCCATTCTTGACTGGTCCAGCCAGAGCCCTGACCTAAACCCAATTGAGCATCTCTGGAGAGACCTGAAAGAGACCTGAAAATGGCTGTCCACCAAAGTTCACTATCTAACCTGATGGATTTGTATGCATATACTGTAGATAATGCGCGGGAAGGAGGCTGAAGTGTGCAGCAGGTGAAAATGAACAAGGAGAGAGAGATGCAATACAAGACAGCCAATATTGTGCTCTATACAGCCTCAATAGCTAGTGTTCTAACCTGCTGTGGCTCCATCCCGGTCCTGTGCTGTGTAGACCTAACTGTGTTACTGTTCTTCAGCACAGGACTAGGGTAGGAGTCGGAAAACTGACCCTCCACTGTGGCTAGGCTGATACCCTACGATGGGGTGGGCGTCCCATTCCTTGTGAATAGACCCACCGACGATCCTAGGTTAATCTCAAGAGAAAACCTATGGATAGGGGCAAGGGGGTCCCTGAAAGATCTAAGGGCTGGGTACAAAAACAGGTAATCTCATAATAGAAAATCAAAGAGAAGGCTGCAGAAACAAACTGAAAGCAGAAACTAAGACTAGCAGAACCAGAGGTCCCAGAACTGCACTAATTAAACACACAGGAGGCAAAGCAAGGCTCCAAGCCAGACGTCAAGCTGATTAACAATGTTGTCCAGCAAGGAATGGGACACAGGTGCAGGTTAATAAAGGGTGATACAATCACCTGACTCAAGACAAACCCAGCGCCAGGGGAAAAAGACCAGCAGCCAGAACACTACAAGAAAATGGTGGATAGTCACAAACTGAAAAAAATTCTAACAAACTGTTCCTGCAGAGTGCAATATGTTGGTGCTGGAAGGTGTTTTAATGCAATGGGGATCAAGGAGCGTCCGTGCAGAGCCAGGGGTACCCCAGCCAGTAGCATCCCTGGTTATGTAGCAGAAAAAAGATGGCCGACAATGCTGGCCGGCGTGTGAGGGCACTGAGCTACGGAGTTTGTCAGAGGCCGAAAAGCTACCCGACGCGTTTTGGGGAATACACGGTTCCCCTTCCTAACCACAATTGTCATCAACCAGTTCAATTGTTAGTATATTGTATGGATCAAGCTCGCAGTGCATTATGCTGTACCGAGTTTGCTATTTTTTGGCATCACTAGTGGCAGTTCATGTTCAGTAGTTAGGACTAGCACAGCAAACTAATTTTATATTCTATTTGTCTGACTAAAGTTCTTGTATTTCACACACAGAATCCTATGCTTGCCTGCTGCTTTACAAGAGTGGCTGGGACCCTAGGAGGTAGCGACCATGCTGTTTTAAAATTTTGGATAACTAGAGGAGGAAGATCTGTGAAGACTCAAAAGTCAAGGTTAGATTTCAGAAAGGCAGATTTTAAGGGACTCAGAAAGAGAATAAGAGGGATCCAATGGCTGGATATCCTTAAGGACAAAAATGTCCAGGAAGGATGGGAAATGTTATACTCAGACACATGTTTGGTCCAATTTTTCAAACACATTGTGCTTTACATATGTCAATGCATGAAATGTAAAAGTCATCTGCTGTACACTTTACTATATCATGAAATATTAGATACATGTATCTGTGTTTAGGTGTTCGTACCACATGTTGTCTTCTAACAAAGTTCAAACAATATAAACTATGTCAAGCTGAGCTGGAGGGCAACATGGATAGTTTGCAGCTGTACTTTAAAGTCTAAATATCTACAACATGATAAAAATCTACGAAAACTATGTTTTTTTAATATATGCAGATATGTATCAGTTTTAATGTATATTCAATTTATAAATTGCTTCTACAAACAAGATCTCACAGTTCTGCATTGATTGAAATTTCTCACAAAGATCTTTAGACATTTTACTTAGAGATAAGCGGATTGATTGATGGAGGTGCCATTTCACACATGCAGCATGCTTATTGAGCAAGCTGATCTCGTCAGAGGCACCAGTGCGGCCTTACCCATAATGCTCTGCAGGAACACAATCACGTGGGGTAGCACACCAAATCAGGGGGGCTATTGCAAGTAGTAAAAAGCATAAGGGCTGGCCAATAAACACCATTTTATACCTGTAGTTTGTAGAGATAAGAGCTCTCAGAGCACCCAGTGTAGGGATACAAAAATGCCTAAAACAATTGTGGTTCATTACATCACAGCTGAAGTGATGTATCTTGAACTGTTGTAACAATCTCATGATCATTAATATCATTAATATTTTGGAAGATATGAACAATCAGTCTTTGTTCTTAGAAGACATGGTGCCGCAGGAGATGGACAAGACAATTCTAATGCTAATCTGTGTTTCAGGCTTAGAAAGCCGAGTAGTTAGAGACACTGTCTGTATTAGTAGCACTCTGAGCCAGGACAAATGTCAGGATGGCAATCGGGTGGGCACAAGGATCTCTGGCCATCTCACATACAGAGGAACCTTTCAGCCTATTCATGGATGACGTAGAAGATGATGAAGATGATTCTTTGATGGACAAAAACTGGGAACCAGACAGGGATGACAAGGAGTTGAGGTCATCAGAGGAGGAGGTTGCTGACAGCAGTTGTACACAGCAGTCAGCTCTGGATGAGCTAATGCCACACAAGCTGTTGGTGGAGGAGTGTTGTGAGCTCATTTTCGGGTTTGCCTCTGGCTTCTGGTGAGGGTTATGGAGCTGGCTTTGCTGACAGAGGAGTAGTGAGTTCTCTATCTGGACTCCCTCTGTTGGTGAAGGGAGGTAATGAAGCTGATCTAAATGGCAGAAACCGGCCACCTGAGGAAGAAGACTGTGATTGGACATCAGGAGTTTCTGAGTGGATATAAGGCAGCCGACGCCCTGTAGGGTTGCTGGTGATTTCTCCTGCTCTGAGGTCTGGCCTCCAGTTCAGTTCCTGTCTTCTAAAGCTAAGTTTTGCTCTGCTGTTGTTCCATGAGATTTTGTCTGGTTTGCTTAGTTTTGTGTTCAGCCAGTCCCGGCTGGGGCTGTGCTGAATTTCCATTTTTGTCCCTGATCGGTTTAATCTCTTTTGCTCTGTCCTCAGAAAATATCGGAGTGCTGATATAGGGATTTTGAAGTCTAGTGACTTCAGGGCCGTTTTTCCTATCAGACGTGTTGGGACATTTTTGGAAGAGTTTTTGCGGATTGCAGCCAGCGTCTTTTCTGTCCTGTCCTATCTAGTTAGTTGGGCCCCATCGTTTGCTCTGCCTGTCTTTCTGTCTGCCCTAAATGAGAGAAACGTTTTGCACACACATTTGCTGTCGGTGGTGTACAACCTAAGTTTCTTTTGGCAATTACTCTGATCTGTTCCCTGTTCATATTTTCCGCTAAGGCTTTTGTGGATTCAGGAGCGGCTCTGAACCTGATGGACTTGGATTTTGCAAAACGTTGTGGTTTTCCGATGACACCTCTGTGGATGCCTATTCCTTTGAGGGGTATTGATGCTACTCCTTTGGCGAAGAATAAACCTCAGTTTTGGACCCAGGTGATAATGCGGGTCGCACCAGACCACCAAGAAAATTGCAGATTTTTGGTGTTGCATAATTTATGTGATACCATTGTTCTGGGTTTTCCCTCGTTGCAAATCCATAATCCGGTTTTGGATTGGAAATCTGTGTCTGTGGTGAGTTGGGGTTGTCGGTGTGCTCTTGGCGACACTCCTGTTTTCTCCACCTCTCCCCAGTCGCATGATGTTCCTGACTATTTGGCTGATTTTTATGATGTATTCAGTGAGAGCAAGTCTGCGTCTTTGCCTCCTCATAGGAGTTATGACTGTGCAATTGAGTTGAGACATGGGTGTAAATTTCCCAAGGGTCGACTTTACAATTTATCTGTACCTGAACACGAGGCTATGTGATCTTATATTAAGGAGTCATTGGAGAAGGGTCATATTACACCATCCTCTTCGCCCTTAGGTGCTGTTTTTTTTTGTGGCCAAGAAAGATGGTTCATTAAGGCCATGTATTGACTATCGTTCCCTCAACAAGATTACAGTTAAATATTAGTATCCGTTACCCCTGATTTCTGATTTATTCTCCAGAGTTAAAGGTGCTTGCTGGTTTACTAAGCTTGACCTCAGGGGGCGTATAATCTTATTCGCATCAAGCATGGGGATGAATGGAAGACAGCGTTTAATACCCCGGAGAGACATTTTGAGTACCTGGGGATGCCTTTTGGACTCACTAATGCCCCTTCTGTCTTCCAATCCTTCATGAATGATATTTTCCGGGACTTTGTGGATAAGTTTTTGATCATCTATCTGGATGATATTTTGATCTTTTCCAGGGATTGGGATTCTCATGTGGAACATGTTCGGACTGTGTTCCGGATTTTGAGGGAGAATTCCTTGTATGTTAAGGGATCAAAGTGCCTTTTTGGTGTACAGAGGATTTCATTTTTGGGATTTATTTTGTCTCCGTCAACTATTGAAATGGACCCTGCCAATGTACAGGCCATTTATGATTGGGTTCAACCCACTTCTTTGAAAGCTCTCCAGAAGTTTTTGGGTTTTGCTAATTTTTATCGTAAATTTATAGCTAATTTTTCTGGTATTGCTAAACCACTGACTGATTTAACTAAGAAGGGTGCTGATGTGCTGAATTGGTCTTCAGAGGCTGTTTCGGCCTTTCAGGAGCTGAAGCGGAGGTTCATTTCTGCTCCGGTTTTGTGGCAACCTGATGTCTCACTTCCTTTTCAGGTGGAGGTAGACGCTTCAGAGATTGGTGCAGGAGCTGTTTTGTCCCAAAAAGATCCGGTGACGTCTAAAATGAATCCCTGTGCCTTCTTTTCCCGAAAGTTCTCCCCATCTGAACGCAACTATGATGTGGGGAATCGGGAATTGTTAGCCATGACATGGGCATTTGAGGAGTGGAGACATTGGTTGGAGGGAGCTAGACATCAAGTTGTGGTCCTCACTGACCACAAGAATTTGATTTACCTTGAGTCGGCCAAGCGCTTGAATCCTAGACAGGCTAGGTGGGCCTTGTTTTTTACGCGCTTTGATTTTGTGGTCTCCTTTCTTCCAGGCACTAAGAATGTTAAGGCAGACACCCTTTCTAGGAGTTTCTTTGCTGATTCTCCTATTGTGACCAAGCCTGCTACCATCCTAGGTGAGGGGGTAGTTCTTTCTGCCATCTCGCCCGATTTGAGACGTGCTCTGGAAAAATTCCAGGAGGACAAACCTGAGCGTTGTCCTATGGGAAAATTGTATGTTCCTGACCAGTGGAGGAAGAGAGTGATGTCTGAAGTTCATTGCTCCACATTGGCTGGTCATCCAGGTATTTTTGGTACCAGAGATTTGGTGAGTCGGTCTTTTTGGTGGCCAGCTTTATCTCGTGTTGTCAGGAATTTTTTGCAGTCCTGTGGGACTTGTTCCCGGTCTAAACCCTGTTCTCGCACTAGTGGGTTGTTGATGCCCTTGCCCGTGCCTAAGAGGCCATGGACCCATATTTCAATGGATTTTATTTCTGATCTTCCTGTCTCTCAGAGAATGACTATTATCTGGGTGATTTGTGATAGATTCTCTAAGATGGTCCATCTTGTACCACTCCCAAAGTTGCCATCTTCTTCAGAGTTGGTACCCTTGGTTTTACAACATGTGGTTCGGTTGCATGGGATTCCTGAGAACATTGTATCGGACAGAGGGGTTCAGTTTGTTTCCAGATTCTGGAAAGCCTTTTGTTCCAAGCTGGGAATTCAGTTGTCCTTCTCCTTTGCGTTTCACCCTCAGACCAATGGGCAGACGGAGAGAACAAACCAGACTTTGGAGTCCTATTTGAGATGTTTTATATCTGCTGATCAGGATGATTGCGTTTCATTTTTGCCCTTGGCCGAATTCGCTTTAAATAATAGAGCTAGTTCTGCCACCTTGATGTCTCCCTTTTTCTGTAACTTTGGGTTTCATCCTCGATTTTCTTCAGGGCAAGTGGAATCTTCAGCCTGCCCAGGTGTTGACACTGTGGTAGAGAGAATGCAGCAGATTTGGGACCAAGTAGTGGATAAGTTGTCTCTCTCCCAGGAAAAGGCCCAGCGGTTTTCTAACCGGCATAGGACCATTGGTCCCCGGTTTAAAGTGGGTGATATGGTTTGGTTGTCATCAAAAAATATCTCTATGAAGGTGGCTTCTCCAAAGTTCAAGCCAAGATTTATTGGACCTTACAAGATTTTGGAGATTCTTAATCCGGTTTCTTTTCGATTGGCTCTTCCTGTTACGTTTAAGATCCATAATGTGTTTCATAAGTCGCTGTTGAAGAGATATGTTGAGCCAGTAGTTCCTATGGTGGCACCCCCTGACCCTGTATTGGTTAAAGGTAATGTGGAATATGAGGTAGAGAAAATACTGGATTCTCGACTGGTTAGACGGAGACTCCAGTATTTGGTCAAGTGGAAGGGTTATGGCCAGGAGGACAATTCTTGGGTCTCTGCCTTTGAATTTCATGCCTATAGAATGGTTCGTGCTCTTCATCGGGCCCATCCTGATCGGCCCATTGGTGTGGATGAGGGTTCGGTGACCCCTCCTCAAGGGGGGGTACTGTTGTGAGCTAATTTTCGGGTTTGCCTCTGGCTTCTGGTGAGGGTTACGGAGCTGGCTGTGCTGACAGAGGAGTAGTGAGTTCTCTATCTGGACTCCCTCTGTTGGTGAAGGGAAGTAATGAAGCTGATCTAAATGGCAGAATCCGGCCACCTGATTAAGATGACTGTGATTGGACATTAGGAGTTTCTGAGTTGATATAAGGCAGCCGACGCCCTGTAAGGTTGCTGGTGATTTCTCCTGCTCTGAGGTCTGGCCTCCAGTTCAGTTCCTGTCTTCTAAAGCTAAGTTTTGCTCTGCTGTTGTTCCATGAGATTTTGTCTGCTTTGCTTAGTTTTGTGTTCAGCCAGTCCCGGCTGGGGCTGTGCTGAATTTCCATTTTTGTCCCTGATCGGTTTAATCTCTTTTGCTCTGTCCTCAGAAAATATCGGAGTGCTGATATAGGGATTTTGAAGTCTAGTGACTTCAGGGCCGTTTTTCCTATCAGACGTGTTGGGACATTTTTGGTAGAGTTTTTGCGGATTGCAGCCAGCATCTTTTCTGTCCTATCTAGTTAGTTGGGCCCCATCGTTTGCTCTGCCTGTCTTTCTGTCTGCCCTAAACAAGAGAAATGTTTTGCACACACATTTGCTGTCAGTGGAGTACAACCTAAGTTTCTTTTGGCAATTACTCTGATCTGCTCCCTGTCCACATTTTCCGCTAAGGCTTTTGTGGATTCAGGAGCAGCTCTGAACCTGATGGACTTGGATTTTGCTAAACGTTGTGGTTTTCCTATGACACCTCTGCGGACGCCTATTCCTTTGAGGGGTATTGATGCTACTCCTTTGGCGAATAATAAACCTCAGTTTTGGACCCAGGTGATAATGCGGGTCGCCCCAGACCACCATGAAAATTGCTGATTTTTGGTGTTGCATAATTTACGTGATACTATTGTTCTGGATTTTCCCTGGTTGCAAATCCATAATCCGGTTTTGGATTGGAAATCTGTGTCTGTGGTGAGTTGGGGTTGTCGGTGTGCTCTTGGCGACACTCCTGTTTTCTCCACCTCTCCCCAGTCGCATGATGTTCCTTACTATTTGGCTGATTTTTATGATGTATTCAGTGAGAGCAAGTCTGTGTCTTTGCCTCCTCATAGGAGTTATGACTGTGCAATTGAGTTGAGACCTGGGTGTAAATTTCCCAAGGGTCGACTTTTCAATTTTTCTGTACCCGAACACGAGGCTATGCGATCTTATATTAAGGAGTCGTTGGAGAAGGGTTATATTAGACTATCCTCTTCTCCCTTAGGTGCTGTTTTTTTTGTGGCCAAGAAAGATGGTTCATTAAGGCCATGTATTGACTATCGTTCCCTCAAAAAGATTACGGTTAAATATCAGTATCCGTTACCCCTGATTTCTGATTTATTCTCCAGAGTTAAAGGTGCTTGCTGGTTTACTAAGCTTGACCTCAGGGGGGCGTATAATCTTATTCGCATCAAACATGGGGATGAATGGAAGACAGCGTTTAATACCCCGGAGGGACATTTTGAGTACCTGGTGATGCCTTTTGTTCTCACTAATGCCCCTTCTGTCTTCCAATCCTTCATGAATGATATTTTCCGGGACTTTGTGGATAAGTTTTTGATCATCTATCTGGATGATATTTTGATCTTTTCCAGGGATTGGGATTCTCATGTGGAACATGTTCGGACTGTGTTCCGGATTTTGAGGGAGAATTCCTTGTATGTTAAGGGATCGAAGTGCCTTTTTGGTGTACAGAGGATTTCATTTTTGGGATTATTTTGTCTCCGTCAACTATTGAAATGGACCCTGCCAAGGTACCGGCCATTTATGATTGGGTTCAACCCACTTCTTTGAAAGCTCTCCAGAAGTTTTTGGGTTTTGCTAATTTTTATCGTAAATTTATAGCTAATTTTTCTGGTATTGCTAAACCACTGACTGATTTAACTAAGAAGGGTGCTGATGTGCTGAATTGGTCTTCAGAGGCTGTTTCAGCCTTTCTGGAGCTGAAGCGGAGGTTCACTTCTGCTCCGGTTTTGCGGCAACCTGATGTCTCACTTCCTTTTCAGGTGGAGGTAGACGCTTCAGAGATTGGTGCAGGAGCTGTTTTGTCCCAAAAAGATCCGGTGACGTCTAAAATGAATCCCTGTGCCTTCTTTTCCCGAAAGTTCTCCCCATCCGAACGCAACTATGATTTGGGGAATCGGGAATTGTTAGCCATGAAATGGGCATTTGAGGAGTGGAGACATTGGTTGGAGGGAGCTAGACATCAAGTTGTGGTCCTCACTGACCACAAGAATTTGATTTACCTTGAGTCGGCCAAGCGTTTGAATCCTAGACAAGCTAGGTGGGCCTTGTTTTTTTTACGCGTTTTGATTTTGTGGTCTCCTTTCTTCCAGGCACTAAGAATGTTAAGGCAGACGCCCTTTCTAGGAGTTTCTTTGCTGATTCTCCTATTGTGACCAAGCCTGCTACCATTCTAGGTGAGGGGGTGGTTCTTTCTGCCATCTCACCCAATTTGAGACGTGCTCTGGAAGAATTGCAGGAGGACAAACCTGAGCGTTTTCCTATGCGAAAATTGTATGTTCCTGACCAGTGGAGGAAGAGAGTGATGTCTGAAGTTCATTGCTCCGCATTGGCTGGTCATCCAGGTATTTTTGGTGCCAGAGATTTGGTTAGTCGGTCTTTTTGGTGGCCTGCTTTATCTCGTGATGTCAGGAATTTTGTGCAGTCCTGTGGGACTTGTTCCCGATCTAAACCCTGTTCTCGCTCTAGTGGGTTGTTGATGCCCTTGCCGGTGCCTAAGAGGCCATGGACCCATATTTCAATGGATTTTATTTCTGATCTTCCTGTCTCTCAGAGAATGACTGTTTTCTGGGTGATTTGTCATAGATTCTCTAAGATGGTCCATCTTGTACCACTCCCAAAGTTGCCATCTTCCTCAGAGTTGGTACCCTTGTTTTTACAACAGGTGGTTCGGTTGTATGGGATTCCTGAGAACATTGTATCGGACAGAGTGGTTAAGTTTGTTTCCAGATTCTGGAAAGCCTTTTGTTCCAAGCTGGAAATTCAGTTGTCCTTCTCCTCTGCGTTTCACCCTCAGACCAATGGGCAGACGGAGAGAACAAACCAGACTTTGGAGTCCTATTTGAGATGTTTTATATCTGCTGATCAGGATGATTGGGTTTCATTTTTGCCCTTGGCCGAATTCGCTTTAAATAATAGAGCTAGTTCTGCCACCTTGATGTCTCTTTTTTTCTGTAACTTTGGGTTTCATCCTCGATTTTCTTCAGGGCAAGTGGAATCTTCAGCCTGTCCAGGTGTTGACACTGTGGTAGAGAGAATGCAGCAGATTTGGGACCAAATAGTGGATAAGTTGTCTCTCTCCCAGGAAAAGGCCCAGCGGTTTTCTAACCGGCATAGGACCATTGGTCCCCGGTTTAAAGTGAGTGATATGGTTTGGTTGTCATCAAAGAATATCTCTATGAAGTTGGCTTCTCCAAAGTTCAAGCCAAGATTTTTAGGACCTTACAAGATTTTGGAGATTCTTAATCCGGTTTCTTTTCAATTGGCTCTTCCTGTTACGTTTAAGATCCATAATGTGTTTCATAAGTCGCTGTTGAAGAGATATGTTGAGCCAGTAGTTCCTATGGTGGCACCCCCTGACCCTGTATTGGTTAAAGGTAATGTAGAATATGAGGTAGAGAAAATACTGGATTCTCGTCTGGTTAGACAGAGACTCCAGTATTTGGTCAAGTGGAAGGGTTATGGCCAGGAGTACAATTCTTGGGTCTCTGCCTCTGATATTCATGCCAATAGATTGGTTCATGCTTTTCATCGGGCCCATCCTGATCGGCCCGTTGGCCTGGATGAGGGTTCGGTGACCCCTCCTCAAGGGGGGTACTGTTGTGATCTCATTTTCGGGTTTGCCTCTGGCTTCTGGTGAGGGTTATGGAGCTGGCTGTGCTGACAGAGGAGTAGTGAGTTCTCTATCTGGACTCCCTCTGTTGGTGAAGGGAAGTAATGAAGCTGATCTAAATGGCAGAAACCAGCCACCTGAGGAAGAGGACTGTGATTGGACATTAGGAGTTTCTGAGTTGATATAAGGCAGCCGACGCCCTGTAGTGTTGCTGGTGATTTCTCCTGCTCTGAGGTCTGGCCTCCAGTTCAGTTCCTGTCTTCTAAAGCTAAGTTTTGCTCTGCTGTTGTTCCATGAGATTTTGTCTGGTTTGCTTAGTTTTGTGTTCAGCCAGTCCCAGCTGGGGCTGTGCTGAATTTCCATTTTTGTCCCTGATCGGTTTAATCTCTTTTGCTCTGTCCTCAGAAAATATCGGAGTGCTGATATAGGGATTTTGACGTCTAGTGACTTCAGGGCTGTTTTTCCTATCAGACATGTTGGGACATTTTTGGTAGAGTTTTTGCGGATTGCAGCCAGCATCTTTTCTGTCCTGTCCTATCTAGTTAGTTGGGCCCCATCGTTTGCTCTGCCTGTCTTTCTGTCTGTGTTTGCGTTTTCATCTTTTTTCACCGTCAATACATGTTGGGGGCTGTCTATTGCTTTGGGGTCTGCTCTGGGGCAGTTTAGATTTCCCCTTTCTTTCTTTAGGCTTATTTAGCTCTCTGGCTGTGACGATGCGTCTAGGACCACCGTAGGCACGCTCCACGGCTACTGCTAGTTGTTGTGAATAGGATCAGGGGTCTGCAATCTGCTAGTTACCAACATCTCCGGTTTTCTGGACTTGGCTTGCCTTTTTGTTTTTTCCTCCTCCGGTGACTCATTCATAACAGAGGAGGCTCACTAGTGCCTGAAAGGTCTTGTCATGGTGGTAGTGAGTCATATGTGTGGGCTTCTCATGTAGAGGACCAATCTATTGCATTGTGCAGGCTATGCTGCTGGAAAATAAGCCGGGTACATCCTGGCCAACATTGAATAGCAATTACATCACTTTATCAGCACAGGAAACGGCATCAGCGGCTCATGTGGAGAAAGCAAGCTAACCAGCAAGATGAGCAGGGTTCAAGATGTCCTCCTTCCTCTGTCCATGATTGTCTTTCTGGTAACCAGTCTGGTAGCAAGTAGTGTCTTGTTGTTGTCATCATCCCCTTTATCATTCTCCTACACTACTGCTTTCCATATACATCCTGCTCTGTCTCCATGGCATCATCAGTCCTCCTTTAGTGTGCCCAAAGAAAAATACTTTCAATAATCCAATTACATTGAAGTTAAGGCCCTTTTACATTTAGCGATGCACCAGCGATCCAACCAGCGATCCGACCCGGTCAGGATCGCTGGTGCATCGCTAAATGATCGCTAGTGAGCTTTCATACAGAAAGATCTCACAGCGATGCAGCAGCGACGCAGCGCACGATACTTACCATTCACACACAGCGATCCTGCGTCCTCCCGCCCGCGTCCAGCGTCGCTCGTCGTCACAGCAGGAAGTCTCAGCAGGAAGCGCCCGACGAGAAATGGAGCCGGACATTCTCGCGCGATCAGCGATGGACAGCGGGGGAGCCGGTCGTTGGTAAGTATCACACATAGCGATATCGCTAGCAATATCGCTATAACGTCACAAAACCCCCTTTACACTCCCAAGGTCACAGCATTTGATGTCAGACCAATTGGATTATATTGGCTTTTGTGAATCAATTGCATGTGCTCATGCTCAGTGGAAGATATCTAGTTGCCATTTTTAATTGTAGCAAAGCAATGCAGTGTACAAATTCATTTGCTGTAAGTTTCCTTTTGAAATTGGTCAAAGTTGCTGCATTCAATTTATAAAAGATCCACTCATCTCATGAAACTATTACAATGTTTTGATATTTGCTTGTATTATAATTGTAATAAGGTTCGAGGGTCCCATTGTTGGATTTTATATTTTAAAAATCTTTCTGAAAACTGCATAGGGGGTTGATATGTTGTAGATTTAACATGTGGATTTGGATGGAAAATCTGCTGCAGATTACAGTGCCTGTGATGTCTATAGGATTTAATAAAATTCCATTTGTAAACTGCAGAGAAAATCTGCAAAGTACATTGACAGGCACATTGAAATTACAATACGGAGCGTATCAATTTATTCAACTGATTTTTACATATGGATTTCTCCCTTTTAAATTACAAATGTGAAGGATTTCCACAATGAAATCCACAACAAAATCAACATGATTGAGGGTAGACTTTGCTCCTGCTGATAAAGTTTTAGTCTCACATTTTGTAATTCTGAAGGAGATGGAATTTTTGTCGAGGACAAATCCATTACCCCACAGGATTCAAATGGCACTTTGACTATAATTGGGATAATTTTGCATCCATTATGGTGTCCAGTTTCCATTTACTTTTCTTCCATTTTGAAGTTTAATAAACGTATGTCAGTTATAAAGATTCCTCTGTTGATGCAAAACATATAGATTAGGATTAAATAAAGATAAACTTACATTTTTAAAGAAGATTTTCAGTACAAAATATTAATGCCTTAGCCTTAGCCTTAAGATACAATTTTGCTTGAAAATTTATAAATCCTTTTGAATAAATTTGACCTAAAATTACATCAAGTTTTCCCACAAGTCCTAAAAGTAGATAAAAAGAGCGAAATATGCAAAAATGAGTCAAAAATATAAGTCTTTGTCATTTTTTTATTGAGAATAATGATACAATATCACTTAACTGTAAGGCTAGTTTCACACTAGCTTATTTTCCACGCAGCGCTCGGCGCCGCTAAGCCCCGCTCCCTGCCCGCCCCATCCGCTCATCGCCGCCTACTATCGCACACAGCTTCATGCAATCTGCGCACCCTATCTTTAGCATAGGGTGCGCAGACCGTGCGCTAGTAGGATTTTAGCGCACGCTGCGCACTTTTAAAGGTGCGCCGGTGTGCGCCAAATGCACCATGTTGCATTTTGGCGAGCTCAGTACACCTTCAAAAGTGCGCAGCGCACGCTAAAATCCTACTAGCGCACGGTCTGTGCACAGTCTGCGCACCCTATGCTAAAGATAGGGTGTGCAGATCTCATGCAGCCGTGTGCGATAGTAGGCGGCGATGACCAGATGGAGCGGGCAGGGAGCGGGGCTTAGCGGCACCGAGCGCTGCGTGGAAAATAAGCTAGTGTGAAACTAGCCTAAGTGGCAAAAGTATGCGAACCTTTAGGATTAGAAAATTGAAGTTGAAATTAGAGTCTAATGATTTCTATAAATTGGATAACAATTAGATGTGAGTGGGCAAACTTTTATTTAAAGAAAAGGGATCCATCAAAGTTTGGTCTTCGCAACACATGTCTGTAGTGGTGTATCATTGCACAAGCCAAGAAGAAGAGTTGTTAATAGAGATGAGCAAATAATTCTTCGGAGGATCAAGTTGGAGTCAAATTTCCTGAAAATTAAATTCACATGAAATTGAACATTTTGAGATTCGATGCGAAAAAAAGTACACTAGCCTGGCACTATTTTCACACCGCTGAAGCATCAGAGAGCGAACTAATGTCATTTTGCATTGCCGAATCTTACGGATTAGCATGCCTTGGTGCAGTGGTGAACAGTACCTGGGCCTTCACAGATCAACAATTCCCCCTGAAGCACAATTTGTATGGTAGAGTCATTTTCCAACTCCAGAGTCACTGGCTAAGTCTTTCTCTCCTGTAGAGTGCAAACTTAACAACATAGGTACATGTTGTGAACTCATTTTCGGGTTTTCCTCTGGCTTCTGGTGAGGGGGATGGAGCTGGCTGTGCTGACAGAGGAGTCATGTGTTCTCTATTTGGACTCCCTCTGTTGGTGACAAGAGGTAATGAAGCTGATCTAAATGGCAGAAACCTGCCACCTGAGGAGGAGGACTGCGATTGTCAACCCTTGGGAAATTTACACCCAGGCCTCAACTCAATTGCACAGTCATGACTCCTCTGTCAGCACAGCCAGCTCCATCCCCCTCACCAGAAGCCAGAGGTAAACCCGAAAATGAGTTCACAACAAGTACAAGTATTTGGGTAGCACAGAACTGTCCAGCGAGCTGAATAGCTCAAAGAGAAGAGCTGCCGTCTGGTGCACAGGAGCTGCTGGGTTCGAATCCTGAAAGTACTCCCTCCTTCCATATAGCCTCTGGACATCTCAGGTGCTGGCTTCTCTGAATGTCTCAGATGAAAAGCTCTTTAAGCCTCCATCCTCAGGAGCCACTGCGCACAATTCAGGGAACACCAAGTTCATTGCAACAAGCAAACCTTTAGTAGTCAGATCAAATGGTAACATGTGGATAGGGCACATCAATTCATATTCCTTACTTTCTTAGCACAGTGCATCTTCAGCTCTACCATTTGTTCTTCTTTGAGCATCCCTTCGCCCACTGGCTCTGCTAAGTCCATGGAACTCCCTTCCAATTTGTCAGTGCATCCAGGATCCATTACCTTCCATCTTGCCGAGCCCCTATCCATCTTCCCCTGTATGCTAAAGGGCACAATATTCCCTGAAGGCCATATGCAAGACTTTGGGCTCCTGGCTCGACAGTAGTCCATTATGGCATCCCACTGCCTTGAATAGTAGATACATGCTGAACGTAGCAGCCCACTGGATTTGAACTTGTCACTGCACTTCTCTATCTCCTTTACTATCAGGAAGTGCCAACCTTTAATTAACGCTAGTTCCCACCCACTGAGCTAGTTCTATTATTAACTGTGTCCTATCCTATATTGACTAAACCTACTGTATTGTCCTTATCTTATGTCCTATACTGTTGCTAAACCACTTACTATCTAAACAGTATTTATCCTATCCCTAATCTATTCCTGTGCTTACCCTGCTGGATGCATTGCTCTAAGTATACATTAACACTTTACATTACTTACATGCTTCAGGACACAAAAGGATACAATGGGGGAAATCGGCCTTTAATCAGAAAATAATAAACCAAATGGTATGTATTAGGCCAGAGCCCCCACAAACTATATATTACTACTACAGGAGAGTCACAAAAACTGAACAGAGCATAACACACAAAACGATGACCATAAGTCCTATATGAAAGGAGGGGGAGGGGCGGCTATCCCAGGCGATCAGGAGCTTTGCAGCCTGTAAGTTGCAATTTCATATATGAGTGATACTTTGAACTGTGTGTTGCGGGCTTTTACACTTGTCCTGAGCCAGGATATGTCTTACCTATATGTGTATATTCATTGATAGGTGTAGGTATCACAATTGGTAACCTTATATCACAAATTTGTATTGAGACACCTGCTGGTCGTTTATCACATTGCACTTTTTTGCACTTTAATTGCTTATTTCTTTTCACACACATATATATATAAATATATATTGTATTATTAATTACCACACACTATTTATGTTGGATAGATATACTGTACACTATACACGTGTGTTTGTTAGGTCCAGCATGTTGTCTATTATTTGTGCGATCCTACATATTGGATAGTATTGCCCCTTTTCTTATATGTATTGATCTTAAAATTATATGTCAACCCTGATGCTTTGCAAAAATTTTTAAAAACTCTGTTTTTAATTTTATAATCAATAAATATACAAGTTTTCATATAGGACGTATGGTCATCGTTTTTGTGTGTTATGCTCTGATTACTTACATGCTGTATATTACCACATCACATTATATAACACAACACTATTCATATTACATTTAAAACCGCATTACACTATACATATAGCGCAATTGTTGTCTTCAGCGGTAGGAATGCAGCAAAGCAGTCAATCATTCTTAAATGGATGAGACCAGAATAGAGCATTTTGGGCTACATGAGAAGCATTATGTTTGGAGAAGGAAAGACACTGTGTTAACAGCATAAAAACCTCATACTGCGGACAGTAATATGGTTTTGGGCTGTATTGCTGTCTCTGGGCTAGGACAGCTTACCATTATTGATGTAAAACCCACCAATATAACAGAGTTAAAGCTGTTTTGTAGGGAGACATGGGCTAAAATTCCTCCAAGATGGCATGCAGGACAGATCAACAATTACGGGAAATGTTTACATGCAAAATTGCTGCACAACGCAGTCACTTTAGATAATGAAAGCAAAAGTTTACAGATTTTTGCTACTCACAAATATGTTATATTGGATCATTTTCATCATTTAAAAAATAGCAGTCTAATATATTTTACTCCTTAGGTGGATTCGTTTTCTTCATCTACTTTTAGGACATGTATGAAAATATGATGTAGTTTTAGGTCAGATTTAGGCATAAAGTTCTAAAGGGTTCACAAGCTTTCAAGTGCCACTGCAGTTCATCAGTGTCAGATTGGTAGTGGTCTGATCAGCAGTTTGCTGCCCCCAGATATATGTACAGAACTGGAACAACACAACTCTTTTCAAGTATTGCAACTAAGCTCCCATTAATTTCAATAAGTTCTAAGCTGCAGTACACAAGAACAGTCACTACATAGTACTGCGCCGTTCTGGCTCTGTACACTGTATACGTCTGGCTGCCGTCTGGCTGCCACAAGAGATAATAACTATTTAGTGGGGGTCAATCAGTCTGAAGGACTGTGACTGCAGACTAATGAATCCCCCCAGCGCACGCACCATGCGCTGTGGGTATTTGCCGATTTCAGACCCAGGACGGGAGAGTATGTATGAATTATACATACTCCCAGCCAGTGGGTGTGGCCTCACACTCCATACACTTGTATTGAGCAAGGCTATGCCTTTTAGTAGGCCACGCCCACTGGTTGGCCATGTCCCCAGACAGGGCTTGGCCTTGCTCCATACAACTGGCATAGAGTATGTATAACACATACATACACTCTGGTCCTGGGTATGAAACCAGCGAATCCCCGCAGCGCACAGTATATGCGCTGGGGGGATTCATAAGTCTGCAGTCACATACCGAGTCGATCGAACAATCACTTTAAGTCTTGGAAACCCCCTTTAAGGGCAGGAAGCAATCATTTCCTCGTACCAAAGAAAATCTGACATGTGCATGGCACCATAGAATAACATTGGTCGAAGTTCAATCCAATATTTTGTTGAATCGCACTCAGACCGAAAATACGGTTGTCTGCACCTGTCCTAATAATGAAATGGTAATAATAAGAGGTGTGCAAAAACTATAGGTCAGTGATCTTGTCATGAAAAGTTATGAACACACATAGCAGCTTCCACACTTGACCATGACAGCGCGTTACTTTGTAGGAAACGTCATGCCACTGGTGTATTCAGCATCTGACAAGTGTATCTGTACCCAAACAAATATGCAATTAATACAGCAAGAGTTTTTTCACACTGCATCCAACATGTGAGTACACTAAGTTTAAGTCATATTTCCTCCCATGCAGGTTGCCAAGTTGTCAGTTTGGCTTTTAGGCTGTGTGCTCACTATGCGGATATATAGCGGATCCGCAGCGGATTTTACCGCGCAGAAACGTTGCATATCCGCATTGTGATGTACAGTAGCCTTAAAATCAATGAAAAAAAAACGCTGTGCAGACGCTGCAGATTTTGCCGCGCGGTTTTCCTGCGGTACAAAATCCACAGCATGTCACTTGTTTTGTGCGGTTTTCCACCTCCCCTGTCTCCAAATCCGCAGGGGGAAGTCCGCAGTGGAAAACCGCACAAAAACCGCAATAAAACCACAGGAAAAATGGAAGAAATCCGCAGGAAAAATGCAGGTCATTTGACCTGCGGATTTCTTCCATTCTGCACGGAAAAATCTGCAGGGCTAAAAACTCTGTCTGCACTCAGCCTTAAAGTTGTAAATGTAAGCCATTTCCAGCGTGAGTGTGCATAATAATATGACACTATATACAGCTGTAATTTGCAATAAATTAATATTCAATACACACACATTAAGTCTCATTAACTATTTTGACTTTAAACAGCCATGCTACGATTTAGAAAATCAGTAATTGAATTACAGTTACCTTCTAGACAGCTGCGAATTTAATATGATTTTCAAAATGTACTGATTAAGGTAAAATAGGGCTCTTTTACTGTAGTAACATATCACTTACAATTATATTGTACAATTTACTTGTTGCACCCTCTTTACTTGTGTATTCTTGGGACTCCATTGGTCACAGTGTGTTGATTGACAAGCTAATTCATGTGTGGAGAGTAGAGATGAGCAGATCAGTCTGCAGAGGACAAAATTTAAGTTCAATTTCCTGAAACGTGCTTTTCACGCAAATCACCTTTGACCCCTCACCTCTGAGTGTTATGACATAAATAACGCATGGCATGAAAAAATCCTACCCCCACCATGAAGTCTAGTCATTACCAACCAAACATAAATGAAGGGCAGGTGTGCAGGGCAGGTGTGCCAGATGATCACTGGTCCTGGACCCTGAACAGAAGTCGCTGCACCCTGGGTTCTCCTCTACCTATAAGGTACCCTGAAAAACCCCACCCCAATAAACAAATTACCAAAACTTTACCAAATCCCATCCCAAGTGACTTAACCTCTAAACCATGCCTTCTAACTGCCCCTCTGGTGTTCATGCAAAATTAGCAGTTAACCCTTTCCTAGCCTCCTACTTCCAAATTCCTCTCATCTCCGGGCTTACTCTAGCTCCGCCCATTGCTGCCCTACAGTATCTTTCTTTGTACAGTCATTTTTCCATCTTCAGAGTCATTGGATAAGTTTCTTCTTCTGTGAAGTATAAATACTTATGGTCAGCAGGATCCTTAGTTATAGAGAAAACATTTGGAAAAATTGATCAATCATATCTAATCTTTCCACATCAACATTTCTGGAATCTCATTTGGAAGTGAAGAGACAGCAAAGCTGTTTTCATGTGATCGAGTTTCATCTGATAGGCTTTCCATTGTGTTTTTTCACCTGCATTTAGCACAACTTGAGATGGTGAGACTCCATCCTAAAATTTTGTTCAATAACCTATAACACTGTCTATTACTACACTCAAATAGTGTTGTCTATTTTCCTTCATCCATATTGTTTCTTTAACCCATTCACGACCAATGACGCCACTTAGGCGTCATGAAAACTGGTACCAATCTGACCAGTGACGCCTATGTGGCGCCATGACTTTAAAGCCACCCTGCGGGTCGGGTGACCTAGGTCACTAAAAGGTCAACCGACCCGCAGAAACAGGGGGCTTTGTACTTCACAACGGGGGGCGTGGCTTTGCCCCCACGTGGCTACGATCGCTCTGATTGGCTGTTAAAAGTGAAACATCAGAGTGATAGTAATATTTCATCAATGAAAATTGATGAAATATTACAATCCAGCCATGTCCGATGCTGCTGTAGCATCGGACATGGCTGGTGACACCAATCCGACCCCCCACCGGTTAACGGGGGCGATCTGCCCCCGCCGCTGTCATCATCTGCCCCCCGCCTTCCCTCTGCTCCCCCGCCTTCCGAGAAAAAGAAAAAAAAAAGTGTCAGAATTTTTTTTTTTTTAATATATTTTTTCCTCTTTTTTTTTCTTGGGCCGTAGGAGGATTTTTTTTTTCCTAATGGAGATTAAGCAATTGTCTGATCGTGGGAAGCAACTTGCTGCTGAAGTGCAGGGAATTTCCACCTACCTCTTTCAGTCACATGCTGCTGAACCTAAGATTCCTACTCCTGATGTGTTTTCTGGGGATCGGTCTAAATTTCTGAATTTTAAGAATAATTGTAAATTATTTCTTGCCTAGAAGCCTAATTCATCGGGGAGCTCTGTGCAGCAGGTTAAAATTGTCATCTTCTTGCTGTGCGGCGATCCCCAGGATTGGGCTTTTTCTCTGACACCTGAAATCCTATTCTGACTAATGTGGATGCATTTTTTCAAGCCTTGGGGTTGTTGTATGATGAACCTAATGCTGTTGATCAAGCTGAAAGAACCCTGTTTGCATTAAGCCAGGGTCAGGATTCTGCAGAGTTATACTGTCAAAAATTCCGAAAGTGGGCGGTCCTTACTACATGGAATGATAGTGCATTGGCAGCTCTCTTTCGGAAGGGTTTGTCAGAGACCGTGAAAGATGCTATGGTGGGATTTCCTGTTCCCTCTGGTCTGGATAATTCTATGTCATTAGCCATTCAAGTTGATCGGCGTTTACGTGAATGTAAAACTACACGGGAGGCGCTGCCACCTTTTGAACAAATGTCTGAACCTATGCAATGTGATGGGGTTTTGTCTAGGGCGCAACGTCAGGAGTTTAGAAGGCGTAATAAGCTGTGTTTTTTCTGTGGAGACGCCTCTCATACTATTTCTGTCTGCCCTAAACGAGAGAAACGTTTTGCACACACATTTGCTGTAGGTGGTGTACAATCTAAGTTTCTTTTGGCAATTACTCTGATCTGCTCCTTATCCACGTCTTCCACTAAAGCTTTTGTGGATTCTGGAGCAGCGTTGAATCTGATGGATTTGGACTTTGCTAAACATTGTGGTTTGTCCATGACGCCTCTGCGGATGCCTATTCCTTTGAGGGGTATTGATGCTACTCCTTTGGCGGAGAATAAACCTCAGTTTTTGACCCAGGTGATAATGCGAGTTGCCCCAGACCACCAAGAAAATTGTAAATTTCTGGTGCTGCATAATTTGCATGATACTATTGTTCTGGGTTTTCCCTGGTTGCAGGCTCATAATCCAGTTTTGGATTGGAAATCTGGGTCTGTGGTGAGTTGGGGCTGTCAGTGTGTTCTTAGAGACGCTCCTGTTTTCTCCACCTCTCCTCAGTCTCATGATATCACCTCTCCTCAGTATCATGATATTCCTGATTATCTGGCTGATTTTTCTGATGTATTTAGTGAGAGTAAGTCTGCGTCTTTGCCCCCTCATAGGAGTTATGACTGTGCAATTGAGTTGATGCCTGGGTGTAAATTTCCTAAGGGTTGGCTTTTCAACTTATCAGTACCCGAACATGATGCTATGCGATCCTATATTAAGGAGTCATTGGAGAAGGGTCATATTAGACCATCCTCGCGTCACCTTTAGGTGCTGGGTTTCTTTTGTGGCCAAGAAAGATGGTTCATTCAGACCGTGTACCGATTATCGCTCCCTTAACAAGATAACGGTTAAATATCAGTACCCGTTACCTCTGATGTCTGATTTATTCTCCAGAGTTAAGAGTGCCTGCTGGTTTACTAAGCTTGACCTTAGTGGGGCGTATAATCTTATTCGCATCAAGCACGGGGATGAATGGAAGACGGCGTTTAATACTCCGGAGGGACATTTTGAGTTCCTGGTGATGCCTTTTGGGCTCACTAATTCCCCTTCTGTCTTCCAATCCTTCATGAATGATATTTTCCGGGACTTTGTGGATAACTTTTTGATCATCTATTTGGAAGATATTCTGACCTTTTCCAGTGATTGGGATTCTCATGTGGAACATGTTCGGACCGTGTTCCAGGTTTTGAGGGAGAATTCCGTTTGTTAAGGGATCGAAATGCCTCTTTGGTGTACAGAGGATTTCATTTTTGGGATTTATCTTGTCTCCGTCGACTATTGAAATGGACCCGGCCAAGGTATAGGCCATTTATGATTAGGTTCAGCCTACTTCTTTGAAGGCTCTCCAGAAGTTTTTGGGTTTTGCTAATTTCTATCGTAAATTTATAGGTAATTTTTCTGGTATTGTCAAACCACTGACTGATCTGACCAAGAAGGGCGCCGATGTGCTGAATTGGTCTCCTGAGGCTGTCTCAGCATTTCAGGAGCTTAAGCGGAGATTAACTTCAGCTTCAGTTTTACGGCAACCTGATGTCTCACTTCCATTTCAAGTGGAGGTAGATGCTTCTGAGATTGGTGCAGGAGCTGTTTTGTCCTAAAAAGACCCTGTGACTTCTAAGATGAATCCTTGTGCCTTCTTTTCTCGTAAGTTCTCCTCATCTGAATGCAATTATGACGTGGGGAATCGGGAATTGTTGGCCATGAAGTGGGCATTTGAGGAGTGGAGACATTGGTTGGAGGGAGCTAGACATTAAGTTGTGATCCTCACTGATCACAAGAATTTGATTTATCTGGAGTCGGCCAAACGCTTGAATCCTAGACAGGCTAGATGGGCCTTGTTTTCACGCGTTTTAATTTTGTGGTCTCTTTTCTTCCGGGCACTAAGAATGTTAAGGCAGACGCTCTTTCGACGAGTTTCTTTGCTGATTCTCTTAATGTGACCGAGCCTACTACCATCCTAGGTGAGGGGGTAGTTCTTTCTGCCGTTTCACCCGATTTGAGACGCACCCTGGAGGAATTTCAGGAGGATAAACCTGAGCGTTGTCCTATGGGAAAATTGTATGTTCCTGACCAGTGGAGGAAGAGAGTGATGTCTGAAGTTCATTGCTCTGTATTGGCTGGTCATCCAGGTATTTTTGATACCAGAGATTTGGTGAGTCGGTCTTTTTGGTGGCCCGCTTTATCTCGTGATGTCAGGAATTTTGTGCAGTCCTGTGGAACTTGTTCTCGGTCTAAATCCCGTTCTCGTTCTAGTGGGTTGCTGATGCCTCTGCCGTTGCCCAGGAGGCCATGGACCCATATCTCAATGGATTTTATTTCTGATCTTCCTGTCTCTCAGAATGACTGTGATCTGGGTGATTTGTGATAGATTTTCGAAGATGGTCCATCTTGTACCACTCCCAAAGTTGCCTTCTTCTGCTGAGTTGGTGCCCTTGTTTTTACAACAGGTGGTTCGGTTGCATGGGATTCCTGAGAACATTGTGTCGGATAGAGGAGTCCAGTTTGTTTCCAGATTTTGGAAAGCCTTTTGTTCCAATCTGGGAATTCAGTTATCCTTCTCCTCCGCGTTTCATCCCCAGACTAATGGGCAGACTGAGAGAACAAACCAGACCTTGGAGTCTTATTTACGATGTTTTATATCTGCTGATCAGGATGATTGGGTTTCATTTTTGCCCTTGGCTGAATTCGCGCTGAACAATAGAGCTAGTTCTGCCACTTTGATGTCACCCTTTTTCTGTAACTTTGTGTTTCATCCTCGATCAATCTTCGTCCTGCCCAGGTGTGGATACTGTGGTTGAGAGAATGCAGCAGATATGGGACCAAATAGTGGATAAGTTGTCACTCTCTCAGGAAAAGGCCCAGCGATTTTTCAACCGACGTAGGACCATTGGTCCCCGGTTTAATGTGGGTGATATGGTCTGGTTGTTGTCTAAGAATATTCCTATGAAGGTTGCATCTCCAAAATTTAAGCAAAGATTTATTGGACCTTATAAAATTTTGGAGATTCTTAATCCTGTTTCTTTTCGATTGGCTATTCAGTTTTTTGTGTGTTCAGCCAGCCCCGGCTGGGCTGTGCTGAATTTCCACTCTTATTTATCTGTATTTGCCAATTTGCTTTTTAGTCCCTTATTAGATTGGCCTCTTTTTGCTCTGTCTCAGAATATTTCAGAGTGCTGATATAGTTGGAGAAGTCTAGTGACTTCAGGGTTAATTTTGTTATCAGAAGTGTTGGACATTATTTTGTAGGGTTTTTTGACAGATTGCAGACAGTGTCTTTCCTTTCCTGTTCTTTATAGTTAGTTGGGCCCCATTGTTTGCTCAGCCTATTTTCCTGCCTGTGTTTGTGTTTTCATCTTGCTTCACCGTCAATACATGTGTGGGGGCTATCTATTCCTTTGGGGTCTGCTCTGGGAAAAAATCACTAATTCATGGAGATTGAAAAAGACTTAGTGTACATAAAAATCCCCTTAAAACACAATTTTATTAATGATCATAAAAACACACCTTCCCAGTGACGTTGAAAAAATGTCAAAAAATAAACCTAGTATAAGGTGCTGCATAGCCCTACATTAAGGCCTAACTGATACCTTCCTATCCGTGGAGGTTGGCACCCTAATAGTACGATATTGGCGCCCCCACTCAACGAGGACTATCCCTCACTTCCCTAGTGATCCCTAGTATCACAGAGGGGAAAACAATTTCCAAGATAGAACAGTAATGAAAAGATCAGAATGCCCTAGGACTTATGCAGACCAAACAGATAATACAGCAATAAAAACATTTACCACATCATGATATCATGTGACCCACAAAGATAGCAGCTATTCTCACTTGGAGAGATAAACATCCTCAAATACAATCAGCAATTAATAAAAAGGTCACTTATCATGTCTCATGGGGGACCCTCAACGCATTTCCCCGCCGTAGCGGTTCATCAGGAGGAATAGTCCTATCAAAGATATTGTTGCTGCTTCATGCCTGATACCTTCAATAATAGTGGCCACTATTATTGAAGGTATCAGGCATGAAGCAGCAACAATATCTTTGATAGGACTATTCCTCCTGATGAACCGCTACGGCGGGGAAACGCGTTGAGGGTCCCCCATGAGACATGATAAGTGACCTTTTTATTAATTGCTGATTGTATTTGAGGATGTTTATCTCTCCAAGTGAGAATAGCTGCTATCTTTGTGGGTCACATGATATCATGATGTGGTAAATGTTTTTATTGCTGTATTATCTGTTTGGTCTGCATAAGTCCTAGGGCATTCTGATCTTTTCATTACTGTTCTATCTTGGAAATTGTTTTCCCCTCTGTGATACTAGGGATCACTAGGGAAGTGAGGGATAGTCCTCGTTGAGTGGGGGCGCCAATATCGTACTATTAGGGTGCCAACCTCCACGGATAGGAAGGTATCAGTTAGGCCTTAATGTAGGGCTATGCAGCACCTTATACTAGGTTTATTTTTTGACATTTTTTCAACGTCACTGGGAAGGTGTGTTTTTATGATCATTAATAAAATTGTGTTTTAAGGGGATTTTTATGTACACTGGGTCTGCTCTGGGGCAGTTAGTTTTCCCTTTTCTTGCTTTAGGTTTATGTAGTCCTCCGGCGGTGATGAGGCGTCTAGGAACATCGTAGGAACGCTCCACTGCTACTGTTAGTTGTGTGGTTAAGATCAGGGATCTGCAATCTGCATAGTTACCAACCTCTCTGGTTTTCTGGCATTTAGCTTTTGTTGTTCCTCCTTGGTGACCCATTCATAACAGTTAGGGTTGGAATTAGGGTTAGGGTTGCAATTAGGGTTAGGGTTAGGGTGGAATTAGGGTTAGGGTTGGAATTAGGGTTAGGGTTGGAATAAGAGTTAGAATTAGGGTTAGGGTTGGAATTAGGGTTAGGCTTGTGGTTAGGGTTATGCTTAGGGTTGGGATTAGGGCTAGGGATGTGTTGGGGTTAGGGCTGTGGTTAGGGGTGTGTTGGGGTTAGGGTGGAGATAGAATTGAGGGGTTTCCACTGTTTAGCCACATCAGTGGGTCTCCAAACGCGACATGGTGCAACCATTGATTCCAGCCAATTATGCCTTCAAAAAGTCAAACGGTGCTCCCTCCCTTCCAAGCCCCGACGTGTGCCCAAACAGTGGTTTACCCCAACATATGGGGTATCAGCGTACTCAGGAAAAAATGCACAACAACTTTGGGGGTCTAATTTCTCCTGTTACCCTTGGGAAAATAAAAAATTGGGGGCTAAGAATTATTTTTGTGGAAAAATTTTTTTTTTTATTTTCACGTCTCTGCGTTATGAACTTCTGTGAAGCACTTGGGGGTTCAAAGTGCTCATCAGGCATCTATATAAGTTCCTTGGGTGATCTAGTTTCCAAAATGGGGTCACTTGTGGGGGGTTTCTATTGTTTAGGAACATCAGGGGCTCTGCAAACGTAATGACGACTGCAGACCATTCCATCAAAGTCTGCATTTCAAAACGTCACTACTTCTATTCCGAGCCCTTACGTGTGCCCAAACAATGGTTCTCCCCCATATATGGGGTACCAGTGTACTCAGGACAAACCGGACAACAACTTTTGGGGTCCAATTTATCCTGGTACTCTTGTGAAAAAAAATTGCTGGCTAAAAATCATTTTTTTGAGGAAAAAAAATTATTTTTTATTTTCACGGCTCTGCATTATAAACTTCTTCTCTTGGGGGGGTTCAAGGTGCTCACCACACATCTAGATAAGTTCCTTGGGGGGGTCTAGTTTCCAAAATGGGGTCACTTGTGGGGGGTTCCACAGTTTAGGTACATCAGAAGCTCTGCAAATGAAACATGATGCCCGCAGACCATTCCATCAAAGTCAGCATTTCATAAATGTCACTACTTCCCTTCCGAGCCCCGACGTGTACCCAAACAGTAGTTCCCCCCACATATGGGGTACCAGCATACTCAGAACAAACTGGACAACAACTTTTGGGGTCCAATTTATCCTGGTACCCTTGTGAAAATAAAAAAATTGTGCACTAAAAAATAATTCTTTGAGGAAAAAAAAAATTTTTTATTTTCACGGCTCTGCGTTATAAACTTTTGTGAAGCACTTGGGGGTTCAAAGTGCTCACTCTGCATCTACATAAGTTCCTTAGGGGGTCTAGTTTCCAAAATGGGGTCATTTTTGGGGAAGCTCCAATGTTTAAGTAAACAGGGACTCTCCAAACACGACATGGTGTCCGCTAACGATTAGAAGTAATTTGCATTTCAAAAAGTCAAATGGCGCTCCTTCCCTTCTGAGCCCTGCCGTGCACCCAAACAGTGGTTACCCCCACATATGGAGTACCAGCGTACTCAGGACAAACTGGACAACAACTTTTGTGGTCCAATTTCTGCTGCTAGCCTTGTGAAAATTAAAAATAGCGTGCTAAAAAATCATTTTTGAGGAAAAAAAATTATTTTTTATTTTCACTGCTCTTTGTTATAAACTTTTGTGAAGCACTTGGGAGTTCAACGTGCTCATTTCACATGTAGATAAGTTCCATAAGGGGTCTAGTTTCCAAAATGGGGTCACTTGTGGGGGGCTCCAATGTTTAGGTGCACAGGGGCTCTCCAAACGCGACATGGTGTCCGATAATGATTGGAGCTAATTTTCCATTCAAAAAGTCAAATGGTGCTCCTTCCCTTCCGGACTCTGCCGTACGCCCAAACAGTGGTTTATGACCACATATGAGGTATCAGTGTACTCAGGAGAAATTGCCCAACAAATTTTAGGATCCATTTTATCCTCTTGCCCATGTGAAAATGAAAAAACTGAGCCTAAAAATAATTCTTGTGAAAAAAAGTGCTTTAATTTTTACAGATCAATTTGTGAAGCACCTGGGGGTTCAAAGGGATTATTATGCATCTAGATAAGTTCCTTGGGGGGTCTAGTTTCCAAAGTGGGGTCACTTGTGGGGGAGCTCTAATGTTTAGGCACACAGGGGCTCTCCAAACGCGACATGGCAACCGCTAAATATTCCAGCATATTTTCCATTTAGGAGAAATTGCCCAACAAATTTTAGGATCCATTTTATCCTGTTGCCCATGTCAAAATGAAAAAATTGATGCTAAAAGAAAATTTTTGTTGGAAAAATTAAAATGTCCATTTTTTCTTTCCACGTTGCTTTAGTCCCTTTGAAACACCTGAAGGGTTAATAATCTTCTTGAATGTAGTTAGACCCCTCAAAGTGACTTCAAATGTGAGGTGGTCCCTAAAAAATGGTTTTGTAAATTTTGTTGTAAAAATGAGAAATCGCTGGTCAACTTTTAACCCTTATAACTTCCTAACCAAAAAATATTTTGCTTCCAAAATTCTGCTGATGTAAAGTAGACACGTGGGAAATCTTATTTAGTAACTATTTTGTGTCACATAATGCTCTGGTTTAACAGAATAAAAATTCAAAATATGAAAATGGCAAAATTTACTAAATTTTTGCCAAATTTCTGATTTTTTCACAAATAAACGCAAAAATTATTGACCTAAGTTTACCACTAACATGAAGCCTAATATGTCATGAAAAAACAGTCTCAGAATCGCTAGGATCCGTTCAAGCGTTCCTGAGTTATTACCTCATAAAGGGACACTGGTCAGAATTGCAAAAAGTGGCCTGGTCATTAAGGTCAAAATAGGCTTGGTCGTGAAGGGGTTTAATGTATAAATCTCTAAATCCAGTTAATCCATTTGGAGAACCCACGGTTTATAGAATGTAAAGTAATATGTTTTAGGCTAATACAATGTGAGTTACATACACTGTGTGCAGAATTATTAGGCAAATGAGCATTTTGATCACATCATCCTTTTTATACATGTTGTCCTTCTGCAAGCTGTATTTTATATGGTATGCATTGCTGAATTTCCACCACTTTCTCATGCTCCTGAATGCCCTATGTGAACTGTATTGTATTTTATATGGTATGCATAGCTTACCCATCTTCTTATATCCATAATTGTACTTCATCTTGTTATCTTTGCCACACATCTAAGTGGTCTGTATAACCCCTTCCACCTTTTATGACCTCTGCTTAACTCTGTGCATTTGGCCTGGGCAGTCACACCCCACTTTCACTCACACCATGGGTCTGCTCCAGACGTAGTCGGCTCCATCAATTTCAAAGTACTAATTTCTAAGTACTTTGAATTAGACTTGAATTGGACTGGAATTGACTGTAAGGTAATGGACTATAACACCACAACAATGTTTCGCCTTCTTTTTACTATCACCCCCATACTACTCTATTTCTCCCTAACTCCTACAATCCCTCCACCCAGTAAGGAACTTGTCATTTCCCCCTCCATCCTTCCCAGCCATCTCATCTCTTTGTCACAACTGTTCCTCCACATACAATCCTTTTTCTCCAGACCCACACGGCCACATCATGTCCTATCCTGCTCCCACCTTCTAATGCTCTGTCTACTACTCCTTATTGCTGGCGATGTATCCCCAAATACTGGCCCTCCTCCACACCTCCCTACACTCACTTCTACCACCCTGCCACGATCCTCTACACGTCTTTACAACCATGACAACCTCATACCCATTTATCCAGCCCCCACTCCCTCAACCCCCTTACCTGGAGCCCTATGGAACGCACGCTCTGTCTGCAACAAGCTATCATTTATCCATGACCTCTTTATCACCAACAAACTCTCCTTCCTCGCCATCACTGAAACCTGGCTCACTCCCTCTGACACAGCCTCTCCAGCTGCGCTTTCCAATGGCGGATTCCATCTCTCTCACACTCCTCGCCCCAGCAACAACCGTGGTGGAGGAGTTTGCTTGCTCCTGTCTGATACCTGCTCCTTTACCCCAATTCCTTTGCCACCCTCCGCTACTCTTCCCTCATTCGAGGTGCACTCCGTCCGCATCCATTCCCCCTCCAACCTCCAACTGGCTGTCATCTACCGCCCCCCAGAACTATCCATCTCCACCTTTCTCGACCACTTCACCACCTGGCTACTCCATTTCCTTTCTGCTGACATCCCCACCATCATCATGGGCGACTTCAACATCCCCATTGACACTTCTACCCCGGCTGCCTCTAAATTTCTATCGCTCATGGCTTCCCTCGGCCTCATTCAATGGTCCTCTGCGGCCACTCACAAAGATGGTCACATGCTGGACCTTATCTTCACCCGTCTCTGTTCCCTCACTAATCTCAATAACTCACCCCTCCCCCTGTCTGACCACAACCTACTGACATTCTCCTCCCTCTCCTCTCCTACTGCGCAACCCCCGCTCCATAAACTCGCTCACCCTCGCAGGAATCTCAAACACCTCAATTTACAATCACTCTCTGAATCACTTCTCCCTCTTACAGATATAGCTTCCCTTCATGACACAGATGCTGCTGCCAACTTTTATAACACCACAATAACAGCAACGCTTGATTCGGCTGCCCCCCTCACGCAGAACAAAACTTGAACAATCAAAGAACAGCCCTGGCTCACCTGCCTGACCAAAGAACTAAGACGGGTTTCCAGGGCTGCTGAGTGGAGATGGAAGAGAACCCATTCTACTGAGCACTTCAACGCATACAAGCAGTCCCTTGCCAGCTTTAAGTCCACGCTCTCTGCCGCAAAACAAACTTACTTCGCATCTCTCATATCCTCCCTGTCTCACAACCCTAAACAGCTCTTCAACACTTTCAATTCTCTACTCCGTCCCACAGCACCTACTCCCCCTCCTCTCATTTCTGCCAAAGACTGCCTCCTTCTTTAAGCAGAAGATTGACACGATCAGACAAAACTTTGGCCTGCAGCCCCCAATGCCCCTCTTAGCTGCTCAGCCCTGTTCTGCAAAAGCCAGCTTCTCCACCATAACAGAAGATCAGCTCTCCACCCTTCTGTCAAGATCACACCACACCACTTGTGCCCTCGACCCACTCCCGTCTCACCTCATCCCTAACTTGGCCACAGTCCTCATCCCATCTCTAACACACCTTTTCAACCTTTTACTTACAAATGGTGTCTTTCCCTCATCCTTCAAACATGCCTCAATCACACCCATCCTCAAAAAGCCCTCCCTTGACCAATCGTCTGTGTCTAACTATTGCCCAATATATCTTCTCCCTTATGCCTCAAAACTACTGGAACAGCATGTATATCTTGAACTGTCCTCCCACCTCTCCTCCTGTTCCCTCTTTGACCGGTTACAATCTGGCTTCCAACCGCATCACTCAACTGAAACTGCCCTAACTAAAGTCACTAACGACTTACTAACCGCCAAGAGCAAGTGACACTACTCTGTCCTCCTTCTCCTGGACCTGTCCTCTGCCTTTGACACCGTAGACCATTCCCTCCTGCTACAGACTCTCTTATCTCTTGGCATCACAGACCTGGCCCTATCCTGGATCTCATCATACCTAACAGACCGAACATTTAGTGTCTCCCTCTCACACACCACCTCCTCACCTCGCCCCCTGTCTGTCGGTGTTCCCCAAGGCTCTGTTCAAGGACCCCTACTATTCTCTATCTATACCTTCGGCTTGGGACAGCTCATAGAATCCCACGGTTTGCAGTATCACCTCTATGCCGATGACACGCAGATCTACCTATCTGGACCCGACCTCGCCTCATTACTGAATGAAATCTCACAATGTCTGTCTGCTATCTCAGCCTTCTTCTCTGCTCGCTTTCTCAAACTGAACATGGACAAAACAGAATTCATCATCTTTCCCCCATCTCACTCTACTCCTCCACCAGACCTATCCATCAATGTCAACAGCTGCTCTCTTTCCCCAGTCCCGTACGCTCGGTGCCTTGGGGTGATCCTCGACTCTGCGCTCTCTTTCAAACCACATATCCAAGCCCTCGCCTCCTCCTGCCGCCTCAAACTCAAAAATATTTCCCGGATCCGCTCATTCCTCAACCATGAAACCACAAAAACACTAGTGCATGCTCTTATCATCTCTCGCCTCGACTACTGCAACCTCCTACTCTCTGGCCTCCCCTCTAGCACTCTGGCTCTGCTCTAGTCCATCCTACACTCTGCTGTCCGACTAATTCACCTGTCTCCCCGCTATTCCCCAGCCTCCCCCCTATGCCAGGCCCTTCACTGGCTTCCTTTCGCCCAGAGGCTCCAATTCAAAACACTAACCATGACATACAAAGCCATCCACAACCTGTCTCCTCCATACATCTGTGACATGGTCTCTAGGTACCTTCCCGCACGCAACCTTCGATCATCTCAAGATCTCCTTCTCTACTCCCCCTTATCTCTTCTTCCCACAACCGCATACAAGACTTCTCCGGTGCTTCCCCCATACTCTGGAACTCCCTGCCGCAACACATCAGACTCTCATCATCAACGGAAACCTTCAAGAAGAACCTGAAGACCCACCTGTTCCAACAAGCCTACAGCCTGCAATGATCCTCGGTCTACTGAACCACAGCATGACCTGCTCTACCCTCTTCCACTGTATCCTCATCCATCCCTGTAGACTGTGAGCCCTCGCGGGCAGGGTCCCCTCTCCTTATGTACTTGTGTGTCACTTGTCTTACACATGTTTATTATACTTGTCTATATTTCCCCTTTTCACATGTCAAGTGCCATGGAATAAATGGCGCTATATAAATGCATAATAATAATAATAATAATAATAATATGGGTCAGAAGAGAGATTTGACGGACTCTGAAAAGTCAAAAATTGTGAGATGTCTTGCAGAGGGATGCAGCAGTCTTGAAATTGCCAAACTTTTGAAGCGTGATCACCGAACAATCAAGCGTTTCTTGGCAAATATCCAACAGGGTCACAAGAAGCATTTTGATTAAAAAAAGGCGCAAAATAACTGCCCGTGAATTGATGAAAACCAAGCTTCAAGCTGCCAAGATGCCATTTGCCACCAGTTTTGCCATATTTCAGAGCTGCCACGTTACTGGAGTATCAAAAAGCACAAGGGGAGCCATACTCAGGGACATGGCCAAGGTAAGGAAGGCTGGAAAATGACCACCTTTGAACAAGAAACATAACATAAAACGTCAAGACTGGGCCAAGAAATATCTTAAGACTGATTTTTCTAAGGTTTTATGGACTGATGAAATGAGAGCGACTCTTGATTGGCCAGATGGATGGGCCCGAGGCTGGATCAGTAAAGGGCAGAGAAGTCTACTCCAACTCAGACGCCAGCAAGGTGGAGGTGGGGTACTGGTGTGGGCTAGTATCATCAAAGATGAACTTGTGGGACCTTTTCGGGTTGAGGATGGAGTGAAGCTCAACTCCCAGACCTACTGCCAGTTTCTGCAAGACACCTTCTTCAAGCAGTGGTACAGGAAGAAGTTAGTATTGTTCAAGAAAAACATAACATGATTTTCATGCAGGACAATGCTCTATCACATGCATCCAAATATTCCACAGCATGGCTGCCCAATAAAGGTCTAAAAGAAGAAAAAATAATGACATGGCCCCCTTGTTCACCTGATCTGAACCCCATAGAGAACCTATGGTCCCTCATAAAATGTGAGCTCTACAAGGAGGAAAAACAGTACACCTCTCGGAACATTGTCTGTGAGGCTGTGGTGGCTGCTGCACACAATGTTGAACGTAAACAGAGCAACTAACAGAATCTATGGATGGAAGGCTTTTGAGTGTCATCGTAAAGAAAGGTGGCTATATTGGTCACTGATTTTTTTTGTTTTTGAATGTCAGAAATGTTTATTTCTAAATTTTGTGCTGTTATATTGGTTTACCTGGTGAAAATAAACAAGTGAGTTGGGTATTTATTTGGTTTTTATTAAGTTGCCTAATAATTCTGCACAGTAAGAGTTACCTGCACAAACAGATATCCTCCTGAGATAGGCAAATCTAAAAAAAACACACTCCAACTTCCAAAAATATTAAGCTTTGATATTTATGAGTTGATGGGTTGATTGAGAACATAGTTGTTGTTCAATAATAAAAAGTATCCTTTCAAATACAACTTGCCTAATAATTGTGCATGCAATGTAGTCAACTAGCCTGGTCAATACCAAGCAAGTGCAATGTCAAAGAAAGTGCAAGGGCGCACAGACAATAGTGAGCTCAAAAATTTGCAGCAGGGGTTCAAATTGTAGTGGATAACAATCTATAAAGGGTAAAAATTGCACTTAAAATGATTCAAATTATTCTAAATAATACAACCTACATTGAAAATTAGCTTAATAAGTAAAATTCACACAAACTTTTTGCTGTTTACAGGAGAACAATTTAAATAACTCAACAGAACTTCAAAGGACAGTCTTAGCACAAACAACTCCATTTATCACATCCCTGAGGTTACCCTGGCTTTCACCCCTGTACAGTGATCTAGACTAACACAGGGACTACTGGATTCGGGCCACAGAGCCCGCTGCTACCCAGTGGAGCAAGCTGGTGGCTTGAAAGGTTGGCACATGGGGGTGATACCAAGGGGTCAAGTCAGAGACAAAATCATTAAGTGAGCAGGTTTTCAAAATACAAGCCAAGGTTAGAGAACAGCACATATCAAGAAGACACAACAAAAGCAAGGAACGGGACTACAGACCAGGTAAGCAGTACTTATTGCCTGTCAGTGGAAGTTGAAGTTTCAAGGGTTTAAATAACTGACAGTCCAACACAGGGCTCTCAGAAAGAAGTAATCAAAACTAGACAAAATTAACCTCATATGTCCCTGATTAAATGGCAGCAAAAGACCCAAGATTACAGTAAAATAAATTATCTAATTAAATGTACAACTTATCCCGCAATAGCAATTCTTGATACACCTGAAAAAATAAAAAAGGTATTACTTTTGTAAAGCAAGATGGAAAACTAATAGTAAAAAAGTAAAAAATGACCACATCTCCAAGAAGTGTATTGTTTGCTCAGCTATTTTCATCAGCCTCATAGACTTAATAAATTGAGTGGCAGGCCACATGATAATATAATGTCTTAACCCCTTCACAACCTTGCGATTTTCCTTTTTTTTCATGCTTTCCTCCCTTTCTTCAAGGAGCCAAAACTTTTTTTATTTTTCAATCAATACAGTGGTATTGGGGCTTGTTTTTTGTGGGATGGGTCATTTTATCATGTGATGCAATGGAAAGCAGTAAAAAAATGTAAAATATTCCAAGTGCATTGAAATTGCAAATAAAGTGCAATTCCACCAGTGTGTTTTTAAACCATGTTCACTTTAAGGTAAAAATTATCTAACAATATGATTCTCCAGGTCAGTAAGAGTACATAGATAGCAAACATGATTAGCTCTGCTACGTACAGCTAAAATCATGATCTTCTATGAATGCCAGCCGTGTGCCTGCTTTCACAGGAAAATTTAAATGACAGACATGGGGGTCATCAGCAGACCCCTGGCTGTCATTACAATTCATCGACGTGCCGCGATCATGGAATGATATGCCCCCCAGCTGGTGCATAATAAATGCTGCTGTCAGAGATTGACAGCTCGATTGAACAGGTTAACAGCGAAGATCCGCTCCACTCGTGGCTGTTAGAGACAAATGATGGCTGATTTAATCAGCCATTATATGTGGGGAAATATGCGGACTCTGTGTGAGAGCGCATCAAACACAGGGACATTACTTTTGACGTACAAGTAAGTCAAAGTGTTATGAGCTCATTTTCTGCTCCACCAGTTGAGAGTTCCCCTTCCGTTCTCCCTCTGGTGGTGACAGGAGGTAGTGAGGTTGGTTTAAGTGGTAGTGATCTGCCACCTGGTGAGGAAGATAACGATTGGATCTCTGGAGTATCAGACTGGATATAACACAGCCGATGCCCTATCCTGGTGCTGGTGATTCAGTCTGATTCTCAGGTCTTGGACTCAGGTCTGTTCCAGTCTTCTCAAGTTAAGTTTGTTTTTGCTAATGTTCACACTTGCTCTTGTTGGTCATTTCAGTTTTTTGTGTGGTCAGCCAGCCCGGCTGGGCTGTGGTGAATTTCCACTCTTATTTGCCAAATTGCCTTTTTTGTCCCTTATTAGATTGGCCTCTTTTTGCTCTGTCTCAGAATATTTCAGAGTGCTGATATAGTGGGAGGTCTAGTGATTTCAGGGTTAATTTTGCTATCAGTTGTGTTGGACATTTTTGTAGGGTTTTTTGGCAGATTGCAGACAGTGTCTTTCCTTTCCTGTCCTTTCTAGTTAGTTTGGCCCCATCGTTTGCTCAGCCTATTTTCCTGCCTTTGTTTGTGTTTTCATCTTGTTTCACCGTCAATACATGTGGGGGGCTGTCTCTCCTTTGGGGTCTGCTCTGGGGCAGTTAGTTTTCCTCTTTTCCTGCTTTAGGCTTATTTAGTTCTCCGGTTGTGACGAGGTGTCTAGGACCACCGTAGGAACGCTCCACGACTACTGCTAGTTGCGTGTTAGGATTAGGGGTCTGCAGTCTGCATAGTTACCAACCTCTTTGGTTTTCTGAGACTTAGCTTGTGTTGTTTTTATTTCCTCCTCGGCGACCCGTTCATAGCACAAAGGTTGTGAAGGGGTTAATGACTATACATTAGATTTTCACCATCGACAGGTCAGTTTTGAGTGGGGTTAAGCATGTGTCTGTACAATTTTTGTTACTAATTTCAGCTGCAAGATTTAAAAAAAGAATAATATAAAAGCATCAAGCATTATATTTTAATATTGACCTTAACATTTTTTAGCTTATTGTGTATTTTTGTTTTCAAGAGAATTTAGGAAAGTTTGCAAATTTTAACATATAAATATATGTTACGTTCTGTCAAATAAATAACTAAAATTTGAGAATATTAATTATTCCACATGAGCCAATTTTAAAGGAATTGGAAATGGAGTCCAAGTGCGGGGTGAGAATGGAGATAAAGAAGAGTCAGAGTTGGAATCGGATGTTTGGCTTACCGACTCCTCAGCCTTGGTTTTTACTTACAATGCTAATAGTCGAAGCCTTGCAGCACAATCTCCCCAACACATGTTAAGTGCAGGGAAAGTCAGTGAAGGTCACGCCTTGCCCATTTCTGCTATTGATTACATGAGGATGCATAAAATGATTTGGCTAGATAGCATGTATTTTGCCTGCAAACCATGTGCAAGGGAACAGTGCATTAGCAGTATTAAACTGGTCTACATTTCAACCTAAAAAAGCTTTCTTAAGCAAACAAAATGAAACATTATTCTTTTTGGCAGCAAGAGCCCCTGAATGATTTAAATCTAAAACACACTCTTGTTCAGATAGTTTTGGCATTTCTCCATTCATCTATTCAATTCTTTGTAGAATATAAGGAAGAAGGAGGAGGGAAAAAACAAACTTCCTACCTGATAGATTTTGCTGTCAAATATGAGAAGTCTGCCAGAGGCTACCTTATGTGTACTGCACCGCTATACTGACCAAGCACCGTCTCTTACTTCATAGAGCTAAATTCTGATTTTTACCATGGTACCATAAATGGCTTTAGAGAGGTCACATGAAAAGCTCACTGTTAGAGATGAACAAATCTTCTGAAATTTTATTTGGGCAGAATTTACTCAAATTTGACTGTCAGTTTAGATTTGGTCTCAATTAATTGCCAGGAGGAAAAGATTAAAATATTTTTAAAAAGTGCTGCATCCCCATTTTTTTTTTCTACTTCTCTAGCCTTCTGTTTGTACGCCATTCTGGTGCTTAAGGCCAGATTGAAGCCTATGGTCACTTAGTAGGTCAACATTTGTAACCATAAGAGGTGAATCACCGGCCTCATATTGACCTCACACAGACAGACCTGACTGGCAGAACAGACGGCCAGAAGGGAGCATCGGGAAGTTGCAGTGGAGGTGGCATAAGAACAGATGAGAAAAAGTGAGCATAACGTTTTCTCATTATTTTTACCTTTCGACGGCTGAAAAGAATCTAGCAAAATTGAGGGCAACTGGCCGACATTTTGCTGTATTCAATCAACTAAAATCCTACAAATTTAGAATTCGGTAAAGTCAGAATTTTTTTTTTTTAAATTTAGAATGAAATCCGTTTGTTTAGAATTGACATGTTCATCTCTCCTCAGAGTATGCTCACAAGTCCAGTTATTATCAGTTAGAACAGATCCAGCAGCAATCTGTTGTCAAAAAAGTTGTACAAACACAACTTTTTTTTTGTCCAGCTGAAATAAATGATTTCAACTGGATCCATTTTTTAAATATAGCAGTCTATGGAAAACTCATCCACCAATTAGCCATCTGTTTTTCTCCCATTTGAAAAGGATCATTTTTTGCTTACTGGATAGAAGATTACTTGAAAAATTACAAGTCCAATAGTGCAGTATATGTTAAATATTAAGTTTTCCACTTTCAGTAAGCAAAAAACGGATCCTTTTCAAATGGGAAAAAATAGATGGCTAATTAACAGATCCGTTGTCTGTCGACTTCAATGTTAAATAAAAAACAGATCCAGTTGAAATCAATTTTTTTCAAGTGCACAAAAAAAGATTGTGTTTGCACATCTTTTTTGTCAACAGATTGCTGGATCCATTCTAACGGATGATTACTGGACATGTGAACATAGCCTTACTGTGCATATGAGGAATCCAGTGAATAAAGGTGGAGATCTGGATTTCTCCATTCTGTTCATTGAAAAAACATACAAACTTGGCCAAACCCAGCGTTCACGTTGATATGTTTAGCTGAAAACTATCTTATGCCAATGAGCAAGTTTAAAGTGGTGAACGTATAAAAGCACTTTAGCTCACTAGATCGGCCGTCTCTTTTTCACATTTATGGTCATTTAACAAAATGTAAAAAAGAATTTGACATCTTAATATTACTACAAAGTAGAATTTAAACAAACAATTCTTTTATATAAAAATGCAAATATTATTTATAAAGACGAAATATATTGCTGAAGGGTGAACATATTCTGTACTGGAATACTATCTAGCTATTCTGTCAGAAGTGTTGTTTCCTCAACAATAAAAAGGTAAAAAGGCTATAAAATCAGTAAACATACTGTCAATAGTTATAAGAGCACATGATTTTATGTAGTGTCACAAGATACCTTATGAGGAGTCAGTCACTGTTTTGATATTTTAGATACAGAGTTCTAGATCACCCCTATAGAGTGGATCAACAACATTGCGATTTCCTTTAGCCACTAGGGAATCTTAGGCTAGTTTCACACTAGCGTTCTTGGGTGCAGCGCAGGTCCACCGCTAAGCCCCGCCCAGGCCACGCCCCCTCCGGTCAGTTCCTCCTGTGATCGCATGAGGCTGCATGCGATCAGCGTACCCTATATTTAGCGTTGGGTATGCTGATCGTGCGCTGACCATGCGCAGGTCTGATTTTGCTGGCGCTGCGCCCTTTTGGCGCTGCTCCCAGCACACAAAAACACGCTGTGTTGCATTTTTGTGCTCTGGGCGCAGCACCAAAAGGGCACAGCACCAGCAAAATCAGACCAGCGCACGGTCAGCGCACGATCAGCGTATCCAACGCTAAATATAGGATACGCTGATCGCATGCAGCCTCATGCGATCAGTGGAGGAACTGACCGGAGGGGGCAGGGCTTAGCGGCGACCATGCGCTGCGCCCAAGAACACTAGTGTGAAACTAGCCTTAGGTGTTTAAATCTAAATTATTTCTTATAGATTCAGTGGAAGATGTTGTGAACTCCCTAGTGTTGGCAATGCAACTTTTTCATTTTAAGGTGATTAATATACAGTGGGTACGGAAAGTATTCAAACGCCTTTAAATTTTTCACTCTTTCTTTCATTGCAGCCATTTTGTAAATTCAAAAACGTTAATTTTTTTCGTCATTAATGTATACTCTGCACACCATCTTGACTGAAAAAAAACAGAAATGGATACTTTGATACTTTATTCATTAGCATTATTATTAAAAATATTGTAGCACCATAATTCAGGTTAGGTCGGGTATTTAGATATCATGGATAAAGAAAAGTCCCGGCATCCATGTGTAGAATAAAGCACTTTTAATCCAACACACACATGGAAATCCAATTTCAGCCCATAACAGGCTTTCATCAATAATTGCTGGATGCAGATCCCAGTTGTGAACAACATAGATCATCTGGAACTTTAACTTTTTTTAATCCAAGAATAGGCACTTTTTTATTTTGGACCCTTGAGGCATCTGTACATATTTGATGAAATTGGCTAAACCTGCTTATTTCAGCAGAATCATCCTGCATTTTAGTGAATTATGATATCATTGTCCTTTTCAAGATTTGTTGTTTAAGAGACTTAGACTTGCTGAACTTTAATTATAAGTCACTTTACAGGGTGCCATAGTGAATTCATACTGGGAGTCACCATTGCTCTTAGACCCTCACTTACAGTGGGTACAGCAAGTATTCAGACCCCTTTACATTTTTCACTCTTTCTTTCATTACAGCCATTTGGTAAATACAAAAAAGTTCATTTTTTTCTCATTAATGTACACTATGCACCCCATCTTGACTGAAAAAAACAGAAATGTAGAAATGATTGCAAATGTAATAAAAAAGAAAAACTGAAATATCACATGGTCATAAGTATTCAGACTCTTTGCCAGTATTGAGTAGAAGCACCCTTTCGATCTAGTACAGCCATGAGTCTTCTTGGGAATGATGCAACAAGTTTTTCGCACCTGGATTTGGGGATCCTCTGCCATTCTTCCTTGCAGATACTCTCCTGTTCCTCTGCCATTCCTCTCCTATCTTCGTCTCCTCTGACCATAGAATATTATTTCTCATAGTCTGAAAGTACTTCATGTAGTTTTTTCAAACTCTTTGCAGGCTTTCATATGTCTTGCACTAAGGAAAGGCTTCCGTAGGGCCACTCTGCCGTAAAGGCCCAACTGGTGGAGGGCTGCAGTGATTGTTGACTTTGTGGAACTTTTTCCCATCTCCCTAATGCATCTTTGGAGCTCAGCCACAGTGATCTTGGGGTTCTTCTTTGCCTCTCTCACCAAGGCTCTTCTCCCATGATTGCTCAGTTTGGCTGGACGGTCATTTCTAGGAAGACTTCTGGAGGTCCCAAACTTCTTACATTTAAGGATTATTGCGGTCACTGAGCTGTTAGGAACCTTGAGTACAGCAGAAATTCTTTTGTTACCTTGGCTAGATCTGTGCCTTGCCACAATTTTGTCTCTGAGCTCCTTGGCCAGTTCCTTTGACCTCATGATTCTCATTTGGTCTGACATGTGCTGTGAGGTCTTAAGGGCCTTTTACACATAGCGATATCGCTAACGATATCGCTAAAGCGTCACCGATTTTGTGACGCAGCAGCGATATCACTAGCGATATCGCTACATGTGACACTCACCTCCAACCGGCTCCCCTGCTGGTTATCGGTGATCGCGTGAGAACGTCCTGGGCCGTTTTCTTGTCGTCGGCTTCCTGCTGGCGCCGACGAGTGAGCCATGGACGCGGGCGGAAGAAGTCATCATCGCCGCATCTGACAGGTAAGTATCGACCGCCAACCGCTGCTGCATCGCTAGTGAGATCTGCCTGTTTGGCAGCTCACTAGCGACCATTTAGCAATGCACCAGCTTTCCTGACTGGGTCGTATCGTTGTCGGGATCGCTGGTGCATCGCTAAATGTAACTGGGCCTTTATATAGACAGGTTTGTGTCTTTCCAAATCAAGTCCTATCAGTTTAATTAAACACAACTGGACTCCAATGAAGGAGTAGAATAATCTCAAGGAGGATCACAAGGAAATGGACAGCAGGTGACTTAAATATGAGTGTCTGAGCAAAGGGTCTGAATACTTATGACTATGTGATATTTCAGTTTTTCTTTTTAAATACATTTTCAAAAGTTTCTACATTTCTGTTTTTTTTCAGTCAAGTGAGGTGCAGAGTAGAGTTGAGCGAAACGGGTCAAAAAAATTCAAAAGTCACCGACTTTTGGCAAAGTCGGGTTTCATGAAACGAAACCCGACCCTAGGATGAGGTCGACCACGAGGTCGGCGACTTACGCGCCAAAGTCGCGTTTCAAAAGTTTGTTTTGCGCTCTTTTTCAGCCAATCAGGATCCACGGACACTGTGGGCAACGTGATGACATAGGCACGGGTCACCACCATCTTTCAGAAGGGCATGCAAGTGATTGGCTTGCTTTGGTGGGCGTCACAGGGGGTATAAAAGGGCGTGCACGCCGACCGCCATCTTACTTCTGCCGATCTTAGTATAGGGAGAGGTTGCTGCTGATTCTGTAGGGAGAGCGTTAGGCAGGGAAGAAGACAAAAAAACTGCTTCTGCTGCTAGCGATTTGGCCTGCACAACACACAAGTCACTGTGTGTGCAGTGCAAGGGGAGGCTATATTGTGGTGTATCAGTGGTGTTGGTTGTTGGGCTGCCTTTTAAGGCTTCCTGACACGCTGGCATTGCTGTTTACCCACTGCTCCGCAAACTGCTTTTTTAAAAGCAATCCAATCTCCCTTATCCTCTAGTCACTTTTGTCACAGCTGTGCCATCGAGCGTGTCACATAGCGCTCAGATATCAGTGGGCCTCACACAATCCACAAGTGTGCAGTGTCCAAAAGTGTACGCAGAGATTCAAAATCTCCATTATCCTCTCGTCACTTTGGTCACAGGCAGCTGTGCCATCGAGCGTGTCACATAGCGCTCAGATATCAGTGTGCCTCACACAATCCACAAGTGTGCAGTGTCCAAAAGTGTGCGCAGAGATTCAAAATCTCCATTATCCTCTCGTCACTTTGGTCACAGGCAGCTGTGCCATCGAGCGTGTCACATAGCGCTCAGATATCAGTGTGCCTCACACAATCCACAAGTGTGCAGTGTCCAAAAGTGTGCACAGAGATTCAAAATCTCCATTATCCTCTCGTCACTTTGGTCACAGGCAGCTGTGCCATCGAGCGTGTCACATAGCGCTCAGATATCAGTGTGCCTCACACAATCCACAAGTGTGCAGTGTCCAAAAGTGTGCGCAGAGATTCAAAATCTCCATTATCCTCTCGTCACTTTGGTCACAGGCAGCTGTGCCATCGAGCGTGTCACATAGCGCTCAGATATCAGTGTGCCTCACACAATCCACAAGTGTCCAGTGTCCAAAAGTGTGCGCAGAGATTCAAAATCTCCATTATCCTCTCGTCACTTTGGTCACAGGCAGCTGTGCCATCGAGCGTGTCACATAGCGCTCAGATATCAGTGGGCCTCACACAATCCACAAGTGTCCAAAAGTGTACGCAGAGATTCAAAATCTCCATTATCCTCTCGTCACTTTGGTCACAGGCAGCTGTGCCATCGAGCCTGTCACATAGCGCTCAGATATCAGTGGGCCTCACACAATCCACAAGTGTCCAGTGTCCAAAAGTGTACGCAGAGATTCAAAATCTCCATTATCCTCTCGTCACTTTGGTCACAGGCAGCTGTGCCATCGAGCGTGTCACATAGCGCTCAGATATCAGTGTGCCTCACACAATCCACAAGTGTCCAGTGTCCAAAAGTGTACGCAGAGATTCAAAATCTCCATTATCCTCTCGTCACTTTGGTCACAGGCAGCTGTGCCATCGAGCGTGTCACATAGCGCTCAGATATCAGTGGGCCTCACACAATCCACAAGTGTCCAGTGTCCAAAAGTGTACGCAGAGATTCAAAATCTCCATTATCCTCTCGTCACTTTGGTCACAGGCAGCTGTTGCATCGAGCGTGTCACATAGCACTCAGATATCAGTGGGCCTCACACAATCCACAAGTGTCCAGTGTCCAAAAGTGTACGCAGAGATTCAAAATCTCCATTATCCTCTCGTCACTTTGGTCACAGGCAGCTGTTGCATCGAGCGTGTCACATAGCGCTCAGATATCAGTGGGCCTCACACAATCCACAAGTGTCCAGTGTCCAAAAGTGTACGCAGAGATTCAAAATCTCCATTATCCTCTCGTCACTTTGGTCACAGGCAGCTGTTGCATCGAGCGTGTCACATAGCGCTCAGATATCAGTGTGCCTCACACAATCCACAAGTGTGCAGTGTCCAAAAGTGTGCGCAGAGATTCAAAATCTCCATTATCCTCTCGTCACTTTGGTCACAGGCAGCTGTTGCATCGAGCGTGTCACATAGCGCTCAGATATCAGTGGGCCTCACACAATCCACAAGTGTCCAGTGTCCAAAAGTGTACGCAGAGATTCAAAATCTCCATTATCCTCTCGTCACTTTGGTCACAGGCAGCTGTTGCATCGAGCGTGTCACATAGCGCTCAGATATCAGTGGGCCTCACACAATCCACAAGTGTCCAGTGTCCAAAAGTGTACGCAGAGATTCAAAATCTCCATTATCCTCTCGTCACTTTGGTCACAGGCAGCTGTTGCATCGACCGTGTCACATAGCGCTCAGATATCAGTGGGCCTCACACAATCCACAAGTGTCCAGTGTCCAAAAGTGTACGCAGAGATTCAAAATCTCCATTATCCTCTCGTCACTTTGGTCACAGGCAGCTGTTGCATCGAGCGTGTCACATAGCGCTCAGATATCAGTGGGCCTCACACAATCCACAAGTGTCCAGTGTCCAAAAGTGTACGCAGAGATTCAAAATCTCCATTATCCTCTCGTCACTTTGGTCACAGGCAGCTGTGCCATCGAGCGTGTCACATAGCGCTCAGATATCAGTGGGCCTCACACAATCCACAAGTGTCCACTGTCCACAAGTGTGTGCAGAAATTCTAAAACTCCCCTGTCCTATAGACACCTTGTACCTTGTTTTACATTACTATATAGTTTGTTGGATTTTGTCTACATTTCTACCAAAAATGAGGAAGGCTGGTGGAAGAGGCCGTGGAATTGGGCGGGGGTTGGCAGCTGGTAATGATGGTGTTGGTGGTGGATCTGATGGTAGCGGCAAGAGCAAAATAGGACCGAATGCAGGAGGTGCTGACCCTGCGTCATCGTCTGGCTACATAAGGCCTCGAACGCTTAGTTTTCTAGGAGTTGGCAAACCGCTTTTAAAGGCAGAGCATCAGGAAAAAGTTTTGTCTTACATTGCTGACTCAGCCTCCAGCTCTATCGCCTCCTCTTCTTCAGTTGTAAAAAGTAAAAGCACTGAGTCGTCATTGGAGGCTCATGTTCATGAACCACACCTTTCCTTGTGTCCTTCACCCCAACCAAGATTGAAGGATGACGCAGGCCATACTACTGATTACTCCATGGAGCTGTTTTCACATACCATGCCTGGATTATCAAGTCAAATGGTGAATTACCCAGGCCAAGATGAATCTGACATGGAGTGCACTGATGCACAGCCGCTGATGGATGATTCTGCTGGTACATTCACTCAGAGCACTACATTGTCCTCGCAGTGTACAGAGCCAGATTTTGACCCTGATGAGACTCAGGTGCCCCTTCCCGCACACTATACCACCATACACGGTGACACAGAGAAAGGTGCACATGACATAGAAGAGGAGGTGATGGATGACCCAGTTGTTGACCCAGATTGGCATCCATTGGGGGAAGAGGGTGCTGCTTCCAATAGCTCAGATGAGGAGCATCCACAGCAGACATCGACATCGCAACAGCTGTTATCTGGCAGGCCCGGAGCACTCCAAAGACAGGTTCCAAACATCAAAAGAGTTGCTGGACAGCTTGTCCAGAGGGTCAAAAGATCACAGCGTGCTAGGCCGCAAAATGTCTGCCAAAGTAGGAAGATTGCAGTGTGGCACTTTTTTGAACAAAATCCTCATGATCAGGCCAAGGTTATCTGTAAGAAGTGCGCAAAGACCTTTAGCCGAGGGAAAAATCTGAAAAATTTGAATACCAGTTGCATGCTTAGACATTTAACCAGCATGCACTTGCAAGCGTGGACACAACACCAAACCTCAAGTGCCACATGTGCAACTGATCACAACGAAGGTAGTCAGCAACGCTACATTGTTTCCCCCACTGTAAGCCCACCGGTTAGCACAGCAGCAAATGTTGAGGTGTCGTTGCAAGGCCACAGAAGTCAGGGAATCCCACTGTTATATCAACGAAAGACTGATTCTAGGCCATCAGAAAGAACACCAACTCCATCACCATCATCAACCCTCTCTCAGTCCGCCCTGTCCACCGCTACTTCCACCATATGCAGCTCTCAAGTCCAGCTCACCCTCCCAGACACTATGAGTAGGTCAAGAAAGTACTCAGTCTCTCATCCGCGTACACTGGGTTTGAACGCCCACATTGCCAAACTAATCTCGTTTGAGATGATGCCCTTTCGGTTGGTAGAAAGCACAGCTTTCCGCGAACTCATGGCCTATGCAGTACCACGCTATGACCTACCCAGTCGCCACTTCTTCTCTCGCGAAGCCATCCCAGCCCTCCACCATCATGTGAAAGACCCCATTGTCCATGCACTCAAGCAGTCAGTGAGCGGAAAGGTGCACCTCACAACTGATGCATGGTCCAGTCGGCATGGCCAGGGCCGTTACGTGTCCATCACTGCGCACTGGGTTAATGTGGTGGATGCAGGGTCCACAGGGGACAGCGGTGGTGGGACAGTGCTGCCTAGCCCATGGTATAGGAAACAGTTGGCTGTAGGCGTTCGACCCTCCTCCTCCTCCTCCTCCTCCAGAAGCGAAAGCTCGTCCACAGAGCGCAGTCGTACGAGCACTCCATCTGCAGCTGCCACTGTTGCACACGAGGTGTCCCCCTATCGAGCAGCTAGTGGAAAGCGTCAGCAGGCTGTGTTGCAGATGATGTGTTTGGGCGACAGACACACCGCCGAGGTGCTGGCCGAGTACTTGAAGCGACAAACTGAGTCATGGCTGGGCAGTGTACATCTTGAGGCAGGCAAGGTAGTTAGTGATAACGGCCGTAATTTTGTGGCAGCCATAGCCCTTTCAAAACTCAGCCACATACCTTGCTTGGCTCACACCTTGAACCTGGTGGTGCAGTGCTTCCTCAAAAATTATCCGGAGTTAACAGCCCTGCTCCAGAAGGTGCGAAGACTGTGCGCGCACATCCGCCGGTCGCCTGTACACTCCGTTCGTATGCAGAAGCTGCAGCGATTGCTCCACCTTCCCAACCACCGCCTCATTATCGACATTGCAACAAGGTGGAACTCCACCCTGCACATGGTGGAGCGGCTGTGCGAGCAGAGGCAGGCCATAATGCATTTGTGGGAGGATACACGGCCAGGCACTTTGAGAGCAGACATGGAGTTGACAGGCGTGCAGTGGTCGAAGCTGAAAGACCTTTGTAAAGTCCTTCAGTGTTTTGAGGAATGCACACGGCTGGTAAGCGCAGACGACGCCATCCTAAGCATGAGCATCCCACTTATGCGTCTGCTCATGCAAACTTTGACGCACCTTAAGGAGCAGGCGTCTGCAGCCAATGTTGATGAGGAGGAAGAGGAGGAGGGAATCCTTGATGACATTCAGCCATTGTCTGCTCAGGGACCTCTCCTGGACGAGGTGGAGGAAGAAGAGGAGGAGGAGGAGGATGATGGGGATGATTACTTAGGGGAGGAGGATGCATCTCGTGGGGCAAGTGAAAATGTTGGCGTGGCAAGGTCTGGTACAGGGTTTGTGCGTGACTGGAGGGATGTGGATTTGCCAGAAAGTGCTCCTCCACCCAGCACTCGCAGTGCATCATTGACACCGGGAACATTGGCCCACATGTCAGATTATGCCTTGCGGATCCTAAAAAGGGACCCCCGCATTGCCAAAATGATGAACGATGACGACTACTGGTTGGCCAGCATCCTGGATCCACGCTATAAGGGCAAATTACAAAACATCATGCCACAGGAGAACCTTGACCTAATATTGGCTAATAAACAAGCAACTCTGGTAAATCGGTTGCTTGAGGCATTCCCAGCACACAGCAGCGGTGATGGTTCTCACACGAGCTGTACGGGCCGGGGGCAGCTTGGCAGAGGTGTTCGTGGTGCACACAGCAGAAGTGACGTTGGAGACAGGGGTTTCATGACAATATTGTGGACTGATTTTTCAAATACCGCTCACACAACTGGTAATACTGCATCGATGGAAAGTGACAGGAGACAGCAGTTGTCAACTATGGTTACAAACTACTTTTCCTCCCATATCTATGTTCTCCCACACAGGTCATTCCCCTTTGACTATTGGGCCGCTAAACTGGACACCTGGCCTGAATTGGCCCAATATGCCTTACAGGAGCTCGCTTGCCCAGCTGCAAGTGTGCTATCGGAAAGAGTCTTCAGTGCAGCTGGATCAATCCTGACAGAAAAAAGGACCCGTCTGTCAACCCAAAATGTGGATGATCTAACCTTCATTAAAATGAACCACGCATGGGTTTCCAAGGATTTTGTCCCACCTTCCCCTGATGACACATAGGGTGACAGAAAAATGGCTTGCTTTGGTCCACCTCTTCCTGGTACTTCACCTATTTCGCCTTTTGCATCAGCTGAATGTCCAACATCAACATATGCCACTTTCTAAAACTCCCTAACTGTGCTGCCTCCCCCCCATGGCCGGGGTCACCACCTACCGCATGACACCGTGCGAGTGCCGTTGCCCTGGACAGGTGGGTAGGCCGACTCTTGGGCGCGGGCACTGGCACAGGGTCCCTCATAGTGCAATCAAGTGTCTCTGACGGTGGTGGTGCACACCCGCCGTCAGACACACCGCCGTACTATGAGGGGCCCAGTGCCAGTACCGACGCCCACGAGTGGGCCCCCCTTGCTTGGGCAGGGCCCCAGCATTTGCAATCTTTACCTCTCCCTGCTCCTCCGCTGTGTAATCTGGGCCATCAAATCCATACTGTGCCTGACACCGTCTGAGCCTGCCTCCTGAGACATATATTTTGAATGTGTACGCTATCCATACATGTTATCTGGGGATACGGTACCCTTTCTAACCTTTGTGCAATCACGTGCAATCCATACTGTGCCTGACACCGTCTGAGCCTGCCTCCTGAGACATATATTTTGAATGTGTACGCTATCCATACATGTTATCCAGGGATACGGTACCCTTTCTAACCTTTGTGCAATGACGTGCAATCCATACTGGGCCTAACACCGTCTGAGCCTGCCTCATGCTGTATAGACATATATTTTGAATGTGTACGCTATCCATACATGTTATCCGGGGATACGGTACCCTTTCTAACCTTTGTGCAATGACGTGCAATCCATACTGGGCCTAACACCGTCTGAGCCTGCCTCATGCTGTATAGACATATATTTTGAATGTGTACGCTATCCATACATGTTATCCGGGGATACGGTACCCTTTCTAACCTTTGTGCAATGACGTGCAATCCATACTGGGCCTAACACCGTCTGAGCCTGCCTCATGCTGTATAGACATATATTTTGAATGTGTACGCTATCCATACATGTTATCCGGGGATACGGTACCCTTTCTAACCTTTGTGCAATGACGTGCAATCCATACTGGGCCTAACACCGTCTGAGCCTGCCTCATGCTGTATAGACATATATTTTGAATGTGTACGCTATCCATACATGTTATCCGGGGATACGGTACCCTTTCTAACCTTTGTGCAATGACGTGCAATCCATACTGGGCCTAACACCGTCTGAGCCTGCCTCATGCTGTATAGACATATATTTTGAATGTGTATGCTATCCATACATGTTATCCGGGGATACGGTACCCTTTCTAACCTTTGTGCAATGACGTGCAATCCATACTGGGCCTAACACCGTCTGAGCCTGCCTCATGCTGTATAGACATATATTTTGAATGTGTACGCTATCCATACATGTTATCCAGGGATACGGTACCCTTTCTAACCTTTGTGCAATCACGTGCAATCCATACTGGGCGTGAGAACGGCTGGCGAGCTGTTAAGCAAGCTACAGCACCTGTCCAGACAAGTACAGGGATTCCCTAGCGAGGAGACTTATTTGATTGTTTTCAATGTTGGGACAGCAATTTTTGGGGAGCACTATACTCTGGAGAATGATAGATGGGGCCCACCATACACTGGAACATTCCAAAGGTGGACATCAGACACTGGAGCAGCATTTACAGGGCCCATTATACACTAGAGCATTAGAAATGGGGCCCATTATGTTTGGAGCATTATTTGGGCCCATAAGACAGTGGAGCTTCATCCATGGGGACCAACATATACTGTAGCATTATGTGGAGCTCATCATATACTGTTTCAAACATTATATGGGACCAATGATTCTGTATGGAGAAATAGATGGGCCTCGTCATGAGATGTAAAAAGTGAGGTATTTTTCATTGTACTATACCGCTATTTATCTGCCGTATCGGAGCATGATGAGTTGTGGTATGTGTTAAAGGGGCGCTCTTTCGCCCAGGGCACATGAAAACCTGCAGCCAGCCCTCCCCCCCCACAACTTTAGCCAAATAACCCCCATTTTTCAGTGCGTAACTTATATTATGAAGTTAATTAAGGTTGACAAGCTTAAGTAAGAAGAATTGATGCTTTTGGCATTCAAATGGGCACTGTAGGTGTGTTTCCTGTCCTCCTCTCACTGCCGACTTTTATTCCCCATTGACTTACATTGGGTTTCATGTTTCGGGACGACCCCGACTTTTCCCTATAATCGGACGATCTTGCTCGACCCGACTTTTGGAAAAGTCGGGTTTCACGAAACGAAACGCGACCCTAAAAAAACAAAAGTCGCTCAACTCTAGTGCAGAGTGTACATTAATGAGAAAAAAAACGAACTTTTTTGAATTTACCAAATGGCTGCAATGAAACAAAGAGTGAAAAATTTAAAGGGGTCTGAATACTTTCCGTACACACTGTAAATGGGAATTGTATCTGTGATTTACAAAAAAAAACAGCTTTAATCCTTGGAATTCTCTATACTTCTAGTTGATGCTTAAAGAATACTTCTCATACAGAAGACCCTATATTTTCAAAAAATAAATTTCAATTTTCAAAAATAGGACTTAGTTTCATCTAGAGAAAGACAACTTCCAGGCAGATAAAATGATTGTAGTTGCTTCTTAACTACCTGTAGATCAGTTTTACAGTGGTTATCTTTGACTTGTTTTTTTATTTTATGGGGTTAAAAACTTACAGGCAGATAGTTGCCAACTACCTGCCTGTTCTGCCCAGTGACACTACTGATGTCTTCCCACTGACTAACTGCCTGGAGCTGTCTGTCAATCAGCATGATGTCAGCAGCAGTGAGACCTCGCTGATAGAGCATACTGGAAGAGAAAGAGCTGCTCTGCTGTTGTGAGTTTGGAGAAACTCAGTTTGAATTGGCAAAGATCATCACCGAGCAGAGCTGGCAAGCAGGTAGCAACTATCTGCAAATAAAGTTATTAGACCTATATGAAAAAATTACCAAAGTGCTGGATAATAGATGCCTTTAAGACAATCTTAATTTTCTCTGTGGATTACCTTAATTATGGATAGGTGGCAGAGAAGGTGTGGGGAAATGTTTTTATCATTTGCTGATTCCTTTCTTAGTATTTCATTATACCAGCCTGAGTTTTGTTTTTTGATACTAGGCTCTAAATTGTAGATTGTAAGCTTCCTAATGTAACTGTTTAATCTGTCTTACCTTGTATTGAATTTATTGCCTCTGATTAGAAAAAGATTTAAAAAACACATTAGCTGAAGCCACTAGAAGAGGCAGAATTAGAGCTAAGTGCATATTGTCCTATGATTGTGTCGGATGTACAAACAGTAAGCAGTTATAAGCAGTCCTTAGACTCCGTCTAGTGATGGCTGCAGATATAGGGTCTGTTATGTTAGAAGTTTGTGTCTAAGCAGAGCACTTGGCATCTGTCATAAAGATTTTCTCCACCCAAATTGTTTATCTGGTCATGTTACTCTCTAAAAGAAAACACGCTTTTACTGATGCAGTCAGTTGCTCCCTGACTGAAAAATCCCTATTTTAATTAATATGCAAATGAGGAGTAAGTGCTCTGGGAGTGTTAAAGCACTTTACAAGCCTCTGCCTCCCTGTGTCTATTCTTTGCCCAGCCTCACCTTCCTCTGCTTGACACTAGTTTTTTAGTACACAATCAGTAAGCTGTCAGTCAATAAGTGGAAAGAGGGGTGGGGCAGGGAAGTAGATGCTTGGGAAGTACTTTGACACTCCCAGAGTACTTAAGTCTCATTTGCATATTAAATATAATAGGGATTTTTTTCAGTTAGTGACAAACAGATTTCATAAATACGGGTATGGATAACGTTATCTTTCAGAGAACAAGTAGACTAGAGTTGTAATCACTCACATCTGAATGAGCTTACTGACTTATTCTTAGCTAACTATTTCTACAGCCAGTGAAAGACAATGCAGCACATAAATTAAAGCAGACAATCAGTGGAAAATATTTAATTAAACCCAATTACAAAAATGATTTTTAGCTATAACTAAATTCAAGAGAAGCACCCTGTGCAAAGTCATGTGACAAGGCCATTTATAGAATCAATATTGACTTTTCAAATTGCTACCTCCATTTGGTGGCCCTAGAGAACCCGTTCTGTTCCTCGTTAATGAGGCATTTAAACATCCAAAGGGACATTGGATGACTTACACATTTCCCTATGCCCACTTGGTGCCCTCCACAAGGAGAAACTTTAGTCTTTAGACCCTCTGTGTACCTGAATTCATAAATGCAGTAGTTGTGTGTCATTTCTTTTGTTTAGTTCACCGGGGACAACAATTGAAGCTAAAGCTAAAGATAATGCTTTCCAAATATCCTGGAAAATTCCAGATACTTCCAGACAGATCTCCTGAACACTCAGAAGATCTGGCCAATCTCCAATCATTGGGCAGAGCTCAGGTGTGCAAAGCCACATTCATAGGGTGAGGAACACTGGTGAGGAGAGGGTGTAATTTAGCAAAAGTGTGAATAGTTACAGCAGCTATTGATTACAAGAAAGGTGGCTTAAAGTTTCTTGGATGAAAATGAGAGGTAATATCTATGGGTAAATTCCCCTCTGTTCACTTCCATGGGTCAATAGAACCCGTAGTGTGCATGTGCGACACACAGGGAAATTTGCGACCCTTACTTTTGTGTTGGTTCAGATTTCTAATGATGAGTTCCCCAGTGAGCATAGATATAGCAACTATTCTGTGGATACACTCAGTCCAATCTCTATCCAATAGGTTACCTGACCTTCTTATTTAGAGTATTCTAACATTCAACTATTCATGTTCTGATTAGTTTCTTTTGAAAGCATCTTTTCCAGCGTTGCTCCTGTCAGTCCCAGCGAAAAGTGACCTGCCGGCAGCGTCAGTGTTTAATGAAGGTAATTTTTCACTACATCGCTATCACAACCTTGTTCTGGCTCTCAAAGACTTGCATTGAGCTTTTGTAACTACTGACTTCTGGCCTGTCACAAGTTTCGGCATAAGATAGTGCCGCGGGACCGGAGCCGTGTTGGCAAAAGGTGAAGGTGAGAATAAGAATGGGGACAGGCGGCTTACATTTAAATCGACACTCCAGAACTGAAAAAAACAAAACGCTCGAGTGGTGCTTTAAAGAAAGTGTAGAACTATAATATATTGTACAGTGCAATAATACATTTTTTTCTCATTTCAATTACCAGTTTTCGATTTATTCCAACAAAAAATGTGTTTTGACAGTCTAAAATATAGTCAAGGTGACCTTTGTGATCCAGAATCCTGAAATTGATTTTTCACCACTTATATAAATACTTACGTTCCAAAACTAAACATCATTTTCACCTTTACAGTCAAAGTGCATTACAATATCAAACCTTTTGAAATCTTGAAAGTTATTTAACTGTAGTACTTCCTGTTCATCTGATATTTTACATATTTTCATAACCTGACATAACAAAAATAATTTGGTGTGTCAAATCGCTGTGTGAAAAAGACTCATAGAAAAGATGCACAGTCTGACCAAAACAGTACATATAAATTCTATGTAAGACTTATATTTGTATGTCCTAGGATATTTTTATTGTTCCTTAAAAACATATAGCTACTATCACAGAGTATAGATATGGATTTCTTTTTCCCTTAGGGCCCCATCACACATAGCGACTCACCAGCGATCTCGACAACGATATGAACTTGTCAGGATCGCTGGTGTGTCGCTACCCGATCGCTGGTGAGCTGCCAAACAGGCAGCTACACCAGCGATCAGCACCAGCGACAACAAGCGTGCATCGCTGTGTACCTTAGTTACCAGCGCGCTGGTGCAGGGAGCTGGTAACCAAGGTAAACAGCTGGTTTCTAAGCACCGCACGGTGCTTAGAAACCTGCTGTTTACCTAGGTTACCAGCTCCAGCTTGTTGATCGCTGGTCTCCCGCCTGCCACATGCAGCGATGCGTGCTGGCCAGTGGGAGACCAACGATCAAAAAAATGTCCAGGGCTTTCCACAACGATCAGCAATACCGGGCAGGGGGGCCGGTCGCTGATAGGTGTCACACATAGCGATCTCGCTGTTGCTTCACAAAACTTGTGACTCAGCTAGCAAGATTGCTGTGTGTGTCGGGGGCTTTAGCCCCTTCCTGACATCCGACGGTATATCCCGTCCATGGGACCTGGGCCCCTATTGCCATGGACGGGATAGTACGTCAGGCGCGATCAGCGGCGCCCATGTGGTGAGCGCCGCTGATCGCGGCCGGGTGTCAGCTGATTATCACAGCTGACATCCGGCACAATGTGTCAGGGGCGGTCACGGACCGCCCCCGACACGTTAACCCCTTGCACACCGCGATCAAACATGATTGCGGTGTACCGGGAGTTAAAGGGAAGCATCGGCAGGGAGGGGGCTCCCTCCGTGCTTCCCTGAGCCCCCCACGGCAGCGCAATGTGCAGCGCTGCTGCGGGGGACTCCTTTCCTCCAGGCCCCCGAATCCAAGATGGCAACGGGGACCTTCGGGGGCCTGAGGAAGCTGGCTTACTCAGTGCCTGCAAAGCGCAGGCATGAGGAAGCCTTCTGCAGTGCCTGTGTCAGATCGCTGATCTGTCACAGTGATCTGTGATGTGTCAGATCAGCGATCTGTCACAGGACAGTGATGTCCCACCTGGGACTATTTAATAAAGTAAAAAAAAAAGTAAAAAAAAGTGTAAAAATAATTTAAAAAAAAAATCGCCAAATAAATTAGAAAAAAAAAAAAAAATATTCCCCCAATAAATCCATTTTTTGGAAATAATAATAAAAAAAAAACAATAAAAGTACACTTATTAGGTATCGCCGCGTCCGTAACGACCCACCCTATAAAACTGTCCCATTAGTTAACCCCTTTTAGCAAACTCCTTAAAAAAAAAAAAAAAAAGAAGCAAAAAATAATGATTTATTATCATACTGCCAAACAAAAAGTGTAATAACGCGTGATCAAAAAGACGCATATAAATATCCATGGTACCGCTGAAAATGTCATCTTGTCCCGCAAAAAACGAGCTGCCACACAGCATCATCAGTGAAAAAATAAAAAAGTTATAGCTCGCAGAATAAAGCGATGCAAAAATAATTATTTTTTATATAAAATAGTTTTCATTGCATAAAACCGACAAAAACATAAAAAAACTACCTAAATGAGGTATCGCTGTAACCGTACTGACCCGAAGAATAAAACCGCTTTATCAATTTTACCGCACGCGGAACGGTGTAAACGCACCCCCCCAAAAGAAATTCATGAAACGCTGGTTTTTCTTCATTCTGCGTCCCAAAAATCGGAATAAAAAGCGATCAAAAAATTTCACGTGCCCGAAAATGGTACCAATAAAAACGTCAACTCGTCCCGCAAAAAATAAGACCTCACATGACCCGGTGTGTCAAAATACGGAAAAATTATAGCTCTCAATATGTGGTGATGCACTATTTTTACAATAAAAAGCGTCTTTTAGCGTGCGACAGCTGCCAAAAATAAAAACCGCCATAAATAGTAAATCAAACCCCCCGTTATCACCCCTTTAGTTAGGGAAAAATAATAAAATAAAAAAAAGTATTTATTTCCATTTTTCCATTAGGGTTAGGGCTAGGGTTAGGGCTAGGGGTGTGTTGGGGTAGGGTTAGGGCTAGGGTTAGGGTTAGGGTAGGGTTAGGGTTACGGCTAGGGTTAGGGCTAGGGTTAGGGCTAGGGTTAGGGTTAGGGCTAGGGGCATGTTGGGGTTCGGGCTGGAGTTAGAATTGGGGGTTTCCACTGTTTGGGCACATCAGGGGCTCTCCAAATGCAACATGGCGTCTGATCTCAATTCCAGCCAATTCTGAGTTGAAAAAGTCAAATGATGCTCCTTCCCTTCCAAGCTCTGCCATGCGCCCAAACAGTGTTTTACCCCCACATGTAGGGTATCAGCCTACTCAGGACAAATTGCAAAACAATTTTTGGGGTCCAATTTCTCCTGTTACCCTTAGGAAAATAAAAAATTGGGGGCAAAAATATCATTTTTGTGGAAAAAAATGATTTTTTTATTTTCACGTCCGAGTGTTATAAACTTCTGTCAAGCACTTGGGGGTTCAAAGTGCTCACCACACATCTAGATAAGTTCTGTGGGGGGCCTAGTGTCCAAAATGGGGTCACTTGTGGGGAGTTTCAATAGTTTAGGTACATCAGGGGCTCTCCAAACGCACATGACACCCGCAGACCATTCCATCAAAGTCAGCATTCCAAAATGTCACTACTTCCCTTCCGAGCCCTGACGTGTGCCCATACAGTAGTTTTCTCCCACATATGGGGTATCAGCATACTCAGGACAAATTGGACAACAACTTTTAAGGTCCAATTTCTCCTGGTACCCTTGGGAAAATAAAAAAATGGTGACTAAAAGATCATGTTTGTGGAAAAAATACAAATTTTTTATTTTCACGCCCGGGCGTTATAAACTTCTGTGAAGCACTGGGGGGTTCAAAGTGCTCACCACACATCTAGATAAGTTCCTTGGGGGGTCTAGTTTACAAAATGGTGTCATTTGTGGGGGGTTTCCACTGTTTAGGTACATTAGGGGCTCTCCAAAGGCAACATGACACCCGCAGACCATTCCATCAAAGTCTGAATTCCAAAACGTCACTACTTCCCTTCCGAGCCCCGACGTGTGCCCATACAGTAGTTTTCTCCCACATATGGGGTATCAGCATACTCAGGACAAATTGGACAACAACTTTTAAGGTCCAATTTCTCCTGGTACCCTTGGGAAAATAAAAAAATGGTGACTAAAAGATCATGTTTGTGGAAAAAATACGAATTTTTTTATTTTCACGCCCGGGCGTTATAAACTTCTGTGAAGCACTGGGGGGCTCAAAGTGCTCACCACACATCTAGATAAGTTCCTTGGGGGGTCTAGTTTACAAAATGGTGTCATTTGTGGGGGGTTTCCACTGTTTAGGTACATTAGGGGCTCTCCAAAGACAACATGACACCCGCAGACCATTCCATCAAAGTCTGCATTCCAAAACGTCACTACTTCCCTTCCGAGCCCCGACGTGTGCCCATACAGTAGTTTTCTCCCACATATGGGGTATCAGCATACTCAGGACAAATTGGACAACAACTTTTGGGGTCCAATTTCTCCTGGTACCCTTGGGAAAATAAAAAAATGGTGACTAAAAGATCATGTTTGTGGAAAAAATACAAATTTTTTATTTTCACGCCCGGGCGTTATAAACTTCTGTGAAGCACTGGGGGGGTCAAAGTGCTCACCACACATCTAGATAAGTTCCTTAGGGGGTCTAGTTTCCAAAATGGTGTCATTTGTTGGGGGTTTCCACTGTTTTGGTACATCAGGAGTTTTCCAAACGCGACATGGTGTCCGATCTCAATTCCAGCCAAAAACGTCAAATGGCGCTGCTTCCCTTCCGAGCTCTGCCATGCGCCCAAATAGTGGTTTACCCCCACATGTGGGGTATCAGCGTACTCAGGACAAATTGCACAATAACTTTTAGGGTCCTGTTACCCTTGGAAAAATAAGAATTGAGGGTGAAAAGATCATTTTTGTGGAAAAAATATGATTTTTTAATTGTATGGCTTTATGTTATAAACTTCTGTGAAGCCCATGGGGGCTCAAAGTTCTCACCACACATCTAGATAAGTTCCTTAGGGGGTCTAGTTTCCAAAATGGTGTCATTTGTGGGGGGTTTCCACTGTTTTGGTACATCAGGGGTTTTCCAAACGCGACATGGTGTCCGATTTCAATTCCAGCCAAAAACGTCAAATGGCGCTGCTTCCCTTCCGAGCTCTGCCATGCACCCAAATAGTGGTTTACCCCCACATGTGGGGTATCAGCGTACTCAGGACAAATTGCACAATAACTTTTAGGGTCCTGTTACCCTTGGGAAAATAAAAATTGGGGTGAAAAGATCATTTTTGTGGAAAAAATATGATTTTTTAATTGTACCGCTGTACGTTATAAACTTTTGTAAAGCCCTTGTGGGTTCAAAGTTCTCACCACATATCTAGATAAGTTCCTTGGGGGGTCTAGTTTCCAAAATGGGGTCACTTGTAGGGGGTTTCCACTGTTTAGGTACATCAGGGACTCTCCAAACGTGACAGGGCGTCCAATCTGAATTCCAGCCAATTTTGCATTGAAAAAGTCAAACGGCGCTCCTTCCATTCTGAGCTCAGCCATGCACCGAAACAGTCGTTCCCCCCCACATATCAGGTATCTGCGTACTCAGGACAAATTGCACAATAACTTTTGCAGTCCAATTTCTCCTGTTACCCTTGGTAAAATAAAAAAAATTGAACCTGAATTATTTTTTTATGAAAAAAAGTTAGATGTTCATTTTTTTTTAAACATTCAAAAAAATTCCTGTGATGCACCTAAAGGGTTAATAAACTTCTTGAATGTGGTTTTGAGCACCTTAAGGGGGGCAGTTTTTAGAATGGTGTCACTTTTGGGTATTTTCTATCATATAGACCCCTCAAAGTGGCTTCAAATGTGATGTGGTCCTAAAAATAAAATGGTGTTGTAAAAATGAGAAATCGCTGGTCAACTTTTAACCCTTATAACTTCCTAACAAAAAAAAATTTTGGTTCCAAAATTGTGCTGATGTAAAGTAAACATGTGGGAAATGTTAGTTATCAAGTTTTTTGTGTGCCGTATCTCTGTGATTTAAGGGCATAAAAATTCAAAGTTGGAAAATTGCGAAATTTTCAAAATTTTCGCCAAATTTCCGTTTTTCTCACAAATAAACGCAAGTTATTTGAATGAAATTTTACCACTAATATGAAGTACAATATGTCACGAGAAAACAAGGTCAGAATCACCGGGATCCATGGAAGCGTTCCAGAGTTATGACCTCATAAAGGTACAGTGGTCAGAATTGTAAAAATTGGCCCGGTCATGAACGTGCAAACCACCCTTGGGGGTGAAGGGGTTAATATTAAAGACCTTCATTTTAAAACTGCATTTTAACTTGTGTTATATTTGTCTAATATCTAAATTTGTTTCTTGATCTGAAACATTTAAGTGTAACAAACATACAAAAGAATAGGAAATCAGGAAGGTGAAAACACTTTTTCACACAACTGTACAATATACAGTATATATATTATTTGAGTTAGGAACAGGCCATTGTCTTTATGCCTTCAAAAGAACTCACTGAAACAAAGACTCGCTGAGTGATGTGACTAAGCTGGGTGGATGCAGGGAGAGTCTATGCAGATATGTATTGTACTGAATGAAGGATCCTATGTAGGGCTATCATCAGTAAAGGTACATATATTTAAGTATAATTGTAAAGTAAATCTATTGTGTACCTATATGTATAAATAACTAGAAAGTTTAACGCAGAGGGGAACATAGGAGCATATGAAAAAAAGTGCAAAAAGAACTTGTAAAATATAAAATTAATACATTTTATTTAAACATATTGAAAATATATTAAAAGTAAAAATAATATGTACTAGGGTGATATGCAGCAAATTAATCAAAGAATGGCACTGCAGCTAAGCTAGGTTAGTTACTGCATGAAAAGAATATAATACTGTACATGAAGCAAGCTCATGGCAAAATATAGTAGACGACATCAGCAGTTAGCTAAGAAGCCCATAGTTAATAAATGTTAAATATTTAGTACAATATATAACCTGGTAAATATCTGAGAAAATCAATAAGTTGCAGTAAAAACATGAGTTTTTCAAACAAGGTGTGTTGAAACAAATAGTAAGAAATAAATAAACCTTAGTTTTTTGCTGTGGTGCCACTACCCAAACACGTGTTTTGGCAGCCGTGCTTTCTTCTGGGGAGCAGCTTTGTATTAGAATATAACCCTTAAATAGTAATAGCGAACCAATGATGGAGCAAGTTACAGTTCATAAGGAAGAGAGATCGCTGTGAATTGGCGCATGAAGTGCTGAAGCGTACCAGAATTCAGCATCACCAAAGGTCTCATTGGGAGACAAGTGGCCACAGTGCAACACAGCGGCACCCATATGGTATTACGTGACCGGAGCAGTAGTCGTGTAACCATCCCACTGATCAGGGTGTAGGCGCCATCAGTGATGGCTAGCAACAGTGCGCTTGAACATTAGCAATCTTTATAACGTTCAGCGTAGACCAATTAAGATAAGTATATTCAGAATATGGGAGTGGTACTGGAAGGTTATTTTTTCATTTTTTATTTTTTTCACTTTTCTTTCACTATTTTTCACACTTCAATTTATCACACAATCAACCTCTATTGTTAAGCTAATAAATGCATTTTTAGCCCTAAACACTGTTTTTTTTCGTCTTTCCATGTTTTAAGGAGTGGCTTCATTGATTCTTTGTTGCTTTGGCCTATTATAGCTTAATTAGGGATCTACATAACGTAAGTAGTAAAATTGCTCTTTCTACACTGGGTGCAGAATTATTAGGCAAATGAATATTTTGATCACATCATCCTTTTTATACATGTTGTCCTACTCCTATACATGTTGGCTTGAAAGCCAACTGCCAATTATATAAATCAGGTTATTTGCATCTCTGTAAAGAGGAGGGGTGTGGTCTAATGACATCAACACCCTATATAAGGTGTGCTTAATTATTAGGCAACTTCCTTTCCTTTGGCAAAATGGGTCCAAAGAAAGATTTGATGGACTCTGAAAAGTCAAAAATTGTGAGATGTCTTGCAGAGGGATGCAGCAGTCTTGAAATTGCTAAACTTTTGAAGCATGATCACCGAACAATTAAGCGTTTCATGGCAAATATTCAACAGGGTCGCAAGAAACGTGTTGATAAAAAAAGGCGCAAAATATCTGCCCATGAATTGAGGAAAATCAAGCGTGAAGCTGCCAAGATGCCATTTGCCACCAGTTTTGCCATATTTCAGAGCTGCAACGTTACTGGGGTATCAAAAAGCTCAAGGTGTGCCAAACTCAAAGACATGGCCAAGCTAAGGAAGGCTGAAAAAACGACCACCTTTGAACAAGAAACATAAGATAAAATGTCAAGACTGGGCCAAGAAATAATTTAAGACTGATTTTTCTAAGGTTTTATGGACTGATGAAATGAGAGTGACTCTTCTTTGGCTAGATGGATGGGCCCAAGGCTGGATCAGTAAAGGGCAGAGAGCTCCACTCCGACTCAGACGCCAGCAAGGTGAAGGTGGGGTACTGGTATGGGCTGGAATCATCAAAGATGAACTTGTGGGACCTTTTCCTGTTGAGGATGGAATGAAGCTCAACTCCCAGACCTACTGGCAGTTTCTGGAAGACACCTTCTTCAAGCAATGGTACAGGAAGAAGTCGGTATCGTTCAAGAAAAACATGATTTTCATGCAGGACAATGCTCCATCACATGCATCCAAATACTCCACAGCGTGGCTGGCCAGTAAAGGTCTAAAAGAAGAAAAAATAATGACATGGCCCCCTTGTTCACCTGATCTGAACCCCATAGAGAACCTGTGGTCCCTCATAAAATGTGAGCTCTACAGTGAGTGAAAACATTACACCTCTCCGAACAGTGTCTGGGAGGCTGTGGTGGCTGTGGCACGCAATGTTGATCACAAACAGATCAAGCAACTGACAGAATCTATGGATGGAAGGCTTTTGAGTGTCATCGTAAAGAAAGGTGGCTATATTGGTCACTGATTTCTTTTGTTTTGTTTTTGAATGTCAGAAATGTTTATTTCTAAATTTCGTGTTGCTCTATTGGTTTACCTGGTGAAAATAAACAAGTGAGATGGGTATATATTTGGTTTTTATTAAGTTGCCTAATAATTCTGCACTGTAATAGTTACCTGCACAAACAGATATCCTCCTAAGATTGCCAAGTCTAAAAAAAAATCCACTCCAACTTCCAAAAATATTAAGCTTTGATATCTATGAGTCTTTTCGGTTGATTGAGAACATAGTTGTTATTCAATAATAAAAAGAATCCTCTCAAATACAACTTGCCTAATAATTCTGCACACGGTGTAATTGGTTATGATCATGTTGCCTAACTAATTAATGCAATTTAAGAATTTAAGAACACCCCATTAAGGAAGATATGAGTACATGATAATAAAGAAAATCCATGAGTGTGTCAAATTACTATCTCAAATTTGAGCCACCATGAAAAGAGAATTGAAGGAAAACCTATACAAGGAAGGTATAAAACCACAAATAATGATAACAAAACATAATTTTATTGGTAAATCAAATCACATATAAAAGATTAAAACAGAGTGAGACACACAAGGAAGGGCAGCCGACACGTCAGGAGGTGGCAAAATGGATTGAGACGGAATATATGCTGACCAAGTGAGGTATCAATAATAATTATAATAAGGATCAAAGTAACAAAGTAATATTTAGTATGAGTGCATCACATAACAAGAGAATTGATCATAGTAGAGCAGTAGAAAAATGAAAATTATCGGATCAAAATGATAAGATACAGAGATGATGGCCACTTATTTATGATGTATTACATATTATATGAGGGGAGGTCATTTACATGTAATATGTCCTGTTCAAGACGTTGTATAAAAAGAGCATGTTGTAAGCAATGAGTATATAAGAAAATAGAATGCACTGTGATCCATGTGATAACAGCATAATAAGAAAATGATATGTGATGACAAGAGGTTCATAACAGAATCATTAGGAAGGATATAGGGAAATCAATCTGCAGGAGCATCATACTCCATATGAATGATTATATTTAGAGTAAGGATCTCCAATAGATGTACAGCCTAAGAGAAGGTGAAGTGACCGATTAGATGCTTACTCATGGATACTGTGTGGGGGCAGGGCCGGCTCCAGGTTCTTGAGGGCCCCGGGCGAAAGAGTCTAAGTGGCCCCCCCTTAACACATACCACAATTCATGTCGTGTGACATCCTTGGTGCTGGCCAAAAATGGACTTGTCTCCGTGTGATCCACACGGAGACAAATGTGATCAACATGGACACTCGCTCTGTGGCAAAACACGTTCATGTGAAGGAGGCTATAGATTAGTAGTGTATGTATGAAAGCAAGAACAGAGAGAGAACAGAAAGAGAGAAAGAAAGAAAGAAAGAAAGAAAGAGGGGAAAGAAAGAGAAAGAACAGAGAGAGAGAGAAAGAACAGAGAGAAAGATTAGAGAAAGAGAAAGAAAAGAACATAGAGAAAGAGAAAGAAGGGAAAGAAAGAACAGAGAGAGAAAGAAAGAGAACAGAGAGAGAAAGAAAGAGAAGAAAGAATGAACAGAGAGAAAGAAAAAAAGAAAAAGAACAGAGAAAGAAAGAGTGGACAGAAAAAAAGAACAGAGAGAAAGAAAGGGAGGAAGAAAAAGGAGGGGAAAGAAAGAAAGAACAGAGAGATAGAGAAAAAAAAGAGGGCAAAGAACAAAGACAGAAAGAAAGAGGAAGGAAAGAAAGGGAAAGGAAAGAAAGAAAGAAAGAGGGGAAGGAAAGAAAGAAAGAAAGAGGGGAAGGAAAGAAAGAACAGAGAGAGAACAGCGAAAGAAAGAGGGAAAAGAAAGAGAACAGAGAAAGAGAGAAAGAACAGAGAGAGAGAAAGCCTCATACACATGCGGCTCCGTACATCTCATACACACACGGCTCCACACCGCACACCTCGTACACACAAGGCTCCACTTCGTACACCTCGTACACACACGGCTCCGCTCCGTACACCCCGTACACACATGGCTGTTATGAATGGGTCACCGAGGAGGAAAAAAGCAACACACGCTAAGTCTCAGAAAACCAGAGAGGATGGTAACTATGCAGACTGCAGAGCCCTGTTCTTAACACACAACTAGAAGCAGTCGTGGAGCGTGCCTATGGTGGTCCTGGACGCCTCGTCACAACCGGAGAGCTAAATAAGCCTAAAGTAAGAAAAGAGGAAAACTAACTCCCCAGAGCAGACCCTGTTATGATGAGTCACCGAAGGAGGAAAAAACAAAATACTAGCTAAGTCCAGAAAAACCAGAGAGGTTGGCAGCTATCGGATTGCAGACCCCTGAACCTATCCACAACAACTAGCAGTAGCCTTGGGCGGTTCCTACGGTGCCCTAGACCCCTCGATCATAGCCAGAGAACTATATAAAGACAGAAAGGGGAAAAACTAAACTGCCCCAGAGCAGACCCCAAAGCAATAGGCAGCCCCCAACATATAATGACCGTGAAGCAAGATGAAAACACTAACACAGATAGAAAGATAGGTTGAGCAAACGATGGGGCCCAAGCTAACTAAAATAGGACAGGATAGGAAAGCTGCTGTCTGCCATCCGCAAAAACCCTATCCAAAATGTGCCAACCGACTGATAGGAAAAACAGGCCCTGAAGTCGCTAGGCTTCAAAAGACTAAATCAGCACTCAGGTATATTCTGAAGACAGAGCAAAGATCAACAGATCAGAGACAAAAATGGAATTCAGCTCACCCCCGGCCGGGGATGGCAGAACTCCCAAAAAACAAGGCAAAACAAAAACAAAACTGAAGTGTACAAAGCAGAGCAGAAAAACTTAGCTTTGAGATGCAAGAATCAGACTGGTCTCCAAGAATCCAGCAGGATCACCAGCAAGGCAGAAGGGCGTCGGCTGCCTTATATCCAGTCCTCAATTCCAGCCACCCAGTCATCATCTAGCTGCCCAGGTGTTTGGTAATCAGCCTCACTACCTTCCTTCACCAGAGGAGGAAGTTCATCAGACCTCAACGGTGAAGGGAAAAATGAACTCACAACAAGACCCCAAAGGAAAGACAGCCCCCCACATGTATTGACGGTGAAGCAAGATGAAAACACAAAGGCAGAAAAATAGGCTGAGCAAACGATGGGGCCAAACTAACTTGAAAGGACAGGAAAGGAAAGATACTGTCTGCAATCTGCCAAAAAACCCTACCAAAAATAATGTCCAACGCTTCTGATAACAAAATTAACCCTGAAGTCACTAGACTTCTCCCACTATATCAGCACTCTGGAATATTCTGAGACAGAGCAAAAAGAGGCCAATCTAATAAAGGACAAAAAGGCAAATTGGCAAATACAGATAAATAAGAGTGGAAATTCAGCACAGCCCAGCCGGGCTGGCTGACCACACAAAAACTGAGTTGACCAACAAGAGCAAGTGTGAACATTAGCAAAAAACAAACTTAACTTGAGTAGACTGGAGCAGAGCTGAAGTCCAAGACCTGAGAAACAGACTGAATCACCAGCAACAGGATAGGGCGTTGGCTGTCTTATATCCAGTCTGATACTCCAGAGATCCAATCACTATCCTCCTCGTCAGGTGGCAGACCATTACCAATTAAACTAACCTCACTACCTCCTGTCACTACCAGAGGGAGAACGGAAGGCGAACTCCCAGCTGGTGGAGCAGAAAATGAGCTCATAACAGTACCCCCCTTGAGGAGGGGTCACCGAACCCTCATCCACGCCACCAGGCCGATCAGGATGGGCCCGGTGAAAAGCACAAACCAATCTATCAGCATGAATATCCGAGGCAGAGACCCAAGAATTATCCTCCTGGCCATAACCCTTCTATTTGACCAAATACTGGAGTCCCCGTCTGACCAAGTGAGAATCCAATATTTTCTCTACCTCATATTCCACATTGCCTTTAACCAAAACAGGGTCAGGAGGAGCCGCCACAGGAACTACTGGCTCAACAAACCTCTTCAACAGTGATTTGTGAAATACGTTATGGATTTTGAACGTAACTGGAAGAGCCAATCGAAAAGAAACAGGATTAAGAATCTCCAAAATCGTATAAGGTCCAATAAATCTTGGCTTAAATTTTGGAGATGCAACTTTCATAGGAATATTCTTAGACGACAACCAAACCATATCACCCACTTTAAACCGGGGACCAATGGTCCTATGCCGGTTGGAAAAACGCTGGGCCTTTTCCTGAGAGAGTGACAACTTATCCACCACTTGGTCCCATATCTGCTGCATTCTCACAACCACAGTGTCCACACCTGGACAGGACGAAGATTCCACTTGTCCTGAAGAGAATCGAGGATGAAACCCAAAATTACAGAAAAAGGGTGACATCAAAGTGACAGAACTAGCTCTATTGTTCAGCGCAAATTCGGCCAAGGGAAAAAATGAGACCCAATCATCTTGATCAGCAGATATAAAACATCTTAAATAAGACTCCAAGGTCTGGTTTGTTCTCTCAGTCTGCCCATTGGTCTGGGGATGAAACGCGGAGGAGAAGGATAACTGAATTCCCAGATTGGAACAAAAGGCTTTCCAAAATCTGGAAACAAACTGGACCCCTCTATCGGACACACTGTTCTCAGGAATCCCGTGTAACTGAACCACCTGTTGTAAAAACAAGGATACCAACTCAGCGGAAGATGGCAACTTTGGGAGTGGTACAAGATGGACCATCTTCGAAAATCTATCACAAATCACCCATATAACAGTCATTCTCTGAGAGACAGGAAGATCAGAAATAAAATCCATTGAGATATGGGTCCATGGCCTCCTGGCCACCGGGAGGGGCATCAGCAACCCATTAGAACGAGAACAGGGTTTAGACCGAGAACAAGTCCAACAGGACTGTACAAAATTCCTGACATCACGAGACAAGGCAGGCCACCAAAATGACCGACTCACCAAATCTCTGATACCAAAATTACCTGGATGACCAGCCAATGCTTAGCAATGGACTTCAGACATCACTCTCTTTCTCCACTGGTCAGGAACACACAATCTTCCCATAGGGCAACGCTCAGGTTTATCCTCCTGAAATTCCTCCAGGGCGCGTCTCAAATCGGGCGAAATGGCAGAAAGAACTACCCCCTCACCTAGGATAGTAGTAGGCTCAGTCACATTAAGAGAATCAGCAAAGAAACTCCTAGAAAGGGCGTCTGCCTTAACATTCTTAGTGCCCGGAAGAAAAGAGACCACAAAATTAAAACGCATGAAAAACAAGGCCCATCTAGCCTGTCTAGGATTCAAGCGTTTAGCAGACTCCAGATAAATCAGATTCTTGTGATCAGTGAGGACCACAAATTGATGTCTAGCTCCCTCCAACCAATGTCTCCACTCCTCAAATGCCCATTTCATGGCCAACAATTCCCGATTCCCCACGTCACAGTTGCGTTCAGATGGGGAGAACTTTCGAGAAAAGAAGGCACAGAGATTCATCTTAGAAGTCACAGGATCTTTTTGGGACAAAACAGCTCCTGCACCAATCTCAGAAGCGTCTACCTCCACTTGAGATGGAAGTGAGACATCAGGTTGCCGTAGAACTGGAGCTGAAGTAAATCTCCGCTTAAGCTCCTGAAATGCTGAGACAGCCTCAGGAGACCAATTCAGCACATCGGCGCCCTTCTTGGTCAGATCAGTCAGTGGTTTGACAATACTAGAAAAATTACCTATAAATTTTCAATAGAAATTAGCAAAACCCAAAAACTTCTGGAGAGCCTTCAAAGAAGTAGGCTGAACCCAATCATAAATGGCCTGTACCTTGGCTGGGTCCATTTCAATAGTCGATGGAGACAAGATAAATCCCAAAAATGAAATCCTCTGTACACCAAAGAGGCATTTCGATCCCTTAACAAACAGGGAATTCTCCCTCAAAATCCAGAACACAGTCCGGACATGTTCCACATGGGAATTCCAATCACTAGAAAAGATCAAAATATCATCCAGATAGATGATCAAAAACTTATCTACAAAGTCTCGAAAAATATCATTCATAAAAGGACTGGAAGACAGAAGGGGCATTGGAGAGCCCAAAAGGCATCACCAGGTACTCAAAATGTCCCTCCGGAGTATTAAACGCCATCTTCCATTCATCCCTGTGCTTGATGCGAATAAGATTATACGCCCCACTGAGGTCAAGCTTAGTAAACCAGCAGGCACTCTTAACTCTGGAGAATAGATCAGACATCAGAGGTAACGGGTACTGATATTTAACCATCATCTTGTTAAGGGAACGATAATCAAGACACGGTCTTAATGAACCATCTTTCTTGGCCACAAAAAAAAACAGCGCCTAAAGGTGACGAGGATGGTATAATATGACCCTTCTCCAACGACTCCTTAATATAGGATCGCATAGCATCATGTTCGGGTACAGATAAGTTGAAAAGCCGACCCTTGGGAAATTTACACCCAGGCATCAACTCAATTGCACAGTCATAACTTCTATGAGGAGGCAAAGACGCAGACTTACTCTCACTAAGTACATCAGAGAAATCAGCCAGATAATAAGGAATATCATGAGACTGAGGAGAGGTGGAGAAAACAGGAGCGTCCCTAAGAACACACTGACAACCCCAACTCACCACAGACACAGATTTCCAATCCAAAACTGGGTTATGAGTTTGCAACCAGGGGAAACCCAGAACAATAGTATCATGTAAATTATGCAGAACCAAAAATTTACAATTTTCTTGGTGGTCTGGGGCAACTCGCATTATCACCTGGGTCCAAAACAGAGGTTTATTCTCTGCCAAAGGAATGGCATCAATACCCCTCAAAGGAATAGGCATCTGCAGAGGCGTCATGGACAAGCCACAACGTTTAGCAATGTCCAAATCCATCAGATTCAGAGCTGCTCCTGAATCCACAAAAGCCTTTGTGGAAAATGTGGAAAAGGAGCAGATCAAAGTAATTGCCAAAAGGAACTTAGGTTGTACACTGCCCACAGCAAATGTGTGTGCAAAACGTTTCTCTCATTTAGGGCAGACAGAAATAGTATGAGAGGCGTCTCCACAGAAAAAACACAGCTTATTACGCCTTCTAAACTCCTGACGTTGCGCCCTAGACAACACCCCATCACATTGCATAGGTTCAGACATTTGTTCAGAAAGTGGCAGCGCCTCCCGTGTAGTCTTACGTTCACGTAAACGCCGATCAACTTGAATGGCTAATGACATAGAGCCATCCAGACCAGAGGGAACAGGAAATCCCACCATAACATCTTTTATGGTCTCTGATAAACCTTTCCGAAAGAGAGCTGCCAATGCACTATCATTCCATGTAGTAAGGACCGCCCACTTTCAGAATCTTTGACAGTATAACGCTGCAGGATCCTGACCCTGGCTTAATGCCAACAGGGTTCTCTCAGCTTGATCAACGGCATTAGGTTCATCATACAACAACCCCAAAGCCTGAAAAAATGCATCCACATTAGTCAGAAAAGGATTTTCAGGTGTCAGAGAAAGCGCCCAATCCTGGGGATTGCCGGGCAGCAAGGAGATGACAAATTTAACCTGCTGCACAGAGCTCCCCGATGAGTTAGGCTTCAAGGCAAGAAATAATTTACAATTAATCTTAAAATTCAGAAATTTAGACCGATCCCCAGAAAACACATCAGGAATAGGGATCTTGGGTTCAGCAACCTGTGACTGAATGAGGTAGGTAGAAATTCCCTGCACTTCAGCAGCAAGTTACTCCACATGATCAGACAGTTGCTTAATCTCCATTAGGAGAGAAAAAAAAATCCTCCTACGGCCCCAGAGAAAAAGAGGAAAAAATATAAAAGAAAAAAAAATTCTGACACTTTTTTTTCTTTCCCTTTTTTTCTTAAACAATTCCTTCCTGCTCTTGAGTACCCTAGAATCTGCAGTATGGCTGGTGATTCTGTTATGAATGGGTCACCGAGGAGGAAAAAAGCAACACACGCTAAGTCTCAGAAAACCAGAAAGGTTGGTAACTATGCAGACTGCAGAGCCCTGATCTTAACACACAACTAGAAGCAGTCGTGGAGCGTGCCTACGGTGGTCCTGGACGCCTCGTCACAACCGGAGAGCTGAATAAGCCTAAAGTAAGAAAAGAGGAAAACTAACTCCCCAGAGCAGACCGCAAAGGAAAGACAGCCCCCCACATGTATTGACAGTGAAGCAAGATGAAAACACAAACAAAGGCAGAAAAATAGGCTGAGCCAACGATGGGGCCAAACTAACTTGAAAGGACTGGAAAGGAAAGATACTGTCTGTAATCTGCCAAAAAACCCTACCAAAAATAATGTCCAACGCTTCTGATAACAAAATTAACCTTGAAGTCACTAGACTTCTCCCACTATATCAGCACTCTGGAATGTTCTGAGACAGAGCAAAAAGAGGCCAATCTAATAAAGGACAAAAAGGCAAATTGGCAAATACAGATAAATAAGAGTGGAAATTCAGCACAGCCCAGCCGGGCTGGCTGACCACACAAAAACTGAGTTGACCAACAAGAGCAAGTGTGAACATTAGCAAAAAACAAACTTAACTTGAGTAGACTGGAGCAGAGTTGAAGTCCAAGACCTGAGAAACAGACTGAATCACCAGCAACAGGATAGGACGTTGGCTGTCTTATATCCAGTCTGATACTCCAGAGATCCAATCACTATCCTCCTCGTCAGGTGGCAGACCATTACCAGTTAAACTAACCTCACTACCTCCTGTCACTACCAGAGGGAGAACAGAAGGAGAACTCCCAGCTGGTGGAGCAGAAAATGAGCTCATAACACACGGCTCTGCTCCGTACACCTTGTACATACACCTCCGCTCCGTGCACCTCGTACACACATGGCTCTGCTCCGTACACCTCGCACACACACTGCTCCGCTCTGTACACCTCGTACACACATGGCTCTGCTTCGTACACCTCGTACACATACTGCTCCGCTCCGTACACCTCGTACACACACGGCTCTGCTCCATACACCTCGCACACACACGGCTCCGCTCTGTACACCTCATACACACACGGCTCTGCTTCATACACCTCGTACACATACGGCTCCGCTCCGTACACCTCGTACACACACGGCTCCTCTCCGTAAACCTCGTACACACACGGCTCTGCTCCGTACACCTCGTACACACACGGCTCCGCTCTGTACACCTTGCATACACACAGCTACACTCCGGTACACCTCGTGCAGACACGGCTCTGCTCTGTACACCTCATACACACACGGCTCTGTTCCGTACACCTCCCACACACAGCTCTGCTACATCCACCCTGTAAACCCCTCCTGAACCCACACATAAACTTTACCTCATCCAGCACCATGATGACAACCAGCACAGCAGAGTCCTGCAGACACAGAGGCCCCTGTTCATGTGACTCCTCCCCTCCTGTGACCTCCTCATAGGTCCTGTGCCGCACACAAGAGAACAGCCGAAGCGATGACTCATTGCTGGCTGTGATGAGGGGCTGCGTGGGTCCCTCGAGGAGGGCAAGGATGGGGTCGGTACATGGGGGGGTGGCGGCGACGGTTGGGAACTATGTATGGTATTATCCCAGACAGAGTGAGTGGGACCCCCATCTCTCCAGGGCCACGGCACTTGCCCGGGTGCTGACGCCGGCCCTGTGTGAGGGAGAGAATGCTGATGAAGTGATCGTGGTCATAGCATGCCTCATGTTAAATATACGCGACACAACCTCAAAGTGTTGTATAGTGGATTATAATGCGCATCCAGTGGAAGTGGGGCATAATGGACTAGTATGAAGGCTAAAGAAGCAGAAACACTCACTGCTGTGATAAAAAAGGCGGGGAAATGTGTTACTTCACAGAAAGAACCTTTGCTGTGTGATCTACATACTAAATTATCATAAGTGACCTATGCTTCCTTCCCTGGCCAAGATCTTTTATTATATGCTGACCATGAGCTGCAGGAGCTCAATTTGGTTGGACACAGCAAATAAGATAGTACATAGCAAGGAGACCTTTATAAAATTATTACAGCACAGGAACATTTTTTTTAAATACGTCTAAATATGGTACTTGATATTATTTCAAGATCTATTAATTAAAATGACCTTTGCTCATGGACAACCTCTTTAATATCTTCAATGTGGTCCTTCAGCACAACACACAAAAAGCGAGAGACATAAATCCCAATTAATGATGTATTTTTTATTATTATAACAGGAATATAAATAATGAAGAAAACCAACAATGCATGAATTAAAATTTGGTATATTCTAAAAAAGGGGCAACACTATCTGGATATAGGGGCATACCGATATTACAAGTGGTGCTAAAATATACGAGACCATAAAAACATACTACTATGCAGTGCGATAAAAAATAAAAATTATAGGCGCAAGTCTTTGCAAGTCATTAGATATACTTTAACTCTATACCTCTGTTTACTTTATTACCTCTGTTAGCCCTGGTCTACATGCAAGCACACATTACACTGACATCCTTTTGGTGTCCATCAGCATTACCTTGATTTTTATGTGGTATACCGGAATACTGACACCTACTGGTGTCCTTAAGCACTTGCACTTTATCTAATTTTTTATGGTGCACATAGTCTATATATCATAATATTCACATTGCTGTTGTTTATAATTTTTATTTTTTATCGCACTGCACAGTAGTTTGTTTTTATGGTCTTTATATATTTTAGCACCACTTGTAATATCGGTATGCCCCTATATCTGGATAGTGTTGCCCCTTTTTTAGCATATACCAAATTTTAATTAATGCATTGTTGGTTTTCTTCATTATTTATATTCCTGTTACATTAATAAAAAATACATCATTAATTGGGATTTATGGTCGATATGTCTCTCCCTTTTTGTGTTGTGCTGTTTTGTAATTTTTCGACTGTCCTGATGGTTAGTAATTACCGGTCCATATAGTCAGCAAGCCAAAAAAAACACTTGTTTTTTGTATTTGTTCTACTTACTTAATTGTGGTTGCTGGCTATTTTTCTCCTTTGTGTTTTGTTGTATAATGTGGTCTTTTAGTTTTGCACCTTTCCCATCTGGACCAAACATCATTGAAGACTTTTTCTAGCCATGTGTCTAGTGTCTTATCCTGTCTTCCCCTGTTCAAGCAAACCTGTTGTGATCTTGTGATATTGTTGAAGCCACTAAGCTTGTTGCCTCCCTGTGAGTAAAGTTTTTCAACCAATATCTGTGTATGACTGCAATCTTTAAAAAAAAAAAAACTTTACCCCCAAGAACCACAACATCCTGGAATCATTTGAGGGGCATACCACCCTTCATCTGCTTTACATCAGCTAAACCAAACTAACACCTTGACAAGCTCATCAGCGGGAATGCTGCTTTAGACCTCGACAAATCGAATATTAATGTTCTTACTTAATGATAGGCAATCAGTGCTAATATCTGGAATAGCCAGTTTAAGTAGAATTTGTCCTCTAAAGTCTGCTACATTAATTCCATATATATTTGTCTCTAATAGTTTCTTAACTCAAACACATTAACTCAAAATATGTGGCTTTCTATTGTAAGCAATTTCTTACACAGCATAAATGTGCACTTTTGTGATATATAGACTCACACCTGTTAATTGCACTTGGTCAATTGAAAACCACTGGAATTGAGCTGTGTTATCATAATCCCTTCTAATGAAATTTTGCTCAAACTTTCAAAAGTTTCTCAGCAAAAAATGCTTGTGGAAACAAAACTGAGGGTGGTCTGGGACACATTAGGGGTGGTCTGAGAAACATGTCACACAATTTGGAGGGATGAATCCATTGTGGTTATTCCTGGATATGAAATAGCTCAGTCAGCTAACAGAATAAGAAAACAGGTGCAAAAAGTTTCGTTGCATAGAACTTCTGTGGATCCTACGTATCGTTGAAGAATAGAATAGATAACTCCACATAATACATTTTGTATAAAGATGTGATTCAGACCCCCTTAGAAGCTTTGCAGGATATGCTCAATAATGTTTAAATTCAGGTGATAATTCTAGAATTAAAAAATCAGCGTTCTTTGCGGTTTGTTACTTTTGCTCACATGTTGGCTGCACAACACAGTTCAATATGGGGATGAGAAGATTGAGGCTTTAGTTATTGTAGCACTTTCCGTTCTAGATGAGAAAAAAGACAGCTCAAATACCTTGAATATACAGTCCAAACAGGAAATTACAAACTGTATATGCATCTATAGGGGGAACTTTCTAGCTAATAAACCCTATGATTACAAGAACCTTGGCAATGATGAAAGAAAGAAGTTTCTTTACCCTACCTCTCTGAAGCATACGTAGGAGCGCAGCAAGCTGCATTTTTTTAAGAACAGTAACAGACACTTTGATGATGTTTGCACCAAGTCTTGTGACCAAAGAACTAGACATTTATATTTAATCTATTAAGATCAATTTTATTGACATCAATAAATATGAATTTATGCTAATTTGTATTAGCAGTGCACTTTAACATCTATCATTACTAATATATAGTGATGGGCGAATCCATGGATATTCAGGTCCTGCGGGTTCCACTGAACTTTTAAGCCCTAGTGGTACCTGGACCTGGACCCAATTCAGATGTTTGCCATGTTGTCATTTGCATGACATTGCGGGAAACACAGGCTCTGATCAGTGGTAAATTATTGCCGCCGGTCAGAGAGCTGCGGTTTTCACACTGTCAGATGACAACGTGAGCCAGTAGCTATGACTGGTGGTAAAAAGGTTGCCTCCAGTCACATGCATTGGCTGTTAAGAGAGTACTACTTTCATCATCATATGCCTGCTGTAGCTGAAAACAGAGAGCAGGCAAAGCTGATCAGAGTATTCATCAGCCGGCGCCCGTGCTATAAATATATATTTTTTAAATGATGTGGGCTCTCTTCTATTTTTGACTACCAGTGCAGGTAAAACTGGCAGCTATGATCTGCAACCCTCAGCTGTCAGCTTTATCATGGCTAGTTATCAACAAGAGGGGTGTCCACGCCATTTTTTAAAAAATACTTAAATAATTTTAAAAAATAGCTTGGTGTTTTCCTCATTTTTGAGAACCAGTGAAGCTAAAGCAAACAGCTGGCATTCTCAGGTGGGTATAGGGCCATGGATATTGACCCCCCAGCCTAAAAATAACAGTTTACAGCCACCCCAGAAAAGGGGCATCTATTAGATGTGCCAATTCTGGCTCTTTCCCTGGCTTTTGCCACTTGCTCATGGTGCTTCGTGGTGATCTCACAGTGAATTGCCGGTTGGAACACAGCCTCAGTGAGTTGCAGTAACCTCGAAGACGTCACCGCTAGTCTCTGAGGCTGCACTCAAAGCAACTCAGTCTCTCATGGTTTTGAACCTGGATGATCGCATCATGGCAACATTCAGGTTGTAAACCACATATCGCAGACATGGATTATAGTGTGAGACAATATTGCAAATCTTCACTTTAGATAGGTGAGGGATATTCTTTTTTTTACAGGGGGCAAAGGCTTTAATAGAATAGATGTAAGGTGAGTATCATGGCTATTTATTATTTTCTGTTTTTTTTACAGTTGACAAGGGCTTAGTGTGTAAGGTGACTATAACTGCTTTTCTATTTTTATTTCAAATAAAGGAATCAGTGTCTTTTTTCAAATAAAGGATTTCTTTCTGGCTGTCTCTTTTTTACATTTCAACTATGGGGTTAGTAATGGAGAGGTGTCTTATAGATGGGGTTGTATGCAGTGCACCACACACAGGGCAACAATGGGTAAGTAAGAGTGCATCTATGTGCTGCTCATGAATGCGGTTTTAAATTTGGGCTATTGGATCCTATATCCACTTGGAGTATTGATGTGTTACCTATATAGCCTCTTGGTGCCACTATTTTCTATTATGCAGTGTCTATACACTTGATGTTTTCAATTATAAAAGCACTTTCACATTAAACATGAATGATTTTACTCTCCCTACCCTAATATTATATGTGGTACACACATTTGTTTGAGTCGCTGCTTTTTTTTTACTTTGTCTTGACATATGTCTTTTATTTTACATATTATTGTTTGCCTCTATATGTTAAATAAAGTTTTTGTATTTTACTCTTTGATTATGTGCTCCATGTCTTTCGGTAGTGCCTGTCCATTACTAACCTGTGTGCTTGATGTCAGGGGCCACAAAACAGCTGACATCAACCCCATAAATATTTCTCCACTTTCCACTGCACTGGAGCAAGTGGGAAGTGCCGGGCAAAGCGTCAGAATTGGCACATCTAATAGATGAGTCTTTTCTGGGGCAGCTGAAGGCTATTTTTAGGCTGGGGGGACAATATCCATGGCCCCTTACCAGCCTGAGAATACAAGCCACCAGATGTCTGCTTTAGTTTGGCTGGTTGTCAATATGGGGGGACTCCATGCCGTTTTTTAAAATTAATTATTTAACTAATTTTAAAAAACGACGTTGGAACCCCTCTGTTCTAGATAACCAGGCATGATAAAGCTGACAGCTGAGGGTTGCAGCCCGCATCTGTTAGTTTTACCTGAAAGGGTTATCAAAAATAGCTGCGATGCAACCCCATGTCATATATTTTATTATTATTTTATTTATAGCACAGGCTCCGGTTTATGAACACTCCCACCAGTGGCACAGATGTAGGCTGATGGGAGTGGTACTCTCACATCAGCTGACACTTGTGACAGGTGAAACATTTTTTTTTTACTTTTTTAGTGTGTAAAAGTAGCAAAACATAAAACTATATAAATCTGATATCACAATAATCATATTGTACAAATGAATCTAGGTGTCTCAGGCTGTCTACCCACATAAGCGTTTTTTTGCGTTGTTTAAGCGTTTTTTTCCATGGAAAAACGCTTTAAAAACACATACATTAAGCATCACATTCTTCTAATGCATTGTACAATTTTTGCGCACATGATGCGTTTTTTTCCACAAAAAAACGAATCGTGGTAAAAAACGCAGCATGTTCATTAATTTTGTGGAAAAAAACGCATTTCCAACTATATTCTATGAGAATGTGGATGCTCCGGAAAAAAACACATAAAAAAGCCGCAAAAAACGAGTGGAAAAAAACGCGTTTTTCCTGGGAAGGGGTCTGGTTTTTAGTCAGGAATTTTCTGCATACGTGGGCACATAGCCTTATAATTTTTACCAAACAGTTTGTTGTTGTAGCAGGTAGAATCCACTGTAATTACAGGGTGCGTTAATTCAGAAGTACAAGCTGGGCACAATGTATTACACATCCTTGTGTATATGTTCCCCTTCCTGGAATATATATATATATATATATATATATATATATATCTCCCATCCTGGTATTTATGTCCCTTATCTTTGGCTTTATCCTGATATTTATGTTCCTTTACTGGGCCCCATCCTGGAATAGATATATCCCATCCTGGTATATGTCCCGTATCCAGGTATATATCCCCCCTCCTGGTATGTATGTTCCCCATCTAGGTATATTTATTTCCCATTCTGGTATATACAGTGGTTACGGAAAGTATTCAGACCCCTTTAAATTTTTCATTCTTTATTTCATTGCAGCCATTTGGTAAATTCAAAAAAGTTCATCTTCTTCTCAATAAAAAATGAAATATCACATGGTCATAAGTATTCAGACCCTTTGCTCAGACACTCATATTTAAGTCACATTCTGTCTATTTCCTTGTGATCCACCTTGAGATGGTTCTACTCCTTCATTGGAGTCCAGCTGTGTTTAATTAAACTGATAGGACTTGATTTGTAAAGACACACACCTGTCTATATAAGACCCACAGCTCACAGTGCATGTCAGACAAATGAGAATCATGAGGTCAAAGGAACTGGCCAAGGAGCTCAGAGACAGAATTGTGGCAAGGCAAGGTTAAAGGTTAATGGTCTGTGTTGAGAAAAAAGGGCACAAAATTTCAGGAAAACAACATCTCTCCAACCAATAAGCATGATGGTAGATCAAACATGCTTAGGCATTGTGTTGCAGCTAATGGCATGGGGAACATTTCACAGCTAGAAGGAAGAATGGATTCAATGAAATTTCAACACATTCTTGATGCAAACATAACATCATCTGTAAAAAACCTGAAGCTGAAAAGAGGATGGCTTCTACAAATTGATAATAATCCTAAATACATGTCAAAAGCATATTTGAAAATCTGTGGCTAGACATTAAAATAACAAGACAACCCAGGACTCTAATAGAACTAGAAGAATTTTCCATGGAAGGAAGGATGAAAATCCCTGAAATAATAATTGAAAGACTCTTGTCTGGCTACAAAAAGCATTAACAAACTGTGATACTTTCAAAAGGAGGTGCTACCACATTCTAACCATTTAGGGTGCTTAAACTTTGGGTAAAGGGTGTTGTATCCTTAGGCCTCACCCTCCCTCATCATTACACAAATACATATCACCTGATCTGCTTCATCCAATAAGCATTCAAGTTTATACAGCACAGAATTGGAAAAGCTGCATAAAATGATGATATGAACAAAATACTCACTTTCCTAATGATTGTGCACATAGCGTACCTAGTATCAGTGTACATCACTATCTATGGTGTCTTGCTTTTACATGGTATGTGTAATATTTACACATCCTTAGTAGTGATTGACATCTAATTTTATGGTGCATTATTTACATATATTTGGTGAATTACCTAGTACTTTAGTGGTCATTTTCAAGCTGGCAGAGCAGAAGGGTGTTATCTTATGGATTCTCCTTAGCTTTAAAGGGAATCTGTCACCCATTTTTAGTGATATCATGTAAAGATATCATTCAATTCTGTGTCACATAAGGATTCTATTAGGACTTCTGATTCCCCCTGATCCCGCACCTTTGATGCATAAATACCTTTTTTATCTCGGTTGGGGATGTATAGAAATCACCGCGGTCCGGTCCGATGGGCGGGGCTTATTCACCTTCTCATCCCCCCTTCTCGCCTTGCTTATCATAATCTTCATCTGTGAATATCACAGATGCAGTAGTTTTTCCGCGCTGGCGCATCGAAAAGGCCTCCGGCGCTTGCGCAGTATGCTTTGCCCAGCAAAGCATATAATCGGTACTGCGCATGCGCCAGTATTTTTCAGCGCAGTCTATGCCCCGGAAGTCTTCACATGCGGGACACACTTCCGGGGCATAGACAACGCTGAAAAATACCAGCGCATGCGCAGTACCGATTATATGCTTTGCCTACAGTTGGGCAAAGCATACTGCGCAAGTGCCGGAGGCCTTTTAAATGCGCAAGCGCGGAAAAACTGCAGCATCTGTGATATTCACAGATGAAGATTATGTTCAGCAAGCCGAGGAGGGGGGGAGAAGGCGAATAAGCCACGCCCATCGGACCGGACCATATGATATCACTAAAAATGGGTGACAGAGTCCCTGTAATCATGTATTTTTTGAAATGTTTATCATCTTTTCTATTGGGGTCCTGTTTTTCAAAAAAGGTTTATATTTTATTGATGATCCTTGCAATATTTTCTTCTATTCTTAAACTCTTGCTACTCATATCATTTCATTGAATACTTGGTGAGTTAAACAATAGATATTTGTAGTGAGGTGTAATTTCCAAAATGGATCACTCAATTGATGTTTCCTGCTTTTTTGAAAGTTTACGGCATGAGCACACAGAGATTTTTAAGGAGTATTTTCAAGCGGGTCCACTCCACAAAATGTCTGATAAATTGCCCCATAAGAATTTGAAAGACTTCTTATTTATTTCTATTGAAGAACCAATATCGGTAGGAATAAAGAATCTCAAAGCCACTAACACAGAACATAAAAAAGGATAATTAATACATTGCATGACAAAAGTGATAGCGAGGATGAATAAAGCATAACTTTTATTAAAGATGAGTTAAAAACGCATAAACAGTACGAGTGTGTTTGAACACAATGGACACAAAATGCTCAAATGCTCGTATTGGTGTGTGAACCAATAGGGAAATCCCTATTTAAAATGACTGGTTACAAGATCATCTGATTATAATTATTATAAAATATATTTAATAATTAAATGCATATACTAAGGAAATTGAAATGCCAGAAAAAAATTAAAAAGAAATCCTTGGCGCAGTAGCCAAATCTGGCGACTCACCCACGAAACACATCCAATGCGCATTTCATAAATGCTTCATCAGTTATTTCTATTGTAAAGCCATTTTGCTGCTTACTTTTTTCAGTCTTTTGAGTTTTTTTGTTCCCCTTCAGTTTTTTTTTAAACACTTGGTGCATGACACATATTTGAAGCTATTACTGATGGAATCTATTCCAAGCTATGCAGTGTCCTGTCAAAAAAACTGTAAATAAAGAGTCAGGAAAAAAATATTCCATATCAAAGAAGGAGCAGTTCTTGAAACAGACTACGCTATGAAAAATGTGTTAATATGGACCGCCTCAAAAATCTCCAAAAATTTTCTGGAAAATCTATGCAGCAAATGGCGATACTTCCCTTCTAAGCCCTGTCATGTGTTCAAATAGTCGTTTCCAGGCACATATGCAGAATTGCATGTTTGCTAAAAATTGCATAACAAATTATGGGGTCTATTTTCTCTTATTATTACCCTTGGTGAAAATGAGAAATCAGGGGCTAAAGCAACATTTTAGTAGAAAATGCTTTTTATTTTTTAGCTTTATGGCCCGACTAATAGTATAAAATTAGGCAAAGTACCTGTGATTATTGATGAGCAAACTTCCTATGTGATACTCCCCAATCCTCTGGAATTCTGTGCCCCAACATGTCAGACTATCAACCACATTCGGATCCTTAAGCCGGAACCTGAAAACCCACCTCTTTAAGAAAGCTTACAGCCTGCAATGACCCCGCTACCTCCTCACCACTACTGGAGCTACCGCCTCACCAACAACGGAGCTGCTGCAACTCCCCAACCATCCTGTAGTATGTAAGCCTGCAAGGGCAGGGTCCTCTCCTCTCTGTGTCAGTCTGTTAGTGTTAGACTACTGTGATATCTGTAATTTGTATGCAGCCTCTTCTCATGTACAGCACCATGGAATTAATGGTGCTATATAAATAAATAATAATAATAGTCGGGTAGCACTTGAGTATGTGTGTGCTTGTATGTGCTCAGCACTCGAAGAGCATTGTCTGGTGCTTGGATGTAATGCTCAAATCCTGGCCTCACTTGTTTGGCGCCTGTTACATGGCCAATAAACAAGCGGGGATTGCCTGTCAGTCACTGTAATGCCATAGTCATCTTGGTAGTGACATTACTGTGATTTGCTGACTGCATTACCCCATCAGAGGTTATAAAAGGACAGGCTTCTATATGCTCAGCACACTGATGCCGTTACACAGCTCAGGGACAGTTCTGTGTGCACAGTTTCAGGAATAAGAGCCCTATAGTGCTGATACTACTGCTGAGCCACCATAGAAAGGTTCTTTTAAGGGGTAACCTTGTGCTTTGTCTTTTCAGTGCAATACATCCTGCATTTAGCCTAGGGACAGCTGCTGGAGCAGGGAGAGTGGCTGACTACAGCCACTAGGCAGGACTTAGGGCCTTGCAGTCCATTCCTAAATATATAGCTGCTGCAGTGACCAAATTTTTTGTGAAAAAGTTGACTGTATTGTCATCCATATGGTTTAATGTGCTTTGTGTTAAATTATGGTGGTTTTAAACTAAAGCAGAAACACTTTGCCTGCTGCAAATTACCAATTTTTGTTTGTGAAAAAATTGACTGTATTGTCATCCATACAGTTTAACTTGCATTCTGTTACATTACAGTGGTATTAATCTAAAAAAAAAAAATGTTTGCCTGGTGCAGGTGGACACACTTTTTTTAATTGACTGTATTGTAATCCACATAGTATAACTTGCTTTGTGTTAAATTACAGTGTTTTTAAACTAAAAAAATGTTTTGACTGCTATAGGTGGCCACATTGCTTTATAAATTGACTGTAGTGTCTGCTATAGGTGGCCACATTGTTTTTTTAAATTGACTGTGGTGTCATCCATACAGTTTAAACTTGCTTTGTGTTAAATTACGGTGGTTTTAAACTAAAAGAAACATGCTTTGCTTGCTGCAGATGATCTTTTTTTTATTAAAAGAAATTTAAATTTAAATTAAAAAAATGTGGTTTCCAGAGAACTAGCAATTAGAAAATGCGTAAGCTGTGAGGTAAGGGACAGGGAATTGGAAATGCTGATGATGGTGCTCGCAGGTGGGAAGCACATGTGGTAGGTGTGATTTTGCCTGTTGCTGGAGCACAAGAAACAGGCCCATCCACGACAAATAGCTTCCTGTCCCACTTTGCAGAGAGGCACAGGACACCACTTCTGAAGACTGAAGGTGGTCAGTTGGATAGCAGATAATGCGTCTAGCATGCTTACCAGCACCACCCAGTCTTTCACACAGTCCAGTCTCACCAGCTAAGAGTCTGGATCACTTAATCCTCATCCTGATCCTCCTTCCTCTCACTATGTGGAGTCCCAAGAGAAAGGTGATCCCACACTAGGACACTCTGAGGAGCACTTTACATCATCATTTCTTGATTGTGACCTCTTGCCCTGCAAGTTACAAGAGGGACGGAAGGACATGTTTTTTAGTGTTGCACAAAATTTAGAGCAACCACGGTCATAAAAAGATGATGGTGGCAAACAGAAAATTTTGTCTAAAGGGTGGATGATGAAGACTAGGGTGCGGTGGTGGAAGACGAGGTTTTGGATGGTGAAGTCACTGTCTCAGCCTGGCAAGCTTGCATGCAAAATGAGGACAGCAGTGCTGAGTGGGGAATCAACAGCACCAAACAGGCAGGAAGAGGCAGTGGGGTGACCAGAGGGAGAGGGCGGACAACTTTTCCGCAGAGCACTAACACTCATGAATTTCTGCATGAAAGAGTTAGGTGTTCTCCATTCTGGGACTTTTTTAAAGAGAGTTCTGAAACAGAAAAAGGTCATTTGCAACTTGTGCCATGCAAAGATCAACAGGGCACTGACCACTACAAACCTAACCAACATCGGCATGATCAGCCATATGTCTTCTAAGCACCTGATTTGGTGGGCTGAACACCTGAATCCCCAATTGGTGCCAGCGGGTGACACCACTGCCTCTTCTCCTGTGTTAGGTGCTTGCCAATACACTGTCCATGATGCTGGCACAGATGCCTCCAGCCCTGAACTTGTCATTGCACATTCTGAGGCACTATCGTCAGGCACTTCCAAATCCTTGTCACTGTACAGTGTTAAGCTGTCCCTAACCCAGACCTTGGAATGAAAGAGAAAGTTTCCTGCCACCTACCTACAGGTCCAAACACTAAATAGATACATATCCAGGCTGCTTGCTGTGGAAATTTTGCAGTTTAGGCTTGTGGACACGGAGAATTTTAACTGATTTATGGCAGTTTGACTGCGCGGCAAACACTGCCTTTGATCGGTGCTAAGATTATTACCACCATTCAGAAAGCTGTGGTTCTCTCACTGACAGATGACAGGGTGAGCCAGCATGACCAGCAGTAAAGGTTTAGCACCGGTCACTGAGGCATTGGCTGATGAAAGTCCTACTCCCATCATCCTGCTCCTGCTGTCGCTGAAAACAGCATGAGCAGGCGCCACTGATGGGAGTATTCATCAGTCAGCGTGTGCACTATAAATACATAAACTTAAAAAATGGCATGGGGTTTGTTCTATTTTTGCCAACCAGCATGCCAAAACTGACATCTGCAGGCTACAACATTCAGCTGTCAGCTTTATTGTGGCTGGTTATCAAGAATAAAGGGGTCCCTACGCCATTTTTTAAAATTATTTAAATAAATAATTAAGAAAAGAGCTTGGGGTTCCTCCATTCTTGATAACCAGCCAAGCTAAAGCAGGCAGCTGGGGCATGTTATTCTCAGGTTGGTAAGTGGTCATGAATATTAGCACCTCAGCGTAAAAATAATAGCCCGCAGCTGCCCCAAAAAAGCGCCAATTCTGGTGCATTGCCTGGCTCTTTCCAATTGCCCCGAGGATGTGCCAAGTGGGGTAACATTTGTGGGGCTTATGTCAGCTGTTTAATGGCGGTTGACATCAAGACCACAAGTTAGTAATGGAGAGGCGTCTATAAGGCGCCTCTGCATTATTAGCTTAATAGTAAGTTTTGAAATAAACACATAGCCAAAGTAATGTCCTTTATTTAAATAAACGACAGACTCCTTTTATTTGAAATAAAAATAAACAAATTTATACTCACCTTATGCCCATTCCGTTGAAGCCATTACCACCTGTAAAAAAACAAAAAATAATAAACAACAAAAATACTCACCCTACGCCTAATCCACCAATTAGGTGATTATTAGGTGAGTATAAACTTGTTTTTTATTTTTATCTAATATATAAAGCTCAATGTGTGTGTGTGTGTGTGTGTGTGTGTATGCTTGTATGTATATATGTGTGTATGTCCGGGATTGGCATCTGCATCGTCGCAGCGACAGCCACAAAATTTTGCAGTCACACATCTGGACCCCGAGAGCATCATAGACTATGTTGTGAGGCAAAATTTTAACCCTGCGCGTTCCAATTCACCAAACAATTTTGCCCCAGGTACATAATGGGGAAAAAGTGTATGTATGTATGTGTGTGTGGATGTCCGAGATTGGCATGTGCACTGTCACAGTTACAGCCATAAAATTTTGCACAGTCACACGTCTGGACCCCGAGAGCGTCATAGGCTATGTTGTGAGGCGAAATTTTAACCCCGCACGCTCCAATTCACCAAACAATTTTGCCTATTATTCTTATCATTTCTATGGTGTTATCGCCCTTCTGTAAAGCTGGAAATAACACAATTTATTACCGTGCCAACACAGACCACCCTCTGACACAGACTGCAGGGGGAGCCCAGTATCACACAGGATAGGATTAGATACACAGCTCAGCAGTCAGTATCACACAGGATAGGATTAGATACATAGCTCAGCAGTCAGTATCACACAGGAGAGGATTAGACACATCGCTCAGCAGTCAGTATCACACAGGATAGGATTAGATACATAGCTCAGCAGTCAGTATCACACAGGAGAGGATTAGACACATCGCTCAGCAGACAGTATCACACAGGATAGGATTAGACACAGCTCAGCACACAGTATCACACAGAATAGTATTAGATAGATGGCTCAGCAGACAGTATCACACAGAATAGGATTAGACACACGGCTCAGCAGTCAGTATCCCACAGGATAGGATTAGATACACAGCTCAGCAGTCAGTATCACACAGGATAGGATTAGATACACAGCTGAGCAGTCAGTAACACACATGATAGGATTAGGTACATGACTCAGCAGTCAGTATCACACAGGATAGGGTTAGATACACGGCTCAGCAGTCAGTATCACACAGGATAGGATTAGATACACGGCTGAGCAGTCAGTAACACACTATAGGATTAGATACACAGCTCAGCAGAAAATATCACACAGGAGAGGATTAGGTACACAGCTCAGCAGACATTATCACACCAGATAGGGTTAGATACACAGCTCAGAAACAGAATGTGCCAAAGGAGAGGACATTTTCATTCCAAGAATTCCACTCATTCCATCTGATTTCTTTTTTGATTTTAAACACCTCCAGTTTCCAGTTCAAACAGAATAGGATTAGATACATGGCTCAGCAGTCAGTATCACACAGGATAGGATTAGATACATGGCTCAGCAGTCAGTATCACACAGGATAGGATTAGATACACGGCTGAGCAGTCAGTAACACACATGATAGGATTAGGTACATGACTCACCAGTCAGTATCACACAGGATAGGGTTAGATACACGGCTCAGCAGTCAGTATCACACAGGATAGGATTAGATACACGGCTGAGCAGTCAGTAACACACAATAGGATTAGATACACAGCTCAGCAGAAAATATCACACAGGAGAGGATTAGGTACACAGCTCAGCAGACATTATCACACCGGATAGGGTTAGATACACAGCTCAGAAACAGAATGTGCCAAAGGAGAGGACATTTTCATTCCAAGAATTCCACTCATTCCATCTGATTTCTTTTTTGATTTTAAACACCTCCAGTTTCCAGTTCAAACAGAATAGGATTAGATACATGGCTCAGCAGTCAGTATCACACAGGATAGGATTAGATACACGGCTCAGCAGTCAGTATCACACAGGATAGGATTAGATACATGGCTGAGCAGTCAGTAATACACATGACAGGATTAGGTACACGACTCAGCAGTCAGTATCACACAGGATAGGCTTAGATACACGGCTGAGCAGTCAGTAACACACGATAGGATTAGATACGCAGCTCAGCAGAAAGTAACACACAGGAGAGGATTAGGTACACAGCTCAGCAGTCAGTATCACACAGGATAGGATTAGATACACGGCTGAGCAGTCAGTAACACACGATAGGATTAGATACACAGCTCAGCCGAAAGTATCACACAGGAGAGGATTAGGTACACAGCTCAGTAGACATTATCACACAGGATAGGGTTAGATACACAGCTCAGAAACAGGATGTGCCAAAGGAGAGGACATTTTCATTTCAAGAATTCCACTCATTCCATCTGATTTGTTTTTTGATTCCAGTTCAACTGCTTTTTGCAATGTCCATTAACAATGCTCAGGGACAGTCATTGAAAGTAGTAGGGATCGATTTGCAATCTCCATGCTTTTCTCATGGTCAACTTTACGTGATCTGTTCAAGAGTTGGAACTGCCAAAAATCTGCTCATCTTTGCACCGAAAGGAAAAACCAAAAATGTTGTTTATCAAAAGGCTCTTGAATGAGTTGAAAATAAAATGCTATCAATACTTGGGTAATCGTTTAGTTAATTTGTGTTGCAAATCTGTAGTGTTGAATATATGATGTGAAATGTTTTTATGTGCAATATAATCATTATAATTTGTTATAACTAACCACAGTTGGTTACTATGCCCAGGCAATGCCGGGCTCTTCAGGTAGTTTCAAATAAAAGGAGTCTGCGTCATTTATTTAAACTAAAGGACTTTATTCTAACTGTGTGTTTATTTCAAAACATACTATGGGGTTAGTAATGGATGTGTGTCATATACACGCTCCTCCATTACCAACTTGTGGGCTTGATGTCAATGCCATAAAACAGCTGACATCAACCCCGCAAATATTACCCCACTTTCCAACACCACAGGTCAAGTGGAAAGAGCCAGGCAAAGCATCAGAATTGGGGGGGCAGCTGCAGGCTACTATTTTTAAGCTGGGAGGTCTAATATTCATGGCCACTTACCAGCCCGAGAATACCAGAACCTAGCTGTCTGATTTAGCTTGGCTGGTTGTCAAATGATTTAAAAAATGGAATGGTAACCCCTCTATTCTTGATAAGCAGCCATGATAAAGCTGACAGCTGAGGGTTGCAGCCCCTAGCTGACAGTTTTGCCATGTTGGCTTTCAAAAATGGAAAAGACTCCACGTCATTTTTTGATATTATTTATTTATAGCGCAGTCACCGGCTGATGAATACTCTCATCAGCGGCACCTTCTATTGCCATTTTTAGTGATAGCAGGCTGATGAGAGTAGTACTCACATCAACTGACAATTCTGTGACCAGCTCACCGCAATGCTCTGACGGCAGCCCTCTCACCGTCAATAATGATTTTACCGCTGATCACACCGCCGCTGTTTGACAGCTTGGGAAACACCTGATGTTTGAGGTGCCGAACATGAACAGTAACACGGACTTCCTGGAGATGTTAGTGTTACAGGTGTTCAGTACGGACCACGAGGTTTACTGTTTAAGTTCACCCATCACTAGCTAAGACATGGTTTGAAGAGCATCCTGGCCAGTTTATCCCCAAATCACTCATGTTGTCAGATCTCTGCCACGACAAAGGGAAAGACCTGTCAATTAAATGAAGTGGAGCTGGGAGCAGCCCGCTAACGGTAGAAGACCAAGGCGGCACGAAACTAGTCTCATCTCTGTCTATGGTCCCCAGCCAGCTCTTCAAAATATGTTTTGTGTGTCTGGTGTTTCAGAGAAAATAATACCTAGCTGCAATCTTGCAACCAGCTTCTGATTTATACTACCTGTGATTTGAGCAGCATAACTCAAAAGTGACAGATACCAATTAAAATCATTTTACAGTCACAAGTTATTATAATACCAATCATTTTAGTAAAGCTGGTTGTATAATCCATATTATAATCTCTTGCTTACTAAATAAAGTTAAATCATGTCTGTTCTACATAATGGTGAATTTGTACTTGACACATATGCTGGCAATTAATGGATAACAGTATAATGTTAGCTTACTATGTGGTATTTAAACTTTAGCTTCAGGACAACTAAGATATACTATATATGTCAGTGATCCCAAATATGGATCTATTTTTTTTATCATTAATAGGCTTTTTGTGGGAATGACTAAATAGATTTATATGCAAATAATACCATGCAACTAAAGCAAAATATGTAGTTATGGAAAACAGATATATTTACTAAAGTCTTTGTAACAGACTTTATCTCTTTTGAAAAATAAAAAAAATATTGTGCTTTACATAGTGCTGATCAGTCACAGTTTTATATGATAAATCATTTTAGAATCAAATCATGTAATTTAGATAAATATGGAAATTTTCTTTTTGTTTATTTATTTGACATATCACTTTTTTAGTACTTTTGGTTTATAAATTGTCCAATATTATATTAAGGATCAGACAGTGTTCCCATCTTTTTTTTTATCACAAGAGTGCCCCAAATATTAAAACCCATATATATATATATATATATATATATATAGAGGGGTTAAAGTACCAGTCCATTATGTTAACATTGACTCACTATATTGGTGACCAGATAGTATAAATAATGATCCCAAACTGATGGTACTTAAAATAAAATATTATTTTTATTGATAAGACAAATTTAAAATATAGTGAAAAAGAAAAAGATAATCAATTCAATAGAAGAGGGACTCATGCCATGGGGAGTCATGAAATGAAAAGCCATGCATAAAGTAATTTTATATGTAACTAGCTGAAGAGCCCGGCGTTGCCCAGGCATAGTAACTAATTATGGTTAGTTATAACAAATTATAATGATTATATCTATATATATATATAAAGCTGAGTGTAGAGCCTCGCCAATGATCCCTTTAATAGAAGCCTGGGGACAGAATCAGAGCTCTGAGGGATTTGCTCTAACTTCCATACCGGAGATCCCTTTAAGAGACCCTGGGGTCAGAACCACAGAGCTGAGTGGAACAGTCCTAACTTCCATACCAAGGATCCCGTTAAGAGAGGCCTGGGGTCAAAACCAAAGTGCTGGATGCATTTGCCCTGACTTCCATACCAATGATCCCTTTAATAGAAGCCTGGAGTCAGAATCAGAGCGCTGAGTAATTTGTCCTAACTTCCATACCGGAGATCTCTTTAAGAGGGAAGATGTGCCTATGGAATGGAGGATGTGTGATGGGTATATGGGCAGGGGAGGGGGTGACTAATTTCTGTCATGTGCTCTCTGCTCCTTTCTGGGGGCAGACAATGGCTGGGAGAGTATGTTCCCATGGATGCTAGATTTCTCCCACCCAGTCAGTGTCTGCAGAGGTATTGTGGAGTGGGAAAACTGTTGCTCATAGCAACCAATCAAGCTCAGCTTCTTTTAAACAGCTCTGGTGAAATGAAAGATGCTTAGTGATTGGTTGCAAGGAAAACTGTTGCTCATAGCAACCAATCACAGCTCAGCTTCTTTTAAACAGCTCTGGTGACATGAAAGATGCTTCGTGATTGGTTGGTGATACACACATACTTTCAATTTTATATACAGTGGGGCAAAAAAGTATTTAGTCAGTCAGCAATAGTGCAAGTTCCACCACTTAAAAAGATGAGAGGCGTCTGTAATTTACATCATAGGTAGACCTCAACTATGGGAGACAAACTGAGAAAAAAAAATCCAGAAAATCACATTGTCTGTTTTTTTTTCATTTTATTTGCATATTATGGTGGAAAATAAGTATTTGGTCAGAAACAAGCAATCAAGATTTCTGGCTCTCACAGACCTGTAACTTCTTCTTTAAGAGTCTCCTCTTTCCTCCACTCATTACCTGTAGTAATGGCACCTGTTTAAACTTGTTATCAGTATAAAAAGACACCTGTGCACACCCTCAAACAGTCTGACTCCAAACTCCACTATGGTGAAGACCAAAGAGCTGTCAAAGGACACCAGAAACAAAATTGTAGCCCTGCACCAGGCTGGGAAGACTGAATCTGCAATAGCCAACCAGCTTGGAGTGAAGAAATCAACTGTGGGAGCAATAATTAGAAAATGGAAGACATACAAGACCACTGATAATCTCCCTCGATCTGGTGCTCCACGCAAAATCCCACCCCGTGGGGTCAGAATGATCACAAGAACGGTGAGCAAAAATCCCAGAACCACGCGAGGGGACCTAGTGAATGAACTGCAGAGAGCTGGGACCAATGTAACAAGGCCTACCATAAGTAACACACTACGCCACCATGGACTCAGATCCTGCAGTGCCAGACGTGTCCCACTGCTTAAGCCTGTACATGTCCGGGCCCGTCTGAAGTTTGCTAGAGAGCATTTGGATGATCCAGAGGAGTTTTGGGAGAATGTCCTATGGTCTGATGAAACAAACTGGAACGGTTTGGTAGAAACACAACTTGTCGTGTTTGGAGGAAAAAGAATACTGAGTTGCATCCATCAAACACCATACCTACTGTAAAGCATGGTGGTGGAAACATCATGCTTTGGGGCTGCTTCTCTGCAAAGGGGCCAGGACGACTGATCTGGGTACATGAAAGAATGAATGGGGCCATGTATCATGAGGTTTTGAGTGCAAACCTCCTTCCATCAGCAAGGGCATTGAATATGAAACGTGGCTGGGTCTTTCAACATGACAATGATCCAAAGCACACCGCCAGGGCAACGAAGGAGTGGCTTCGTAAGAAGCATTTCAAGGTCCTGGAGTGGCCTAGCCAGTCTCCAGATCTCAACCCTATAGAAAACCTTTGGAGGGAGTTGAAAGTCCGTGTTGCCAAGCGAAAAGCCAAAAACATCACTGCTCTAGAGGAGATCTGCATGGAGGAATGGGCCAACATACCAACAACAGTGTGTGGCAACCTTGTGAAGACTTACAGAAAACGTTTGACCTCTGTCATTGCCAACAAAGGATATATCACAAAGTATTGAGATGAAATTTTGTTTCTGACCAAATACTTATTTTCCACCATAATATGCAAATAAAATGAAAAAAAAAACAGACAATGTGATTTTCTGGATTTTTTTTTCTCAGTTTGTCTCCCATAGTTGAGGTCTACCTATGATGTAAATTACAGACGCCTTTCATCTTTTTAAGTGGTGGAACTTGCACTATTGCTGACTAAATACTTTTTTGCCCCACTGTATATAGATTCTTACCATGGAGAAGCAATATCTGTTAACAAGTAGAGCACAGGGCATATAAGCATCAGTTGGAATGCAACATTTGCCAATTAAACATACACAATTATTGTTGTGACCGATAGTCACTTTACAATCCATTATTATCTAATTACATTGATAAGTTGCTGATAGTATGCGATTGTCCTGCTGTAAACTAAATTCTACACTACCCTTGTGTTTGGTGACTATGCACAGATACAGTGGGGAAAAAAAGTATTTAGTCAGTCAGCAATAGTGCAAGTTCCACCACTTAAAAAGATGAGAGGCATCTGTAATTTACATCATAGGTAGACCTCAACTATGGGAGACAAACTGAGAAAAAAAAATCCAGAAAATCACATTGTCTGTTTTTTTTTTCATTTTATTTGCATATTATGGTGGAAAATAAGTATTTGGTCAGAAACAAAATTTCATCTCAATACTTTGTGATATATCCTTTGTTGGCAATGACAGAGGTCAAACGTTTTCTGTAAGTCTTCACAAGGTTGCCACTCACTGTTGTTGGTATGTTAGCCTGCATGCAGATCTCCTCTAGAGCAGTGATGTTTTTGGCTTTTCGCTTGGCAACACGGACTTTCAACTCCCTCCAAAGGTTTTCTATAGGGTTGAGATCTGGAGACTGGCTAGGCCACTCCAGGACCTTGAAATGCTTCTTACGAAGCCACTCCTTCGTTGCCCTGGCGGTGTGCTTTGGATCATTGTCATGTTGAAAGACCCAGCCACGTTTCATCTTCAATGCCCTTGCTGATGGAAGGAGGTTTGCACTCAAAATCTCACGATACATGGCCCCATTCATTCTTTCATGTACCCGGATCAGTCGTCCTGGCCCCTTTGCAGAGAAACAGCCCCAAAGCATGATGTTTCCACCACCATGCTTTACAGTAGGTATGGTGTTTGATGGATGCAACTCAGTATTCTTTTTCCTCCAAACACGACAAGTTGTGTTTCTACCAAACAGTTCCAGTTTGGTTTCATCAGACCATAGGACATTCTCCCAAAACTCCTCTGGATCATCCAAATGCTCTCTAGCAAACTTCAGACGGGCCCGGACATGTACAGGCTTAAGCAGTGGGACACGTCTGGCACTGCAGGATCTGAGTCCATGGTGGCGTAGTGTGTTACTTATGGTAGGCCTTGTTACATTGGTCCCAGCTCTCTGCAGTTCATTCACTAGGTCCCCCCGCGTGGTTCTGGGATTTTTGCTCACCGTTCTTGTGATCATTCTGACCCCATGGGGGGGAATTTTGCGTGGAGCACCAGATCGAGGGAGATTATCAGTGGTCTTGTATGTCTTCCATTTTCTAATTATTGCTCCCACAGTTGATTTCTTCACTCCAAGCTGGTTGGTTATTGCAGATTCAGTCTTCCCAGCCTGGTGCAGGGCTACAATTTTGTTTCTGGTGTCCTTTGACAGCTCTTTGGTCTTCACCATAGTGGAGTTTGGAGTCAGACTGTTTGAGGGTGTGCACAGGTGTCTTTTTATACTGATAACAAGTTTAAACAGGTGCCATTACTACAGGTAATGAGTGGAGGAAAGATGAGACTCTTAAAGAAGAAGTTACAGGTCTGTGAGAGCCAGAAATCTTGATTGCTTGTTTCTGACCAAATACTTATTTTCCACCATAATATGCAAATAAAATGAAAAAAAAACAGACAATGTGATTTTCTGGATTTTTTTTTCTCAGTTTATCTCCGATAGTTGAGGTCTACCTATGATGTAAATTACAGATGCCTCTCATCTTTTTAAGTGGTGGAACTTGCACTATTGCTGACTGACTAAATACTTTTTTTCCCACTGTATAACCAATAATGGAATAGGTAGTAAGCATGTATTACCTGTGGCTGGCAATGTGAGAATCCCCTGGCATCCCTCTGCCTTGACGTGCGTTTTGCAGTGCTTCTTCCATGATTAAGACCCTCATGGGTCGAAACACGCTGGTTGCGCTTTGTACCTGGGACCCTGTCCACATGTCTTATTATGAATTTTGATTTTTTATTATGATATAAATAAATTGGAATTTTACCCAAGTCTTCACTCTAGAATTCACTTCCTTCTCCTTTTTTCTATCGGGGGTTAATGTCAGCTTTTCCCCCCCGGTGGCCGCTGGTGTAATTACATTGCTGCTGAGTTTGCTGATACAGGTGGAGACCATTCCCACCATCATTTTAAAGGTCACCTGATGCATCAGCTGACTGTTGGTGATACAGGTCCTTTTGCTTACCAACCATGCTGAAGACAGGAGGTTGCTAGTGCAGTGGTGCTTCAGTTGAATGCTGTTATCTGGTGCCTTACTCTGCTGTGCGGTGCTTTGCAGCAGAAAAAGCTAAGTGCTGTTTTGTGTTTCCTATTCCTTGTGGTGTTTGTCTTACCTTACCTTGTGTTGTCTTAGTGCAGTGGTGGTACCAGTGTCCTCACTTGCCAATTCCCTACTTAGGGATAGATGCAGGGCAAGTGAGGGCTTGGTATCCTGCTCGGCAATGGGTTGAAAGAACCTGTATAAGGACGTTAGTAAGATCAGGGCACTTCCTCAGGTAAGTGCAGGTGTCCATTTTTTCCATTCCCTATCGCAGGGCCCACCGTTGTTAAAGTTTCCCTGGTGTCCCTTGGTGTGTTTTTTGTTTTACCATCTAGTGACCGACCAATCGTGAGGTCGTGTCACACTGAGCCAGTCACTCCATGACAGATATATACTGTAGATCATAAGTTCTATATCTCCACATATCTTATTTTATACTAGCTATGGCTAGCAAACAAAATTAGGCATTTCTTTTAATTTTTGAATTTGACAGCTTCATGGATTTTTCAAAAAACAAAGTTGCAATACTACCAAGCCTCTAATTGCCCAGGAAAAATGAATAACACTCAATGAGCCTTTTAATGCAAACATTGCCTTAATGATTTCAACTTACCTAGCTAGGTTAAAATAAATGGTTACTAACAGCCTTTTTAACACTGCAAAATCAGACATTTTAGGCTACTTATATTGTAAAAATGGTACAAACATGATATCCTTTCTTAGGCAGATGCCTGCCTTGCTGGTGTTTCTACATGGTTGGTGCAAATGTAAAACACTGTGGTGAAAAATTACCCCTGTTGAGGAGTAGCAAGACTAGATAAGAGCTTTTTTCTTAGCATAAAAAAAGAAGCAACTGCTTTTTCACAAGCCATCCAAAAATTATCCCATATAAGGAGCACAAACAGTATAGCTGTTTTGAAAGTAAAGAAGTAATGGCTTCTCAACTAGGAATAAACTATCCATACAGAGGTCTTTAAGCCAACTGGTTAACCATTTAATATGCGACATACCAACACGGTGGAATTCCGTTCTTCACAAGTTGCACTTGAGTCTTGGTGCAGTATGTCCTTTTACATAGCCTGGGCCAATGCAATATGGATGTGGTGCAAATCATGCTTGTGGAGTGGGCACAGATGAAGGACCTCTGTACCCTTCTACACATTTTTGAAATGGCTACTAAGGTGGTTAGCGCTCTACATGCTGGAGCACACTTTGAATAGTCTGTGAGAGGAGGGGGTGATCCTAGAGGAAGAGGTGGAAGCACATGAGGCTGTAGAAGTTATAACAATACCTCTAAGTTCCGGAACGGTGCCATGGTAAGGTGCATTACAGAGATCGATTGGGAGTCATGGTACCAGACAAACTGTTAATTTAAAAATGTTGGAGCTGAGGAACAAATGGAGGAGGACGGGGAGGAATAGGTGATTGGCTCGCAACATTAAGGAGTTGAAGAGGATAATGATACCCTCATGGAAGGACTTGACACATGAGAGCCTTCTTGCTGCACTATCTGCAACATGATGCCCATATTCTTAGGATTAGAAATAGTGCTCACGACTGGGTTGCCACTCTGTTAGATCCATGGTACAAGAGTAAATTTTGTCAGATGCTTCTCCCATGGAAAGGGATATGCGTACGCTGGCGTATCGAAACATACTTATGGAAAATCTTAAGTGTGGTTTTCCGCAAGACAGTAATGAGGCACACAGTGTTCATCGCAGTTATATAGACTTCCAACCTAGGGAATGTTGAGTCGTCAATGCAAAATCTTTAGCAGCAGCAGTATAAGTGGCATAAACAATTTCTGTGAGTTGGTTCACATATTTTTATACCAGCCCAAATACCAGCAGAACAGAGTACGAGTCTGACACGTTGTGAACAACTGGAGAGGATGGTGCAGGAGTATCTCGAGCTCAATATCAATGCCATCGGGGGGGTTAGACCCTTTGCATTTTGGTTTTTCAAAAATGGAAGAGGGGCCTGAGCTCCCCTGTCACACCTGGGAGGTTTTGTAAAGCCTGGCAGCCAGAGTTCTTCAACTCTGCTGGAGGTATCCTGTTGCATAAACGCATCCAGCTGTCTCTTGAAAGTCTAGACTGCCTAACTTTGAGCAAGATAAACAAGTCATGGATTTCCAATGTCTTTGGCACCTCAGTCACAGACTAAGAAAACTAGGTGATTGCAATGGGTTGGGTGGTGGAACTACTGTTCCAGGCCCCAAGGAAAGCCTGGAGGGGTGTAACTAGGAGCCTCACCCAATCCGACCTCGGATACATGGTGGCATACAATACCATAATCCCAGGAGACACAAAGGAGGTGGACCAGGTGCTACACCAGGACTGGACTTGGGTAGATGGCATCTGACTCCATTGGGACTGGTAGCTGGGCAGCCAGAAGGAAGGTTCGGTGGATGCAGGCAGGCACTGCAAGAACACAGGGACCATGGATGCAGATGGGACCGGCTGATGTAAACATGATCACTGGCAGGTGTGACTGAACCATCTAACGTAGAGATGGGCACTGCAAGTGAAGGCTGGACCGAAAGATAGACAAGCACGCTGGCAAAGTTGATAAACAGGCTGGCAGGCACAGCTGAGACAAAGTCCGGCAGGCAGGGCAGATAGGTAGGCTGGCAGGCACAGCTAATAGGCAGGCAGGTATACAGGAAAATGAGCACTAGGACCTGAGAAGTTTAAGACACTGGTACAGTGCACATGCCCTAAGTACAGTGCCCAGAGATCTGTGAGCAGTGCGCAGACCTATATCAGCCTCAGGAGGACGAAGAAAGGGCACACAGCTGCAGCGGTGAGAGCATTGGCATCTCTGCCAGGGAAGAAGGTGAAGAGACACCGTCATTATAGCAATGGTGTAGTTTTTAGTGTGTTGCATTGATCACCCGTTATTTCATTCTGTGACCTATGCTGTGGCTTTTGTGCCTGCTGTTGCTACTGCTGCTGTTTGATGATTTTTTTTAAATGTGGAGACTCCAATTTGGTTGACTGTAGTGGAAGGGGTGTCAGAGCCCCACAATAATATTTCTACTCTGGGGAAATTGATGCCACTTTAGTGGTGTGTGGCAATAATTTTTGGAAATGTTTGGACTCCAAGTTGAGTCTGCTTCATGTGTGTTGGCTGTAGCAGAAGGACTCCCAGACTGTCAGTCACACACTGCAGATGGTAGTCAGGAGGGATGGCGTTTGGTGGGGAATTGAGAATTTTCCATTCTACAACACGCCAGTTAATGTTCAGAGTCTTTTTCCTGGTTGGTCTAACCTCCTCCCCACTGGCCTAGGGTTGCGACCACATTTGTCTCCTCTTCAGGGATTCCCTTGGTTGGGATTGGAAATGGGACTAGCTCCATTGGAGTGTGCTTATTCTCCTCCGGGAGCTTTGTTTCCACCACAGCTCCCTGTGAGTTCCTTTCTCCCAGAGCCAAGGGAGTCTCACCTTCCGGCATTGGACTCCAGCACAATACCTTGAGCTCGTGTATCAGGAGACCTATGTCCGGCTGCAGTGTAGTTGTCCACTGAATCATCATTGGTGGCAGAGGTGCTGTTCTATGAGCGGTGCCCTTCGTCCGGTGACGCACTGCTGCAGCCCCAAGGGTGATAATTTCTGGCATCTCTTCCTCCTCAATTATGTCCTTCCTCACTCACCACGTGCAGAAAGTAAAATAGTGTTAGTTGTCTTCTGGTGATGTACAGCTCCACCTCCTCTTGGGCTGAACCCCTCATGCAACCGACGTGTTACATTACAATCCCAGTGGCTCCACCTTTAGCCACACCTCTTTCCATTGCCATCTTCCACTCGATGGGCCACGCCTTCTCCTGAACGTATCTCTCATTCCAGGTTGTAATCTGGTTGCTGAGCCCATCCTTCTTCGGTCCAATATTCATAGGCGCTGTCCATGGCCACAATAAGCGGTTCTTCTACTTCTCTTCACCAATGCTGTCACCATCTTGGAATCCATACTTCTGATCGCAATCTTGGGCCACACGTCTTCCAGCACTCTTTTATCTGTACCATGGGTCGGCTTTCCCCATTTTCTTCATGAGAGGAATTCGCATCCTGCTGACTATGCGAAATGAATTGTGTCCAAGTGAGGTAGTCATGGGTGAGATGCTGCTCCTACTCACTCTGGCAACTCTCTGTTCCCACTCCCTAAACTGGGCCGGCTGTTACAGTTAACCTTGCCCAGGCTAGACTGGAGCCCAAGTGGGTGCTACCCTTGACAACATACATAAATATAAAATACAATAAACCCCTTAGAATGTCAGTGAGCAGACCATCAGCTCCACCAGTCCTACGCTACTTCCAATAGGTGGCACTAGAGTTCTAGTATTCTTCCTCTCTGAAGAGGAAATTTGCATGAAGAAAAAACACTGGACAATTAAACATTTTAAAAAGCACATTTAAAAATCCAATCTGACCAAATTTTGTATTTCACCTTTTTCCTCACATTCCAAAAAAAAATAAGAGATCAACTGGCATCATGTAAAATTTTCTATAGTGTATGAAAATAAAATAGGGAATATAGATTGTGTGCACCATTGGTTAACAAACTAATGTCACACTGGGGTGGCAAGGACCCACCAGTAACATTGTCTCCAGAGGCCCATTGTTCAGCTACATGCAAATATTACCTGACCCACATTCCCATTTGCATTTAAGGCTATGTTTATATGTCCAGCAGTGATCCATTAGAATGGATCCAGCAGCAATCAGTTGGCGAAAAAGTTGTGCAGACACAACTTTTTAGTCCTTTTTTAAATAACTGATCTCTCTGCTGGATCCGTTTTTATTTTGCATTAAAGTCTATGGAAAACAGATACGTTAATTAGTCATCAATTTTTGTTTCATTCGTAACAGATCCGTTATTTGCTTATTGGATATCTGGGGTAACCTGCAGGTTAATAGTAATATTAAACTGCCTGGCCTCTGTACTGAAAGGGTAGTACCCGGGAGAAAAATTTACTTTAATTCTCACAGGAACCACCAGCTTTCAGTCATGCATGTGTGCCCAGAGCAATGACAGTCACCACTCACAGCACTGAGAGCAGGGACTGTAAGCATTTTACCAGCACTGATTGACAGCTAGCTCAGAGTCAACTGTCAATCATTGTTTGAGCATGATTACAGCCACCATTCTCAGTTCTGTGACCGATGATTACAATTTCTCCCGGAAGACTTGCATAACTAAAAGCCGGCATGAGAAATAAAGTTAATTTTCTCCCTAGTGCCACTTTCAGTGCAGCATCCGGGCACCTTCATAATGCTATTACCCTCTAAATTAACTTGATATCTTTCAAGATGATAACGTTAACTTATCAGACATTACAGGTTTTCTTTAAGAGATTATAATAAAGCATAGAAAACTGTGCAGAAAGTGCTTTCTGAACTGCACCAGAGACGACGCATAGAAAAGAGTGATGCGGCTTCAGTGGGGAAAAAAAGCTATATTTTTCAAATTTTATAAACTTCTTTAAGAAAGAAATTTCATCAGCAGATACTAAGTAGAAACACTAGACAGACATCTAAAAACTTGTGTTTTTTTGAAAAAAATCAATGAGTTTATTGTATATTTTTTTCTATATTTTTTTCATCGTATATACAATTTCAGTTACGTTCGTCAGCTTAGTCAGTGCAGTCATGCCTTTTTATTATAAATACATGATCGCTTAGCTTTTTATTTTCTTCCAGACTGTGACAAATGTAGCATTTCGGAGTTAGAAAAGCCTTCAAAAACACTTCAAAACTGTTAGATCAGCAACAGAAGATTAGAGTATACAACACACTTTGAGGTTTCATAGCACACATGTGGGCAGCATATAAAAGGAGCAGACTCAAAAGTTCAATACGAGGACACCATCCAGACCTTAATGCCTTTCATTGAAGCAGACCTGCTGCTGTAATTTGCCATTTTTAAACAAATGTGTCTTGTAGAGTTTCTTGTCAGTTTTTATAGTTGAAATATTGACCATATTCTATAAAGGAAAGGCACTGAGAAAGCCCCACTAACTGCTGAAGTCTTGTCGGAAGCCATGTGCAATGAGATATTTGTTGACATAGTCTTACAAATTTCCAAGCGGTGACATCATTATTTCCTCCCCATTTGAAGTGTCACCAGCTCATAATCTGGATGTTGAAAGCCTCTGGGAGCAGCTCCCACTTTTTTCTGTTTAGAAATGTAACCGTCTTTATTTATAGCTAAGTAATGGTGAATGTGGCTTAAAAGGGCTCCGATTATTATGATTCCTGCAAAAACCACTAAAAAGAGTCTTAATCCGTCCATAAAAGCTTTTTTTTTTTTTTTGCTGTCTTGCATATTTTTCCTTTGTATTATACTATTATCACTAAAATCAACAGACCTAGTCTTGGGTTCCTAAATGTATATACAGTATATGTACTAACTATACTGGTACGACAAATATAGCAAGTTTGGTGAAGATGGTGGAGGTGGCTTACAACTTCTATCAACTCCAAGAAATGGCAGTCTGAGTTTTTGGTCACTGCTGAGTGTGAGGAGCATTGCAGAGTCTTACAGCCTTTCACCTTATATCAATTTGTCTCCCGTCACTATATACTGTATTTTCCGACATGACTGATACCCTTAATGCAGCAAGATATCTTGATGCAGGAAGCGCGACACCCAACTTGACACGTTCAATGGCTTCTGCTGTGTTAAATGTCAAGTAACAGTTTTCTGCATGAAGAGGTTTTTTTGTATTATAGTATAATTATTGCAGTTTAAAAAGATTTAACATGACTTGAAAAACTTTGAGGGTATGTGCACATGCTGCGGATTCTGCTGCTGATCCGCAGCGGATTTGGCCCTGCGGATCCTCAGCAGTTCTGCAGACAGTGTACAGTACCATGTAAGTCTATGGAATTTACAATCCGCTGTGCACATGCTGCTGTTTTTTCACTGTGGAAAAGCTGCATTTTGAAATCCGCAGAAAGATCTGACATGTCAATTCTTTCTGCCGATTCCGCTGCAGTTTGACACCTATTCCATTCTCCAGGTGTCAAACCACAGGGGAAAACCGCTGGCCAATCAGCAGGAAAACCGCAGGTCACTTTACCTGCGGTTTTAGGGTGTGTGCACACGTTGTGGTTTTTGCTGCGGATCCGCAGCGGTTTTGGTCCTGCGGATCCGCAGCATTTTCCATGCGGTTTACAGTACCATGTAAACCTACGGAAAACCAAATCCGCTGTGCACATGCTGCACAGATTTGCTGCGGTTTATTTTCCGCAGCATGTCACTTCTTTTTTTGCGGAACCGCAGCTGCAGTTTTCGATCTGGGAACAATGAACATACAAAAATCTCTCTCTCTCAAAGAAAAATACTAACTTTCAAATTGGAAAAACAAAGTAATTATATTAAAGTAAAAAATTCTTAATTGTTCCACTGCATTCCAGTGTGACAATTAGACCACAGTGAATATGCATCATGCCATATTCATATGTCTCATATTTGATATCGGCTGAATTTTCATCCATACTGTGGTATGTACAGGTTTGGGGCCCCCTGGTCAAAAATAATATTATACAGTTAATAATATATAAAGAAAAGTTTATCAGCTCACCTTTGAATTGTCCACAAGAGGTGCAGATATCCAAGCCCACATGTAAAATGAATCCATAATTATTCAACACATCTTCTTGATTTTAAAAAACTTTTTCTTTATTCTTTTCCTCTAAAAAACATTCTTAGAGATCAAGACAGAAAGGGATAGCTAGTCCCACATGAGCATAAAACTTTTACACATTTCGACCCATGTATAGGTCTTAATCAAGATGATGATTGGCTCCCGACACCATCATTGATTGTGAATACTTCACACTAGACCTTGGAAATCAAGGTCCCAGAGTCTGGAGGAAAGGTGGAGAGAAAGACAATCCAAGCTGCTTGAGGTCTAGTGTGAAGTTTCCACTATCAGTGATGGTTTGGGGAGCCATGTTATCTGCTGATGTAGGTCCACTGAGTTTCATCAAGACCAAAGTCAGCGCAGCTGTCTACCAGGAAATTTTAGAGCACTTCATACTTGCCTCTGCCAACAAGCTTTTTGGAGATGGAAATTTCATTCTCCAGCCGGACTTGGCACCTGTCCACAATGCCAAAAGTTCCAATACTTGGTCTAAAAACAACAGTATCACTGTGCTTGATTGTCCAGCAAACTCACCTGACCTTAACCTCATAGAGAATCCATGGGGTATTGCAAAGAGGAAGATGAGAGGCACCAGACCCAACAATGCAGATGAGCTGAAGGCTGCTATCAAAGCAACCTGGACTTCCATAACACCTCAATAGTGCCACAGGCTGATCGCCTCCATGCTACCCTGCATTGATGCAGTAATTGATGCCCAAAGAGCCCCGACCAAGTATTGAGTGCATTTACTGAACATACATTTCAGTAGGCCAACATTTTGGATTTTAAAATCATTTTTCAAGCTGGTGTTATAAAGTATTCCAGTTTACTGAGATAATGACTTTTCGGTTTTTATTGGCTGTAAGCCATAATCAAAAACATTATCAGAAATAAACGTGACGCCCCAGAGTCCGATTGTCACATTGACATTTCCTCCCTCTAAGAGGTGAAGTCATGCTTGGAGGCAGAAGGGGACCCCCATGCCAGGTACCATAGATTAAATCACAATTCCTGCTGCAGGTCAGAAAAGGGAGCTGCCTTATAAATTCTGGCCAGCAGAGGGGGTTGGTGAGTCAGCTAGAAGTGAGCTGAGGGGATTGTCATGGAAACGAGAGCAGCTGTGAGCTGTGAGGAGAAATGACAAGACAGTTAAACGTGAGGTAAAAAGATCTTTCTGGAAGATCCAGTCAGCTCATGAAGGGGAGCTGATCTGCAAAGAGGGAAAGGACACGAGCAGAGACGGAGAGGCTCTGGGGAAGCTAAAAAACTTCATATAGCAGACCCCTGAGCAAAGCGCTAATAGAGAGAAAAGGGACACCAGAGTCCTTGGTGGTCAGGAGCTGTATGTCCTGACCACTGAATCTGAAAGTACCAGGGATTGTAAATTCCTGTGCGACATTGAGCACCTGAGGGCACGGCAGCAGATAGAGAGCCCGGGGCTGACGGTGAAAAGGACGGTACCCGTGGAATAGGCTTACGCTGACAGCCGTACTGGTTAGAGAAATCAGCACGCAATTGAGGGTCGCAGCTTAGTTATAAACAGTGGAGACCCACACACAAAGCACAGAAGGAGGGTCCAAAATCCCCACCTGGCAAGGTGGATGCCCTGAATGCCTCCAGGCGAGCCGCACTCATTCCATCACCTGTATGTGGTACTCCAGATTGCAACCAATTGCCAGTAAAAGGTAAAGAAACTGCACCTCTCTGTGTCCTCCTCTCATTTCTCTGCACCCCAACGTTCACAGCCATTTTGACTATTATTCTAACATCTTTGCTCTGGGACTATTGATCTACCTGTGGAGAGCTATTTTCACCTCAGCTGCAACACACCAACAGTCTCAGGGGAACAACACCGCAGCACTGGTCACCTCTGACAAGAATACCACAGATGGCGTCACGTATTTAATCATCTATAAACTTTATCTTAATTTTTACCACACTTCAACATCTCAAACAACTTTTCCCCATTCCCTATCATCATTGCTATTTAATGGACACCCCAGGGCCATGGACCGGATTGCCGCCGCCGTGACACTGTCCCCCGTTGAAGTCGACGGGCCCATTACCGAGTACCCCACAGTCCTGCTCACCGCGCGCGCCCTCTCACGCCCTCAGGCCGCGCGCACCCGGGCGCTCCATAAACACTTGTAATGACTCTATATATGATTTTCACTTTTTGTATTGAAGATCTGAAATAAATTAACTTTTTGAGGATATTCTAATTTTGTGAGATGTACCTGTACATACCCGAGTATAAGCCAAGATTTTCAGCACATTTTTTTGTGCTGAAAATGCCCCCGTCGGCTTATACTCAAGTCATTGTCCTAGAAGACGGCAGGGGAGGGGGAGCGGCGGAGCAGTGGGTCACAGGACGCAGGAGCAGGCTGCGACTAAAGCCTGTGCCCCCTGCTAAAGAGAAATGAATACTCACTGCACTTGCAGTGAATATTCATTTCTCTTATAGTGCGCACAATGTCAACCGTGGTCACCGGCTTCCAGCAGCTGCCGGGCTATCACGGGTGCATGCTACTTAAGAGACATGAATATACGCTCCCATAGGCATGCATTGGAGTGCATATTCATTACCTTAAAGAGAGTGGACACATGATTGCCCAGCCGCTGGAGCTGTGAGCAAGAAGCTGCGAAGGCACGCAAGGAAGGTAAGTAGGATTTTTTATTTTTTTTATGCTTTTCTTATAGGGGCCATGCATACAAGGATAGGGATGAGGAACCATGCATACAAGGATAGGGATGAGGAACCATGTATACAAGGATAAGGATGGGGAACCATGCAGTCAAGGATGGGTATAAGTAGCCATTCAGACAAGGATGGGAATAAGGAGCCATGCAGGCAAGGATCAGGATAAGGTGTCATGCAGACAAGGATGGGGATAAGGTGCCATGCAGACAAGGATGGGGATGAGCAGCCATGCAAGCAAAGATGAGGATAAGGAGCCATGCAAACAAGGATGGGGATAAGGAGCCATGCAGACAAGGATGGAGATAAGGAGCCATGCAGACAAGGATGGGGATAAGGAGCCATGCATACAAGGATGGGGATAAGGAGCCATGGTGACAAGGATGGGAATAAGGAGTCATGCAAACAATGATGGGGATGAGGAACCATGCATACCAGGATAGGGATTAAGGGACAATGCATACCCAGCTTATACTCGAGTCAATAAGTTTTCCCAGTTTTCCGTGGCAAAATTAGGTGTCTCGTCTTCTACGCGGGTCGGCTCATACACGAGTATATACGGTATATATATATATATACTGTATATCGTATATACTCATGTATGATCATCGTTAGGAAAGGCCAGGTGATGCAAATTTCCCAGCCTTATAAAAACCCAACCTCCTCTAACCTTGAGCCAAAAAACAGCAGCTGCCTAGCACTCTGAGAATAAAAATGGTGGTGGCCCACAAAACAGAAAAGAGCTATAATAAGATAGCAAAGCGTTTTCAAGTTGTCCTTTCCTCAGTTCGAAATGCAGTAAATAAATGTCGGTAAACAGGAACAGTGGAGGTCAAGATAAGGTCTGGAAGACCAAGCAAAATTTCACTAAGAGCTTCTCGTAGGATTGCTATAAAGGCAAATCAGAAACCCCTCATGACTGCAAAAAAATTCATGTAACAGTCATCAGAAGAAAACCTATCCGGTATTCTCACCATAAAAGCCAGCATCTGAAGTATGCAAAAGAACATCTATACAAGCCTTATGATTTTTGGAAACAATTTCTGTGGACCAATGAGGTTAAAATAGAATTCTTTGGCCACAATGATTAAAGGTACTGTATATGTAGAGAAAAAAGGGCACAGAATTTCAGGAAAATAACATCTCACCAATTATTAAGCATGGGGGTGGATCAATCATGTTTTGGGGTTGTGTTGCAGCCAATGGCTCAGGGAACATTTGACAGGTAGAAGGAATAATGGATCCAATGAAATTTAAACAAGGTCTTGATGCAAACATAACACCATCTTTACAAAAGCTGAAGCTGAAAAGAGGATGGCTTCTACTAATTGAGAGTGATCCTAAACACAGATCAAAATCCACAATAGACACCTTAAAAGGTGCAATCTGTAGGTTTTACAATGGCCCTCACAGTCCCCTGATCTGAACATCATTGAAAATCTTTGGCTAAACCTAAAAATAGCAGTGCATGCAAGACGACCCAGGAATCTCACAGAACTGGAAGAATTTTCCAAGAACAAATTAATGAAAATCCCTCAAGCAAGAATTGAAAGACTCTTGGGTGGCCACAAAAAAACATTTAAAAACTGTGATTCTAGCAAAAATGTGCGCTATTAGGTGCTAACCAGGCAGGGTGCCCAAACTTTTGCATCTGCCCATTTTGCTTTATGTAATTTTTAAAATATAATAGATGAAAATATACATTTTTTTGGCCTAAAATACAAAGAAAATGTGTTATCGTTAACTTTAGCCCTTTTAGAGATCATTTCATCTTGCTTAATTGTTCACAATGACATTTATTTTGAACAGGGGTTCCCAAACTTTTACATGTTGCTGTAAGTATGCAGCAATGCAAACAAACACATAGAGTCATCATTAAGTTAACATGCAGAGTGCTCCATTGAACAATGTTAATAGGTGACCTGACATTACCTGCGTCATATTGTCACAGAAGCTTATTTGTTGAGCTAGAACATGGAAAATAAATCTAATTTCAACAACATATAGCTCCAAGCACATTTAGCATCCAATGCTATCCACTGAATTCGCAAATAACCACAAAGGTTACGAAATTCTACCCGAAGTCAATCTACTGATCAGTACACATAAATGCAGACATTACTGTGCAAAGCTTTTACGAGGGAGTGGAAAAAATGCTGCAAAGTAAGAATGTTTTCAAAAGGAGAAGTTTAATAGTTATTTTTTATCAATTAAAATACAAAATGAATCAAAACAGAAAGTTTAATCAAGTCAATATTTGATGTGAACAAATCATGTTTTGAAATAGCATCAAAGCATCTAGATAAATTTGCACGCAGTTTTTGAAGGCACTCAGCAGAGAGGTTGTTCCAAACACCTCGGAGAACTAACCACAGATCTTCTGTGGCTGTAGAATTATACAATCTCTTTTATTGCTTCATGAAATCCCTCAAGGAACAGCATGATATGTCTTTCATTTGCTGCTTTAAGCATCCCTGGCTGACTACTGCGTTGACGGTCCTCAATATTGCTATTTCTTGCTGACCTTAATCCTGAGATATTCAGGCAGATATTTATCCATCATGTAATACCATCTCATTGCTTAAAATTTATTTTAACTGATAAAATAAACTATTGGACAGCAATTTTCCTCACCTACCTAAATATTTTTCACATTATACCAACAACCCCTGGTATTTAACACAAAAAAGGACAATAGTTAAAAAATAATTATAATATTGTTATTTTTTTATATATTTTTTATTTGGTTCTTGCTTGATATTTCTATTACTATATTTTATTTTATTTTGTAACTATTTTTGCTTTGGCTGATAATAACATCACTCAGTTCTAAAACGAAAAAAAGAAAATTGAAATCACTCATTATGTAATACTATATGTGAAAAGCACAAAAGGTAAGTACAGACCGAAACCTCACTGAATGGACCATTATAATAGTGGAGCGATTGCCAGCATTCCCAAAAAGCTGAAGACATTTCTCTCCACTCATCATCAGCTTTTGGCACTTGCCATTTTCTAGGTTCTGCCAGATCACATCTCGCATTTCACAAACAATCTTTGCAATTGTTACATGTCCAAGTATGAATCAAATTCTCATGCTCTTGAATATATCACCTGCAGCCAGGAATTATGGAGTAATCTTAAACAGTTCACAATCCTGGAGTACTTTATTTCAACACCTGACAGAAGTAAGAACTTGTCATGCTGTTCTTGAAGTTTTCTTGCAGTACAAGGAGGTCTGCAAGGAATCTGTCAGTAATAAGCCATATAGACGCAATGAGTAATGTGTAATGGCCATGTGATAATAGTTAGGCTGGCTTCATATTGCGCTAGGGGGTGCGTTTAATGCATCCGTTACATAGCGGCATTAACGCTATGTAATGGATGCGTTATCGCACCCATACACTGCTATAGACAAGCGCATCGCTAGCGTATGCCATAATCGGCATGCGTTAGCGAAGTGCCGTCATTCTGTGTAGGACTATCGGATGCGGTCTGCAGCGTCGAGGGTCCGTCACTGCTTGCGCAGATGCTCTGCGCTAGCGCGATCGCGTTAGGGAGTAGCATTGAATCGACTGCATTAACGCTATGTGAACCTGGCCTTACGGTTCTAGGAGACTGGGAGATGACCAAGAAGATGGTGCAAGGTACAGAGTATGATCAGTTGCCGTTTTTGCTTCTGCCTCATAAAATGCATCTAATGTTGTTAGTTATGACTATGTCTGACTTTATGAAGAGTTGATTTTAGAATGCAAATTAGACATATAATCATTTACCAATGTTAAGGAAAATGTAGCTCCAGTATTTTTCAATACTTTGAGAAATATTGTATAGAACTTGATAAAACAGGACACACTGTAAAAAATTTCAATGAGCTTATCCAAGGACAATGTCATTACTGTAACTTTAATCCATCCACGACATGCGCCGTACATGTATGGCGCATGTCGTGTCCCTCCCTTCAATGTGGGCTCCGGGACGCGTCAGCTGTTTTTGAACAGCTGACATGTGCCCTTAACAGCCGCGGGTGGATTCATGGTCCACTCGAGTCTGTTAATCCGTTAAACACCACTGTCAATTTCTGACAGCGGCATTTAATGTGATCGCGCCGGAAGCGCATCACTAATCCCGCATGAGAATGGCATGACAACCAGAGGTATCCAGCAGATCTGATCATAGCCTGTATGTAGCACAAGTGGTTGGACAACTGCAGCTTTTTGTCTCCCATGAAGAATATTGAAGCATGCAAAAAGTAAAACAAAAAGTTTTAAAAAAATATATAAAAGTTCAAATCACCCCCTATTCACCCCATTCAAAATAAAGCAATAAAATAAAAAAAAACACATATTTGGTACCACCGCTTTCAGATTGATACAATTTCTCAAGCTATAAAAAGAATCCAATTGGTAAACGGCGTAGTGGGAAAAAACGTCAAAACGCCAGAATTACGTTTTTTTGGTCACCATAACATTGAATTAAAATGCAATAATGGGCAATCAAAAGATCATATTCACACCAAATGGCATATTTAAAAACGTCAGCTCAGCACACAAAAAAGAAGCCCTCGCCCTGCCCTAGATCAAGAAAAATGGAGACGCTACGCGTTTCAGAAAATGATGCTTTTTTTTCTAACAGACTTTGGATTTTTTTTCACAATTTAAATAAAAGACAACCTAGACATGTTTTGTATCTACGAACTCATAATGACCTGGAGGATCAAAATGGCAGGTCAATTTTAGCATTTGGTGAACATAGTAAAGAAAATCCAAAAAACTCTTGTGGAATTGCATTTTTTTGCAATTTCACTGCACTTGGAAACTTTTTCGAGTACATGATATGGTAAAACTAATGGTGCTGTTGAAAAGCACAACTTGTCTTGTAAAAAACAAGCCCATACATGGCCATATTGACGGAAAAATAAAAAATGTATGGCTTTGGAAAGAAGGGGAGCGAAAAACAGAAAAACAAAAATGAAAAAGGATCCAGGGGTGAAGGGATTACTGTCATGATATTAAAGGGAACCTGTCACCCCCCGCAGGCATTTTTAAGTAAAAGAGCCACCTTGTGCAGCACTAATGCTGCATTCTGTCAAGGTGGCTCTTTTATTTATCGTCCCTTCCACCGCAGAAATAATCGTTTTTAAAAGTTGTCAGACATACCTGTTTCTTGACCGGTGGGCAGGTCTTTCCCCCTTCAACGCCTCACATCTGTCACTCATTTCTTCCTGCATTGTTATCACTCTGACTCCCTGAAATCCCGCCGCCTCTTTCCTACAGTGCTCTCCTACTGCGCATGCCCAAAATTCCCAGCCCCGCAGTGTGAATAAATCATAAGCGACTGAGGAACGGGATCTCTGGCCGCGCGTTCACGCAGGCGCGATAGGAAGGCCAGGATGTGATGAGACAAAACGTGCAGCACCTACTGTGCATGCCCAAGAATATATAGTACAGCCAGGCGCCAAGATTTCAAAAGAACAATGAGGAGGTGGAGCAAACAATGCAGGAAGAAATGGTGACGGATGTGAGGCGTCTGTGTCAGAGGGGGAAAGGCCTGCCCACCGGTCAAGAAACAGGTATGTCTGACAACTTTTAAAAACGATTATTTCTGTGGTGGAAGCAAAGATAAATAAAAGAGCCACCTTGACAGAATGCAGCATTAGTGCTGCACAAGGTGGCTCTTTTACTTAAAAACGCCGGGGGGGGGGTGACAGGTTCCCTTTAATGATGCTTCAAGCACCAATTAATATTTGACACTCTTTCCAGTGACCTGACGAATCGGCTGTCCTTTTGCTATGCTATATTATATGTGTAGGGCATGATATCACTATGGAAAATGTATGGAAAGCGCAGCATGCAAGTGGGACAGATGCATCATGTTGCGTGTAACAACTGATTTGTTGAAGCAAGCTACACCTGTAGACATAGAAATAAAGGAGAGCTTGTGGTCTATATATGCTCTGTCATCTGATGAAGCCACATCAAACAACAGAGATTATATAAAAAAAATTTTTTTTATATTTCTACGCGTTTTGAAGCGTAACCCACTACTTCTTCAGGAAATAAAAACCATATTGGATATTGTTTTTAAAGGGAATCTGTCACCTCTTTTCGAATATGAGCTGACGGCAACAACATCAGGGGCTTATCTACAGCATTCCCCGAGATAACCTGAAAGATAAGAAAAAAGAGTTAGATTATACTCACCTGGGGATCAGATCCGGTGGGTGTCGCGGTCCGGTCCGACGCCTCCCATCTTCATACGATGCTGTCCTCTTCTTTCCTTCCTCTCGTGGCTCCTGCGCAGGCGCACTGCTCTGCCCTGTTGAGGGCAGAGCAGAGCCCTGCAGTGCGCAGGCCCCGGGAGAGGTCTGGCGCCTGCGCACTGCAGTATTCTGCTCTGCCTTCAACAGGGCAGAGCAATGTGCCTGCGCCGGAGCCGCAACAGGCAGGAATGAAGAAGACGTAATCACTGAAAGATGGGAGGCGCTGGACCGGACAGCGACACCCATCGGACCAGACTGGATCCTCGGGTGAATATAATCTATCTCTTTTTTCTTATCTTTCAGGTTATATCAGGGGCTTATCTACAGCATTACAGAATTAAAAACACATGTGACATGCACAAATGTGAACAAGTCGGTCGGACAGTGTTCATACCACCCACTGACTGAAACACAAAAAGAAAGCACAGAACAACAAATGTGCAAAAATACCCTGCAGTAAAAAAATAGGACAGTAATCAGTGAAAACAGTGAAAACCCCCTACAAGTGACAAAAAAATTGGGGGGGGAACCACTGTTTGGGCACACGGCTGGGCTCAGAAGGGAAAGAGAAATGACTTTTTGAAATGAAAATTACCTCTAATCGTTAGCGAACACCATGTCGTGTTTGGAGAGGCCCTGTGTGCCTAAACATTGGAGCACCCCCAAAAATGACCCCATTTTGGAAACTAGACCCCCTAAGGAACTTATCTAGATGCATAGTGAGCACTTTGAACCCCCAAGTGCTTCACAAAAGTTTATAACGCAGTGCCATGAAAATAAAAAATATTTTTTTCCTCAAAAAATTATTTTTTAGTGCGCAATTTTTTATTTTCACAAGGGTACCAGGAGAAACTGGACCCCAAAAGTTGTTGTCCAGTTTGTCCTGAGTACGCTGGTACCACATATGTGGGGGGACCACTGTTTGGGCAGACATCGGGGCTCGGAAGGTAAGTAGCGACATTTTGAAATGCTGACTTTGATGGAATGGTCTGCGGGCATCATGTTACATTTGCAGAGCCCCTGATGTACCTAAACTGTGGAAACCCCCACAAATGACCCCATTTTGGAAACTAGACCCCCCAATGTGAACAAGTCGGTTGGACAGTGTTCACACCACCCACTGACTGAAACACAAAAAGAAAGCACAGAATAACAAATGTGCAAAAATACCCTGCAGTAAAAAAATAGGACAGTAATCAGCAAGTGCTGGTAAAAAGATGACAGCAAATACAGGGTAATTAGTCGATACTTTTTTTGCAAAAAAGTGTATACCAAGCCACTCCACCTGGTCAAGGTAACCCTTAATGGAGTAGTCCCTATCTAATGTATTTAAAACCTGAACATATGAACAGTGTCTAAATGAACAGGATTAAGACAGGCGCTTCCCAGTATGGGCACGTGGTGTAAGACGGCTCTTTATGTGCATATCACACAAGAGAGGGGTGGGGTCTCTCAAACCATGCAAAAGCAAGGAAAAATGGATTAAAAACACATGTGACATGCACAAATGTGAACAAGTCAGTCAGACAGTGTTCACACCACCCACTGACTGAAACACAAAAAGAAAGCACAGAATAACAAATGTGCAAAAATACCCTGCAGTAAAAAATATAACAATAATCAGCAAGTGCTGGTAAAAAGATGACAACAAATACAGGTTATTTAGTCAATACGTTTTTTGGCAAAAAAGTGTATACCAAGCCACTCCACCTCGTCAAGGTAACCCTTAATGGAGCAGTCCAGAATGCTGTAGATAAGCCCCTGATATCAATGCCGGCAGCTGATAGTCCAAAAAAAGGGTGACAAATTCCATTTAATTCCTGAAAAAATAGTGGGTTACACTTCGAAAAGTGTAGAAACATAGGAAAACACTATTTTTATATAATCTCTGGCATTTGACGTTACTTCATCAGCTGGCAGAATGGATATAGACTATAAACTCTCCATTTTTTAATGTTTTTTCTGGTGAAATAACCTGTGGTTCTTCAGCAGCCATACAACTTTGGAATAGGTCAGCATACTGTATATCGATACAAATTATGATAATTATTAGTGTTGAGTGAGTATACTCGTTGCTCAGGTTTTCCCAAGCATGCTCGGGTATCCTCCGAGAAGATTTGTTGTCAGTCAAAAACCCATGAAATTTGAGAAGTTATTTTGTAATGACTCTGTGGGTAATTTTGTAATGACTGTCTGGTTCACGAGTAATCAAAGACAAAATAAATGAAATGTGAAACCAACGATAAAAGTCACAATACAAAATGTGTCTATATTGGCAAGTCCAAAAAGTATAGAAAAAGAGTATTTGCAGCAAATCATGTGAGTTCATATTTAATCAACAAAAGAAGTGTCCTTTTTATAAGAAGGTACTGGACAGAACTTTAGATACATATGGGTCGCCCTCGATTGCCCAAGGCAGCAGGGTGCTCGGTACCAGGCCGGTGTCAAGGTGGGAATGTGTCATAGCAGCAGTGACCCGGTCCGTGGCCCTGGGTGCCCAATATCAATGGCGGTGATGTTAATGGTGCACTAGTTTATGTAGTTTGTGACGCCACCCGTGGTGTTTGGCAAGTAAGATGTTGAGCCAACGCTGCATGCAGATCCACTGGGACTGATGGTGTGGTGCAGCAAAGATGGTGTAGCTCCCCACAGGCGGAGCTGTAGTCCCAGGGCAGTGTAGGTGCAATGGATGAGGAGAGGCGCAGGATGGTATAGATGTTGTTACCCAGGTGTAGCGGTGCTGGAATAACTGGAGGACACCATGGTGTGCGGTTCCAAGGCTTTACTCACTGTTTGCAGTTCACACACACGCCTGCCTCCATACTGTGTTCTCCGGGTCAGGGATCCAGCCAACCTCCAGGCCAGATAGGGTTCTCCCTTCCACCCTTCCTTTTTTCCTCAAAAAATTATTTTTTAGTGCGCAATTTTTTATTTTCACAAGGGTACCAGGAGAACCTGGACCCTAAAAGTTGTTGTCCAGTTTGTCCAGAGTACGCTGGTACCCCATATGTGGGGGGGACCCCTGTTTGGGCACACATCGGGGCTCGGAAGGGAAGTAGTGACATTTTGAAATGCTGACTTTGATGGAATGGTCTGCGGGCATCATGTTACATTTGCAGAGCTCCTGATGTACCTAAACTGTGGAAACCCCCACAAATGACCCCATTTTGGAAACTAGACCCCCAAGGAACTTATCTAGATGTGTGGTGAGCACCTTGAATCCCCAAGTGCTTCACTGAAGTTTATAACGCAGAGCCGTGAAAATAAAAAATAACTTTTTTTCCTCAAAAAAAAATGATTTTTAGCCCACAATTTTTTTTTTCACAAAGGTACCAGGAGAACCTGGACCCCAAAAGTTGTTGTTCAGTTTGTCCTGAGTACGCTGGTACCCCATATGTGGGGGGGACCACTGTTTGGGCACACATCGGGGCTTGGAAGGGACGTAGTGACATTATGAAATGTTGACTTTGATGGAATGGTCTGCGGGTGTCATGTTACATTTGCAGAGCTCCTGGTGTGCCTAAACTGTGGAACCCCCCCACAAGTGACCCCATTGTGGAAACTATACCCCCCCAAGGAACTTATCTAGATGTGTGGTGAGCACTTTGAACCCCCAAGTGCTTCACAGAAGTTTATAACGCAAAGCTGTGAAAATAAAAAATCATTTTTTTCCTCAAAAAATGATTTTTTAGTTCGCAAATTTTTATTTTTACAAGGGTAACAGGAGAAATTGGACCCCAAAAGTTGTTGTCCAGTTTGTCCTGAGTACTCTGGTACCCCATATATGGGGGGAACCATTGTTTGGGCACACGTAAGGGCTCAGAATGGAAGTAGTGACGTTTTGAAATGCAGACTTTGATGGAAAGGTCTGTGGTCATCGTTACATTTTCAGAGCCCCTGATGTGCCTAAACAGTAGAAACCCCCCACAAGTGACCCCATTTTGGAAACTAGACCTTCCAAGGAACTTATCTAGATGTCTGGTGAGCACTTTGAACCCCCAAGTGCTTCACAGAAGTTTATAACGCAGAGACGTGAAAATAAAAAAATCATTTTTTTTCCATAAAAATAATTTTTTAGCCCCCAGTTTTTTATTGTCCCAAGGGTAACAGGAGAAGCAAGACCCCCAAAGTTGTTGTGCAATTTTTCCTGAGTACGCTGATACCCCATATGTTGGAGTAAACCACTGTCTGGGCACACGTCGGGGCTTGGAAGGAGCACCGTTTGACTTTTTGAACGCAAAATTGGCTGGAATCAATGGTTGCACCATGTCGCGTTTGGAGACCCCCTGATGTGCCTAAACAGTGGAAACCCCTCAATTCTAACTCCAACCCTAACCCCAACACAACCCTAACCACAGCCCTAACCCCAACACATCCCTAACCCTAATCCGAACCCTAACCATAACCCTAACACCAACACACCCCTAACCCTATCCCTAACCCTAAATCCAACCCTAACCCTAATTTCAACTCTAACCCTAGTTCTAACCATAACCCTAATTCCAACCCTAACCCTAATTCCACCCTAATCCTAATTCCAACCCTAACCCTAATTCCAACCCTAACCCTATTTCCAACCCTAACCCTATCCCTAACCCTAACACTATTTCCAACCCTAGCCCTAACCCTATTTCCAACCCTAACCCTAATGGAAAAATAAAAACAATTTCTTTATTTTATTATTTGTTCCTGCCTATGGGGGTGATAAAGGGGGGGGTTATTTACTTTTCATTCTATTTTGATCACTGTGAGAGTTTATCACAGTGATCAAAATGAATGAATGAATCTGCAGCCGGCGGGCGCACTGCGTATGTGCCCGCCATTTTCCAAGATGGCGGCGCCCATGAAGCAGGATGGAGGGACACCTGGAGCTGGAGAGGGACATCGGATGTACCGGGGGGTGAGGGGGGGTCGGAAGGTGGGGGGAGCGGAGAGAAGGGGGAGGGGAGCAGATGACGGCAGTGGCACATTGCCGCCGTCAGCCGGTATCGGGTCCCCGTGAGTCATGGGGGGGTCGGATCTGGGTTTCCAGCCATGTCCGATGCTACTGCAGCATTGGCCATGGCTGGATTGTAATATTTCATCAATTTTCATTGATTAAATATTACTATTGCTCTGATTGGCTGTTTCACTTTTAACAGCCAATTAGAGCGATCGTAGCCACGTGGGGGTGAAGCCACGCCCCCTGTGGTGAAGAACAAAGCCCCCTGTATCTGCAGGTCGGGTGACCTTTTAGTGACCCCGGTCACCCGACCTGCAGGGGGGATTTAAAGTCATGATGCCACATAGGCGTCACTGGTCGGATTGGCACAGGTTTTCATGACGCCTATGTGGCATCATTGGTCGGGAAGGGGTTAAATACTATGTTACTATGCTACAGCATGGGATCACAGCTGATATTTTTTGTGAGGTAAAACATTTCCCTGCCTGTTTTTAAACAATTGTTTGCTTCAAAGAAATAATAATCTGTGATCCCTGCTGTAATGCCTGTATAGGTTTCTAGATTTTGAATGTTTTTAACCCTTTTGGCATCTAATGATGCATGTTTTTATTCATATTGTCTAAATGGCATGCCTAGCCATGTGATGGCAGGTATAAAATGTACTATCTGGATCCACTGCATATGTCTGAGGAAGGGGGAGTTTACCCCTGAAAATGTATCATGGAACACTAAGACAAGTGTCTGGATATAAACATGGAGTTGGAGCAATTGGGTGAATACACATTATGAAAAAAATTATTTGTATAATGCTTATATTGGAATAGAAAAGAAACATATTTGCAAAGATTGATGTTGCTAAAGGCTTATACTCTGAAGAAAGGGGTCAAAACCAGTACGGCAGTGAAGTAATGAGTTTTCTGCATGTGTTGCAAGTCCGTGTGGAAAAGCCACACATTAAACTCAGCGTGCCTGATAAGAGAATTGACATGTTGCAGATTTCAAAAACACAGGTCACTTTCGGCAGCGTATAAAAAAAAGTGTTCATGAGGTTTCTATAAATCCCATCCACTTTGATGGAAATGCGAGACGCTGCATTTTTTGCACAGCAAAGATATTCAGCATGAAAAACTCACCAGAATCTCATTGTGGTGACTTACAGTGGCAAGTAAAGGTTTGGGCACGCATGGTCAAAATTACTGACACATAAAAAAAAATGTTCAAAAGAATGAACATGTGCATTTCTATGTAAAAATGACTTGCTGTATATATGTTCAGGCTTTTAAACAACTTTTAACCACTTCCAGGTTTCTAAAAGCACAAAGTGGTTAAAAGAAGTTATTTGACTGTTCTTCTGGTATTTTTTGCTCAGAAGTTGCTCTGTACTTTACAAGTCAATGATAAAACTGAAAAGACACCCAGAAGATGACTGGACTTTTTTGAGCATTTTCCCACATTTCTGGTTTAAAAAAATGCTACCGGTTTCTTCATTGTTCAATAATTAAAAAAAAAAAGTATGGAAAACAACAATAAAAACTAGCTAACAAAAAAGGAGGAAAACCTTCCAAAAAACTGCCAGTGGCCAAAACTATCATAATAAATAAATTACACAAAAGAAAAAGAGAATGAGTTTCTTGAAGCATCTTCTGTTTGAAAAACTTGTTGAGTTGAGTTTAAAGATGTCATGCGCACATAGCTACTTTCTGCTCTAAAACCTTCGCAAACATCTGTGCGCACATGCCCCAAAGCTATTTTTACCCTGAATTTCATTCGATTTTTTTTAGCTGATCCTATCAAAAACCTTCCTCAAAAACTGCTACAAAAATAATTAGAAAACCGCTTCTATTCATTTCTATGGGAAATACACTTTGCTGCTGCTAAGAGAGGTTTTTTTGAGCTTTTTTATTTTTGAAGAGTTTTGAAAAATGCCTAGGGAGAAAAAAAGTGCATGTTTTTTTTCTTTAAAGGAAACCTCATCAAACAAAGCATTTTCAAATCATAAGCCTACAAAAACCACTTCAAGAAACCTAAATACTCTTTCAAAATTCTTCAAGGGTATTTACACAAGGAGTAACTTAGACGGCCACCAGCAGTCATCTTCCAGAGGTAGCTTTGCCATCATTCTTGTGGTGGCTCCGCCATCAGCTATATTTGCTCTATACTGCTAAGTATAGAGAATGGGCGCTTCCACTAGGGAAGTCACTCATAGAATGCGCAGGTCACATCTTTATACTGCTCCAGAGTTCGCTTTGACATTGTTGTGCATTTTGTTAATTTTTGTCTTTCTTCCAATTTAAAAATACGCCGTATGCACATACTGCAGAACCACTTCAGGAAAAGAAGCATGCCGTCCACACACCTTCCTCACATGGTGCCCCAGGTGTTCCCTAAGCTTAACAGCATCTCTTAAAGGGACTCTGTCGGCACAGAATGACTGCTGAATCAAAGTACAAGCGCTTGGTGCTTCACAGGGGCCACTCATTTAACTACACCTTCCCACCTGCTTGGTTCTCATCTATCTCCATCCTTCTGCTCTATAAACCCAGAGCTGTCAGTCAAATAAGTGGGGGTGCAGATTGATGGAAAATAAGAAGGTGGGAAGGTGTATATAATTTATTTGTCCCGCCAAGATGCACCGAGCGGCAAAATGTAGTTTGAACAGTCATTCTGTACTGACAGAGTCCCTTTAAGAAATATGGACACAACGTATCTTTCAGGTTGGTCCGCATGAAGCCCGCTTGAAAAAGCACCCTAAAGCGCTCTAAGGATTGAACATATCAATTTCCATGTCAAAGAGAGTTCAGTCATTTGTTTCTTATTGTGCATTTTCTCTTTTGTCTATGGCTCACCTTCATTGCACATAGTACTTGGCACTACATAATGTGTAGTGTTATCTGTCGGCCCTCTGCATTTGTACTATGAATTCCTCCATATGTGCCTAATATTGTCATTAATGTGATCTACCATTGAATGCTATTCTATTGCCATATTATGTAATATGAATACAAATTTTTATTTATCTAACTACAACCAGCCTACGACCTGCAGTAACCACCAAACCGCTGCATGACCAGCTCTACCCTCGCCTACTGTATCCTCACCCATCCCTTGTAGATTGTGAGCCCTGGCGGGCAGGGTGCTCTATCCTCCTGTACTAGTCGTGACTTGTATTGTTTAAGATTATTGTACTTGTTTTTTATTATGTATACCCCTCCTCACCTGTAAAGCACCATTGAATAAATGGCGCTTTAATAATAAATAATAATAATAATTTATGTAGTATGTGTGTGACTGCCATTATATATAGCAAACGAAAAGTTAGCTTTCCATTGCCTGTGTAAGGAGGTGGCGGGAACCCTCATGTGCCTTTCTCTCCTGAACGCTGTTTACATGTGTCACATGCGGCAGCTCATTGTTATTAATGTGTAGTGTAAGGTTTATGTACTGTGATGTAATGAATCTGCTATGTACTGTGTATATGTTTAGGATTAGGGATAGAAGTTAACTTAGAGTAATACCAGGGTTAGAATAGAGGAAGGCACATTAGGAGATAGAGAATTGGATAGATAGAAGTGTCAGTTTAGGCACAAGCAGCAAGGGGTTATTCAGTGGGGAGGAGTTAGAGCAGAGCAGCACAGAGCAGGGAGGTATAGGACACGCACTACCTATTTAGAGGCAGAAGCCTGGTCAGCCTGCCCAGGGCTGATTATATGTGAAGCAGTGGAGCAGTCGGTTACTGGCTGTGGGGATAAGTCTGCCATGGCAGTAAAGGGCCCCAAGCAGAGAATAGTGCAGTCGGGCATCAGCTCAACAGGACCATCCCCAGGAAGGATCCTGGGTGTAAGACCAGGGCGGGAGCAGCTGAGATGGCATTCCCAACACCTTTCCCAAATGGAACCATATGAAGGTACAGCTGACAGGGAGCTGGTGACGTAGAAGGCACAGATGGGACACGAACTGTCCAAAGAGACTGCCCGGATGGCAGAGGAAAGGAAGGCACGGACTGAACAGAGTCTGACTAGAAGTATGGCCATTAACGCCAGGAAGAAAGAGAGAGAGATTACAGAAAGAGTAGAGTCTGCCTGGAAAGCAGAAAAAGTACAGGATACATGGCTCTGTGTGAATTGTGTTGCCAAAGTGTTGAGTGCCATTTTGATAAGTAAAGTTGAACTGTTGGAAAAAGAATGTGACTCTGAAGTGTTTTGTGGAACTGGGAAACCAGGAACCGGAGTGGCACAACTAGAAAGAACTCTGACAGTAACCGTGAGTGTTCTGCTGCTCCTGCTGCATGTGCAGCAGAAGGGACATTGTGTTTTGTCTGTGGGGCACTAGGGTGTGGGAACATTACAGCCCGTTGCCATGACTACCATCCTGGCTGCCTTACACCTGCACATGTGGAGCGCCCGCCAGGGCCGTGGAGATACTCGGTACTTTCTTAAGGGAAAGTGTCACGGCAGCAGTGACCAGGTCCATGGCCCTGGGGGTCAAATAAAAAGTGATGATTGAAAGGGGAAATAAAGTTTATAGGGAATAGTTTGTGATGCCACCCATGGTGTTTGGCAATAAGTTGGCCGACTCTGTGATTCAGATCCACTGGGGCTGATGGTGATGCAGCAGAGTTGGTTCAGCTCTCTACAGGCCGTGCTATTCCACAGGGAAGATATGGTGTAAAATGGTGATGATGGTGTTGTAGTGCAGGGCAGATGATGCAGCAAATAAACTGAGGACACAGCAGAGTGCAGTTTTCACACTTTACTCACAGTTCAGTTGTGGCAGTCCCTAGCTGGGGTGCTGTGTCCTCCATGCTTGTGGTCCAGACAGCTCTCAGGTAGTTTGAGGTGCACATTGCCAGGGCTCCCTTTGATGTTCCTTTCCAGGCCGTTTCACTATGCTGGCTAACACCTCTCCTGCCCTGCTCTTTCACACAGTGTCCCAAGCCAGCAGACTCGGATCTTGTCAGGCGACGTTGGTCAGACCCCTGGATCCAATATGTCTGCCTTTTCAGTGAATGAGTGCGGGGTCTGCTGCAGCACTTAAAGTTACTGCCGCCTCCGGTTTCCTAGCTGAGTCCTTAGTATCTCCACTAGGTTTGGGGCCGGTCCCCTAAATGCTACCTGGTCCCTCCACCGACCACGCCGGTGGATGCGGGCCCCACAGGTCGATTGCTCACTATCCGTGCACCTAAAACCTCTTCTTCCTCTCCTCCCGGAGCATTCCTTCCATTCTTCTTACTCTCATTAGTCTGGAGACAAGCTGCACTCAGCATCAATCTCCACAAGCGACTCCTTCTCTCTCCCTGAGTGACTTCTGTCCTCTCACACCACTCTCTGACTGACTGACTCTTTCCAGAACAATCTCTTTACCTCAGCACTAACTCCTCCCACCAACTGTCACTCCTGTTACCATGAAAACTCTACACTACCAACTGTCAGCTTTCTCTCTAGCTGTCCTACCCTTACCTACTTCATCCACCCACACCCTCTACTTAACTCCCCTATGGCCAGATGGGGACTAGTGTTGGGTGCTGGTGTGTGAGTCCTGGCAGTGCCCCTTCATTACCTGAGAGCAGAGTACTACACCTCTAGATAAAGTGCAGTACCCTGTGGTGACTGAGACCGCAGGGGTGCCACACATGCACTCTATGAACAAAAGTATTGGGACACCAACACATCATACCTATTGGAGCTTTTCTGACATCCCATTTTAAATCCATAGGGATTAATATGAAGTTGGTCCCCTCTTTGTAAATGCAAGAACCTCCAGTCTCCTTGGACAGCTTTCTACAAATATTTTGAAGGCTGTCTGTGGGAATTTATGCCCACTCATCCAGAAGACAAATTTGTGAAGTCAGACAATGGTGTTGGACAAGAATGCCTGACTTACAGTCTCTGTTCTAGTTAATTCCACAGTTGTTATGGGTGGCTCAGGTCAGGGCTCCGTGTGATCAGTCATCTTCTTGTACATCAGTCTCACCCAACCATTCCTTTATGCACCTTCCTATATGCACTGGATACACACATGCTAGAACAGAAAATGGTTTTCCCTAAACTGTTGCCACGTAAATGAAAATATATAATTGTCCAAAATGTCTTAGTATGCTGTAGCATTACGATTTTCCTTCACTGGAAGTAAGAAGCCCAGGTCAATTACTGAAAAACAGTCCACAGTATTATCTCTCCTCCACCAAATTTTTTGGCTGGCAAAGTGTGGTCAGGCAAGTAATGTTTTCCTGGAATCAGTGTTGGACTGGGGTGCCAAGGGCCCCCTTTTTAGCTAAATGCAAATGTGACATTATCCTCAATCAAAAATGTATTTAACATTGAACTGGGTAGATTGCTAAATGAATAATATGCTGCCTTTGCCTGTGCATAGGGATTCAAGCATATTGTGACAAGTACTACTCATTTAAGAGGGTGGTGGCTCACTCTTCCACAGGGGCCCACCAGAGGATTCTCCTGTTCAGTCCAAGCCAGACTGGAATTCACCAAACTCAGACTCATCCATAAGACTGCCAGAGAGAAAATCGTGATTCATCACTTTACAAAGCGTCTTCTTCTCTGCTCCAGAGTCCAGTGGTATTCCGCTTTTCCCACTCTATCCAATGCTAGACATTGTGCTTTGTCTTGTAAGGATCACATGCAGCTCAACAATGAGAAATAGAGCTAAGCAAATCTGCCAAGAGTCGACATTTGCGGATTTTACAAGAAAATTTGATTCACAATTATGTTATTCTCTGCAAAATAAGTGTTTCTTATTATGCTCTTAGTTCTTTCTGAAACCAGGAGCACAGTAAAAAACCATCAAGATTTACCTGACTGCTCATCTTTCCCATTGTCCCCACAGACAGCCATGGTGTCTTCGGCGCCTCCCTTAATACTCTTTCCCCATCACCTGTATTCTCTTCTGCCTTACTCAATCCAGGCCATGGCTTGCAGCTCTACCAGGTCTTGGAAGTCACTTTGCATGTGCATTGCATCATCACTCAGGCAGTGTGCTCCTTAGCATAGTATCATCAAATGGTACAAAGCACACCACCCAAGTGACAGCACAGCGCACACGAAGTGACATCAGTAAGATGCCTTGTCAAGAAGGAAGTCAAGGCCTCGTTGGGTGAAGAAAAAAAGGGAGTCCGAGGACTGGAAAAAAAATCTTAAATTTCATCCTATTTTTATGGACTATCCAGAATTTACCATCCGTTCACAATCCTGCTCTTTGCACAGCGCTGATCTGATGTCTTGACTCTTGACACACTTTTATCTCCTCTTCAGATCCCTCTCTTGCTGGCTTCCTTTGACCATTTTCTGCTTCACTCACAAAACGAGCATCAGGAATTATATATACTTTACTGACATCTGCAGGTTGGGATAAAAATGCAAAATATGAACCTACTATATTTATTTGCAGTGCCAAATGAAAATTAAAACATTGAGCAACAAACTTTTACATGTTGTAAGTACAACGTAATGTATGAGTGTTTGCGAGTTTCACATCATGAGGTACAGTAAATATTGCCTCCAAAATCCTGTTTTATTTAGCACGTAATCAAAATTAAAAAATTTCACCAGCTCAAAAATGTGAACATTAAACATAAAATATGAGAGTATCCCTGGAAACTCTATGTGCTCATTTTATTTGTGTGTGGTCATTTAGCTTTGAAGTCTTCGGAAGGTGAGGCGCCTCGGGAAGGGAATGATTGAGAGATGTTGGGAAGTGACTAAAAGCTACAGTAATGATGGAAAATTCATGAACAAACCACAGTTGACACACTAAGTTAATGAGATTTGACCCAGCAGGAAGAATTGCAAATTAAATAAACCATTAAAATTTCCATCATAGTTTGTGTTGCATGTCTTTCATTATGTAAAAGTCCGGCTATTGAAGTGTCATTTTCCATGTATAGTGCTCTTGTTATGTAGCACCAGTCATCATGTCACTTTGGACTTTCTGAATTGTGTGTTACATATGATATATGTGAGGGTATAGTAGAGTTATAGCATCTCTAACCAATAACTTTACACTTAAAGAGAACTAATCATTTGGTTAACTTTGTATTTGTTGTAAGCTTTTTAATTCAGTGCAGATCAGTGGAGTGTGGGTCCTAAGACTCCCACCAACTGCTATGAAGACTTCTTGGAAGTACGGAGTGGAGAACAAATTTAATAGAGACTCAAGTTTTCTACTAGATCCTTACTCAACTCTGTGTGCTCTTGTTTCCTGAGGATTTTTGATTGAACAGTGGGAGTCTCAGGACCCAGATGCTCACTGATCGGCACAGAATTTAGAGTTTACAAAATATTAAAAATTAACCAAAAATTTATTCACTTTACATACCCAGGCAGAATTTTTCCTGTCTAGGCCTTTTTTCCAAAGAACATGAAAACTTTTTTTTCCACTCATGGCTAGTGGCTGAATGAAGCCATTTATTGTCAAGCTACTGTGTTTTCTCTTTTTAAATCATAATGACAACCCAAAACATTAAATTACCCTGATCTAAAGTTCACATATACTTCTGATTTTGGCCTAATAACATGAACAGAAGTTGGCACAAATGGGTTTGAATGGCTACTAAAGGTAACATCCTCACCTGTAACCTGTTTGCTTGTAATCAGTGTGTATGCATAAAAGCTGAGTGAGTTTCTAGGATCCAGACAGACTGTTGCATCTTTCATCCAGCCACTGATGTTTCTGGATTGTGAGTCATGGGGAAAGCAAAAGAATTGTCAACTGATCTACGGAAAAGGTAGCTGAAGTGTATAAAACAGGAAAAGGATACAAAAAGATATTTAAGGAATTGATATTGCCAGTCAGGAGCATTCAAACTGTGATTAACAAATGGAAAATCAGGGCTCAGGGGCTCTGTAAAAACAAAACCACGGTCAGGTAGACCAACAAAAATTTTGTCCACAACTGCCAGGAAAATTGCTCGGGATGCAAAGAAAACACACAAATAACATCAGCTGAAATACTGGACTCTGAAAACTAGCAGTGTGGCTGTTTCAAGATGCACAATAAGGAGGTACTTGAAGAAAAATGGATTGCATGGTCGAGTCACCAGAAGAAAGTCATTACTGCAAAAATATCACAAAGTATTTTGCCTACAATGCACATAACAGCACAGAGACAAGCCTCAAAATTTCTGGAATAAGGTAATTTGGAGTGATGAGACCAAAATTGAACTTTTTGGCAACAACCGTAAATGTTACATTTGGAGAGAGGTCAACAAGGCCTATGTGAAAGGAACACCATTCCTACTGTAAAGCACGGAGGTGGATCGCTGATGTTTTGGGGATGTGTGAGCTACAAAGGCACAGGAAACTCGGACAAAGTTGAAGGAAACATGAATGCAGCATGTTATCAGCAAATACTAGAGGCAAATTTGCAATTATCAGCATGGAAGCTCCGCATGGGATGTACTTGGACATTTCAATATGACAATGATCCAAAACACAAGGCCAAGTCAACCTGTCATTGGCTACAGCAGAACAAAGGTTCTGGAGTGGCCATCTCAGTCTCCTGACCTCAATATCATTGAGCCACTCTGGGGAGACCTCAAGCACGTGGTTCATGCTAGACAGCCCAAGAATTTACAGGAAATTGAGACTTTTTGCCAAGAAGAGTGGGTAGCTTTCCCATCTGAGAAAATAATGAATCTCATCCACAGCTTCCACAAAAGATTACAAGATGTCATTCATGTTAGAGGGGGCAATACACAGTATTAAGAAATGGGGTATGTAAACTTTTGATCAGGGTCATTTGGATGTTTTGGGCTGTCATTATGATATAAAAAGAGAAAACACAGGAGTTTGACAACAAATGGCTTCACCCAACCACAACCATGAGTGGAGATAAAGTTTCAGTGTCATAATTCATATTCTCAGAAAAAAGGCCGAGAAAGCAAAAATTCTGCTTGGGTATGTAAACTTTTGAGCACAACTGTAGATGAATTAGCATACTTTAAATCATAGTTCAACACTTAAAAAGCTCTGTTCATTTAGTTCAGGTCATAGCCCCAGTGTGGATGTGTTGATGCCATGTCCATACCTATTGGAAAAAGTAACGGGAGGAACAAATGGGAATTGGTGGGTAAATGTACATTTTTTTATTATTTTACACTATGGTGGCCACTTTTTGTGGGTTCTTTTTTTGCCAAAGCAAGGGTTGAAAATCCCTCTCTCTCTCTCTTTTATATATATATATATATATATATATATATATATACAGTATATAGTACTATATCCCTGAAGTAAATTTACAGTTCAACAAGTTTTAAAGAAATAAGTTCCCAGCATTCAGTCATTTGATCTGGAAAACACTCTCACTTTTCCGTTGTTTGTAAGATCAATAAAACATAAGTAAAAAAATGTGCATAATTTAAATTTATTGAAATTTTATAGATACAGGGATAAATAACTTTTATTTATACAGTGGCAAAAGATTAATGGAAAAACAGTAGGTATGCACAACATCTGGTCAAAGCACATTCCCTCCAAATCATCCAAGTTACATGTAGTTCCCAAAACCATGTTCATATTACACAACTCCCCACCTACCATCTGAGTCATCTTCAATGTCTGAAAATCAATTAAAAATAGGTTTATACGGAGAAACAATTATTAACCAAATCTGGACAAAATACCCATTATAAATTCAAGACACATCAAACGATAAAGAATAACATAACAATGAAGAAAACCAACCAATTACTCCTTAAAAAATATACTAGATAATAAACCTACGCAAATATATAAATTGTTATTAATTTAAAAAAAACAATTACACACAACTATTGGTATTTATTGGCCTTATATAGTGAAACTCAACATGGAGGGATGGAGGGAAAGCTGTAGAATAATTGTATTGTTTGGTCATTTCTAGCTTCTTTTTACCCCATTTAATCCTTATTTAATTCCATTGAAGTGCAATATAAGTAGGAGACAAGGAACTCATCATATTTGAAGCCCTAGAAAGCACATTATTATTATTGTTGTTATTGTTGTTGTTGTTATTATTATATCAAGTCCAATATCTAATAGATGAATAATGGGAAAATAATTATCGGAGAGATACAAGAGGAACTGACATAAGTGAAGGTCCAAGAGCAGTGGTGACTCCCAGAATGAATTCACTATAGCGCCCAGTAGAGTTACTTATAATTAAAATTCAGCAAGTCTAAATCTCCTAAACAACAAATCTTGAGAAGGACAATGCTATCATAGTTTACTGTTTTTCAAAAATAGAAATTGCCATGAAAAGAGTAGCAAAAAAAACAAAGAATACTTGATTTACCTAATCTGTTATAATAAACTATGTGTTAGCGAATAAGGTAATCATATATACAACTTTGGTGTGAAGCGTTAGGCTATGTGCACACGGTGCGGATTTTGCTGTGGAATTTTCCTGCGCAGATTTTGCTAAATCTGCAGGTAAAATGACCTGCGTTTTACCTGCAGTTTTAGTGCAGTTTTTGTGCGGATTTCCCCTGCAGTTTTCACCTGCAGATTTCTATAATGGAGCAGATGAAAAACTGCTGCAGAACTGCACAAAAGAAGTGACATGCTGCAGTTTAAGGCTATGTGCACACGGTGCAGATTCTGCTGTGGAATTTTCCGCGCAGATTTTGCTAAATCTGCAGGTAAAATGACCTGTATTTTACCTGCATTTTTAGTGCAGTTTTAGTGCAGACTTATGAAGCCTTCACACACTGCGGATTGGTACTTGCTACTGTACACTGTCTGCAGAACTGCTGCAGTTCTGCTGCGGCCAAAACCGCAGCAGAACCGCAGCAAAAACCGCAGCGTGTGCACATGGCCTAAGGCTAAGTGCACACACTGCAGATTAGTCTGCGGATTCATATCTGCGGAACCGCAGGTAAAACCGCAGGTAAAATGACCTGCGGTTTTTCCTGCGGATTGGCCTGTGGTTTTGCCCTGCGGTTTGCCACCTGGACAATGGAATAGGTGGCAAACTGCAGCAGAATCCGCAGAAACAATTGACATGCTGCGGAAAAAAACACGCAGCTTTTCCGCAGGTAAAAATCCGCAGCATGTGCACAGCAGAATGTTAATCCCATAGGATAACATGCTACTGTACACTGTCTGCAAAACTGCTGCAGTTCTGCTGCGGCCAAAACCGCAGCAGAACCGCAGCAAAAACCGCAGCGTGTGCACATGGCCTAAAGCTAAGTGCACACACTGCAGATTAGTCTGCGGATTCATATCTGCGGAACCGCAGGTAAAACCGCAGGTAAAATGACCTGCGGTTTTTCCTGCGGATTGGCCTGTGGTTTTGCCCTGCGGTTTGCCACCTGGACAATGGAATAGGTGGCAAACTGCAGCAGAATCCGCAGAAACAATTGACATGCTGCGGAAAAAAACACGCAGCTTTTCCGCAGGTAAAAATCCGCAGCATGTGCACAGCAGAATGTTAATCCCATAGGATAACATGCTACTGTACACTGTCTGCAAAACTGCTGCAGTTCTGCTGCGGCCAAAACCGCAGCGGAACCGCAGCAAAAACCGCAGCGTGTACACATAGCCTTAGTGCAGTTTTTGTGCGGATTTCCCCTGCAGTTTTCACCTGCAGATTTCTATAATGGAGCAGGTGGAAAACTGCAGCAAAACCGCACAAAAGAAGTGACATGCTGCTTCTTTTATTCCGCACCAAATCTGCGCTGAAAAATCTGCAGCATGTGCACAGCGTTTTTTGTTTTACATAGCCTTAAATGGTACTGTACATCACGTACAGTTCTGCTGCAGTTCTGCAGGGCCAAATCTGCTGCAGAACTGCACAGAATCTGCAACGTGTGCACAGGGCCTTAAATCTGCACCAAATCTGCACAGAAAAATCTGCAGCATGTGCACAGCGTTTTTTGTTTTACATAGCCTTAAATGGTACTGTACATCACCTGCAGTTCTGCTGCAGTTCTGCAGGGCCAAATCTGCTGCAGAACTGCACCAGAATCTGCACAGTGTGCACACACTCTTAGGCTGAGTGCAGACGGAGTTTTGAGCCCTGCAGATTTTTCCGTGCAGAATGGAAGAAAACCGCAGGTCAAATGACCTGCATTTTTCCTGCGGATTTCTTCCATTTTTCACGCGGTTTTCGTGCGGTTTTCCACTGCGGATTCTCCCCTGCGGATTTGGTGACAGGGGAGATGGAAAACCGCACAAAAGAAGTAACATGCTGCGGATTTTGTACCGCGGGAAAACCGCGCGGAAAAATCCGCAGCGTCTGCACAGCGTTTTTTTTTCATTGATTTTAAGGGTATGTGCACACTTTGCGGTTTCTGCTGCGTTTCCGCAGCGTTTTTGGCTCTGCAGAAACGCTGCAGATTTTGCTGCGTTGTACAGTACCTTTATTTCCTATGGAAATAAAAAAAAGCTGTGCACATGCTGCGTTTTTTTCCGCGCGGTTTTGCTGCGGTTTTCAAAACGCAGCATGTCAATTGTTTGGTGCAGAAACGCTGCAGTTTTACACCTCATCCATTATGAAAAAACACAAAAATTGAGCTTGGTTTGAGATGATACACATGCAGCATATAAATGCATGTTGACATTGGCCATAAAACATAAAACCTGCAAAAGACAAAGTGAGCAAAAACCCTGCTGTAACTAAATAAGTAAAAGCAAAAGTGCATCTAAATAATGCAGAGTTTTTAGTAATACTGTTTTTGATCAAAAGTAGCATGAAAGCCATCCCACCACGACAAGGTAACTCTGTTCGGGATAGTCCTACACTGTCTAATATTAAAAACCTTGCTTTGTGTCAAAGTTGACCTCAATGTGTGAACAAGGGCAGACAAAAGGACTGGGTCCCAAACAGTAGACACCAGTCTGGGGAAGCCTTATATACAATTTCCAGCTCAGGAGAGGGAGGCCACACCCCAGCTTGCACAGAATGCAAAAAATACAAAGAAAAAACACAAAAATTGAGCTTGGTTTGAGATGATACACATGCAGCATATAAATGCATGTTGACATTGGCCATAAAACATAAAACCTGCAAAAGACAAAGTGAGCAAAAACCCTGCTGTAACTAAATAAGTAAAAGCAAAAGTGCATCTAAATAATGCAGAGTTTTTAGTAATACTGTTTTTGATCAAAAGTAGCATGAAAGCCATCCCACCTGCTCACTTTGTCTTTTGCAGGTTTTATGTTTTATGGCCAATGTCAACATGCATTTATATGCTGCATGTGTATCAAAAAACTATGTGTGCACATACCCTAAGGCTACTGTACATCACAATGCGGATATGCAGCGTTTCTGCGCGGTAAAATCCATTGCGGATCCGCTGCAAATCTGCATCGTGTGCACACAGCCTTAAGGGTATGTGCACACGCTGCAGATTCTGCTGCGGATTCGCAGCGGTTTTGGCTCTGCGGGTCCGCAGCAGATTCTGCTGCATTGTACAGTACCTTTATTTCCTATGTAAAAAAAAAAAACGCAGTGCACATGCTGTGGATTTTTCCGCTCGGATTTGCTGAGGGTTACAATCCGCAGCATTTAAATTCTTTGTGTGGTTTCCACTGCGGTTTCACACCTTATCATTATGAGGTGTAAAACCGCAGGCTAATCCGCAGGTAAACCGCAGGACTTTTGTCCTGCGGATTTACCTGCGGATTTCTCTACAAAATCCGCACAACCAAAAAACTACGTGTGCACTTACCCTAATATTGTATCCACAGAATAGGCCATGAATACAGTATATTTGTTCTGTCACTAAAATGCAGGATGATCCTACCGAAATAAGCAGGTTTAGCCAATTTTATCAAATAGGCACAGATGCCTCAAGGGTCCAAAATATAAACAAGTGCCTAGTCTTGGATTAAAAAAATAACGTTTCAGATGATCTATGTTGTTCACAGCTTGGATCTGTATCCAGCAATTATTGATGAAAGCCTGGGATGGGCTGAAATTGGATTACCATGTGTGTGTTAAAAACGGTTTATTCTACTCGTGGGTGCCGGGACTTTTCTTTATTCATGAGATCAAAGTACTTGACCTTACCCACATTATGCTGCTACCATATTTGTAATAATAATGCTAATGAATAAAGTATCAAACTATCCATTTTCTTAAGCAAAGAAATTGAGAACCAATTGTTATCACTGTTCATGAACCAGTGAAAATTGATCTTTGTATCCATTAATTTTTGCTTTTCCTACTTTCAGGAAAATGGACCCCAAATGTTGCAAAACACCTAAAATACCAAACACAGCAAGTACTCACTGTTGTGAGTTCATTTTCCCCTTCGTCACTGAGGTCTGGTGAACTCCCTACTCTGGTAAAGGAAGGTAATGAGCCTAATTATAAGGCACCTGAGCCTAATGATGATGACTGGCTGAGTGGAGTCACGGACTGGATATAAGGCTGCCGACGCCCTTCTGCCCTGCGGGTGATTTCTCTGTGGACTTCTAGGAGACCAGTCTGATTCCTGCTCCTCTAAAGCTAAGGCCGGTTTCACACTAGCGCATTTTCAGCGCGCGCACGGCCGGGGGTAGCTCCGCCCCCGATCCGGCTCTCTGCCCGGCGTGCCCGCCCCTTGCCTGTAGCGCCGCCTCCTAGCGGACGGCGGCGCCTGCGATCGGCGCACCCTATCTTTAGCATAGGGTGCGCCGATCGTGCGCAGGTCGTGCGCTAGTTGCGCTTTGACCTGCGCTGCGCACTTATGACGGTGCGCCGTGCGCGCCAAAATCCGAAAAGTTCGATTTTGGCGCGCACGGCGCACCGTCAAAAGTGCGCAGCGCAGGTCAAAGCGCAACTAGCGCACGACCTGCGCACGATCGGCGCACCCTATGCTAAAGATAGGGTGCGCCGATCGCAGGCGCCGCCGTCCGCTAGGAGGCGGCGCTACAGGCAAGGGGCGGGCACACCGGGCAGAGAGCCGGATCGGGGGCGGAGCTACCCCCGGCCGTGCGTGCGCATAAAATGCGCTAATGTGAAACCGGCCTAAGTTTTCTGCTTTGCCTGTTAGCATTTGTGTTTTGTTTTTGTTTGCCTTGCTTTTCTGGATTCTGCCATTCCCTGCTGGGGTGAGCTGAATCTCCTTTTGCCTGTTGCTCTGTCTTCAGAATATTCCTGAGTACTGACATCGTTTTTTTGAAGCCTAGCGTCTTCAGGGCCTTTTTCACTGTCAGTCTGTTGGCTCGTATTTTCATAGGGTTTTTCACGGATTGCAGACAGCAGCCTTCCTGTCCTTTCCTATCTAGTTAGCTTGGGCCCCGTCTTTGCTCAGTCTATCTTTCTGTCTGTGTTAGTGTTCTTTCTTCTTGCTTCACCATCATTATATGTTGGGGGCTGCCTTTTGCTTTGGGGTCTGCTCTGGGGCAGTTTAGATTTCCCTTTCTGTCTTTAGGCTATATAGTCCTCCGGCTGTGATCGAGGGGTCTAGGGCATCGTAGGAACCACCCACGGCTACTGCTAGTTGCGTTGATAGGTTCAGGGGTCTGCAATCCGATAGCTGCCAACTTCTCTGGTTTTCTGGACTTAGCTAGCATTTCTGTTTTTGCCTCCTACGGTGACTCATTCATAACAGAATCACCCGCCATACCGCAGATCCTAGGGTACTCAATAGCAGGAAAGAATTGTGTTTTAAAAAAAAAAAAAAAAGTGTGTATATTCTTTCCTCTATATCTCTGAGGCCGTAGGAGGAATTTTTTTTTTCTCTCAATGGAGATAAAGCAATTGTCTGATCATGTGGAGCAGCTCGCTGCGGAAGTGCAGGGAATTTCCGCCTACCTTGCTCGTTCGCATGCTGTTGAACCAAAGATCCCTACACCTGATGTATTTTTTGGGGATCGATCTAAATTTTTGAGTTTCAAAAATAATTGTAAATTATTTTTTGCCTTGAAGCCTAACTCGTCAGGGAGCTCCGCGCAGCAGGTTAAAATTGTCATCTCTTTGCTGCGTGGCGATCCCCAGGATTGTGTGTTTTCTTTGAAACCAGATGATCCTATTCTGACTAATGTGAACGCATTCTTTCAAGCCTTGGGGTTGTTGTATGATGAACCTAATGCTATTGATCAGGCTGAAAAGACCCTGTTGGCATTGAACCAGGGTCGAGATTCTGCAGAGTTGTACTGTCAAAAGTTCCAAAAGTGGGCGGTCCTTACTACCTGGAATGATAATGCCTTGGCAGCTCTCTTTCGGAAGGGTTTGTCAGAAGCCGTAAAAGATACTATGGTGGGATTTCCTGTTCCCTCTGGTCTGGACGATTCTATGTCATTAGCCATTCAGGTTGATCGGCGTTTACGTGAACGCAGGATTGCATGAGAGGTGTTGCCACAGGTTGAACAGACGTCTGAACCTATGCAATGTGATAGAGTTTTGTCTAGGGCGCAACGTCAGGAGTTCAGAAGGCGTAATAAGCTGTGTTTTTTCTGTGGAGATGCCTCGCATATTATTTCTGTTTGTCCTAAACGAGAGAAACGCTTTGCACACACGTTTTCTGTTGGTGGTGTTCAACCTAAGTTTCTTCTGGCAATTACTCTGATCTGCTCCCTGTCCACAATTTCCGCCAAGGCTTTTGTGGATTCAGGAGCAGCACTAAACCTAATGGACTTGGATTTTGCTAAACGTTGTGGATTTCCGATGACACCTCTGCAGATTCCTATCCCTTTGAGGGGGATTGATGCTACTTCTTTGGCGAAAAATAAACCTCAGTTTTGGACCCAGGTGGTCATGCGGGTCGCCCCAGACCATCAAGAAAATTGCAGATTTTTGATGTTGCATGGTCTGCATGATGCCGTTGTTCTGGGGTTTCCCTGGTTGCAAATTCATAATCCAGTTTTGGATTGGAAATCTGTCTGTGGTGAGTTGGGGTTGTCGATGTGCCTTTAGTGAGGCTCCGGTTTTTTCCACCTCTCCTCAGTCGCATGATGTTCCTGACTATTTGGTGGACTTTTATGATGTATTTAGTGAGAATGAGTCTGCATCTTTGCCTCCTCATAGGAGTTATGACTATGCAATTGAACTGAGCCCGGGGTGTAAATTTCCCAAGGGTCGGCTCTTCAATTTATCTGTACCCGAGCACGAGGCTATGCGATCCTATATTAAGGAGGCGTTGGAGAAGGGTCATATTAGACCATCCTCTTCACCCTTAGGTGCCGGTTTTTTTTTTTGTGGCCAAAAAGGATGGTTCTTTAAGGCCTTGTATTGATTATCGTGCCCTCAACAAAATTACTATTAAATATCAGTATCCATTACCCCTGATTTCGGATCTATTCTCTAGAGTTAGAGGTGCTTGCTGGTTTACTGAGCTTGACCTCAGGGGGCGTATAATCTTATCCGCATTAAGCAGGGGGATGAATGGAAGACGGCATTTAATAATCTGGAGGGACATTTTGAGTACCTGGTGATGCCTTTTGGGCTCACTAATTCCCCTTCTGTCTTCCAGTGCTTCATGAACGATATTTTCCGAGACTTTGTCGATAAATTTTTGATTATCTATCTGGATGATATTTTGATCTTCTCCAAGGATTGGGATTCTCATGTGGAACATATTCAGACTGTGTTCTGGATCTTGAGGGAGAATTCCCTGTATGTCAAAGGATCGAAATGCCTTTTTGGAGTACAGAGGATTTCATTTTTGGGATTTATTTTGTCTCCGTCAACTATTGAAATGGACCCGGCCAAGGTACAGGCCATTTATGATTGGGTTCAGCCCACTTCTTTGAAGGCCCTCTAGAAGTTTTTGGGTTTTGCTAATTTTTATCGGAAATTTATAGCAAAATTTTCTAGTATTGCCAAGCCATTGACTGATCTGACTAAGAAGGATGCTTCTGAGATTGGCGCAGGAGCTGTTTTGTCCCAAAAGGATCCAGTAACATCTAAAATGAATCCCTGTGCTTTCTTTTCCCGAAAGTTCTCTCCATCTGAACGTAACTATGATGTGGGGAATCAGGAACTGTTAGCCATGAAATGGGCATTTGAGGAGTGGAGACATTGGTTGGAGGGAGCTAAACATCAAGTTGTGGTCCTCACTGACCACAAGAATTTGATTTACCTAGAGTCGGCTAAACTCTTGAACCCTAGACAGGCTAGGTGGGCCTTGTTTTTTACACGTTATGATTTTGTGGTCTCTTTTCTTCCTGGAACTAAGGATGTCAAGGTAGACGCCCTCTCTAGGAGCTTCTTTGCTGATTCTCCTGTGGTGACCAAGCCTGCTATTATCTTAGGCGAAGGGGTAGTTCTTTCTGCCATCTCGCCCGATTTGAGACGTGCTCTGCAAGAGTTCCAGGAGGACAAACCTGAGCGTTGTCCCAGTGGAAAGTTGTATGTTCCTGACCAGTGGAAGAAGAGAGTGATGTCTGAAGTTCATTGCTCTGCATTGGCTGGTCATCCAGGTATTTTTGGTACTAGAGATCTGGCGAGTCGCTCTTTTTGGTGGCCCACCTTGTCTCATGATGTCAGGAATTTTGTGCAGTCCTGTGGGACTTGCTCCCAGTCTAAATCTTGTTCTCGTTCTAGTGGGTTGTTGATGCCTTTGCCGGTCCCCAGGAGGCCATGGACCCATATTTCAATGGATTTCATCTCTGATATGCCGGTCTCTCAAAGAATGACTGTTATTTGGGTGATTTGTGATAGGTTCTCTAAGATGGTTCATCTTGTACCACTCCCTAAGTTGCCGTCTTCCTCTGAGTTGGTGCACCTGTTTTTGCAACAGGTGGTTCGTTTGCACGGGATTCCTGAGAACATTGTATCTGACAGAGGAGTTCAGTTTGTGTCTAGATTTTGGAGGACTTTCTGTTCCAAGCTGGGAATTCAGTTGTCCTTCTCCTCTGCTTTTCACCCTCAGACCAATGGGCAGACAGAGAACAAACCAGACCTTGGAGTCGTATTTGAGATGTTTTATTTCCGCTGATCAGGATGATTGGGTTTCATTTTTGCCCTTGGCCGAATTTGCTTTAAATAATAGAGCTAGTTCTGCCACTTTGATGTCACCTTTTTTTTGTAACTTTGGGTTTCATCCTCGATTTTCTTCAGGGCAGGTGGAGCCTTCTGCCTGCTCAGTTGTTGACACTGTGGTGGAGAGAATGCACCAGATCTGGGACCAAGTGGTGGATAAGTTATCTCTCTCCCAGGAAAAGACCCAGCGGTTTTCCAATCGACATAGGACCATTGGTCCCCAGTTTAAGATTGGTGATATGGTGTGGTTGTCATCAAAAAATATTGCTATGAAGGTGGCTTCTCCTAAGTTTAAGTCTAGATTTATTGGACCTTACAAGATTTTGGAGATTATTAATCCGGTCTCTTTTTTTGTTTGGCTCTTCCTGTCACATTTAAAATCCATAATGTGTTCCATAAGTCCTTGTTGAAGAGGTTTGTTGAACCAGTTGTTCCTGGGGTGGCACCTCCGGACCCTGTATTGGTTGAAGGTAACATGGAATATGAGGTAGAGAAAATACTGGATTCCCATCTGGCTAGACGGAGACTCCAGTATTTGGTTAAGTGGAAGGGTTATGGTCAGGAGGATAATTCCTGGGTCTCTGCCTCTGATATTCATGCCAAAAGATTGGTGCGTGCCTTTCATCAGGCTCACCCTGGTGGCGTGGTTGAGGGTTCGGTGACCCCTCCTCAAGGGGGAGGTACTGTTGTGAGTTCATTTTCCCCTTTGTCACTGAGGTCTGGTGAACTCCCTATTCTGGTAAAGGAAGGTAATGAGCCTGATTATCAGGCACCTGAGCCTAATGATGATGACTGGCTGAGTGGAGTCACGGACTGGATATAAGGCTGCCGACGCCCTTCTGCCCTGCGGGTGATTTCTCTGTGGACTTCTAGGAGACCAGTCTGATTCCTGCTCCTCTAAAGCTAAGTTTTCTGCTTTGCCTGTTAGCATTTGTGTTTTGTTTTTGTTTGCCTTGCTTTTCTGGATTCTGCCATTCCCTGCTGGGGTGAGCTGAATCTCCTTTTGCCTTTTGCTCTGTCTTCAGAATATTCCTGAGTACTGACATAGATTTTTTTGAAGCCTAGCGTTTTCAGGGCCTTTTTCACTGTCAGTCTGTTGGCTCGTATTTTCATAGGGTTTTTCACGGATTGCAGACAGCAGCCTTCCTGTCCTTTCCTATCTAGTTAGCTTGGGCCCCGTCTTTGCTCAGTCTATCTTTCTGTCTGTGTTAGTGTTCTTTCTTCTTGCTTCACCATCATTATATGTTGGGGGCTGCCTTTTGCTTTGGGGTCTGCTCTGGGGCAGTTTAGATTTCCCTTTCTGTCTTTAGGCTATATAGTCCTCCGGCTGTGATCGAGGGGTCTAGGGCATCGTAGGAACCCCCCACGGCTACTGCTAGTTGTGTTGATAGGTTCAGGGGTCTGCAATCCGATAGCTGCCAACTTCTCTGGTTTTCTGGACTTAGCTATCATTTTTGTTTTTGCCTCCTACGGTGACTCATTCATAACAACTCACCCTCGCTGGGTCAGGCACCAACTCCCTACTGCTGTCTAAGTGTTTTGGCTGCAGCGGTGTTGTCACGTCAACAATGCTCATCACCGCTGTAGCCAATCACTGAGCTTAGGGGCTCAAGCCGTCTATGTAAGCGCTGGCGCTGAAGTCAATGATTAGCTACAGTAGTGATGTATGCTGTTGATGTGATTTCACGAGTCAGCTAAAACACTGAGACCAAAGCTGCTGTGCTGAGTAGGTGCTTGACCCATGGAGGTACCTGAGAATAGACAAGGAGAAAAAATACAAACACACAAAATACTAATATAAAGTGTAATAATCACATTAATATAAATAAAGATATAAATATATAAAAAAGTGTGATTGAACCAATCTCCCAAGAAAAGGATGGCAGACCATCCGGTGTGTATAAAAAGATTTACTCAAGGGTGGATAAAAAAGTGCCACAAGATAAGAGTAGAATGTGCAGCATGAATGATGATACAATGATGATACAATGATAAAGTAATAAAAATAATAATAACAACAAATGGCAAAATTTTTGTGAAAAAAATGCCTTTATTAAAATATATTGGCACAACAAGAAAGGCTTAATTAATACAGGTAAAAAAGTGCATAATTATAGTGACACAGAAAAATAAATAAATATACATTAATAGATGTGCCAATAGATATCTATCCCCCTGACGAAGGAGATTTTATTTCCGAAACGCGCGTCGGGGCGCGTCATTATATTATCCACATTGCGGTCATTGGCTTACAGGTATTTTTTTGGTTTAATAGCACACGCCTTAGGGCGTTTTTTACTTATTTGCACAGCTGCACTTTTGGAACATCTATTAATGTATATTTATTTATTTTTCTGTGTCACTATAATTATGCACTTTTTTACCTGTATTAATTAAGCCTTTCTTGTTATGGAACGGGTTTTCCAATATACATAAGTATACCGCATATGTGGTTTTATATTTTATTATTATTATTTTTTCTTTTTTATGATTATATATATATATATAATTTTAATGCACTTAATTGTTGTGCCAATATATTTTAATAAAGGCAGTTTTTTCACAAAAATTTTGCCATTTGTTATTATTATTATTTTTATTACTTTATCATTGTATCATCATTGTATCATCATTCATGCTGCACATTCTACTCTTATCTTGTGGCACTTTTTTATCCACCCTTGAGTAAATCTTTTTTTCCATGGAGGTACCTGTTGTGCTTTGTTGTTATAGTTATTTTGCAGCATTTCCACTTTCGCTAAAATGAACAACCACTTTAAGACTGTTGGTGTGTGTTTATATTGGTCTATCAATTACTTTATTATTAAGCAAAAAACTGTATATTTTATTTAGCAGTCTTTATACTCTTTATACTGTGCCATTAGCTAATCTCTTCCGCTGCCAGGATTCCTGTCCTCAGAAGTTCACATCTCAATAGCAGGCTATACATGATCTAATAATAACAGTCCATGTTATTTATAAGGCGCTCACTATATATTTTACTTAGATCTATTCTTTCCCGGGACCGTTGTCCACATCCTTCGTTACTTTCAAATAAATACAATAAACTTGTGTCTTCCTTAAACCTATATTCCCGAAAGCTTCAAAATATTTAACCACTTTTAAGAAACTTTATGAGCCATGTTGAAGATTCGATCATACAGCAAAATTACTATGAGCATAGTTTTAGTTTTAACACATTTCTTTTTACTCATCAGGGTCCGTACATACCATATAATGATTTCATTCAGTAGCTTCTGGCCAAGCATGGAAAGTGCTGGAAAAAAAATCCCACAGAGTTTAGATGACCTTTTCCTAACTTTAGATTTTTTTCCTGTTTTCCTTTCTGGTTTTTGCCAGGTATAACATAAATATTCATCAGCTGATATTTGCAGTAGTTGTGAAATTATAAATGAGGCCAAAAGGCTTCCCCACCACTCCATTTGCAAAATGGCAGCTTCTGGTCTTAGCTCACAGCCAAGCAACAATTTCCGAAATCCCCCAAGTGTACTCTAAGGTTTTCGAATTCAGTAAAGTTTTAATGTGTAAAGCAGAAATTCTGTCTCTTTTATATTTGCCATGGGATTACAGGAAAAAAAAAATTGAATTTAAGCTTTCTAAGGTCTTGACATAATAGACAGACGGGCTGGCAGCTAACAGTTGTCGGTTGAATTTTTCAAAATGAAAAAAAAAATTATTAATGTAATATTTTAAGTCTATCGTCCTTTTTTGCTAGAAACACAATTTTTAATTGTTTGAAAAAGAATATTTTCATTTTTAAAAATACTCACTGTGTACTGTATTTGTTTCACAAAAATGAAGATTAAATCGTGTCTAATAAAATTATGCAGAAAAGATAAGTTCTTGACTCCTGATGTAAAATTTATGCTATGGAAACTCCGTGCTAAGCAGGCAAAGGATAGAAATGCATCATTTGCATACAATTTACATCTTATTATATCAGTAGTGAAAACTAATGTCATTGCTCTGAATGTAGTCATTCATATTTATTCAAGTGGTTTCATTTTTTCATTCCACCACCTGTAAGCAAGAATAGGAAAGTCTAGACATGCACAATTACAGTACGGAAATTCTAGTAGACCAGTTGTAAAAAGCTTTGAAATTCTTGCCTTTTCTTTGGAATATGTAATCTTCTTTGACATTCTATCCATTTACCTGCTGCTATGGTAGTGAAACGGTTAACTTAACTTGGCAGTGCAAACACATGGAAAACATTTACTTACCTGTTCTTTATTTCCATTTTTTACCTTAAAACTGTCAGTTACCAAACGACAATTTATTTTCTGCACAGAAGTTGTCTCATTTTCTAAGGGGTTGTCTGGGACTTTAACATTGATGGCTTATCCACAGGATAGGTCATCAATGTCTGATTGGTGAGGGTGTAACACCAATCAGCTATTCCCTATGTCGTCAGAGGCCGGAATTGATCAGTTACAGAGCAGCACAGATCCATCAAAGGTATAGTGGCAGAGACCAGGTACTGCACATCCACTCCATATTGATTTAACCCCTTCCTGACATCCGACGTACTATCCCGTCCACGGTACCCGGGCCCGTATGACCGTGGACGGGATAGTACGTCTACCGCGATCAGCGGCGCCCACGTGGTGAGCGCCGCTGATCGCGGCCGGGTGTCAGCTGATTATCACAGCTGACACCCGGCACTATGTGTCAGGGGCGGTCACGGACCGCCCCCGACACGTTAACCCCTTGCACACCGCGATCAAACATGATCGCGGTGTACCGGGAGTTAAAGGGAAGCATCGGCAGGGAGGGGGCTCCCTCCGTGATTCCCTGAGCCCCCCACGGCAGCGCAATGTGCAGCGCTGCTGCGGGGGGGCTCCTATCCTCCAGGCCCCCGAATCCAAGATGGCGACGGGGGCCTTCGGGGACCTGAGGAAGCTGGCTTCCTCAGTGCCTGCAAAGCGCAGGCAAGAGGAAGTCTGCTGATCTGTCACAGTGATCTGTGATGTGACAGATCAGCGATCTGTCACAGGACAGTGATGTCCCACCTGGGACTATGTAATAAAGTAAAAAAAAAATTTAAAAAAATGTAAAAATAAATTAAAAAAAATCGCCAAATAAATTAGTAAAAAAAAAAAAAATATTCCCCAATAAATTCATTTTTTGAAAATAATAATAAAAAAAACAATAAAAGTACACATATTAGGTATCGCCGCGTCCGTAATGACCCGCCCTATAAAACTGTCCCATTAGTTAACCCTTTTAGCGAACCCCTTAAAAAATAAAAATAAAAAACGAAGCAAAAAATAATGATTTATTATCATACCGCCAAACAAAAAGTGTAATAACGCACGATCAAAAAGACGCATATAAATATCCATGGTACCGCTGAAAACGACATCTTGTACCGCAAAAAACGAGCCGCCACACAGCATCATCAGCAAAAAAATAAAAAAGTTATAGCTCACAGAATAAAGCGATGCAAAAATAATTATTTTTTATATAAAATAGTTTTCATTGCATAAAACCGACAAAAACATAAAAAAACGACCTAAATGAGGTATCGCTGTAACCGTACTGACCCGAAGAATAAAACCGCTTTATCAATTTTACCGCACGCGGAACGGTGTAAACGCACCCCCCCAAAAGAAATTCATGAAACGCTGGTTTTTGTTCATTCTGCGTCCCAAAAATAGGAATAAAAAGCGATCAAAAAATGTCACGTGCCCGAAAATGGTACCAATAAAAACATCAACTCGTCCCGCAAAAAATAAGACCCACATGACTCAGTGGGTCAAAATACGGAAAAATTATAGCTCTCAAAATGTGGTGATGCAAAAACTATTTTACAATAAAAAGCGTCTTTTAGCGTGTGACAGCCGCCAAACATAAAAACCGCCATAAATAGTAAGTCAAACCCCCCGTTATCACCCCCTTAGTTAGGGAAAAATAATAAAACTAAAAATAAAGTATTTATCTCCATTTTCCCGTTAGGGTAAGGCTGTGTGCACACGCTGCGGATTAGGTGCGGATTCATCCGCGCGGATTTTGTAAAATCCGCAGGTGAAACCGCAGGTCAAAAGACCTGCGGTTTTACCTGCAGATTGCTCTGCGGTTTTGTCCTGCGGTTTTTCATCTCCTCAATAGAGGAGATGGCAAACCGCAGGACAAAACCGCAGAAAGAATTGACATGTCAATTCTTTCTGCGGATTGAAAACCGCAGATAATCCGCGTGGAAAATTCCGCACCGTCTGCACTGCGGTTTTTGATTCCCATAGGGAATCATGGTACTGGGGTCCGCAGCAGCCCAAACCGCTGCGGAACCACAGCAAAATCCGCAGTGTGTGCACACAGCCTTAGGGTTAGGGCTAGGGTTAGGGCTAGGGTTAGGGTTAGGGCTAGGGTTAGGGCTAGGGTTAGGGCTAGGGTTAGGGCTAGGGTTAGGGCTCAGATTAGGGTTAGGGGTGTGTTGGGGTTAGGGTTGGAGTTATAATTGGGGGTTTCCACTGTTTGGGCACATCAGGGGCTCTCCAAATGCAACATGGCGTCTGATCTCAATTCCAGCCAATTCTGAGTTGAAAAAGTCAAATGGTGCTCCTTCCCTTCCAAGCTCTGCCATGCGCCCAAACAGTGTTTTACCCCCACATGTAGGGTATCAGCCTACTCAGGACAAATTGCAAAACAATTTTTGGGGTCCAATTTCTCCTGTTACCCTTAGGAAAATAAAAAATTGGGGGCAAAAATATCATTTTTGTGGAAAAAAATGATTTTTTTATTTTCACGTCCGAGTGTTATAAACTTCTGTGAAGCACTTGGGGGTTCAAAGTGCTCACCACACATCTAGATAAGTTCCGTGGGGGGTCTAGTGTCCAAAATGGGGTCACTTGTGGGGAGTTTCAATAGTTTAGGTACATCAGGGGCTCTCCAAACGCACATGACACCCGCAGACCATTCCATCAAAGTCTGCATTCCAAAACGTCACTGCTTCCCTTCCGAGCCCCGACGTGTGTCCATACAGTAGTTTTCTCCCACATATGGGGTGTCAGCGTACTCAGGCCAAATTGGACAACAACTTTTGGGGTCCAATTTCTCTTGTTACCCTTGGGAAAATGAAAAAATTGGGGACTAATTGATCATGTTTCTGGAAAAAATACGATTTTTTTATTTTCATGCCCTGGCATTATAAACTTCTGTGAAGCCCTTGGGGGTTCAAAGTGCTCACCTCACATCTAGATAAGTTCCTTAGTGGGTCTAGTTTTCAAAATGGGGTCATTTGTGGGGGGTTTCCACTGTTTAGGTACATTAGGGGCTCTCCAAAGGCAACATGACACCCGCAGACCATTCCATCAAAGTCTGCATACCAAAACGTCACTACTTCCCTTCCGAGCACCGACGTGTGCCCATACAGTAGTTTTCACCCACATATGGGGTATCAGCATACTCAGGACAAATTGGACAACAACTTTTGGGGTCCAATTTCTCCTGATACCCTTGGGAAAATAAAAAAATGGTGACTAAAAGATCATGTTTGTGGAAAAAATACGAATTTTTTATTTTCACGCCCGGGCGTTATAAACTTCTGTGAAGCACTGGGGGGTTCAAAGTGCTCACCACACATCTAGATAAGTTCCTTGGGGGGTCTAGTTTACAAAATGGTGTCATTTGTGGGGGGTTTCCACTGTTTAGGTACATTAGGGGCTCTCCAAAGGCAACATGACACCCGCAGACCATTCCATCAAAGTCTGCATTCCAAAACGTCACTACTTCCCTTCCGAGCCCCGACGTGTGCCCATACAGTAGTTTTCTCCCACATATGGGGTATCAGCATACTCAGGACAAATTGGACAACAACTTTTGGGGTCCAATTTCTCCTGGTACCCTTGGGGAAATAAAAAAATGGTGACTAAAAGATCATGTTTGTGGAAAAAATACGAATTATTTATTTTCACGCCCGGGCATTATAAACTTCTGTGAAGCACTGGGGGGGTCAAAGTGCTCACCACACATCTAGATAAGTTCCTTAGGGGGTCTAGTTTCCAAAATGGTGTCATTTGTGGGGGGTTTCCACTGTTTTGGTACATCAGGAGTTTTCCAAACGCGACATGGTGTCCGATCTCAATTCCAGCCAAAAACGTCAAATGGCGCTGCTTCCCTTCCGAGCTCTGCCATGCGCCCAAATAGTGGTTTACCCCCACATGTGGGGTATCAGCTTACTCAGAACAAATTGCACAATAACTTTTACGGTCCTGTTACCCTTGGAAAAATAAGAATTGAGGGTGAAAAGATCATTTTTGTGGAAAAAATATGATTTTTTAATTGTATGGCTTTATGTTATAAACTTCTGTGAAGCCCATGGGGGTTCAAAGTTCTCACCACACATCTAGATAAGTTCCTTGGGGGTCTAGTTTCCAAAATGGTGTCATTTGTGGGGGATTTCCACTGTTTTGGTACATCAGGGGTTTTCCAAACGCGACATGGTGTCCGATCTCAATTCCAGCCAAAAACGTCAAATGGCGCTGCTTCCCTTCCGAGCTCTGCCATGCGCCCAAATAGTGGTTTACCCCCACATGTGGGGTATCAGCGTACTCAGGACAAATTGCACAATAACTTTTAGGGTCCTGTTACCCTTGGAAAAATAAAAATTGAGGGTGAAAAGATCATTTTTGTGGAAAAAATATGATGTTTTAATTGTATGGCTGTATGTTATAAACTTCTGTGAAGCCCATGGGGGTTCAAAGTTCTCACCACACATCTAGATAAGTTCCTTAGGGGGTCTAGTTTCCAAAATGGTGTCATTTGTGGGGGGTTTCCACTGTTTTGGTACATCAGGGGTTTTCCAAACGCGACATGGTGTCCGATCTCAATTCCAGCCAAAAACGTCAAATGGCATTGCTTCCCTTCCGAGCTCTGCCATGCGCCCAAATAGTGGTTTACCCCCACATGTGGGGTATCAGCGTACTCAGGACAAATTGCACAATAACTTTTAGGGTCCTGTTACCCTTGGAAAAATAAGAATTGAGGGTGAAAAGATCATTTTTGTGGAAAAAATATGATTTTTTAATTGTATGGCTGTATGTTATAAACTTCTGTGAAGCCCATGGGGGTTCAAAGTTCTCACCACACATCTAGATAAGTTCCTTAGGGGGTCTAGTTTCCAAAATGGTGTCATTTGTGGGGGGTTTCCACTGTTTTGGTACATCAGGGGTTTTCCAAACGCGACATGGTGTCCGATCTCAATTCCAGCCAAAAACGTCAAATGGCATTGCTTCCCTTCCGAGCTCTGCCATGCGCCCAAATAGTGGTTTACCCCCACATGTGGGGTATCAGCGTACTCAGGACAAATTGCACAATAACTTTTAGGGTCCTGTTACCCTTGGGAAAATAAAAATTGGGGTGAAAAGATCATTTTTGTGGAAAAAATATGATTTTTTAATAGTACCGCTGTACGTTATAAACTTCTGTAAAGCCCTTGTGGGTTCAAAGTTCTCACCACATATCTAGATAAGTTCCTTGGGGGGTCTAATTTCCAAAATGGGGTCACTTGTAGGGGGTTTCCACTGTTTAGGTACATCAGGGACTCTCCAAACGTGACATGGCGTCCGTTCTGAATTCCAGCCAATTTTGCATTGAAAAAGTAAAACGGCGCTCCTTCCATTCTGAGCTCTGCCATGCGCCGAAACAGTCGTTCCCCCCCACAAATCAGGTATCAGCGTACTCAGGACAAATTGCACAATAACTTTTGCAGTCCAATTTCTCCTGTTACCCTTGGTAAAATAAAAAAAATTGAACCTGAAGTATTTTTTTTGTGAAAAAAAGTTAGATGTTCATTTCTTTTTAAATATTCAAAAAAATTCCTGTGACGCACCTAATGGGTTAATAAACTTCTTGAATGTGGTTTTGAGCACCTTAAGGGGTTCAGTTTTTAGAATGGTGTCACTTTTGGGTATTTTCTATCATATAGACCCCTCAAAGTGGCTTCAAATGTGATGTGGTCCTAAAAATAAAATGGTGTTGTAAAAATGAGAAATCGCTGGTCAACTTTTAACCCTTATAACTTCCTAACAAAAAAAAATTTTGGTTCCAAAATTGTGCTGATGTAAAGTAAACATGTGGGAAATGTTACTTATCAAGTTTTTTGTGTGCCGTATCTCTGTGATTTAAGGGCATAAAAATTCAAAGTTGGAAAATTGCGAAATTTTCAAAATTTTTGCCAAATTTCCATTTTTTTCACAAATAAACACAAGTTATTTGAATGAAATTTTACCACTAACATGAAGTACAATATGTCACGAGAAAACAATGTCAGAATCACCGGGATCAATGGAAGCGTTCCAGAGTTATGACCTCATAAAAGTACAGTGGTCAGAATTGTAAAAATTGGCCCGGTCATGAACGTGCAAACCACCCTTGGGGGTGAAGGGGTTAAATAGGTGGCTGATGTCCAGTACCCATCCACAGCCACTGTACAGTTGATGAAGCTGTGTTGTGCAGCTCTGTAACTGAGCAGTTCCATCAGCCGGCAACACCATTAGTAGCTGATCGGCAGAGGTGCAGGCTGTTGCATCTCCTCCAATCATATATTGATGACCTATCCTAAGGATAAGCCATTAATGTTAAAGTCACAGACAACCCCTTAAGGAATTCATTTGTTACATGATTATTTGAACTAAGAATTTTGTTGTAACTTCTTTAACTCTACTCATCACTTGAGGTAATTCAAGGGGGAGGAATCCACCTTACTTTCAACGCAGGTCCTTAATGTTCCATAGATCTATAGGATTCTGAACAGGTGATGATCCTCACTGAACCCTGAAATTACCAAAACCAGGCAGCTTGGGGTAGGGGAAAATCCTTGATTACATAAAAATAATTTTTAGATTAATCAAAAAGGTAACTTTTAACATGCGCAATAAAAGCATTAGTTGCTGTGTATTTAGGACTTTAGACTGATTCCTGAGTGGTGCGTGCACACTGCTTCCTCTGGTATTTGGTGGACTTGATGTTGTCAGGAACACCGCACTGCACTTGCTCACTGAGCCACTGCGCGTGTCCTGAGTACAAAAACAGTGCTCAAAGACACCTGTGGAGCGGGACAGCAGCGGTGACGATGCATGCTTCAGAGACTATCAGGACCTGAAGCACGTGACTGCTGGGGGCGTGACCTAAGCTCCACAGAGCTAGGAGCTGCAGGAAAACTCCTAGAAAGGTAACTACGGGACAAGTTACCAAGGGGCATAGACAGAGATGGAAACCAGATCAAGCCGGGTCAAAACACGAGATAGCAGGACAGTACCAAAGGGTAAGACAGAGCGAATAGTCAAGACGTACCAATAGATCAGAAAACCAGACGGGCAATAGACGGTACAATAGGGGCAAACGGTAACGGAGTAACAATAGCCAAGCCAGGAGGTCAGAGCCAGAGAAGACAATAGTACCAAAACGTGAGATGGAGTTCAGAGTGAGGGGACAGACCGGGTCATACATGGGAATCAAACAAGCAATGCAATTTACACGCACACCAGGGGGGTAGGTCAGACACACAGCCAGAATAACAGTATAGCTGACAGAGAATGCTAGTCTGGAGTGAGTATAAATACCCCTCCCAGATCCAAAGAGAGGCCGGCAAAAGTTAACCCTGTGAGAACTGGACATTAACCATGTCCTAACCATGACAGTACCCCCCTCTTAATGGGGGGCCACTGGACCCCCAGGTTTCTCAGGGTATCTGGCATGAAAAGCCCGCACCAGTCGATCAGCATGCACAGAACTTGCCAGAACCCATGACCGATCCTCAACGGAATATACCTTCCAATGAATAAGGTACTGAAGTCTCCAGTGTACCCACCATGAATCAATGATGAGCCCTACCTCGTACTCCAGTTGACCCTCTACCAACACTGGTGGAGCCACAGATGAGGGATCTTCTCTAACTGCCCTCACAGGTTTTAATAGGGACCTGTGGAAGATGTTAGATATTTTGCAGGAGGTGGGCAACTGTAATCTGTATGCCACCGGGTTGATCACCTCTACAATCTTGTATGGGTCAATAAATTTTGGGGCCAACTTCATTGAGGTTATTTTAAGTTTGATGTTACGTGTGGACAAACAGACTTTTTCCCCCACTGTTAACGCAGGACCCAATCCTCTCCTCCTGTCCACAAAATGTTTGTACTTCTTCTGGGTTTTGGAGGTGTTCCCCTGCACCTCCCTCCAGAGGGTTTTTAACTGTTGTACCATCCCGTCGGCACCAGGGCAATCCAAATACATACGGGAAAATTCCCCAAACTGCGGAACAAACCCATAATTGACCTGAAAGGGAGACTTTCCGGTAGACTGACTAATACGACAGTTGAATGCACATTCTGCCATGGGCAATACCGCACACCAGTCTTCCTGTCTGGAGGAGGCCAGGCATCTCAGAATCTGCTCCAACGACTGGTTGGTGCGTTCAGTCTGTCCATTGGATTCCAGGTGATAGGCAGAGGAGAATGACAACGTGACCCCCAACTTCATACAAAACGCTCTCCAAAACCTGGCCACAAATTGCACACCCCTGTCCGACACCATGTTCACAGGCACTCCATGCAATCGAACAATGTGCTGTATAAACAAGCGGGCCAAGGTTTCAGCAGATGGTAACACAGGTAATGGCACAAAGTGGGCTTGCTTAGAAAATCTATCAACCACTACCCATACCACTGAGTTGCCCTTGAAAGATGGAAGATTAGTGATAAAGTCCATGGACAGGTGTGTCCATGGTTTATCCGGAATTGGCAAAGGCACCAATTCCCCGGCCGGATGGACCTGAGAGCTTTTAGAGCGCACGCACACCCCACAAGAATTTACAAACCTTTTTATATTAGTACCCATAGAGGGCCACCAAAAACCCATAGCTACTGCCCCCCCCGGGTAGCTGCAATACCAGGGTGTGCACTTCACACAGAATCATGAAATTCTTGAAGGAGTGTGAGATGGAATTGTTCGGGTACAAACAATTTACCTGGGGGTTTATTCCTGGGAGCTTGTGCTGGTGCTTCCAGAATCTCTCTCTGTAACTCAGAGGAGATTTCGGCTACAACCACTCCCTGTTAAAGAATGGAGGAAGGAGGTTCTGGAGGGGACACAGAATCAAAACTTCGGGATAAGGCTTCTGCCTTTACATTTTTAGACCCTGATCGGAACGTGATGGTAAAATGAAATCGAGAAAAAAAAAGTGCCCACTGAGCCTGTCTGGGGGTCAATCTCTTAGCAGACTCGATATAGGCCAGGTTTTTATGATCAGTGATGACCGTAATGGGATGAGCGGCCCCCTCCAAAAAATGCCTCCATTCTTCGAAGGCCCATTTAACCGCTAACAATTTGCTGTTACCGACATCATAGTTTCTCTCGGCCGAAGAGAACTTCTTAGAGAAAAAGGCACAGGGTTTGAGGTTAGTCAAGGTAGAGGGGCCCTGTGACAATACTGCCCCCACCCCCACCTCTGAAGCGTCGACCTCGATGATAAAAGGTCTTGACGAATCTGGTTGTACCAACACAGGGGCTGTGGTAAAACACTTCTTTAGTGTAAGGAAGGAATTTTTTGCAGCCACGGAACAATTTTTTACATCTGCCCCTTTAAGAGTGAGGAGACAGACCGGGTCATACACGGAAATCAAACAAGCAATGCAATTTACACGCACACCAGGGGGGTAGGTCAGACACACAGCCAGAATAACAGTATAGCTGACAGAGAATGCTAGTCTGGAGTGAGTATAAATACCCCTCCCAGATCCAAAGAGAGGCCGGCAAAAGTTAACCCTGTGAGAACAGGACATTAACCATGTCCTAACCATGACAGATGTAAGCATAAAGATTTCTGACTCCCGGCTCTTTATTGGGTGGGCGCACGCGCAATAAGAGCATCTAGCGCTGGACACCTATGACCTCCAACTAACACAATGGTGGCGCATGCGCAATAAGAGTATCAGGCACCGGGCATCTATGACTTCCAATTAACATAGTGATGGAGCATGCTCACTTTCATCTCTGGTATTCCTTACGCCGATCTCACATGGTTCCTGCTAGCTGGTAAGCATTAACGGTATTATCTATGATATATACATGTGAATAAATCCTCTTTAGGATCCTACCTCGGAGAAAGACACTTTGTGTCGATACCCATGGGGTTCCTCCTTCTTCATTGATTTGGTCTTGCGTGCAAAGGTGCTGATACTCGCTTAATGCTAAGTATATTGCTACTGACTACTACTATTGTTTACCCTATATCAACCTGTATAGGATGGATATAGTCTTGGTTTCTGCCGCATTGGCACATATATATTTATATGTTTCTAATTGGTTTTGTGCTTTCAACACTGTGTTTATATGGGGCAAATTTTTCCCCCTCTTCTTGTATTATCTAACCTGCTTTTGTCTCAAGCCTCATCTGGTTTATATTCTTCTTAGCACTATTGCACTTTTGTATTGCTTACTTAACACTCTGCTCCTAAGCTTACTATCCTATATGTATTTCCAAACATGTTTGGGATTATCACAGCCAAATGAAGGTTGTTTGTGTTAGGCTTTAGTAGCCATATGGCTCTTTTAATTGATTTTAATCTTGTGATGTTTTACATGTTGCTCAGTTTGTTTAAATAAACCATGTACTTTATTATGGTGATCCCTGTTTTCGCACACTTCTTTTTTCTTGGTTTCCCACATTCCATACTGATGTGAGGGAGCGCCAGGGCCGTAGTAGTGGCTGAGAATATCGGGTCTTGCGCGTCCTGGTCTCCCATCACATACAAAGAATTTCCCACTGTCAATGTACCTGCTTCTTTACTTTCTGCATCTTCAGGGTCCTTTCTATATTGCTTAGAACCCCCCTGGTCGTTTGAGCACAGAGACACAGTCCAGTTGCAACTTAAAATGTAGAACTTTACTTCTTTCTTTGTGCAACACATCAGCATAGGATTCCATACAGTCCACATTCTTCACTTTCCCTGCACTCTTTCCTACGTCCTTCAGGACGTGCCCGGGTCGTACCGTCTCATCCAGTACAGCAGCATCCTCCCTGTTCAGACTCACCATGGTCAGGAGTTCCCTCGTCCATTTCACCCCAGACATGAGGGTGTCTGCCCATGTGGTAAGCTGAGAAAACAAAAAGCAAAAAACACAAATATCCTAAAATAAAAAAGTAAAAAATAAACTGCAAATAATGCATAAAGGTAATAATAATAATATGGGTATTTATTAAACATAATTTTGATCAAAATAATGTACAAGCCATCCCGCCAGGTCAAGGCAAGCTGCCACATGTTAGAGTGACCTGCATCCCTGTACTGTTGTGACCTCGGCTGTAGTTTTTGTTCCACCACTGCTGTCACCACTGCTGCCTAGGCTGCACTTCTGGCCCACTGGGCCCTAGATGGCTGGGTTCTTTACTTGAAACGTTGCGGAGCTGTCCGACCTATACAGGCTTATTGGCCCTACTGACTAGTATCAGGAAAACCCTTTATCTTACACATGGTTGGCTCCTACTAACTATATACGCTACGTACCCCATCAAGAGGGTCGACTAAGGTACTACGCTTTCCCTATTTAACACATATACATTATAAGACATATCTTAGTAACAACAGGCAATATCTACATCAAGGAGGGGAGAGAGTATTACACGGCCCCGGTACACATCTTTTACTGACTTGCACAGGTATTACATGCCCCCTATGGGTGCACACCCTAACACAGGTAGTGGTTGGAAAAACATTATTGTTGATCTCTAAGGGTGTTCCTTATGCAAAGAAAAAAACATTGTTTAGATACACTGACGCAGTCACAGGGTACTTAAGAACTGTATTAAGCTAATCCCTTGGTATGCAATTCCTCACCCCACTTGCATCACTGCCATCTTGGTCTTCATATGAAGCCTAGACTTTGTCTGGGCTTCTTAGGATACTGCCATTTTCACTATGTACTGCAATACTGTAGCATGTAGAACTTAAACTATGGCATCTGGAACAAAAGGTTCAAGTCCACCATGGGGAATCAAAAACAAAGCAAAAAGTAAAAAATAACTAAAAATAAAATAGAATTTTGTAAAAAGTAACAAAAGTAAAAATATATCAAATAAAAACATATATATTTTTACTGGCAGTAAAAGGACAACTCTTCAAAATATAAAATTATTTAACCCATGGAGTAAACACCATAAAGCAAAAATGACCTCCAAAAAATGCAGTCCTTAAAACATCATTTGAACACCCAAAATGGCATCACTATATTCAGATCACAATTGACCACGCAAAGTCACAGCAACTTCAGCAGAAGAATAAAATAGCTGCAAGTCTCATAAAAGTTCTCCACAAACTAAATGATTTTTATTTACCACTTAAATATGATTTTTTTTTTTACAAGTTTGGCATCTCTGTAATTGTATTAAGCTGGAAAATCATGTTTGTGAAAAATAAACTCTGTTAAAATAAGATTCAAAAAACAATGGTAGAATTGCATTTTTTTCATAATTTCAACCCACTTGGAATATTTTCCCATTTTTTTGTACATTTCTTGGAAAAATAAATAATGTCATTTAAAACTATAACTCCAACTAAAAAAACAAGCCTTCATATGGCTATCATGAGTGAAAAGTAAAAATGTTAACATCACCTTTCAAAGAAGGAGAAGAACAAATCAAAATGGAAAAATGAAAATTAGTTGTTGCAGGATAGGGTTAATCAGACATCAGTAATTAATGACATTAGCTCCGTTAAAGGAGCACTTCATAAAATTGTTAGAGGTCTGAGTAGCTGTATTCAACCATCTCAACAGCTGTCACCATACGTTGAGACTGCATGAGAGCTAAGAAAAGGCTATAGCTTTTATACCATATCAAGAGAATGCCATATAACCCAAGTTAGTACAATCTACACAATAAAATGACTTCATACGTCTATAGCTTATAGAGGAGGGGATCAAAGATTTGATCATTTCCTTAGTAAATGAAGACATTTTTAATTTTCTTGCTTGAAAAAAATGGGACCAGTATACTAACTGCAGTGTAAAATAGTGAATGCAGAGATTTCCGATCCCTTCCAAAACCACTTCAAGGGTGATACCTCTCCATGGAATTCTTCCAACCTGATTTTCTCTTTATGTAAAGAATTAGCACTGCAATTAAAATGGAAGTCAGAAAGCTGAAAAATAATAAGCTAGTCTTAACCCCCTTCTGACATCTGACGTACTATCCTGTCCACGGTACCCGGGCCCCTGTGACCGGGGACGGGATAGTACGTCATCACGATCAGCAGCGCCCCCGAGGGGGAGCGCCACTGATCATGGCGGAGTGTCAGCTGATTATCACAGCCGACACCCGGCACTATGTGTCAGGGGAGGTCATGGACCGCCCCCAGCACGTTAACCCCTGGCACACTGCGATCAAACATGATCGAAATGTACCGGGGGATTAGGGAAGAATCGGCAGGGAGGGGGCTCCCTCCGTACTTCCCTGAGACTCCCAGTGCAGTGCGATGTGCTGTGCTGCGCTGCACGGAGGGTCTCAGTGAGAGAGCAGGCATGAGGAAGCCTGCTGCAGCGCCTGTCAGAACGCCGATCTGATACAGCGCTGTGTGAAGTGTCAGATAAGCGATCTGACACAAGACAGTGATGTCCCCCCCTGGGACAAAGTAATAAAGTAAAAACAAAAAAAAAAACACGTGTAAAAATAATTTAGAAAAAAAAAATCACTAAATAAATTTAAAAAAAATAATCCCTAATAAATAAATTTTTGGGAAATAAAAAAAAACAATAAAAGTACACATATTTAGTATCGCCGCATCCGTAACGACCCGCCCTATAAAACTGTCCCACTAGTTAACCCCTTTAGTGAACCCCTTAAAAATTAAAAATAAAAAACAAAGCAAAAAATAATGCTTTATCATCATACCGCCGAACAAAAAGTGCAATAACGCGCGATCAAAAAGGATATAAATAACCATGGTACCGCTGAAAATGTCATCTTGTCCCACAAAAAACGAGCCACCACACAGCATCATCAGTGAAAAAATAAAAAAGTTATAGCTCGCAGAATAAAGCGATGCAAAAATAATTATTTTTTATATAAAATTGTTTTTATTGCATAAAAGCGCCAAAACATAAAAAAAGACATAAATGAGGTATCGCTGTAATCGTACTGACTCGAAGAATAAAACCGCTTTATCAATTTTACCACACGCAGAACGGTGTAAACACACCCCCCAAAAGAAGTTCATGAAATGCTGGTATTTGTTCATTCTGCATCCCAAAAATCGGAATAAAAAGCGATAAGAAAATGCCCGAAAATGGTACCAAAAAAACCGTCAACTCGTCCCGCAAAAAATAGGACCTCACATGACTCGGTGGGTAAAAATCTGGAAAAATTATAGCTCTCAAAATGTGGTGATGCAAAAACTATTTTTACAATAAAAAGCATCTTTTAGCGTGTGACAGCTGCTAAACATAAAAACCCGCCATAAATAGTAAACCAATCCCCCCTTTATCACCCCCTTAGTGAAAAATAATAAAATAAAAAAAAGTATTTATTTCCATTTTCCCATTAGGGTTAGGGCTAGGGATAGAGTTAGGACTAGCTTTAGGGCTGAGATTAGGGTTAGGGGTGGAGTTAGAATTTGGGGGTTTCCACTGTTCAGGAACATCGAGTGCTCTCCAAGCGCAACATGGCTTTTGATCTCAATTCCAGCCAATTCTGTTTTGAAAAAGTCCAAACAGTGGTTTACCCCCACATATGGGGTATGAGCCTACTCAGGACAAATTGTACAACAACTTTTTGGGTCCAATTTCTCCTGTTACCCTTGGAAAAATAAAAAATTGGGTGCAAAAATATCATTTTTTGTGGAAAAAAGTGATTTTTTTATTTTTATGGCTCTACATTATAAACTTCTGTGAAGCACTAGGGGGTTCAAAATGCTCACCACACATCTAAATTAATTCCGGGGGGTCTAGTTTCCAAAATGGGGTCATTTGTGGGGGTTTCAACAGATTAAGCACATCAGCGTACTCAGGACAAATTGGTCAACAACTATTGGGGTCCAGTTTCTCCTGTTACCCTTGGGAAAATAAAAATATGGGGACTAAAAGATCATGTTTCTGGAAAAAATATGATTTTTTTATTTTCATGCCCAGGCGTTATAAACTTCTGTGAAGCACTGGGGGTTCAAAGTGCTCACCACCTATCTAGATAAGTTCCTTGGGGTGTCTATTTTCCAAAATGGGGTCACTTGTGGGGGGTTTCTACAGTTTAGGCACATCAGGGGCTCTCCAAAGGCAACATGACACCCGCAGACCATTCCTTCAAAGTCTGCATTCCAAAACGTCATTACTTCCCTTCTGAGCCCCAACTTGTGCCCATACAGTAGTTTTCTCCCACATATGAGATATCCGCATGCTCAGGACAAATTGGATAACAACTTTTGGGGTCCAATTTCTCCTCTTACCCTTCGGAAAATAAAAAAAGTTGGGGACTAAAAGATCATGTTTGTGGAAAAAATATGATTTTTTTTATTTTCACGCCCGGGCGTTATAAACTTCCGTGAAGCCCTTGAGGGTTCAAAGTGCTCAACACATCTAGATAAGTTCCTTGGGGGATCTAGTTTCCAAAATGATGTCATTTGTGGGGAGTTTCCACTGTTTTGGCACATCAGGGGCTTTCCAAATGCAACATGGCGTCCGATCTCAATTCCAGCCAAAAAAGTCAAATGGCGCTGCTTCCCTTCCGAGCTCTGCCATGCGCCCAAATAGTGGTTTACCCCCACATGTGGGGTATCAGCGTACTCAGTACAAATTGCACAATAAATTTTGGGGTCCTGTTACCCTTGGACCCGTAAACGTGAGGACCTTTGGCGCAGGTTACGGGCTCACGTATTTTGGCCAAAATATCAGCTAATACCTGAGTGTTTTTTGCACTTTATATTCAGGGTGCAGTTGGACCCGTTTGGTCTTGTAAACTACGGTGTCTCTTCACATGGCATGCATTTTGATAGCGCTGGGTATCCCGCCTGATCTAATAAAAGGGTGTCACTACTAGGCTGTTAACCTGGATGCTGTGCATTGCCATAGTGTGAACAGCGCCGCATACAAGTTTTTTTATTGTGCATTAATATACCAGGCAACAGCCCCCTCCATGTATTGGTAGGCTGTGAGCAATTGTTTCATCGGTATTCTTGCACCTGTGTTGCCATCTTAATTACATGGGTCCACTGCATCCTGATTGATCCTGGAGGCCTGAACGGGTAAACCTCTCTGCTTTTTTGCTGTTTTCTTGTATTATTGGAGAATTTTTATGTTCCTCTTCTTGTGCTATTCTAGGTCCTGTTACCCTTGGGAAAATAAAAATTGGGGGTGAAAAGATCATTTTTGTGGAAAAAATATGATTTTTTAATTTTACAGCCGTATGTTATAAACTTCTGTGAAGCCCTTGGGGGTTCAAAGTTCTCACCACACATCTAGATAAGTTCCTTGGGGGGTCTAGTTTCCAAAATGGTGTCATTTGTGGGGGGGTTTCCATTGTTTTGGCACATCAGGGGCTTTCCAAACGCGACATGGCGTCCGGTCTCAATTCCAGCCAAAAAAGTCAAATGGCGCTGCTTCCCTTCCGAGCTCTGTCATGCGCCCAAATAGTGGTTTACCCCCACATGTGGGGTATCAGCGTACTCAGGAAAAATTGCACAATAACTTTTGGGGTCCTGATACCCTTGGGAAAATAAAAATTGGGGCTGAAAACATAATTTTTGTGGAAAAAATATGATTTTTTATTTGTACGGCTGTACGTTATAAACTTCTGTGAAGCCCTTGGGGGTTCAAAGTGCTCACCACATATCTAGATAAGTTCCTTGGGGGGGTTTAGTTTGCAAAATGGGGTCACTTGTGGGGGGTTTCCACTGTTTAGGCACATCAGGAGCTCTTCAAACGTGACATGGCGTCTTATCTGAATTCCAGCCAATTTTGCAGTGAAAAAGTCAAACGGCGCTCCTTCCATTCTGAGCTCTGCCATGTGCCGAAACAGTGGTTCCCCCCACATATCAGGTATCAGCGCACTCTGGACAAATTGCACAATAACTTTCGCAGTCCAATTTACCCTTGGTAAAATAAAAAAAATTTTGTGAAAAAAAGTTAAATATTCATTTTTTTTTAAACATTCCAAAAATACCTGTGAAGCACCTGAAGGGTTAATAACCTTCTTGAATCTGATTTTGAGCACCTTGAGGGGTGCAGTTTTTAGAATGGTGTCACTTTTGGGTATTTCGTATCATATAGACCCCTTAAAGTGACTTCAAATGTGATGTGGTCCCTAAAAATAAAATGGTGTTGTAAAAATCAGAAATCGCTGGTCAACTTTTAACCCTTATAACTTCCTAACAAAAAAAATTTTGGTTCTCAAATTGTGCTGATGTAAATTAAACATGTGGGAAATGTTACTTATTAAGTATTTTGTGTGCCATATCTCTGTGACTTAAGGTCATAAAAATTCAAAGTTGGAAAATTGCGAAATTTTCAAAATTTTCGCCAAATTTCCATTTTTTTCACAAATAAACGCAAGTTATATCAATGAAATTTTATCACTAACATAAAGTACAATATGTCACAAGAAAACAATGTCAGAATCACCGGGATCCATGGAAGCGTTCCAGAGTTATTACTTCATAAATGGACAGTGGTCAGAATTGTAAAAATTGGCCCGGTCATGAACGTGCAAACCACCCTTGGGGGTAAAGGGGTTAAAGGGAATATCAGTAGGACCAACCCTCCTAAGCCATCTATATGGGCATAGAGGTCATAGGAAGGTGAATAAAATGATACCTTGATATCTGTAATCTGATGTTTTATTCCAGAGAAATCCACGTTTTTCCTATGTAAATGAGCTTTTAAAATCTATGGGCCGGACACTGATCTGCATGAGACGCCAAGTCCAGATCTTGTGAATAATAGGGGAAGTTACCAGTGTGAGACTTATAACTAAGGTCACACAAGCGCATATTCTCTTATTCGAGAGATTTGGGTCAATTATGTAAAACACACTTTGATCAAACTTTGGACTTTTTCATTTAAACTGAGTAGTGCCTTCCATTAGTGCTAATCCACTGATTATGAACTGATTTTCTTTTTCCTTTGTGATCATCCTTTCCAAAATTATTCCATCTCATAATAAACTGTGGGTGCAGCCATGTTTTAATTTGCCAGCACCAGAGGTGAAATAGCAAATGCCCACAGAGAAGTTCGTTGGTATACATCCAGCAGGTTGAAATCAAAATGATACCATTATTATCCAGGAGACATAATTTTGGAATGGGGGACAAAGAAGGAAAAGAAAATATGTTCTAGAATCAGTGGAGCAGTACCAGTAAAATGAGATAATCAATTTAAATAAAAAATAAATCTGTGAAAGATGCTCTTTAAATTGACGTCAGGTACAAAAAGTGTTATTTTGAAGAAGCGCACACAAACCCGCTTTGTTATCAAATCACACACATTATTAAAGCGCCATATGCTTAAAGGAAAGGGTGATCAATCCAAAAACAAGCAAATCCAATGTCTCAGTAAAAAGAAAGCAAAGGATGGCGCTCCCCATTCTAAAATCGAAAACTTTATTTCGTCATTAAAAGACTGTGGCAGAGGAGCAATGTGTCAAGTATGGACGACGACCGTTTCGCGCTACCGCATTTCTACGGGTCCTAATAATGAAAGGCAGAGAGCAAGTACCTATATCCACACACAGGTGAGGTAACCACCCTTAAAATATGTATGTAAAACATCATAAACATATACATCCACTGAACATGACAATTGGATACAGACGGGGATTCCGAAGGGTAAATTTAAATGTGGGCATTGTACCTTCTGCTCCTTTAAATTAACAGGCAATTCTTTGAGAATAGATCCAATACATCACCAAGTCCGTGATTTCATTTCTTGCAAAACATCATTTGTAGTGTACATTTTGTATTGCCCGTGCGGCTTTTTTTACATTGGCAAAACCATTCGCCCTTTGTATGTTAGGTTTTGGGAATGTTTCAATTCCATTAAACAGGAAAAGGGGTTCCCCGCCTCATTAGCCACATTAGGGAATGTCATGGGAGTAATGCAGAAACCCTTCGATAGTCAGGTTTAGAAAGAGTTAATCTCCCCAGACAGGGAGGTAACCTGCACAGGCTTCTTTTGAGAAGACAAGCCAGATGGATATTACGGACAAATGCAACAGGTGCGTTAGGTTTAAATGAGAAAATTGACATGTCAGTGTTCCTTTGAAAGTGGATGTATATGTTTATGATATTTTACATGCATATTTTAAGTTTTGTTTTTATTCAGAACTGCTGTATATCACTCTGTTGGGTGGGTGTGTTTTTGGTGGTACTTACTAAAGTCCCTACAGAGCCACATCCCTTCCAGCACAAAGGAGACTCACTTGGAGAACTATGAGCTAATCTATCTGGGGTGAAATACCATCTCATATGCACCTTTTTCAATTGTTCTAAATGATTTATGCAACGTGAAGATTTAAGTATGCAACTAGAGGCTTCCTGCCAATTCCCAATCGATAAAGAAAGACCAAGATCTTGTTCCCATCTCGCCATATATGGCCAGCGTTCCACATGACCAGATGAGGTCAAAACACCGTAGATTATAGACAGGCCTCTCAAAATAGTATCAGTACAGTCAAAGTAATTTCTAAATAAAGACATACTAGGTTTCTTATTAAATAATTGGAGGGGAGCAAGTAAGTGTCTTACCTGGAGGAATTGATAAAAAAAATACCATTCTAATTTATGGGTCTTCACCAGAGATTCAAAGGAAATAAGTGATTTGTTATTAAATAAGTCAGCTAAGGAAGTGACCCCCAACCTATACCAGTTGCTCAAATTGAGGTGTGGGATATGGGCTTCTACTGTTTTATTGGAAATTTTTGCGAGGGATGGAAAGTCACCCAATCCCACCCAAAGCCTCCATACGAACAGTGATGACTTCATAGTTGTGAGAATTGGATTCAAATTAGTCGGCGATAAAAGTTCAGCTTCCAAAAGAAGTCTTGTAGATCCCCTCCATGCGAAACAATTTCCAATTTGGAGCCATCTATGTGAGTATTGCTGCCTTGTGGTAAGCCATAATATTGGGAACACCAAGTCCTCCCTGGATATTCCTCCCTGGATATAACTGCAAACCATAGATTTATAAGCCACTCTGGCCCTCTTCTTTTCCCGATAAGCGATTGGAGTTTTTGAATTAAAGACCTGGGTATTTTTAAGGGGATACAACGAATAAAATATAAAATCTTTGGTAAAAACACCATCTTAAAGGACTGAATTCTAACCATCCAAGATAAGTGTAGTCCCGAATATCTTCTAATTCAGCATTTAAGGAAGTATGTAGCTTATTAAAGTTTTCTTTTAGGATGAGATGGGATGATGTCAGTAATATTCCCAGATACGGAATCCATTCAGTCTGTCATTTAAAGGGAAATAGCTTCTCTAGTTTGTCTCTCAGGGCAAGTGGAATTGCAATGGGGAAAATCACGGATTTGGAAGCATTCAGTTTATAATAGGAAATTTTTGAAAACTTCTTAAGCTCATCCATAACCTCAGATAGGGATTTCTCCAAATATGTGCACCTTATAATTACGTCATCAGCATAAAGATCTATCACATAGCTAATTTTACCAACTTGGAAACCTGAGACACCTCCATTTTAACAGTGCCTTGCGAAAGTATTCGGCCTCCTGGAACTTTTCAACCTTTTCCCATATATCATGCTTCAAACATAAAGATACCAAATGTAAATTTTTGGTGAAGAATCAACAACAAGTGGAACACAATTGTGAAGATGAACGAAATTTATTGGTTATTCTAAATTTTTGTGGAAAGTCAAAAACTGAAAAGTGGGGCGTGCATTATTATTCAGCCCCTTTACTTTCAGTGCAGCAAACTCACTCCAGAAGTTCATTGTGGATCTCTGAATGATCCAATGTTGTCCTAAATGACTAATGATGATAAATATAATCCACCTGTGTGTAATCAAGTCTCTGTATAAATGCACCTGCTCTGTGATAGTCTCAGGGTTCTGTTTGAAGCACAGAGAGCATCATGAAGACCAAGGAACACAACAGGCAGGTCGATGATACTGTTGTGGAGAAGTTTAAAGCCGGATTTCGATACAAAATGATTTCCAAAACTTTAAACATCCCAAGGAGCACTGTACAAGCGATCATATCGAAATGGAAGGAGTATCATACCACTGAAAATCTACCAAGACCCGGCCGTCCCTCTAAACTTTCATCTCAAACAAGGAGAAGTCTGATCAGAGAGGCAGCCAAGAGGCCCATGATCACTCTGGATGAACTGCAGAGATCTACAGCTGAGGTGGGACAGTCTGTCCATATGACAACAATCAGTCGTACACTGCACAAATCTGGCCTTTATCGAAAAGTGGCAAGAAGAAAGCCATTTCTCAAAGATATCCATAAAAAGTGTTGTTTAAAGTTTGCAACAAGCCACCTGAGAGACACACCAAACATGTGCAAGTAGGTGCTCTGGTCAGATGAAACCAAAATCAAACTTTTTGGCAACAATGCCAAACGATATGTTTGGTGTAAAGGCAACACAGCTCATCACCCTGAACACACCATCCCCACGGTCAAACATGGTCGTGGCAGCATCATGGTTTGGGCCTGCTTTTCTTCAGCAGGGACAGGGAAGATGGTTAAAATTGATGGGAAGATGGATGGGGCCAAATACAGGACCATTCTTGAAGAAAACCTGTTGGAGTCTGTAAAAGACCTGAGACTGGGACGGAGATTTGTCTTCCAACAAGACAATGATCCCAAACATAAAGCAAAATCTACAATGGAATGGTTCACAAATAAACATATGCAGGTGTTAGAATGGCCAAGTCAAAGTCCAGACCTGAATCCAATCGAGAATCTGTGGAAAGAGCTGAAAACTGCTGTTCACAAATGATCTCCATCAAACCTCACTGAGCTCGAGCTGTTTGCCAAGAAGAAGGGGCTAGAATTTCAGTCTCTCGATGTACAAAACTGATAGAGACATGCCCCAAGCGACTTGCAGCTGTAATCGCAGCAAAAGGTGGTGCGACAAAGTATTAAGTTAAAGGGGCTGAATAATATTGCACGCCCCACTTTTCAGCTTTTGACTTTCCACAAAAATTTAAAATAACCAATAAATTTCGTTCAACTTCACAATTGTGTTCCACTTGCTAGTGATTCTTCACCAAAAATTTACATTTGGTATCTTTATGTTTGAAGCATGATATGTGGGAAAAGGATGAAAAGTTCCAGGAGGCCGAATACTTTCGCAAGGCAATGTATGAATGGATTCCACCAGGGGTTCCATAACTAAAGCAAAGATGATCGTATATAATGGACAGCCCTGGCGGGTGTAATTAGAGATAGAGGAGTTCCGCGATCTAAATCCCGAGGCCACAACTGATGCATTAGGGTTATAATATAAAGATAGGAGAGCTGATTTAATATGACCCACAAAGCCAAATTTAGATAGGATTCTATCTAGATAGCCCCACTGCACCCGGTCCAAAGCCTTTTCGGCATCCAATGACAAAACAGAACTAGGGCCACCAGAGACCTCTGCAACATGAATTAAATTGATCAATCTTCTAGTTCCATCTCTGGATTCGCGACCAGCGACGAAGCCCACCTGGATCTGGATTTATCAAGGAAGGCAAAATCTTATATAATCTGAAAGCAAGGAGTTTAGCAAATAATTTCACATTGCAATTAAGTAAAGAGATGTGTCTATAGTTGGCCGGGGAGGTGAGAGGTTTTCCTTGTTTGGGAATAGTGGTTATCGAGGCTTCCAAACCTACTGGGGCAATAGATTCATTTTTTTTGCCAGAAATGAAAAGATCCTAACAAATCTGGAGCAAGCTTATTATTGAAAAGTTTATAGTAATCATTCGGAAGGCCATCAGGCCAAAGAGCAGAATTAGATTTGGAAGTCTTAATGGCATTTAAGACCTCCCGCAAGGAGAAAGGCTTATTAAGATGACTGTTATGAAAGAGTCACCGTAGGAGGCAGACACAAAAATAGAAGCTACGTCCAGAAAACCAGAGAAGTTGGCAACTATCAGATTGCAGACCCCTGAACCTATCAACACAACTAGCAGTAGCCGTGGGGGGTTCCTACGGTGCCCTAGACCCCTCGACCACAGCCGGAGAGCTAAATAGCGTAAAGACAGAAAAGGAAATCTAAACTGCCCCAGAGCAGACCCCAAAGTAAAGGCAGCCCCCAACATATAATGACGGTGAAGCAAGATGAAAAAACACTCACACAGACAGAAAGATAGGCTGAGCAAACGATGGGGTCCAAGCTAGCTAAACAGGACAGGAAAGGAAGGTTGCTGTCTGCAATCTGCCAAAACCCTATCAAATACATAAGCCAACAGGCTGATATGGAAAAAGACCCTGAAGCAGCTAGGCTTCAAAAGCTATATCAGCACTCAGGTACTTTCTGAAGACAGAGCTAAAGGAATTCAGCTCACCCCAGCAGGGAATGGCAGAAATCCAGAAAAACAAAGCAAAAACAAAGTCAAAGCACAAATGCAAAAGGCAGAGCAGAAAACTTAGCTTTAGAAGAGCAGGAATTCAGACTGGTCTCCAAGGATCCCACAGAGAAATCACCAGCAGGGCAGAAGGGCGTCGGCGGTCTTATATCCAGTCAGTAACTCCACTCAGCCAGTCATCATCATTAGGCTCAGGTGCTTGATAATCAGGCTCACTACCTTTCTTTACCAGAAGAGGGAGTTCATCGGGCCTCAGTAGTGAAGGGGAAAATGAACTAACAACAGATGACCAAGTTGTTCCTCAGACACTTTAGGAAACTGTAGACTATCTAAATAATCCTGAATTAAAGAAAGAGAAGGTTGGAAAGTTCATCTTTCAGGTTTTATGAATTTGAATAATATTTAGCAAATTCTCCCTCAATGTTCAGAGGATTATACATTTTAGTACCCCTTGGCCCATCAAGGAAATCAATTTTATTTTTTAATTCTTGTTTTCTGACTCTCCTTGCGAGAAGCTTCCCGGCATAGAATTGGGACCTAGTTTTCCTGAGGTTCTTCTCATATGCAGATAAGAGAAGAGAGCGCAATTGCAGTCTGCAGGTTAGGATCTCTTGAAGGGTATTAGATAAGGAGGAGACTTTATTCAAATTCTCCAACATCCCGATTTTCCCAAGTAAGTCATCTATAGCTTTAGCGTTTTGTTTTTTCTCAAATGATGCCATTTTTATAAAGACCCCCCTCATGAATGACTTATGTGCCAGCCACAGAGACTCATCAGAGACCTCCCCATTATCATTAAATTTAAAGTAATTCTCCAGTTCTTCAGTAAGGGAGTGTGTGATACTCTCTTTAGCCAACAAATGGGTATTAAGTTGCCAGGAAGGGGGAGAGACCTTGGTGAAATGGGCCCTAAAGCCCTCGTCTCACATAGTGAGATCACTAGCGAGATCGCTGAAGCGTCATAGATTTTGTGACGCAACAGCGACCTCGCTAGCCATCTCGCTACATGTGACAAGCAGCGGCGACCAGCCCCCCCGCTGGATATCGCTGATCATGCTCGAATGTCCTGGGCCATTTTTTCAACATCGGTGTTCCACTGGCCAGCGCGCATCGCTGTGTTTGACCCGACGAGTGACCTCGTTGGCGATGCAGAACTCAGGGACGCAGGCTAGAATCGTTCAGAAAAGCTGCTGTGTGACAAGGTAGCAACGACCGCCGAGGATCGCTGGATGGTTGCTGCGTCGCTGAAGAGATCTGCCTGTTTGGCAGCTTACTAGCTACCATTTAGTGACGTACCAGCGATCCCTACCAGGTCGTATCATTGTCGGGATCGCTGGTGCGTCACTAAGTGAAAGGGACCTTTAGACTTAAGGTCACCGGAGCAAGGTCCGACCAGGAAATTAGATCTATTTGTGCATCAGTACAGAGGGGAAGAGATTTACTATCAACTAAAAAATAATCAATTCGACTATAAGAACGATGTCTGTTGGAAAAAAAAAAGTAGTCTTGAAAATACCGCCATATATCATGAAATGGAGTTCCTTTACCTGTACTCCTTATGAGCTCAATCTCTCTGATTTGATTTGGTAACTTAGATTTATGCTGCACATCATTGATCTATAAGATCAATAGTCTTGCATTTTTCTTGCACAACAGACCGCTAAAGAGCTTATAACAGCAGTTTTGAACTTTGTTTGATGCCTGCTGACAAATCAATTTTGGGAAACTGCAAATGCAACTATGTTAATGAATATGGCATAGGATTATATTCTGCAAAATACATCAATTCAGTGGCATTTGAAGTTTCCTTTTCATAACTGATCTATCAGCAGAAGGCATCAATGGTCAGCAATTGCGTTCATGCAGCAGATGGCAGATAAATTTGGGAGGACGAAATTGCTGTTTGGTCAATAGAGCATAGTAGGATATCTGTAGGGGGGTGATCGATGACCAAATCGAGGCAAAGTTAGCAATGAATTAAATGGATATATATATTTATGCATTGCTATAGGACCACAATGTGATTTGGGAAATAACAATTTAGTATGCATGCATGTAAGAATGAACAAACAGATTACAAAGTATGGTAATGTCATTCATTTCGAATTTCCTAAAACTCGTGAAATCTAGGATATCCGAATTTTTAGCAATTTTATTTTGCTGGTCCTCCACTCACTTCCTAAACTCCAACTATAGTCTTTTCTAATTTTTGCTGGCGTTTTCTGCTCCGATTAGGCCTTGTTTTTAATACAATACATACATTGTGAGGAAGATGGAAATACATAATAAATAAGTAATTGTTATAATTTCAGGTCAGTTTAGTACAATCCGAATGTCCATAAGGAAAATCTTGGCTAACAGCTTGAGTGAACACCTCATAAGAAAATGTAAAGCTTTGACATATTGTAACATTATAACTTTAAACTCTGTCCCAACCTTGCTGCAGTGCTTAACAGGGAGCCAGCTTCTGTGGTTCCTGCAATGAAGAGGCTATTTATAATAGCTTTCAATAAATTGAGAGCCAGTTTCACTTCAAAAGCAACTTTATAACAGATATTCTTACACCGAACCTCAGCGCACAATCATGACTTCATACTTCAGCATTCAAGAGCATACTCTGTTTGATTTGAGTCCTTGACAGATGCCAATGAAAGCATGCTTATTCCAGCCCCGTTACATTGAAGAGTTTCCTTATTTCATCCTCTACATTCTCCACAGAGCCAAAGGCTGTGCTATGTTAAGGCTTTGAGATGGCTCGATGGCATTTTTCTCTCCACTTCCAAGGGAATTACCATTTGGAGGCCAACAGGGGTTCATTTAGTTTGTGTTGTTCAAAGCATATAAAAACGCCTTTCTATGATTAATAGCTATGATTCTTATGTTTACTAGCATGCTAACGATTCTCATATTTACTGAAAGTGTTCCGCTTACCTGTAGACAGAAACAACAGATAGGATTTTCCTGTAGAATTTGAGAAACCAATAAATACAAAATTTTAACCAATTAAGAAAAATGTTAAATTGCTTTCGTCTTTTGCCTAAGTTTTTTCATATTTTTCTTTTTTTTACTTATATTAGCTCCTGTAATGCAGCAGTATTCACACAGTGTGGTAAAGAGGCAGTGATCCAGGTTAGTCCAACTTAAAAGTCTTTTTTTTGGCAAATTACAGCAAAAAGGCAAACGATATCCACCGGAACGCAGCCGGATTGTCCATCACAGTCCATAACACTCTGTTACTGTGGGCGACTGCACCACCGTATCACTCGTGTGTGCTTCAGTAACTTCTCTGGCTCTGTCCTGTGTTTAGACTCATGCAGACCAGTCCTGCACAGAGCTTCCTACTCTGCTGCTTGCAAATCAAAAACTGACACACCCAGACCTAAACTGAAAGTTTAAATGGGAATCGTGGACATGAGCCACTCCCAAAACCCTGTGTAAGGGAGAGATTCGCCCCACTACCAATCTTATAGGTCGCTCCAAAAATAAAAGCCTGTGTCAGGTTTTCCTAAATCTGACGTGGTCAAATAGCTTGACCATGTTCACACTTACTTCTATTTTGCATTGTAACCATAGCTGTGGCCGTGATTACAATGGTCTCCAGGAGGCTCAATATGCCTCTATGCACATCCTAGGGGATACATAACGGCCCTCGTAAATGATTCCCCTCACTGTCCCACACTTCCTTACTAATTAAGTTTAAAGGCTACACAAAAATTAGTAAACCATGACAGCTTTAATTCAAAAACAGAGCTAGATCAACTTTTTGCCAATTACCACTATACTTTCAAATACCTCTTACTGCATGTGGACTTGATTTAAGCTTAATATATCCGTTACAACATAGGAACATGCCTTTAAGGCTCGCTCACATGGTCATCGATTCTCTCATGCGAGACAATTGGGCTGATTGTGCTAATGTCACTAGGATCAAACTCTGATCTGAGTGTCACCTTAGTGTGATCCGATTCTCTCACAGTAAAGAATCATATCACAGATGCAGGGAAGACGGAGAACTTAATTTCTCCATCTTCTCATTTTTCAGTGTCTGCGGTAATCAGACTATATTGTGATGACATCTGAGTGCAGTCTGATGTTTCACACACACACCTACATCATTGAATTGGTGTCATTGAATTGGTGCGCGTGATCCGATTATCGGTTGTGCTAGCAGCATGCTGCAATTGCTTTCTTATGCCACATCGGCATGAGAAAAAGCGCTGTTCGGCACTGTCCCATAGAATAAATTGGTCTGAGTGCTATTCGACAAAACATTGGATAGCACTCTGCCGTATTACGCGCTAATGTGAGCGAGCCCTTAGGGTGTGTTCCTATGGAACTTTTTCACTGTGAAATTACTCCAAAGGAAAATCAGTAAATGCAGATTTATTTGCAGAAAAGATGCACTCTGCTCTTTCTGGGGTGTAAAAGATCACAACAATATCAGCAGCATAAATTGACATTTCATTGATTGCAAATCTGAACTGCTGATATTTATGTTGCATACATAAAGATTTTTTTTGTGAAATCTCAATGATGCTCCTTCTCCCATCATTCCCTGTTCTGCCTCTGACATCATTACGCACTCTCTGTGTATCAGGCAGAGCAAGAAACAGGAGCTGGGAGCAGCGCAGGCACAAGGAGAAGGTGAGGAGAGTGTTTTTTTATGCAACAGTACAGCCAGGACTGTGGGGCCCTTCTCGGGAAGGGGGCTGTATACCATGGTGCTGTATACCATGGGAGGGTGCTGTGCTGTATACCATTCGGGGCTGTATACCATGGGGGGTGCTGTGCTGTATACCATGGGGGGTGCTGTGCTGTATACCATGGGGGGTGCTGTGCTGTATACCAAGGGGGCTGCTGTGCTGTATACCATGCGATGCTGTATACTATGGGGGGGTTCTGTGCTGTATATCATTGGGGTGCTGTGTTGTATACCATTGGGGGTGCTGTGCTGTATACCATGAGGGGCTGTACACCATGCGATGCTGTATACTATGGGGGGTTCTGTGCTGTATATCATGGGGGGTGCTGTGTTGTATTCCATGAGGGGTGCTGTGCTGTATACCATGAGGGGCTGTATACCATGCGGTGCTGTGTTGTATACCATGTGATGCTGTGCTATATACCATGTGATGCTGTGCTATAAACCATGTGGTGCTGTGCTATATACTATGCAGCTGTGTTATATACCATGGGGGGTACATTATATTCTATGGGGGAGGCTGTGTTATATAATATGGGGGCGACATTATATTCTATGGTGTAGCAAGTCAGACACCTGCCCTCCGCTCCTTTCATCCTCTATGTGGGGGTGGAGTTATGGGAGCGGTGGGGCTATGGACAGTTCGAGGGATGGAGCCTGGGCTTGTCTCAAGGGGGCCCTGAAAATTTTGCCAGTATGGGGCCCCGAAATTCCTAGTGGCAGCCCGGGGTGGGGGGGCCCCATTTGATAGTTTGCACTGGGGCCCAAAACTTTGTAGTTATGCCACTGCACAGAGGTGATCTGATGTATAAGTATAAAGATATGTGTGGTCAATACAAAGGACTGGCACACAACGTATTCCTTCATGGACTTTACAAAGGATGAGGTCACATTTATTACATGTATAGGAAAGGTGATTCCGGCATCAAAGTAGGAAAGGATTCTTTACAGTTAGGGTATGTGCAAATGTTGCAGATTTTGATGCGGATCCGCAGCGTTTTTTGCCACGCGGATTTGCCTCAAATCCGCAGTGTAGTGAACAGGCAACATTAGTCTATGGAAAATGAAGAATTGCTGTGCACATGCTGTGGAAAAATCCGTGCAGGTTTTTTTCCGCAGCATGCCAACACTCTTTTTGCGGATCCAAAGCAGCGTTATCCAGTCTGGCACATATCTCTCCCTCTCTCACAGATCCAATACCACCTAACAAATCCGCACACCCAAAACGCACTAGAATCCGTGGGAAATCCGCATCAATTCCGCAAGAAATCAGCGTTTTCACCTGCGTTTTCTGCCAAGAGATGCGGATTTTGTGCAGAAAATTCTGCAGACTAATCTGCAACGTGTGCACATACCCTTAGAGTAATCAGAAAGTCATATGACCTACAACAAGAAGTAGTAATGGCAGATACTGTATCCCCATTTTATAAAGGGCTGGATGCTTTTCTCACAACAAAAGACATTTTGTGTTATAAATAAACTAGTGATAGAGAATGTATAGAATGATAGAGAACTGGTGGAAATAAGCTGAACTTGAACTTGAAGGACAAAGGACTTTTTTCAACCTATGTAGCCACATTCAAAAATATGTAAAGCACATATATGTAGGCAGTATTATCTCTTCAGGCATGCCCACAATCCGCGCTACTTCGCTTCTAGGACAGATTTGTGATGTCCTGGTCCTCCAGATTGACGCAGCATACAAGTACTGTCCCATCCCACACAATGGCTAGCGTACATGCTACCAAGAACCCCAGAAGGCTCAATCTGAAACTCAACTCCCTCCAGGGGGATACGAGCTCAGATGGGTAGTGAGTACTGTTTGCCCGGGTGGCAGAATGAGTTTGGAACAGGCGGGAACAATCTCATTTATATTAATACTCCTCCGTCACGATAAGCTTATTGAGCTTGAGCTACAAGAACTAACTGCTGGAATACTCTCCTCTGAGGGGTATGTGAACTCCACTGCTTCAAAGTCTCTTTAGAAGGTTCATTGATCAGGAGTAGAGTTGAGCGATACCGTCCGATACTTCAAAGTATCGGATCGGAATGGATCGGCCGATCTTAAAAAAAAGTATCGGTATCGCCGATTCCGATACCGGAAGTCCCATTCAAGTCTATGGGACTTCCGGTATCGGAATAAGAAAAATCCTGTTTTTCCCTTGTACAGCCTCTCTGGGGTCTGTACGGGCCTTTCGGGGGGCTGTGCCGGCCTGCCAGGGGGTCTGTGCAGGCTCCGGTGGTCTGTGCCGGCCTGCCGGGGGGCTGTGCAGGCTCCGGGGGGCTGTGCCGGCCTGCCGAGGGGCTGTGCCGGCCTGCCGAGGGGCTGTGCCGGCCTGCCGGGGGGCTGTGCAGGCTCCGGTGGTCTGTGCCGGCCTGCCGGGGGGCTGTGCAGGCTCCGGGGGGCTGTGCCGGCCTGCCGGGGGGCTGTGCAGGCTCCGGTAGTCTGTGCAGGCATCGTCCGATGGGACTACAAGTCCCATCGGGCGATGCCTGCTACCATGACAGTGATTGACACATTAGCCAATGATGGGACAGTAGTAGTCCCATCATCCGGCTAATGTGTTGAATGTAAAAAAAAAAAAAAAAAAAAAAATTACATGCTACATACAACATGCATACTACATACATGCTACATTCATACTACATACTACATACATGCAACATGCATACTACATATATACTACATGCAACATACATACTACATATATACTACATGCAACATACATACTACATATATACTACATGCATGCAACATGCATACTACATATATACTACATGCTACATACATACTACATATATACTACATACATACTGCATGCTACATACATACTACATGCTACATATATACTACATATATACTACATGCTACATACATACTACATATATGCTACATACATACTACATATATACTACATGCAACATACATACTACATATATACTACATGCTACATATATACTACATATATACTACATGCTACATACATACTACATATATGCTACATTCATACTACATATATACTACATGCAACATACATACATATATAGTACATGCATGCAACATGCATACTACATATATACTACATGCAACATACATACTACATATATACTACATGCAACATACATACTACATATATGCTACATGCATGCAACATGCATACTACATATATACTACATGCTACATACATACTACATATATGCTACATACATACTACATGCTACATATATACCACATATATACCACATACATACTACATACATACTACATACATACTACATACATAACACATATATACTACATGCATGCTACATACATACTACATGCTACATATATACTACATACATACTACATACATACATACTACACATATACTACATGCATGCTACATACATACTACATGCTACATACATACTACATATATACTACATACATACTACATGCATGCTACATACATACTACATGCCACATACATACTACATACATACTACATGCTACATACATACTACATATATACTACATGCATGCTACATACATACTGCATGCTACATGCATGCTACATACATACTACATATACTACATGCTACATACATACCACATATATACTACATACATACTACATACAATACATTCATACAATACATACATAGACATACAGTACATATAACATAGAGTAACATACTTACCAATACTTGTCACATTGTTCCCCGAAGCCATTGTCTTTTACGGAATAAATATTAACATAACAAACCACAAAAATACTCACCCACGATCCGAAGCAGTCCACGAGTGTGTCCCACGATGATCTTGGGTAGAGAACTGCAGCATCAGCTGTTGCTGCCGTTCTCTACGGGCTGCAGGAATCCAATGACGGAAGGTAGGTATCCTTCCGCACTGTATTCCTCCGCCACTTAAAAAAAAAAAGTCCCTAGTCTCACTTTATGCCATTGCTGCGTGGGAATTTCCCACACAGCAATGGCATAAAGTGAGACTAGGGACTTTTTTTTTTTTAAGTGGCGGAGGAATACAGTGCGGAAGGATACCTACCTTCCGTCATTGGATTCCTGCAGCCCGTAGAGAACGGCAGCAACAGCTGATGCTGCAGTTCTCTACCCAAGATCGTCGTGGGACACACTCGTGGACTGCTTCGGATCGTGGGTGAGTATTTTTGTGGTTTGTTATGTTAATATTTATTCCGTAAAAGACAATGGCTTCGGGGAACAATGTGACAAGTATTGGTAAGTATGTTACTCTGTTATATGTACTGTATGTCTATGTATGTATTGTATGAATGTATTGTATGTAGTATGTATGTAGTATATATGTGGTATGTATGTAGCATGTAGTATGTATGTAGTATGTATGTAGCATGCATGTAGCATGCAGTATGTATGTAGCATGCATGTAGTATATATGTAGTATGTATGTAGCATGTAGTATGTATGTAGTATGTATGTGGTATGTATGTAGCATGTAGTATGTATGTAGCATGCATGTAGTATGTATGTAGCATGCATGTAGTATGTATGTAGTATGCATGTAGTATATATGTAGTATGTATGTAGCATGTAGTATGTATGTAGTATGTATGTGGTATGTATGTAGCATGTAGTATGTATGTAGCATGCATGTAGTATGTATGTAGTATGTATATAGTATATATGTAGCATGTAGTATGTATGTAGCATGCATGTAGTATGTATGTAGTATGTATGTAGTATATATGTAGCATGTAGTATGTATGTAGCATGCATGTAGTATATATGTGTTATGCATGTAGTATGTATGTAGTATGTATGTGGTATGTATGTGGTATATATGTGGTATGTATGTGGTATGTATGTAGTATGTATGTAGTATGTATGTAGCATGTAGTATGTATGTAGCATGCATGTAGTATATATGTAGTATGTATGTATGTAGTATGTATGTAGCATGTAGTATGTATGTAGCATGCATGTAGTATATATGTAGTATGTATGTAGTATGTATGTAGTATATGTAGCATGTAGTATGTATGTAGCATGCATGTAGTATATATGTAGTATGTATGTATGTAGTATGTATGTAGTATATATGTAGCATGTAGTATGTATGTAGCATGCATGTAGTATATATGTGTTATGTATGTAGTATGTATGTGGTATGTATGTAGTATGTATGTAGCATGTAGTATGTATGTAGCATGCATGTAGTATGTATGTAGTATTTTTTTTTTTTTTTAAACATTTAACACATTAGCCGGATGATGGGACTACTACTGTCCCATCATTGGCTAATGTGTCAATCACTGTCATGGTAGCAGGCATCGCCAGATGGGACTTGTAGTCCCATCGGACGATGCTTGCACAGACCCCCGGACATCAGCACAGCCCCCCGGCAGGCCGGCACAGCCCCCCGGCAGGCCGGTACAGACCCCCACAGGGTGCACAGACCACCGGCAGGCCGGCACAGCCCCCCGGCAGGCCGGTACAGACCCCCACAGGGTGCACAGACCACCGGCAGGCCGGCACAGCCCCCCGGCAGGCCGGTACAGACCCCGGGCAGTCCACACATCCCCCCGGCAGGCCAGCAGAGACCCCCGGAAGGCCCGAAATGACGGCGCATCATGATGCGCACACACCGCGCATCATGATGACGTCAGGCTGTCAATCAACTTTGAACTTCCGATTCCGATGCCGACTTCCGATATTGAAAAAATATCGGAAGTCGGTATCGGAATTCCGATACAGCAAGTATCGGCCGATACCCGATACTTGCGGTATCGGAATGCTCAACACTAATCAGGAGGCTTCCGAATTCCTTTAAGACATTCATTCCCAGGGTGACTATGTGTCCGCTTCTCTCTGGGTTAGCCCCACACCCTTTCGTCCAGATCCTTTCCACAAATGGAGATCTGCACCCATGCCACTCTTGCGACCAGAATGGGTAGTTGGTTGGCAGCCATTAACTTTAGCACTGGGCCCCACTCAGGCCATCATGCTTCTGGAAAATGTCGTCGGAAATAGGCCTCTGGCATCGTTGTCACCTGTGAGCCCATGTGTCCACCAGACACCGCACTGCATGACCATCAAATTTAGCCCAAACCAGAGGGCATGTTGACACTAGGTTTGTTGAACTTCCACTACTCCGAGGCTGTTCTGGCTCCGGGCGGTGTCCCCCTGGCTCGAAACCCTCTAGTTTAACGGACGGCAGGGTTGTTTTCTGCCCCGATGTGTACACTCCCACGCTATATGTCTATTCTCACCACAATTCAATTAAGTGAGGGGTCTCTGTCGACGGAGGATTCTATTATCACGGCGGGGTTCTGGGCCTTCCCTGCCCGCAGGCGGATCTGCAGTAGCCTCAGCTTTCTTAACGTCCGCCAGTTCTCCCTTAATATTCAGAAGTTCTTTCCTCAATTCTTCCACCCCATTTGGTTCAGTGATTGCATTGATGGACAACTCCCTGCTCCGAACCTTCCCCACCAGGACTGTCACCCCCTGCTCCTGGTCACGCATGCATGCTTCGCTTCCTATATCAGAAAAGGTCATGAGAGGGTTCACCCGCATGCGCTCTCGCAAGGGCCTGCTTCATCAGCGTGTCCCGCAAGCCCGTCACTAAAAGGTCTCGCAGCATTATGTCGGTCAGGCCTATGCCAATGCCATCTTTCCTAATAACGCAGTATGCAACTCCTGCAATGCGTTCATGTACTGAGTCACACTCTACCTCTCCCTCTGCATGCAGCTAAAGAGATGCGACCTCAGTTCCCTTACATCTGTGGGATCTCCATGAGTCTCTTCCAAAATTTGAAGCACCTCGTTAAAGGTGTCTTGCTCCCTGGATGTCCGTAGCATAACTGAGTCTCTGACTTCTCCATCTAATTCCATAAGAGCCACCTCAGCTTCTAATGCAAGAGTCTCATAGGGTACATCCTCATCATGCCCCTGATATGCTCAGTCCAGCTCCACAACATAGTGTTATTCCCCATAAATTTCAGCAAATTATTCAGCATTGCCACCAGTGAGATGCTGGATCTAGGGCTACTCTCAACTGCATAGTCCGCCGCCTCCCTGCTGTTGGACTGAATTCTGCCAACTACGCCAAGTGTAAGGTACTATCAGGAATGCAGGATGCAGTGATGAGCAGGAGGCAGAGTAGAGTTATTGGGTATTTTATGCAGAGAGATAACAGCAGTAAATACTCCTCGCAGGGAGTGAGGGGGAACGAGAATATAGAAGCACACAGAGCAAACGGTGACAGAGCAACAACAGAGAGTCCAATAATGAGTTACCCTATCAGTCTTTGGTTCCTGGTTGGCAGAGGCTGGAAAATCTCATGATGGCGCCGTAGTTGATGCAAGGAGTCTCTGATATGAACCTGCAGCAAAGTGTTGCACAGTTTCTATGTGGACACCGCATCTCAATGCTTAACCCCTTTCCTACATTAGACGTACTATTCCGTCCATGTGACCTGGGACCTAAGTCCCAAGGATGGAATAGTACGTCTAATGCGATCAGCTGCGCTCATGGGGGAGCGCAGCTGATCGCGCCCAGGCTAGTGTAATGACAAAAAAAAATTTTTTATGAAACCATGTGCAATGGAGGAACTTTTATGGGTTATTTAAGAATAAGTATTGCTTTTTTTTGTTTTTTAAAAAAAGTTCCCCCTTTCATTCAAATGAAATAAGGCAAAAATTGTTTTTTCCCCCCAAAAAAGGACATGCAATTTTGCATTATTGAAACGATAATAGTAATAACTAAGCAACTTTTATTATTCGTTTTTTAACAAATACGGTATAAAACAGTTAGGCTGGTTTCACATTCGCGCTTTTTAAGCGCACGCACGGCCGGGGGTAGCTCCGCCCCCGAGCCGGCTCTCTGCCCGGCGTGCCCGCCCCTTCCTCGTAGCGCCGCCTCCTAGCGCACAGCGGCGCCTGCGATCGGCGCACCCTATCTTTAGCATACGGTGCGCAGATCGTGCGCAGGCCGTGCGCTAGTTGCGCTTTGACCTGCGCTGCGCACTTTTGACGGTGCGCCGTGCGCGCCAAAATCAAACTTTTCGGATTTTGGCGCGCACGGCGCACTGTCAAAAGTGCGCAGCGCAGGTCAAAGCGCAACTAGCGCACGGCCTGCACACGATCTGCGCACCCTATGCTAAAGATAGGGTGCGCCGATCGCAGGCGCCGCTGTGAGCTAGGAGGCGGCGCTACAAGGAAGGGGCGGGCACGCCGGGCAGAGAGCCGGCTCGGGGGCGGAGCTACCCCCGGCCGTGCGTGCGCTTAAAAAGCGCGAATGTGAAACCAGCCTTAATTATAAGTACAATATGTACAAAAGAAGTGTTTAAAAATTATTTTTTCCTATGAATTTTAGATTCAAAAATTCAATTTTTTTCGATTTCGCATCAGTTTTACAGCACGTTCAGCATTTTGGTTAGATCTGGGAATGTCAATTAATGACTCCTCAACCAACCAGTGCGCCTTCAAACACTTAATTGCCTTCTTGCACTTTGTCTTGGTGAGTGAGGTTAACAGTTCATTGAAGGATGCTTCGTTGTAGTGTTGCGACTGGAACCAGGCATTTGCCCATTCATAGCAGATGAAGTCGCATGCTATACCGAGGACGCGGCGCCACTCTGGTATCAGAAAAAATGCTATAACAGCATATACGGCTCGCGAGTTCCATCTTGCCATGTGCAGGTTTGGGAGTTTCTTCCAACTGATTCGAGGCCAACGTGATGTTGTTTTGTAATGACGATATGCCTGACATAGTTCATATATGAACTTGAAATCATCTCGCCATCCAGGATTCTCGCCTGTGTTGACATCATCTGTTGAAACTTGATGGTAATCAATCTGAAGTGAGGCATAGTTTTCTGTTAATTTGTCAATGAAGAAATAATTGAGTTCTGGTTTCTTCGTTGACTCTGGACGTGCTTCAGTAGGAGGTCGAGTACATGGTGTTGACAGCCAATGTATTGTGGCTTCTGAAAGCCCTTTCTCAAGACATCATCCTGTATCAGCGTTACAATCCCGTTCTAACGGCTAGTATTTACTGCTGCCGTGTCGCAGATTATCATGCGAATATTTTCCCAAGCGTCATATTCATCAATTAGCTGATGTAGTTCCTTGTGAATAGCTGTGGCAGAACCATTCTCACATTTCAGAATACCGAGTTTGATTTCGGTTGTGGTATTTTTCAGCAGAACTACTTGATACTCTTCCCCTTGGATTCTTTTACCATCGAAGTGGAGACAATAGGGATCTTTGCTTTGAAGTTTTTCAAAAATTTTGGTTTTCATTTTCTGTCCTTCTGAGATTGTTCGTCTCCAGACACCCGACTGACTTGGAACCGGTACATCATGACCTTGTTCAGCAATGGTTGCAAGCACTTTATTTGCTTTATGTGTAGAAACGTTGTTTTTCAGTACCAGTAAACTCGCTGTTGTAGTGCTTGCTCTTTTGTATTTCGGTGTGCGTTCAGGAGAAGATGACGCGGAAGAAGAGGTTGGCTTTGGAGTCTCGGGTAAAGATTCAGAGACAGTATCATGTGTGGGTTGCGATTGTGAAGTGCTGGCTTGAGCTTGAAATATTGATAGTCGGATTCGTTTTCTTGGATGAATTGATTCCAGAGGAGCTATTTTGAGCGTCGAAAAACCAACCTTGCCTTCACTCTCAACTTGCCTCAGGTAGAGCTCTTTATCCTCTGAGTTTTTCCATTCTCCATTAGCGTTGGTGACATCAAATAACTGAGAAAGTGTTGCAGTGAATTTATCAGAAGGTTTCTTTTTGTTTTTGTCATTTAGATCAATCAGACGATTGAGTTTCTTTCTGATGAGTGCACTGGATAAAAGTGGGAAGTCTAGAGTTTCCCTCCAGAGCAATTCTATGTCCATTATCATATTTTTTATTCGATCCAGTCGCCGTTTCTCGCTGTTGAACAGAAAACTGAAGTTTCCAAGAATTTGGCAGTTCGTTGGAATCCGCGTGAGATTGGAGAGCTTTTCAACATATGGAATACTTGGATCCCTTTTATGTTGAGAATAGGAGGGCAGATTCCTCGTTCAGATAGACCTGTTTGCCTTTACACTGTTGCTGGAATTTCTAGAAGACATTTTCTGAATGACCTGTCCTGCACTTCTTGATCGTAAAACTTGAAGCTTTGCACTGAAAATGAAAAGATAATACTAAATTACAAAATATTTTAAAATATTCCAGAATGTTCTAGATGTGAATAAAATACCACTTTTTGTTACAACTTAGAAAGATATTTTCTTTATAGATTAAAATTAAAACACGAAAAATCTTTTTTTTTTAAATTTTGAAATGAAAAAGAGGGGGAACTTTTTTGAATATTTTACAAATTTGATGATACTAATGTCATTTGAATGCAATTGTTCCTCCAATGTAAGGGGTTTCATTTTCGTTTTGCAAAATTTTTAAAATAGTCATCACCCTAGCCCGGGTGTCAGCTGATTATCACAGCTGAAACCCGGCACAATGTGTCAGGGGCGGTCACGGACCACCCCCGACACATTAACCCCTGGCAAACCGCAATCAAACATGATCGCGGTGTACCAGGGTTAAAGGAAGCATCGGCAGGGAGGGGGCTCCCTCCGTGCTTCCCTGTGACCCCCCACAGCAGCGCGATGTGCAGCGCCGCTGCAGGGGTCACCTTCCTTGCAGGTCCCCGGATCTAATATGGCGACGGGGACCTTCGGGGGCCTGCAGGGAGCCGGCTTCCTCACTGCCCGCAGAGCGCAGGCATGAGGAAGCCTGCAGCAGTGCCTGTGACAGATCGCTGATCTGTCACAGCGATCTGTGATGTGACAGATCAGCGATCTGTCACAGGACAGTGATGCCCCCATGGGACATTATAACAAAAGTAAAAAAAAGTGTAATCATAATTTTAAAAGAATCGCTAAATAAATTTAAAAAAAAATACTGTATTCCCCAATAAAATCATTTTTTGGAAATAAAAAAACAAAAAAAATAAAAGTACACATATTTGGTATCACCGCGTCCATAATCACCCACCCTATAAAACTGTCCCATTAGTTAACCCCTTTAGCGAATCTCTTAAAAAATAAAAATAAAAAATGAAGCAAAAAATAATGATTTATTGTCATACCGCCGAACAAAAAGTGCAATAATGTGCAAACAAAAAGACGCATATAAATATCCATGGTACCGCTGAAAACGTCATCTTGTCCCGCAAAAAACGAGCCACCACACAGCACCATCAGTGAAAAAATAAAAAAGTTATAGCTCGCAGAATAAAGCGATGCAAAAAAAATTATTTTTTATATAAAATTGTTTTCATTGCACAAAACCGCTAATACATAAAAAAAGACAAATGAGGTATCGCTGTAACCGTACTGACCCGAAGAATAAAACCGCTTTATTCATTTTACCGCTCACGGAACGGTGTAAACGCACCCCCCACAAGAAATTAATGAAACGCTGGTTTTTGTTCATTCTGCGTCCCAAAAATCGGAATAAAAAGCGATCAAAAAATGTCACGTGCCCAAAAATGGTACAAATAAAAACGTCAACTCGCCCCACAAAAAATAAGACCTCACATGACTCGGTGGGTCAAAATATGGAAAAATTACAGCTCTCAAAATGTGGCGATGCATAAACTATTTTTACAATAAAAAGCATCTTTTAGCGTGCGACAGCTGCCAAACATAAAAACCCGCCATATATAGTAAATTAAACCCCCATTTATCACCCCCTTAGTTAGGGAAAAATAATAAAATAATTTTTTTTTTATTTATTTACATTTTCCCATTAGGGCTAGGGTTAGGGCTAGGGTCAGAGCTAGGGTTAGGGCTAGAGCTAGGGTTAGGGCTAAGGTTAGGGATAGGGTTAGGGTTGGAGTTAGAATTGGGGGGTTTCCACTGTTTTGGCACATCAGGGGCTTTCCAAACGCGACATGGCATCCGATCTCAATTCCAGCCAAAAAAGTTAAATGGCGCTGCTTCCCTTCCGAGCTCTGCCATGTGCCCAAATAGTGGTTTACCAACATATATGGGGTATCAGCATACTCAGGACAAATTGCACAATAACTTTTGGGGTCCTATTACTCTTGGGAAAATAAAAATTGGGGGTGAAAATATCATTTTTGTGGAAAAAATATGATTTTTTTAATTGTACAGCTGTAGGTTATAAACTTCTGTAAAGCCCTTGGGGGTTCAAAGTGCTCACCACACATCTAGACAAATTCCTTGAGGGGTCTAGTGTCCAAAATGGGGTCACTTGTGGGGGCTTTCCACTGTTTAGGCACATCAGGGGCTCTCCAAACGTAACATGGCGTCCAATCTGAATTCCAGCCAATTTTGCAGTGAAAAAGTCAAACGGCGCTCCTTCCCTTCCGACCTCTGCCATGCGCCCAAACAGTGGTTCCCCCCACATATCAGATATCGGCGTACTCAAGACAAATTGCACAATAACTTTTCCAGTCCAATTTCTCCTGATACCCTTGGTAAAATAAAAAAATTGAACCTGAAGTAATTTTTTTTGTGAAAAAAAAGTTAAATGTTCATTTTTTTTAAACATTCAAAAAATTCCTGTGAAGCACCTGAAGGGTTAATAAACTTCTTCAATGTGGTTTTGAGCACCTTGAGGGGTGCAGTTTTTAGAATGGTGTCACTTTTGGGCATTTTCTATCATATAGACCCCTTAAAGTGACTTCAAATGTGATGTGGTCCGTAAAAATAAAATGATGGTGTAAAAATGAGAAATCGCTGGTCAACTTTTAACCCTTCTAACTTCCTAACAAAAAAATATTTTGGTTTCCAAATTGTGCTGATGTAAAGTTAACATGTGGGAAATGTTATTTATTAAGTTTTTTGAGTGCTATATCTCTGTGATTTAAGAGCATAAAAGTTTAAAGTTGGAAAATTGCGAAATTTTCAAAATTTTTGCCAAATTTCCATTTTTTCACAAATAAACGCAAGTTATATGAATGAAATTTTACCACTATCATGAAGTACAATATGTCACGAGAAAACAATGTCAGAATTACCGGGATCCATGGAAGCGCTCCAGAGTTATTACTTCATAAAGGGACAGTGGTCAGAATTGTAAAAATTAGCCCGGGAATTAACATGCAAACCACCCTTGGGAGTAAAGGGGTTAAAGCACCATCGTCCTTTCTAATAGATGCCTATAAGCTCTACACAATCTATATACCACACGTAACTGAAGAAGGTCACATTGACCATTTGAAACGTCTTTTTTCGTGTACTACAATAAACCTCCTTGCAAATACCTTTAAGTTGAGTGCTAGGATTATATTTGTTGTAGATTGGCATTAGACAGCGGAGAGGGAGTCAACTTTCTCCTGAAGCACACACTGGGTCCCCGCCAAAAGCTCAGTTTTCACACGCACAGTCCCCTTTATTTAAGACCCGCCCCTTTCAGTAAGGTGCAAAGTTCTGCCCTGGTCAGAAAGTCCTTCCCCTGGCAACAATGGTGAGAGCCCTGACAGTTCCAGCCGAGACACTCGAGATACACCACAAGCCCGTTCCACCTTCCTACAGTGAAAGCAGAGATTTGCTTACTGTCAAACTGATATTGAGCTATGGTTGTATGCGCAAAATGATTGACGAATGTACTGGCTGCATTGTGACTTGTGAAACTGGTGCAGCATTGGATCCAAGTGTGTTTTAAATGCCATTAGATTCAATTGTGGCACAGACTATAGAGGTATTTACTTGGTCTAAACAGGCGCGATTGTGGCGTGTGTTTAGATGTCTCCTTGTGGTTGGGGGGCACATCGATAGTATTGCTGATTCTGAGCATGCACAGTATGAGATTTGAGTTTCCATCTTGCACTCACGCGCTTGTGTCAAAGCTTGCCTCATTACCTAATAGGGGTGTTTCTGTGCCCGTGTCCTACAAGTACTGTTCTACTACCAGTCTAGCGCAAGTATTTCTTCCTGTGAGGTATGGACTTTGGTTTGGTGAATCTCAAGTTGTTTATAGAGTCATAGAATCATAGAATGGTAGAAACCTCCTGTGTCATCTGGTCTAACCCCCTGCTCAAAGCAGGATTCGCTAAATCATCCCAGACAGATGTCTGTCCAGCCTCTATTTGAAGACTTCCATGGAAGGAGAACTCACCACCTCTCGTGGCAGCCTGTTCCACTCATTGCTCATCCTGTCAAAAAAAAAATTTCTAATACCTAATCTGTCTCCTCCCATTCAGTTTCACCCCATTGCTTCTAGTCTTTCCTTGTGCAAATGAGAATAAAGATAATCCTTCTACAATGTGACAGCCCTTGAGATATTTGAAGACAGCTATTAAGTCGCCTCTCAGTCTTCTTTTTTGCAAGCTAAACATTCACAAATCCTGTAACCGTTCAAAGGACATGGTTTGCAGACCGGTCACCATTCTGGTCGCTCTTCTCTGAACTTGCTCCAGTTTGTTGATGTCTTTTTTAGAATGTGGTGCCTGAAACTGGCCACAGTATTCCAGATGAGATCTGACCAAAGAAGAGTAGAGGGCAATAATGACGACACGTGATCAAGACTGTATGCGTCTGTTAATACATCCCAGAATCGCATTTGCCTTTTTTGCTGCTGCATAACACTGTTAACTCATGTTCAGTTTATGATCTATATGTATACTCAAGTCTTTTTCACATGTGCTGTTGCTTAGTCCTATTCCTCCCATTCTGTATATTCTTTTTCATTTTTATTGCCCAGATGTAGTACTTTGCATTTTTCCTTGTTAAAAACCATTCTATTAGTTGCTGTCCTCTGCTATAGTTTATGTATATCTTTTTGAATCCTCTCTCTTCTCTATTTCTAGCTATCCCTTCCGAGATCTCATCTCCCCAGATTTTGGTGCCGAGACCTACATTTGCGCATGCGCCGCCCCTAGCGGCCATTTTCCCGGAGTCCACCACACAGGAGACCATGGAACTGCGTGAGGCTCTAGCTTTTCACAAAATGTCAGCAGAACCCCCTGCAGCATCATGGGGCAGTACCACCAGACACCCCCACAATGCCGGACGCCCCCATAGCACCGCCGGGCACCCGCAGCAGCACCGGAGTCACCCGCAGCAGCACCAGGTAGCACCGCTGGACACTCACACAGCACCAGACACTCGCAGCGGCGTGCCGCAAATCAGAACACCCCCTCATCCCAGCCTGCGGCCAGAAACATCACCCCACTCCTGCCTCCTCCAGCAGTGACCCTGGGACCTCGCTTCAACGCAGCCACCACTCCCAGTAACCACTCTCCTATGAACGCCAGCTACAGGCTGCCTTTCACAGGAGGATCCTCATAATAATAATAATCTTTATTTTTATTTAGTCCTAACATATTCTGCAGCGCTTTACAGTTTGCACACACTGCCATTGCTGTTCCTGATGGGGCTCACAATCTAAACTCCCTATCAGTATGTCTTTGGAATGTGAGGAAACCAGAGAACAAGGAGAAAACCCACGCAAACATGGGGAGAATATACAAACTCCTTGCAGATGTTGTCCTTGGTGGGATTTGAACCCAGGATATTACCCCCCCAGTGACATGTGTTAAATGTCGCTGTCAGAGATTCATAGCAGCATTAAACAGGTTAATATCCACGGGTGGAGGTCCATTCCACACGAGATTGTTAAAGTCACATGAATCACCCATTAACTGCTGGGAAACATGCAGACTCGGCATGCAAACCGAATCAAAGGCAAGGACATGACCTTTGACGTACATGTACATCAAAGGTCTTGAAGGTACTAATGCTAAATATACAGCCATGACTGATTCATGCACTTAGTCAAATAATATACATGTAAGACATAAAGGTGTAATAATCCGGGCTGGATACATTAACTGCTACATATAACAGTAGGGAGGTATAGGAAATAAATGTCACTTCTCATTTTGTCAGCAGAGATCTTTGCTCTTATAAAACTTTTATTGAGTGGCTGAGACTGATAATAAGTCACATGATACATTTCACGGAGGAGTCTTCATCTGTTACCCTCTCCCATCCGGTATTCCCTATTCTAGGCTCTCACACTAATTGTATGAGTAAATGTAGATCTTCCTGTCAGGAATAATGGAGTCGCTTGTGTCTGTGATCTTCAGTCATGTGATTCCATCATTACCACAGGGGAAGTAATACGGTTTTATGACTAACGGGGACTAATTTGTCCACCATGTTGGGATTTCCTATAATTGGGATCTGTGCAGCCCTAGAGTTACTCCTAAGAAATGGTCCTAGGTCTGGATAAGTAAGTTAGGTGCAGTGAATAATGTATATATTAGTAGCTGTAGACATCTGATGTTCTCCTCCACTAGAAGATTACCGAGAATTACACTGATACATTGAGAAAAGTTCCTACAGAGTTTTCCTACAACTAATTGATGTCTCATTTTTTTCAGGCATTGGTGCCAGGGTGGTTTCTAGAACCAGGGGCTGCATAATTGGACAGGACAATTGTTTTCTCCGCACAGAACAGAGCAAAGGACCTGAGGATTGTGGATGTAAGTCACATAGTTACGTGGATAGGTTATCTATTATCTGTCAGTGTTAATTTGAAGTCAACCCTATATTCTGTAGTCAATATTCCTTCCTAATAAATACTGCAATTAGAGTTAACCCCTGGATCAATCCCTCTTCTCCAGTAATCTAGAGCAATTATCTAGTAATCTCCATATATAAATCTGAATGTGTGTGTGTCTGTGTGTATCACCAACCAATCACGAAGCAGCAGAGTGGGACACCAACCAATCACGAAGCAGCAGAGTGGGACACGGATGGAGAACGGGGCTGAGGACGGATACAGCAGGACAGTGCATGGAGAGCAGGGCTGTGGAGGAACAGTCTTCAGGACAAGGGCCGAAGAGTGCCAGCACCCTCCCAGCCCTGTCCCGGCTCAGTCGGCGCTCCCTGTCGCCAACTGCGCTATCCCCCCTCTCCCCTGCAGCTTCCCGGCCTAAATTTAGTCCCCGGCTTCTACTGCGGCCTACTACAGTGCTAGGCCACGCCCCCTGCAGGCCGCCCAATCACACGCGCTGCAGCTCTGCTCTAGCTCCGCCCACTCCGGCCGCCCATATTAGGCCACGCCCCCCACAGCCAGACCAATCACATGTGCTGCAGCTCCCCTCTAGCTCCGCCCACTCCTTCAGCTCCACACAATCCGGACGAACGAAAAATCTGCACACCTCTCTCTCATGGTCCCAGCATCACTGTGTATGGTGCATAGAGAGCGGGGCTGTGGAGGAAGGAAGACAGCGGGGCTGTAGAGGGAGAGAGTGGGAGAGCAGGACTGTGGACGAAGAGACCGGGGCTGTGGAGGGGGAGAGCAGGGCTGTGGAAGTGATGGGGGCTGTTGTGGGAGAGAGCGGGACAGCAGGGCTGTGGCTGAAGAGACCAGGGCTGTGGAGGGAGAGAGCAGGACAGCATGGCTATAGAAGAGAGCGGGGCTGTTGAGGGATAGAATGGGATGGCGAGTGGAGAGCGGGGCTGCGGAAGGAGAGCGCGTGATGGCGGGCGGAGAGCGGGGCTGCAGAAGGAGAGAGCGTGATGGCGGGTGGAGAGCGGGGCTGTTAAGGAAGACAGTGGGACCCACAGTTAGGTACTATGCCCTGGCAATGCCGGGCTCTTCAGCTAGTATTATCTATTTATGGAAAAGCCTCCAGATGTCTTTTAAACTTTTTTCCTCTAGACACACAGGCCCTTTTGATATGTTTACATGCCTAGATATAGAAGGTTAGATGTAGGGACATAACAATCGAGGTCACAGTGAGTGCGACCAGGCCTGGGTAGGTGGGCCCTGCAGACATACATTGAGCTGAAATTCACTACGGCACAAATATTCGCCGAGTGGTGCATGCTAGTGATGTCATGCGTTTCCCGTCACTTGTGCGCTAAAGTCAGCTGCCGGCTTCTTCTCCGGCTATGGAAGAAGATGTCACAAGTAGTGGGAGTGGGGGAATTTGAATAGAATCATTTCTTTTTTTTACTTTTGTTAGAGAAGAGCTGTAGAACATGGACATTATTACTGGAAAAATATACTGGGATGGGGGATATATATTACTGAAAGGAGCACAGAATGGGGGGCATTATACCAGGAAAGGGCCAAGGATGGACGACATTATACCAGGGAGAGGCAAAGGATTGAGGACATTATACCAGGAAAGAGAAACATTATACCAGGAAGGGGCCAAGGATAAAGACTTTATAACTTTATATCAAGATGGTGGATATTATTACTGAATGAGGTCCAGTATGGTGAACATTATTACAGGAATGGGTTAGGATGAGGATATTATTACAGGAAGGGTCCAGGATGAGTGATATTATTATATGAAGGGCCAGAATTGGGTACTTTATTACAGGATGGGGACATTGCACATGAGGTGGCAAACATATGTCTTCACAGGATCTGAAATGCTACAAGGGACCATACATCTGACAAATATGCAGGTGGGGCCCAGGTCAAAATTTTTCACCGGGACACATCGGCCTCTACCCAAGCAACTGGATAGATCTCTATATTGTCCATAATATGTATTATACAGGGTGGGCCATTTATATGGATACACCTAAATAAAATGGGAATGGTTGGTGATATCAACTTCCTGTTTGTGGCACATTAGTATATGGGAGGGGGAAACTTTTCAAGATGGGTGGTGACCATGGCGGCCATTTTGAAGTCAGCTATTTTGGATCCAACATTATATTTTCCAATGGGCAGAGGGTCATGTGACACATCAAACCTATTGAGAATTTCACAAGAAAAACAATAATGTGCTTGTTTTTAACATAACTTCATTCTTTCCTGAGTTATTTACAAGTTTATGACCACTTATAAAATGTGTTCAAAGTGCTGCACATTGTGTTGTATTGTCAATGCAACCCTCTTCTCCCACTCTTGACATACTGATAGCAACACTGCAGACGAAATGCTAGCACAGGCTTCCAGTATCCCTTGTTTCAGATGCTCCACATCTCGTATCTTAACAGCATAGACAATTGCCTTCAGTTAACTCCTAATATAAAAGTCTAAGGGGGTCAGATTGGGAGACCTTGGTGTCCATTCAACTGGCCCACAATGACCAATCCACTCTCCAGAAATCTGTTCATATAGAAATGCTCGGACCTGACACCCATAATTGATGGTATGGTGTGGTATATGGGGTACAAAGATAGTGGGGCCATTCTTCATCAATGGAAGCCTCAATGCCACTGGATATCTGAAATTGCTACATGATGATGTGTTCCCCTCTTTATGCACTGAAGATGGCATGTTCCCTGAGTTTTTCCAGCAAGAGGGTGCACCACCACATTATGGATGTAAGTCTGAGCATTGCTAAAAGAAATCTGACCCCCTTAGACTAGCATTTCTTCTGCGGTGTTGCTATCAGTGTGTCAAGAGTGGGAAAAGAGGGTTGCATTGAAAATCCAACACAATGGGCAGCACTTTGAACACATTTTATAAGTGGACATAAACTTCAAAATAAGTCATGAAAGAATAAAGTTATGTTAAAACCAAGCGCATCATTGTTTTTCTTGTGAAATTCTCAATAAGTTTGATGTGTTACATGACCCTCTTGCCATTGGAAAAAATAATAAAAATGGCCGACTTCAAAACCGCTGCCATGGTCACCTCCCATCTTGAAAAGTTTCCCCCCCTCCCATATACTAATGTGCCACAAACAGAAAGTTGATATCACCAACCATTCCCATTTTATTTAGGTGTATCCATATAAATGGCTCACCCTGTATATTAATATGGCATCATCCCTGAGACATAATTTTGCAAAAAATAAAGTCCCATATTTTTAATCATCTTGCCGGGTCCTACAGTCCAATAGAATATATAATAGAGTCACAGTTTTCTCTGCTGCAGATTGAGCAGAGCTCAGTTTTTCATCTGTGTAAAACCCCGCCACAGCTTTGTGTTTACATTGTATATTGACAGAAAGCGGCTAATCAGTGCTGGAGGCCTGGTTGGACTAGGAGGCATGAGACCAGTTGTCCTGTAGTGATCAACGGCTGGTAAAACAGTGATTCTATTGAAACAGTCCAGTAATTGACACATTGCTATTATAATGGTCTATACTTCTACATTACGATTCTCTCAGATAACATGGCAAAAGCCTGGTGACAGATTCCCTTTATAGGACTGCTTCGATAATAATGCCATAGTGTATTACAGACAAGTTATTGAATATATATAATATATGTTCTTTCTTCTTTTTCAGTGGATTGGATTCTTCCTGCAATGATCCTTTGGATTAAAGACAACATTTATTATGTAGTTTCCACCATCATCAAATCCCTCTTTGTAGCCTTCATTCGCAACATCTGTTGCACCAAATATAGGTAAGTATTGTAAGGGATGATTAATACTGTACATGGGAGTCTGTAAAAAACTTACGTCTTTATTACAGATGAGAGGCTCTGACAACATTCTGCCAAATCATGCTGATTTTATTTAGAGATTCGATTCACAGCAAAATTATTCTTCACAAATTGATTTTTCCCTATTATGCTCTGGGGTCTTCCCAGTCCCTGATCATAATAAATGGAGGATGTAAGAAGAAAATAAAGTTCATATATCACCAAGCCCCTCTCCGGAAGCCCCCACTGCTCTCTGCCCGCAACTATGGCCCAGTGTTGACTCTTGGCATGGACTTGCATGAGCAGAGACCTTTCGGCGCCCGCTTGTAGCCAAAGTTCCAATGCAAAGGGAACACTTGGCCAGAGGTGCGGTACAATGGTAGTGTGGAAAACTGGCCATCGAGAATAAAGAAGCAGAAATCGGTCAGAGAGGAGATTTTAACTTTTTGCCAGCGCTCTACTGTTCCGCAAGCTGGCGGCTGCAGCTAGCTTCCACTTTGCTTTACTTGCTTGGAGTGAATTACAAAAAATCTGTATTCTCCAAAATTCTGAGTTTTGTAAATATGAGCAGAATTCAATTTCACTCAAACAAATCCACTCATGTCTAATCTTCATATTACCTAACAATCCAGTGCGATCCACACATATTGAACTTTCATATTCATGAAAAATTGTTGATAATTACCAAAATTTTCCTTATTGCCAATGTTTCTACAGAATGTAAGAGACAAAATGAATGAAGAAACAAATGAGTCTATATTTCATTATGCAGAATGAAAATATGTTACTTTGTAATTCACAATATACCTTATATTTTACTATTTTAGACATCTGATAAAGGATAAATACAAATCCAGGAGAAAAGATGAAGATAAAGAAACTAGTGATAAACCTATTGGTAAGTACAGCCTAACCAATCTGACACTAAAGCAGTTCTCCAGGATAAGAAAAACAGGGCTGCCATCTTCTTAGGAACAGCTCATTAAAGTAATGAATATGCGCTCCACGTGTATAGGAGTGGAGACGGATGCATATTCATTACTATAATGAGCGGTACCACGTGACCGCTGAACACAGGAAGACGCTGCCTCACCGGGACAAAAGAGAAATAGGGAGCACGTGCAGTGACGGTGCCAGGAGGGGGTGAATATGATTTGACAGCTGCTGGAAGCGGAGTAGATTGATACCGTATATACTTGTGTATAAGCCGAGATTTTCAGCACATTTTTTGTGCTGAAAAAGCCCCCCTCGACTAATACACAAGTTATTTCCGGCGGGGGAGGGGGAGTGGCAGAGCAGGCGGCTGTGGCACAGTGACAGCTGCAGCCACCGGCTTTCAGAAGAGATCAAATTCACCCTCTTCGTGCGGTCCCTGCTTCTCCGTCCCTGCATCTCCCTTGGTCCCGGAGCTGGCAGCTCTTCCTGTGCTGAGCAGTCACGTGGTACCACTCATTAAGGTAATAAACTTGCACCCGTCTCCACTCCCATTAGTGTGGAGCGTATATTCATTACCTTAATGAGCGTCACCACGTGACCGCTCAGCACAGGAGAGCTGCCGCGCTGGGACAACGGAGATGCAGCTACGGTGTGAGGGGGGTGAATAGGACGGAGGGGAGGGTGAGCCATGCATACATTGACGGAACAGAGGGGTGAGCCATGCTTTAAACGGGGTCGCGAGCCATGCACAGCAGGACAGGGATCGGATATCGCTATCGGGATCGGAGCCATGCACAGCAGGACAGGGGAGACAAATTAGTCATGCACAGCAGGACAGGGATCGGGGACAAAGCATACCCAGCTTATACTCGAGTCAATAAGCTTACCCAGTTTTCCGTGGCAAAATTAGGTGCCTCGGCTTATACTCGGATTGGCTTATACTCGAGTATATATGGTATATAGTTTTGTGAGCAAAGATTCAATAAAATCTATTTTTTAATCCCTTAATGACATTGGGGTTTTCTGTTTTTGTGTTTCTGTTTTTTCCCCCTTCCGAAAATATATTAGAAGTGCAATGAAATGAAAAAAACATTGTTAAAATAATTTCTTAAAAGGATCTTGTCGGTAAATTATCTGTAGACATAAAAGTAATAATCTATGGGATACATAGAGAAGTGTTTATTATCAAAATACTGATTTCTGGGGTTTCTATTACAGGAAAACATGAGAATAAACTAATTATTGGAAATGGTGAGGCTGCTCGCAGACCCATGGCTGAAAAAAGTGACAACCTCAAAACCACCAAAATCAATAATCAACAGTTCAGAGACAAAATCGCCAAATTCGAGGCACGTCAGAAAGTGATCATCAACTCTGACAGTAAGTACTCTGGGCTTTTATAACATATATTTAAAAGAAAAAACACCCTTATAAAATAAGTCTCTTAAAGGAAAATGTCAGTGAATAAAACCTAGACATTGAGGTAACTCTAGTGGTTTGGTCCATCTTTTTTGCATCCTCAGATCTCACACATTGAGTAACCTGCAGTTAGCTATTGTGGGGCGTGTTCTTTTTCTGGTATGTAGCTTGATGCTTATCCTTTTTGTTTCATAGTTTGAAAAAGGATCTAGGTCCAACAAGTTCAACCTTTCTCCACCAATTGTGCATTCTGTCACTAAATTATCTATATCCCACAATGTTATGTGTGTTGAGGAAATCATCCAGCTCTTTTTAAGAGCTCTTATAGTGTCTGCCATTACTAGCTCTTGTGGTTGGGCATTCTACAGTCTAAAGGCCCTGTCACACACAGCGAACTCGCTAGCAAGATCGCTGATTTTGTGACACATCAGCGATGTCGCCAGCGAGATCACTGTGTGTGATGGGGATCAGCGACTGGCCCCCATGCCGGTTATCGCTGATCGTGCAGCATCGGCCTGGGCCGTTCTTTGATCGCTGGTCTCCCGCTGGCCAGCACGCATCGCTGCATGTGGCAGCGAGAGACCAGCGATCAGCGACGCTGGACGCTGGTTTCTAATGTAAACGTCGGGTATCCAGGAGTCGCTGGTTTCCAAGGTAAACATCGGGTATCCAGGAGTAGCGTAGCTCTTAGATACCCGATGTTTACCTTGGAAACCAACGTGTACGCCGGTTTCCAAGGTAAACAGCGGGTATCCAGGAGCCGCTGGTCCTGATCGCTGGAGGGGCTGTCTTGTGACAGCTCACCAGCGATCAGCCTAACTATGTCCCAGCGATCCCATCATGTCGGATCGTTGGTGGGATCGCTGGGACATCGTTATGTGTAATGGGGGCTTAACTGCTCTAACTGTAAAGAACCCTTTCCTATTTAGCCCTGGAATTGCCTTTCTTCCACCCATAATGAGTGCCCACTGGTCCTAACTATGGTCGTTACAAAGAATAAGTTATGTGCTAAACCTTTGTATTGACCCCACATATATTTATAGATGTTAATGAGATCTCATGTAAGAATCTCAATGTTTCCAACCTTTCATCATATGAGAGGCCTTCCATCCCATCTAATAATCTAGTTTCCCACCCTTGAACTATCTCCAATTTTTGAATATCCTTTTTTTAAATGTGCAGCCTAAAACTGGATCCTGCATTCTAGATGTGGCCAGCATCATACAGGGAAAAGAAGTACACCCCCTCTAGTGAAAACTCTCTGACAATTCCCACTCTGATTTCACAAAAGTTACTTCAGTAACGACAAGTATTTTGATTACTAATATCTACTTAACTGAGACAAATTTTTTGAAAAGCTTTATTCCACTTTACAGTCACCATTACAATGTGTGTCCTGTTCAACATGAAAAATTTTTGGTGTATACTTTTCTTTAATGAGAATCTGTCACAAAGAAAATATAGTTAAAAATGCAGGTTCCATATTATAGAGCAGAGGAAGCGGAGTAGATTGATACCGTATATACTTGTGTATAAGCCGAGATTTTCAGCACATTTTTTATGCTGAAAACACCCCCCTGGTCTTATAGACGAGTCACTACCTGCGGGGGAGGGGGAGTGGCGGAGAAGGCGGCTGTGGCATAGTGACAGTTGCAGCTGCCGGCTTTCAGAAGTGATCATACTCATCCTCTTCGCGTCGTCACTGCATCTCCCTTGGTCCCGGCGCAGGCAGCTCTTCCTGTGCTGAGCGGTCACATGGTACCGCTCATTAAGGTAATGAATATGCACACATCTCCACTTCCATAGACGTGGAGCGCATATTCATTACCTTTATGAGCGGCACCACGTGATCGCTCAGCAAAGGAGTGCTGCCACGACGGGACAACGGAGATGCAGCGACGGCACGAGGATGAGTTGGACGAGGAGAGGGTGAGCCATGCATACAACGATGGGACGGGGGTGTGACATGCAGACAATGGGACCGGGGTGCCTTGCATATCAGGACAGGGATTGTGGAGCCATGCACAGCATGAGAGGGATAGGGGACAATGTATACCAGGCTTATACTTGAGTCAATAAGCTTACCCAATATTCTGTGGAAAAATTAGGTGCCTCGGCTTATACTCTGGTTGGCTTATACTCGAGTATATACGGTATATAGTTTTGTGAGGAAAGATTCAGTAAAACCCATTTTTTAATTTCTTTAAGACATTGGGGTTTTCCGATCTTGTGTTTCTGTTTTTTTCTCCCCTTCTGAAAATATATTAGAAACCCAATTAAAAAAAAACAACCTTGTAAAAATCATCTCTTAAAGGATCTTGTCGGTAAAAGTTCCGTAAACATTGAAGTAATCTATGGGAAACATATAAGTGCTTATTATCAAAATACTGATTTCTGTGATTTCTGTTACAGGAAAACATGAGAATAAACTAATTATTGGAAATGGTGAGGCTGCTCGCGGACCCATGGCTGAAAAAGGGGACAACCTCAAAAACAACAAAATCAATAATCACCAGGTCAGAGACAAAATCGCTAAATTTGAGGCACATCAGAAAGTAATCATCGACACTGACAGTAAGTACTCAGGGCTTTTATAACACATATTTAAAGGAAAAAACACCCTTATAAAATAAGTCTCTTAAAGGAAAATGTCAGTGAGTAAACCCCAGACATTGAGGTCACTCTAGTGGTTTGGTCCATCTTTATTGTATCCTCAAATCTCACACATTGAGTAACCTGCAGTTAGCTATTGTCGGGCGTGTTCTTTTTCTGCTATGTTGCTTGTTGCTTATGCTTTTTTTTTCATAGTTTGAAAAAGGATCTAGGCTCAACAAGTTCAACCTCTATCCACCATTTGTGCATTTTGTCACTAAATTATCTATAACCCACAATGTTATGTGTATTGAGGAAATCATCCAGCTCTTTTTTTAAAAGCTCTTATAGTGTCTGCCATTACTAGCTCTTGTGGTTGGGCATTCTACAGTCTGACTGCTCTAACTGTAAAGAACCCTTTCCTATTTAGCTGCCGGAATCGCCTTTCTTCCACCCATAATGAGTGCCCACTGGTCCTAAGTATGGTCGTTACAAGGAATAAGTCATGTGCTAGACCTTTGTAGTGAACCCACACATATTTATATATGTTAATGAGATCTCTTGTAAGAATCTCATCGTTTCTAACCTTTCATCATATGAGAGGCCTTACATCCCATCTAATAATCTAGTTTCCCACCTTTGAACTGACTCTAATATGCAGCCTAAAACTGGATCCTGCATTCTAGATGAGGCCAGCATCATAGAGGGAAAAGAAGTACACCCCCCTCTAGTGAAAACTCTCTGGCAATTCCCACTCTGATTTCACAAAAGTTGCTACACGTGTTTTGATTACTAATATGTACATAACTGAGAGTGTGAAAGTGTGGTGAAACTGCATAAAAAGTGCAATTCCACAAATGATTCTTTTTGTTACCAAGTTCACTAAATGCTAAAACTGACCTGCCATTATGATTCTCCAGCTCATTATGAGTTCTCATATGCCAAACATCTCTAGGTTATTTTTAATTTAATGGGGCAAAAGGGGGGTGATTTGAACTTTTATTTTTTTAATACTTTTAATATTTTTAAACATTTTTTTCTACTTTCTACTTGCTTCATTAGTGTATTTGGGAGACTTGAAGCTGCAATCATCTGTTCGCTTCAGCCTTACTATCTATAGAAGAATTGATCATTTGCTACGAGCGCTGACCATAGGGCGGCACTCATAGCAGATCAGCAATGACAATCACAGGGGTCTCTTGCAGACCCTGGGTTGTCATGCTATCCCATTGCCACCTCATATTCATGTGATGGGCGCACCGATGGGCGTTTCCGACATGACCAAGATAAATGCCGCCATTGGAGATGTACAACATTGCAGATATGTGTTTCGGGGTGTTTGCTTCTCTTCAATGCAATGCAGGAGATCTGATTTCCCTGCATGGGAGACCTCTGACATGGGGTTTAAGAGTTTAGGTGTTTCCTTGTGGACAATTCTTCCCTGGGAATAGGCTATTTACTTATTCAAATTCCCCGCGAAGCATTGCATGGCCTTTAAGTTTCCCTATGCTTGTTCTTCTCCACAAACAATATAATCTGGAAATAATGAATGACATATAAACTTTTCCAGCTGCCTTGCTCAATATAATCTGTCTCCATATTCATATTGTCATGTTTAATGTTTTGCTAATGTGACATTTATATTGCAGGTTAGGCAGAGCGGGGTCTCACTGTGAACCCACAATGAACATGGGATCCATCCAGAGACGGCTTTACATCAGAAAAAAGAGGCAGATTCCGGGCTCGGTTTCTGTTCTCCCCCCACTGAATAGAACATTACAGGACATTTCTGTAGCTAGATGCACTCACTGAACAAGTGAGTTTCCTACTGCAGAACGAGGCAGATTCCGGGCTCGGTCTCCGTTCTCCCCCACTGGATATGACATTACTGGACATTTCTGCAGCTAGACACACTCACTAAACAAGTGAGTTTCCTACTGCACAACGAGGCAGATTCTGAGCTCGGTCTCTGTTCTCCACCACTGGATATGACATTACTGGACATTTCTGCAGCTAGACGCACTCACAGAACAAGTGAGTTCCTACTGCACAATGAGGCAGATTCCAGGCTTGGTCTCTGTTCTCCACCACTGGATATTACATTACTGGACAATTCTGCAGCTAGATGCACTCACTGAAAAGTGAGTTCCTACTGCACAATGAGGCAGATTCCGGGCTCGGTCTCTGTTCTCCACCACTGGATATGAATTTACTGGACATTTCTGCAGCTAGACGCGCACACTAAACTAGTGAGGTTCCTACTGCACAATGAGGAAGATTCCAGGCTCGGTCTCTGTTCTCATCAATGAACACCCAAAGCCTAAGGGAAAGGCAGTCCTTCATCCATGGTTCCCTAGAGGTTTCCTCCATTGGGGTTTTTTCCTTTCCTGAGTGCTGAAGGTTGACTCTTTGTGAGTCAAGAGTGAGTCAAGGGCCCCTTGTCATGATCAGGGCCACATTTTAAGTATATTTTATGGCTTCTATGAGAACGTTTACATCAAAAACCTTGAATAAAGTTAATAAAGAAGTCAGTGAATAATATGTAGCAGTGTATCTGAGTCTCTATGGATCTTTATAATGCAGCAGAATATACATAGCATTGTGAGGAGGGATTATTTTGTATAGCCATTGCACACATGGCTGCTTATAAGCATATTTTCTTATAATGATGTAAATTGGGGTACATTTGTGTTGTGTTTAAAAATAAAGATGATTAAAGAAGATTTAAATGTGGAACTGGTTGTAGATCAGTCTAGGTGGCATTATATACTTGAATGTTGCTAGAACATAAATTGCACAGTATTCAAAGAGTAACAGTCATTTTAATTTTTATTTTGTCAATCAATAGTGCAAATGATAATTATCAACTTTGCAATATATCTTATCAAAGAAATTTACTTCTTCCCCTGGACTGATCTTTCAATCTCAGTTCAGTCAAAATTCTACCAAATCTGCATTCAGTTGTAAATGGGTGGTAAATGGAAGATGCATTCAGTCAACAATGCACAGCACCTGCAAGCAAATGCCGCCATCTGCTGATTGCACTGGATAGGCAGAAACTGAAGGATGGAGCGTGTGTTCCCTGGAGGGAATAATCTGAGGGGAACACCAGGTCAGGTAACAGCTGTGGCACAGTTGTTAAATATAAAAGGCCGGGACAGTGAAGCTCAAGTCAGTTGGCACCAGGATATGAAAGGAAGAGGATATGTGGGCAAAAGAAAGGGCTTGTGGACAACATTATGCTCATTGTACCTCAGAGCGGTCTGATCCTGGGGACATCTCGATTATGTAGTTCAAGCACCAAAGACCGACTTCGTAGGTCAAGCTCTAAAAGTCAGATGTTGATCGCCGGCTATAGAAAAAACACCTGTCATTCCTAAAAGAAGACACTGAGTGAATCGAGTCGTTACTTCCAGTTTAGACATATGGCACAGGGTGTGAGCAGGGGCCATACTTCATGGAAAAAAGATGGCCAGTGTGAGAACACTGTGTACAAAGTGACTCACATATTTATGCCAAAAATGTAGTTGTTTTTTAATTAGCCAGAGACTGCAAGAGGAGTTCCGCCAGAGTCTGAGAGCTTGTGGAAGATGAGTTTTTTACAACTATTCACTGGTCTTTGTGCCATGTGGTGGCCATTGTTGCTGTGGTGTTGTGCTTGTGGGGTGGTGTGACCTGAAGTCATGGGGACTCACCTCACAACATGGGTGCTGTGAGGCAACAGGTCGCCCGCCCTGCTGGTGTATCGTCGCTGCGATGGTGGTTTGAACACCATGCTGCACCTTTTAGGCTAGGGACCCATTGAGAGGTTCACTGTGACATGGTAGTGGGCTTCATAAAGTCTGATCAGAATGTTAAACTAAGAACCTCATGTTCAGTTTTGTAAATCTTTTGCCTAGTGGAATTAAATGAACGTATGATTTTTGGATGTGTGGTCTGTGTTTTTTTCTACAGTTCTGGCACTCACACATTTAGGACTTGCGGCCTAGCCCGGAATATCAGTGACCCCCATCTGTTAGGGCCAGTGTAACGTTCAGAGGTGCTTAAAGAGAATACAACTGTAGTGAGATGGGCCAGGCCAGTGATACCTCTCTCGTGTCAGGGTTGAAACTATTGGGGCTGTCACCACTGTTGGCGGGGGGAGAGATGTCTGACCAGGATAGACCTTTGCTCTCGACTGTAGGGGGCGGGTCAGACTTAAAAGGGACGGTTCGCGCCACTGCAGGGATCTTAGTGAAAAGACAGAGTATGCAGCAGGAGAAGGTTGATTCACTCTCCGCAGAGAGACGTCAGAGTACAGGACCATGCTGCATAGCACTAGCCCACACGTCTACTGACTGTGAGCAACTTGTGACTACCATCTCACCTCTGATACGGAGAAGATGGCCATCATCCAGATACATCAGACTGATAAGTTCACCTGTTATATGAACATTATTTCTCTGTTACTATACTGAGTATTATCCTTTATAACCCCCATATGCTCTGCCTCCTGCTCGTCACTGCATCCCGCGTTCCTGCTATATCTCACACTTGGCATAGTAGGCAGAATACATATAAAAAAAGGTCCAAGATGTATAAATGCCACCTCAAAAGTTATTCATAAAATATAACTACCATTAGTAAATGGCAGAAAAAGAGGCAAAAAGCATGATAACATTTCTTCAAAATGTATTATTTACTCAATACACAAAATAAACAAGGGAATATGCACAGCTCTCCCACGTCTGTTGGGTCCCCATGGGTCTCCTCCAAGATCTGTAAAACCCTGACAAAGGTGTTTCACTGTCCCGGGGGCCTCAACATCAGGGAATCCCGGGCCTCCCCGTCCAACGCCATTTGGGCTACTTTTGCCTTGGATGCATCGTAAATAGCCTACGCATCCGTTCCGTCCAGCTCCACAGCATAGTGTTGCTGCCAGAGAACCAGGGAAGGTTACTCAGCATATCGTTCAAGGTTAAGCTGGACCGGGGGCCGCCATCGCCCCCCTTGTCCACAGCATCGCTCGCGCTCGGAGACTGCATCCTGCCGACTACGCCAAATGTAGTAATCGCAGGCATGTGGGATGCAGTGACGAGACGGGAGCCGAAGTAACCTTTAACTGTAACTTTTATATAGATATATATGGATTTCCCTTTAGGGCTATCTCGAGTAGCCAGCAAAATAACGTTATCCTCGCAGCGATCAGAACAACAATACACATGTAACACACTGATAACTGCCCGGTTGGAACCCGTTCCTATAAGGCCCCGATGCGGCTGACTACGGGTCCAGAAACTATGATTATGCAACTACAGCGTGTCACTAATCCTACTCTGATGTCCGGCAGAGTGGTGATCGATGTCCATTTGACGTCTCAGCCGCTGGACTCAGCCGACGAGGAGTTGTCGCAGGCTTCTGGCGTTACTACGCCCAGGTGGAGCTAGGGCACAACAGGCCCCCGTGGAGTTCCTTTGCGTGGCGCCTCTCAGAGATGTGACCGTGGTCGGGGCCCAGAGCGTGTACGCTCGGCCGCGGGCTGGAGACGAACGGTGCCGGTGGCAGGCAGGCCTTAGCCGCAGGCTGTAGTGGGCCGGCAGTGGCCGCAGGCTGCAGTGGACTGCTGGTCGGGTGAAGGCGGCCATGGACGACCACAAGTAGGCCGCAACTGCGGACTGTCGCTCACTCCTGCAGGCTCTGGCTCTCTGGCGTCGCCTAAACCTCCTGCTCCTTCTCTCCTGTTCAGTCGACTGCCACCTGCTGGCGTTCTCAGCTCCTTTTATATAGGCTCCGCCCCACTCCTTCTAGAACTGTCTCTGGTCCGTCCTCTCAATATATCCTGCAGAAATAGTCTCCCTAGGAACCTTGGTGACAGTTCCCTTGGTTCTAATCTGGGTTTCACAGTGTGGACCCTCCCTCCTACACTATGTTACTACTAACCCAGTAAGTGAATAGTTAAAACACAAATTCTCTCTTCAGAGAGGAAGAGGACTAGAACTCTAGTGCCACCTATTGGAAGTAGCAATTCTAAAAGTCAATGTTGACTCTTTAACGAGCCTTGTTACATGACTTAGGATAAAAGCCAAGCCAGAATCTCAATTTGCAGATACTGTGTTTCGGGGTACTGCCCCTTGTCAGTGCAAAGTGTGAGATCTGGTTTGGCTGTGGGAGAGGCATCTGACAGATATCCAAGAAGTATAATTTCTCCTTGAGGAGAATGACATGCTAAGCATGTCGAAATGAGGAGACTTAAAGCCACAATGCTCCTCTGGGAAATATGCTAATTATTGCAATTGGCGGTGGGTCATCGCGCGATTACCGTCCGGCCTCACTGGGCATGCGCCGTCTTGATTACCGAAACCGGGGACGCCGCATTTATATATGGGTAGGTGATGCCAGACAGACACTTCCCCTTGAGAAAGCCGTGGCGAAATGCGCGTCGGGGTTGAGTGAGGTGTCTCCCCTCTCCTGCATTTTCATTATGGGTGAGTGACATTGGCATTATGAACTCTGGGTATTATCCCTTTGTGATTAGGTTTATTTTTGGAGCCGCACATTGTTGTAGACATTAGCATTGTCTGCATGCAGCACCCTTGTGTTTCACATAGAGATAGTCTTGGCATATTAATATAATACACCTTGGGGGCTTCCGTGCAGTGATATTATTTATGTATGCGGTGATTTTTTGCTTTTTGTCCTACCTACTACTTGCAGGGGTGATCTCTTGCTATGTATCTGGAACGCTTTTTCCTATTTCACCTCATATATATTTATAAATGTTTGATACTCTTTTAATGTGAGATAAAAAAGATTTGCTTTTATTTATTCTATATTTCTGTCTTGTGGTTTATGGCTATTCCAATTTTTCCCCTATTTTTGCACACAAGAAAAAATACTTTATTTGAATAAAGACTCCCCCACACTTATCGTTTACCCATTTATTAATTAAAAATAAATCCAGGAAGTTACGACAGTTTTCAAATAGTGAAATGTCCCACGACAACCCCTCGAATCCAACAGAATCTCGTGAAACTTTAAAGACATTTCAAAGTTCACTCCCGTTCAGTGGCAGGCATGGAAATTCTCATGCTCCTACATGACGCTGACTGCAAGTAACCATATTGAGCCTCGTTCTCCTTGTGGGAATTTCTCACAATCAGAGTCCATAGGATTCAATGGTAGTCATGGGACATTTCACTCTTGGATTACCGTCAGAGCTTCCTGGATTTATTTTTAATTAATAAATGGGTAAATGAGGGACTGTGGGGAATATTTGTTCAAATAAACTATTTTTTTCTGTTTGTTTATTTATTTCTACTACTAGGTTAGTAATGGGGGTGTCTGTCAGACACCTCTCCATTACTAAGCCCTGAGCTTGGTGTCTGCCAACTGCTGACATCAACCTGAAAAACAATTACCCTGATTGCCACCGCACCAGGACGGTCAGGAAGAGCTGAGGCTAAGCATCAGAATTAGTGCATCAAATATGTTGTGCCACTTCTGGAGTGGCTGAAAGCTGATATTTGTAGGTTTGGAAGGACACAATAATCATGGGCATTACCAGTCAATTAAAATTAACTTGCAGTTGTCTGCGTTCCCTTAGCTGCTTATTAAACATAGGGGGACCCCAAGCCATGTTTTTCATTTATTTATTGCAAACAAATAAATTAAAAATACTAATAAATAAAAAAGAATGAAAAAAACAGCGTGGGGTCCCCCCTAGTTTTAGTAACCAGCAAAGGGAAATCAAACAGCTGTGAGCTTCTCTTATTATTCTGGGAAGGGACCAATATCCATGCAAAGCAGACAGCTGGGGGCTGATATTAATAGGCTGTAAAGGGCCATGGACATTGGCCCCTTCACAACCTAATGAGACCAGCCCTCAGCCGTCCCAGAAATGGCACCTCCATTTAATGCTCTAATTCCGGCACTTAGCCTGGGCTCTTCCGGATTGAGTTAATCACAAAAATGTCCACAGGACCAGGGAAGAAATATTAAAAGTGCAATCATATAATCCCTTTAAAAACATGAAACTTTAATAAATTGAAGTAAAAAACACCCCCCTAGTGCAATAACACAATTAACAAACTCTATACAATAATAACCTATGATAGCCCTACACTAGCCTGCTATCCCTTCCTGACATTAGAGGTTGGCACCCTAAAAGATACGATTTGGCGCCCCCACTCTGCGGCGGCTGTCCCAGACTCGCCTTAAATGACCCTTATAAACTACAGGTGGGAAAACAATAAGCAAATAAAAGAGATGAAAGATAGTGCTTAATATAATATACAGGCTATTATTGTACAAACATAGAGAAACTTCTTGTATAACCAATAAATAGCAGCAAGTCTTGTCTTTTTGGGTATTCATAGACCACAGAAAATATAGATTCCATAAGCTACCAGTAGATAGTAGCAATCTTGTCTTTTTAGGTATTAATAGACTACAGAAAACATACAGGGGTTGGACAAAATAATGGAAACAACTGGAAACATCAACAAAAGTTAGTTTAATATGGTGTAGGTCCACCTTTTGCGGCGATTACAGCCTCAGTTATCCGAGGTATGGATTCATACAAGGTGTGAATTGTTTCCAAAGGAATTGTAGCCCATTCTTCAGTTAAGACACCCTCCAGTTCTTTGAGCGACGATGGCGGCGGAAATCGACGTCTAACTTGATTCTCAAAAATCGGCCATAAATGCTCAGTAATGTTGAGGTCTGGGGATTGTGGGGGCCAGATGAGATGTTCAACTTCATTACAATGTTCCTTGTGCCATGCTTTAACGATTCTAGCTGTATGAATTGGTGCATTATCATCCTGAAAGATGGCGTTCCCCTCCGTTAACAGTGCTTGAACCATAGGATGCACTTGGTCGCCCAAAATGCATGAATAATCTTTTCTGTTAATTCTTCCATGAAGGGATATCATTGGCCCGGCGGATCTCCACGAAATAGCACCCCAGATCATCACAGAACCTCCGCCATGTTTTACGGCTGGGAGAAGACAGTCTGGATGGAAAGCTTCTTTCAGCTGTCTCCAAACGTACACACTGCCGGAGGTCGGAAATAGGGTAAACGATGATTCGTCTGAGAATATCATATGTTTCCACTGCTCGAGGGACCTATTCTGGAGGTTTCTACACCACTCTAAATTCTTGGAAACATTTGTCATTGAGTGCAGGGTTTTTCGAACTGCAGCTCTTCCGTGGAATCCAGATTTGTGCAGCTCCCGACGTAGATTTTTCATGGAAACTGGGTTCTATAGGTGTTCAGTGAGCTCAGCAGAGATTTTCGGAGCCGTGGTCTTGCGATCCTCTCTCACAATTCGCTTTAGAGTCCGAGGGTCTCTCTCAGTCAACTTCGACTTTCAGCCGGACCTGTGCTTTGCTGTGGACGTTTTTCCTTCTCTTTCAAACACAGTCATTACTTTGGAGACTGTACCTCTTGACACGCCAAGCATTCGGGCACTTTCTGTTACACTAGCGCCTGCCATACGAGCACCAACAATTTGGCCTCTTTGAAAATCCAAGAGGTCTGCCATTGGTATCAGGTTCTCATCAATGTTCTTACAATTCTGCAAAACAAACAGTTAATTTACATACACATATCACATAACACAAATAATCAACTACAAAACATTAACATATGTCACGGTTTGCATGTTTATCACATGTTCGAAGACTATGATGCCAAAACGTTAGGTGTTTCCATTATTAAGTCCTGTAGATTCCATATGCATTATCAAATAAAGCCAAAAAAAAAAAAACTCTCTGCAGTAAAATCAGACAAACACAGACAAGAGGTAAAAAATAGCGTGGTTCAATAAAAGAACATCAGAATTATATCCATATTAGTTCCCATAGAAGGCAATGGATGATATCTATTGCCAGAAAAAAAAATCAAAGAAACAGCTGGGGGTTAACCCAAATTTAGCTTCCAACCTCGACGCGTTTCCCCATCCACACGGTTCATCAGGAGGCACAATAAGGAACCAGCCAATTCATTGATGTGAAGTGTCAAGATAGAGAGGCAAACCTGCTCCAATTCCAGTACTTAGCCTGGGCTCTTCCCAATTGCCCTGGTGCAGTGGCAATCAGGTTGATGGGATTGCGGGGTTGATGTCAGCTATGTAATGTTCACTGACATCAAGCCCACTAGTTAGTAATGGGTGATCCCAGTCTTCGTTATCCAGTTTATGGAGCTCCGTTCAAAGAACACAGCTCCATAAATTGGACCAGCAGCAACTGTCTAGACATGCCCTGTGCTCTGCGAGACAAGGCTACTGTGAACTGAGATGACGTTGGTAAGGTTATCTCAGTTCACAGCGGTCAGTTGTCATGAGGGCAGTGAGAGTGCCAGCACTCGGCACTCATTAGTATGGCATTCAAGCTGCCGCAAGACCCAATGTCTGTGAACTCAGGTAACCATAGTTCATAGCCACTGGGACTCCTGGCAGCTGTGAGACCACAAAAAACCTTAATGTAGCTTTTAAGGGAGGCTTTAAGGCTATTGGAGTTTCTAGCTGCTGGAACATTTGGAGGTTGTGAATTAAGGTTACAAGTAGAGTTGAGCGATACCGTCCGATACTTCAAAGTATCGTATCGGATGGTATCGGCCGATCTTTAAAAAAAGTATCGGTATCGCCGATTCCGATACCGGAAGTCCCATTCAAGTCTATGGGACTTCCGGTATCGGAATAAGAAAAACCCTTTCCTGCCCTTGTACAGCCTCTCTGGGGTCTGTACGGGCCTTTCGGGGGGCTGTGCCGGCCTGCCAGGGGGTCTGTGCAGGCTCCGGTGGTCTGTGCCGGCCTGCCGGGGGTCTGTGCAGGCTCCGGTGGGCTGTGCCGGCCTGCCGGGGGGCTGTGCCGGCCTGCCGGGGGGCTGTGCAGGCTCCGGGGGGCTGTGCCGGCCTGCCGGGGGGCTGTGCCGGCCTGCCGGGGGGCTGTGCAGGCTCCGGGGGGCTGTGCCGGCCTGCCGGGGGGCTGTGCCGGCCTGCCGGTGGTCTGTGCAGGCTTCGGGGGTCTGTGCAGGCATCGTCCGATGGGACTACAAGTCCCATCGGGCGATGCCTGCTACCATGACAGTGATTGACACATTAGCCAATGATGGGACAGTAGTAGTCCCATCATCCGGCTAATGTGTTAAATGTAAAAAAAAAAAAAAAAAATATTACATGCTACATACATACAACATGCATACTACATACATGCTACATTCATACTACATACTACATACATACTACATTCATACTACATAAATACTACATGCAACATACATACTACATATATACTACATACATACTACATACATACTACATGCATGCTACATACATACTACATGCTACATACTACATACATACTACATGCATGCTACATACATACTACATGCTACATACATACTACATATATACTACATGCATGCTACATACATACTGCATGCTACATACATACTACATATATACTACATGCATGCTACATACATACTACATGCTACATACATACCACATATATACTACATGCATGCTACATACATACTACATGCTACATACATACCACATACATACTACATGCATGCTACATGCTACATACATACTACATATATACTACATGCATGCTACATACATACTACATATATACTACATGCATGCTACATACATACTGCATGCTACATGCATGCTACATACATACTACATACATACTACATACATACCACATATATACTACATACATACAATACATTCATACAATACATACATAGACATACAGTACATATAACATAGAGTAACATACTTACCAATACTTGTCACATTGTTCCCCGAAGCCATTGTCTTTCCGGAATAAATATTAACATAACAAACCACAAAAATACTCACCCACGATCCGAAGCAGTCCACGAGTGTGTCCCACGACGATCTTGGGTAGAGAACGGCAGCATCAGATGATGCTGCCGTTCTCTATGGGCTGCAGGAATCCAATGACGGAAGGTAGGTATCCTTCCGCACTGTATTCCTCCGCCACTTAAAAAAAAAAAAAGTCCCTAGTCTCACTTTATGCCATTGCTGTGTGGGAATTTCCCACACAGCAATGGCATAAAGTGAGACTAGGGACTTTTTTTTTTTTAAGTGGCGGAGGAATACAGTGCGGAAGGATACCTACCTTCCGTCATTGGATTCCTGCAGCCCGTAGAGAACGGCAGCATCATCTGATGCTGCCGTTCTCTACCCAAGATCGTCGTGGGACACACTCGTGGACTGTTTCGGATCGTGGGTGAGTATTTTTGTGGTTTGTTATGTTAATATTTATTCCGTAGACGACAATGGCTTCGGGGAACAATGTGACAAGTATTGGTAAGTATGTTACTCTATGTTATATGTACTGTATGTCTATGTATGTATTGTATGAATGTATTGTATGTATGTAGTATATATGTGGTATGTATGTAGTATGTATGTAGCATGCAGTATGTATGTAGCATGCATGTAGTATATATGTAGTATGTATGTAGCATGCATGTATGTGGTATGTATGTAGCATGTAGTATGTATGTAGCATGTAGTATGTATGTAGTATGCATGTAGTATATATGTGGTATGTATGTAGCATGTAGTATGTATGTAGCATGCATGTAGTATATATGTAGTATGTATGTATGTATGTAGCATGTAGTATGTATGTAGCATGCATGTAGTATATATGTAGTATGTATGTAGCATGCATGTAGTATATGTAGTATGTATGTAGCATGTATGTATGTGGTATGTATGTAGCATGTAGTATGTATGTAGCATGCATGTAGTATATATGTAGTATGTATGTATGTATGTAGCATGTAGTATGTATGTAGCATGCATGTAGTATGCATGTAGTATGTATGTAGCATGCATGTAGTATATATGTAGTATGTATGTAGCATGTATGTATGTGGTATGTATGTAGCATGTAGTATGTATGTAGCATGCATGTAGTATATATGTAGTATGTATGTATGTATGTAGCATGTATGTATGTATGTAGCATGCATGTAGTATGTATGTAGCATGCATGTAGTATGTATGTAGCATGCATGTAGTATATATGTAGTATGTATGTAGTATGTATGTGGTATGTATGTAGCATGTAGTATGTATGTAGTATGTATGTAGCATGCATGTAGTATGTATGTAGCATGCATGTAGCATGCATGTAGCATGTATGTAGTATGTATGTAGTATGTATGTAGTATATATGTGGTATGTATGTAGCATGTAGTATGTATGTAGCATGCATGTAGTATATATGTAGTATGTATGTATGTATGTAGCATGTAGTATGTATGTAGCATGCATGTAGTATATATGTAGTATGTATGTAGCATGCATGTAGTATATATGTAGTATGTATGTAGCATGTATGTATGTGGTATGTATGTAGCATGTAGTATGTATGTAGCATGCATGTAGTATATATGTAGTATGTATGTATGTATGTAGCATGTAGTATGTATGTAGCATGCATGTAGTATATATGTAGTATGTATGTAGCATGCATGTAGTATATATGTAGTATGTATGTAGCATGTATGTATGTGGTATGTATGTAGCATGTAGTATGTATGTAGCATGCATGTAGTATATATGTAGTATGTATGTATGTATGTAGCATGTATGTATGTATGTAGCATGCATGTAGTATGTATGTAGCATGCATGTAGTATGTATGTAGCATGCATGTAGTATGTATGTAGCATGCATGTAGTATATATGTAGTATGTATGTAGTATGTATGTGGTATGTATGTAGCATGTAGTATGTATGTAGTATGTATGTAGCATGCATGTAGTATGTATGTAGCATGCATGTAGCATGCATGTAGCATGTATGTAGTATGTATGTAGTATGTATGTAGTATGTAGCATGTATGTAGTATGTATGTGGTATGTATGTAGCATGTAGTATGTATGTAGCATGCATGTAGTATATATGTAGTATGTAGTATGTATGTGGTATGTATGTAGCATGCAGTATGTATGTAGCATGTATGTAGTATGTATGTAGCATGCAGTATGTATGTAGTATGTATGTAGCATGCATGTAGTATGTATGTAGTATTTTTTTTTTTTTTTTTTTTTTAACATTTAACACATTAGCCGGATGATGGGACTACTACTGTCCCATCATTGGCTAATGTGTCAATCACTGTCATGGTAGCAGGCATCGCCCGATGGGACTTGTAGTCCCATCGGACGATGCCTGCACAGACCCCCGAAGCCTGCACAGACCACCGGCAGGCCGGCACAGCCCCCCGGCAGGCCGGCACAGCCCCCCGGCAGGCCGGCACAGCCCCCCGGCAGGCCGGCACAGCCCCCCGGAGCCTGCACAGACCACCGGCAGGCCGGCACAGCCCCCCGGCAGGCCGGCACAGCCCCCCGGAGCCTGCACAGCCCCCCGGCAGGCCGGCACAGACCCCCACAGGGTGCACAGACCACCGGCAGGCCGGCACAGCCCCCCGGCAGGCCGGTACAGACCCCGGGCAGTCCACACAGCCCCCCCGGCAGGCCGGCACAGCCCCCCGGCAGGCCGGCAGAGACCCCCGGAAGGCCCGAAATGACGGCGCATCATGATGCGCACACACCGCGCATCATGATGACGTCAGTCTGTCAATCAACTTTGAACTTCCGATTCCGATGCCGAATTCCGATATTGAAAAAATATCGGAAGTCGGTATCGGAATTCCGATACAGCAAGTATCGGCCGATACCCGATACTTGCGGTATCGGAATGCTCAACACTAGTTACAAGAGTTCAAAGCCTCCAGGTGTTCCAGTAGCTGGAAACTCCAGTAATCTTAAGGTCTCCCTTAAAAGCTCCATGTTTGCTGCTCAAATCTCTGGAGCTGCGTTCGCTGAACAGATGAAGAAGGGTGGATGAAGAAGACTGGGATCGTCGTGGGACCTCCATATTATGGATTATGGCGGACCCTGTGGATTATTATTTTTTTTATTATTATTTTAACTGAGGACCCCATGTCATATTTTTTAGGGTCCCCCATTTTTCATAACCAGCAAAGGGAAAGCAGACAATTGGGAGCTGCTATTAATAGGTTGGAAAGATCCATGGATATTGGCCCCTTCCCAGAATAAGACCAGCTCACAGCTGTTTGCTTTTTCTTGGCTGGTTATTAAAAGTAGGGAAACCCCAAGTTGTTTTTTATTAATTTAATAGTATTTTTCTTTAATTTATTAGTAATAAACAACTAAATGAGAAAAACAGTGAGCAGGCTCCTTATTTTTAATAACCAGCTAAGGGAAAGCAGACAGCTGTGGGCTGATATTAATAGGCTGGAAATTCCAATGGTTATTGGGCCATTCCGAATCTACAAATATCAGTCTGCAGCTACCCCAGAAGTGGTGCATCATATTTGATGCATATATTCTTCCCGATTGCCCTGGTGCGGTGGCAATCAAGGTAATTGTTTTGAGATTAGTAATGGAGAAGTGTCAGTCATTTTACCCACCCATGTCCTTACCTTTCACCTAATTCACCCAACTCAATTTTATATTTCTTACCCCCGTGTTTTCTTCTTACTTATGTAATTGTGCATTGGCATGATATTTCTAAACCAAAAAGGTTTTTTTTTTTAAAGTATTTCTTTCGTCAGGAACATCTACACACAATGAGATCGAGTACGAGTTATCTCCCAGTGATTGATTGCTAGGCTGAGCTAACAAAAAAGTCTGAACAAGGCCTAAAACTTTTCAATTATGCAATTTTATTAGGGCTTATGGGAAGCATATATTTTTACAAAAAGAGTTCAGGCTAGAGTTAAGAGATTTCCTATGTAATGTTGGCATGAAATTCTCTAGACATGTTACAGATGTTTATTCTGGTATATACAGTCCCATGTAAAAGTTTGGGCACACCTAGTCAAAATTACTGTTATTGTGCACAGTTAAGCAAGTTGAAGATGAAATGATCTCTAAAAGGGCTAAATTTAAAGATGACACATTTCCTTTCTATTTTGCCTAATATATATATTTTTTTCAGATTTTAAATTTTAAAAATTACAAAAAGGAAAATGGGTCATTGCAAAAGTTTGCACACCCTACATGGTTAGTACCTAGTAGCACCCCCTTTTGAAATAATTGCAACTTGTAAACACTTTTTTTTTCAATTTGTGTTTGAGGGATTTTCCTCCATTCTTCCTTGGAAAATTCATCCAGTTCTGTGAGATTCCTGGGTCAACTTGCATGCACTGCTATTTTGAGATCTAACCGCTGTAAGACAGTGCTTACTGCATGTGTTGGGGGACACTTGCTTGGCAATGGCATTCAGTCACACAGGAACAATTTTCTCCATTAACAGTCCATGCGGTTTATTATCTACTCGTAAACCACTGTTTATACAACACATACGTCACCATAGTACACGGCTTCCTTCATTTGACAGACACTACACCCGCCAGTCCTCCTCTGACTAGTTCCCGGGGTGTCCGTGCACCACATCAATGTCTCTAGTCAAATAGCATTACCCGAAATTTAATCGAAGTCTCTAATCAAGCTGGACCTCACTTCATCCAGTTACCGTGGGTGACCGCACAGTTCATAGTAACCCCTTTTGTTCAAGGTTCCAAGAGCTCCGCTCCATACAACTGATCTCCTGTCAGTCCTGGTTCTCAGGGAAGCTGCCTAACTGGGATCACTGTCCCGGACAATGCCTTGCTCACCAGGCCACCCGACCGTTCCAGATCCTCAGAAGGATGGTAGCTTCCCCCACGCAGTGCCGTCACCAACTCTGTCAGTACATGGTCTCACCCTGTGCTCTTCAGGAATCCAGTCCATCCATATGATCTTCAAACACAGCGACCATACAGGTCCACGGCCTCACCATGTGCTCTTCAGGAAGTCAGGACCTTCCAACACACAGGACTTCCAGGACCTTACATCACAGTCCATGTGACCAGACCTCAAACACATTATATCTCTGTAGCCAACCCCCACAGGTGGGAGGTGTGTGTGGTTATCCAGTTCCGCCCAGCTCACTGACTATCCCTTTAAGCCCCCCTTAAAACTAAACACTTGTGGGACTACAGGTCCCACAAAAACAGCATTTCGGGCTTACAGCGCAGAGGACATCCTCCGTCTCTGCAACACATACTGACCATTCACAATGATGCCAGTCACTGTCTCACCATCACAGTTACTCCTGCGACTGCCATGCACTCCCATGGCCTCAATGCGACTCAGCATACAATTGTCTAAAATGTCTTATTATGCTGAAGCAGGGCTGCCACTAGGAATTTTGGGGCCCCATACTGTCAAAATTTATGGGGCCCCCCTTGAGACTCCGCCCAGGCTCCACACCAAGTTCCGCCTCTACTCTAGCTCCTCCTCCACCACGTGAACCTTCCAAAATCGAATCCAATAGCAATGTATATATAAGTACAATCACGTACTGAAATGGTGGACAAATGAATACATGGACTTGTCACTTACTCACACAATCGGTGTTGCCGCCACGCCCACCACCCAGTCAAGAATCATAGAATCATAGAATCATAGAATCGTAGAGTTGGAAGGGACCTCCTGGGCCATCTGGTCCAACCCCCTGCTCAAAGCAGGATTCGCTAAATCATCCCAGTTAGATGTCTGTCCAGCCTCTGTTTGAAGACTTCCATTGAAGGAGAACTCACCACTTCTCGTGGCAGCCTGTTCCACTCATTGATCACTCTAACTGTCAAAAAGTTTTTTCTAATATCTAATCTGTGTCTCCTCCCATTCAGCTTCATCCCATTGCTTCTAGTCTTTCCTTGTGCAAATGAGAATAAAGTTGATCCTTCTACAATGTGACAGCCCTTTAGATATTTGTAGACAGCTATTAAGTCTCCTCTCAGTCTTCTCTTTTGCAAACTAAACATTCCCAAATCCTGCAACCTTTCCTCATAAGACAGGGTTTGCAGACCGGTCACCATTCTGGTCGCTCTTTTCTGAACTTGCTCCAGTTTGTTGATGTCTTTTTTAAAATGTGGTGCCCAAAATTGGACACAATATTCCAGATGAGGTCTGACCAAAGAGGAGTAGAGGGAAATAATTACTTCACGTGATCTAGACTGTATGCTTCTGTTAATACATCCTAGAATTGCATTTGCCTTTTTTGCTGCTGCATCACACTGTTGACTCATATTCAGTCTGTGATCTATTAGTATACCCAAGTCTTTTTCACATGTGCTGTCACTTAGCCCTATTCCTCCCATTCTATATATGCATTTTTCATTTTTATTGCCCAGATGTAGTACTTTGCATTTCTCCCTGTTAAAAACCATTCTGTTAGTTGCTGCCCACTTCTCCAGTTTATTTAAATCTTTTTGAATCCTCTCTCTCTCTTCTCTAGTATTAGCTATCCCTCCTAGCTTTGTGTCATCAGCAAATTTAATCAGTTTACCCTCAATTCCTTCATCTAAAGAAGAATCTAATGGTCGCCTCAGCTTGCCCACCGCTGCCGCCTCAGCCTGCCCACCAAATAAATGGAAAGTGTATATTACTGCATATATAATCACTGATTATACACTACAAAAAATTCTTTATTGGTATATATTAAAAACCGATAAATTATAGAACATAAATACACCTCAAAACGTAACAAAGTAATTATGTAGAAAAACAAAAATAAATAAAATAGGAGGAAAAAGTAAAGGGCTGATCACCCCATTTATTTAGATTACTAACTTTTATACAGTAATAATTCCAAAACTCTTTAGGGTATGTTCCCACGGTCAGTAAACGCTACGGTAAAGTAGACCCCTTAAGGAACTTATTCAGTTGTGTGGTGAGCATTTTGAACCCCCCAAGTGCTTGACAGAAGTTTATAATGTAGAGCCATAAAAATAAAAATCTTATTTTTTTTTCACAAAAATGATTTTTTCACCCCCAATGTTTTATTTTCCCAAGTGTAACATGAGAAATTGGACCCTAACAGTTGTTGTGCAATTTGTCCTGAGTAGGCTGATACCCCATATAGGACTACGGGCTGAGCTGCAGGTGGAGACAGTCAACATGCTAGTACTGTGCAGCACAGTCTGTGCTGACTAAAAGGATAGGACTACAGGCTTAGCTGCAGGTGGAGACAGTCAGAAGCATGCTGGTACTGTGCAGCACAGTCTGTGCTGGCTAAAAGGATAGGACTACAGCTGAGCTGCAGGTGGAGATAGTCAGCAGCATGCTGGTACTGTGCAGCACAGTCTGTGCTGACTAAAAGGATAGGACTACAGGCTGAGCTGCAGGTGGAGACAGTCAACATGCTGGAACTGGTCAGCACAGTCTGTGCTTACTAAAAGGATAGAACTACGGGCTGAGCTGCAGGTGGAGACTGTGGAGACAGTCAACAATGTGCCTACTAATCATAGACGCTGGAGATTTGTCCCCCTGGACCCTGGCTCACCACATCATCAGCCCCTGGCTCACCTCATCAACAGCCCCTGGCTGGCTCCTCCATCATCAGCTCCTGGTCCTGGCTCACCCCATCATCAGCTAGGCCCCTGGCTCCCCCAGACCCCCATCATCAGCTGGTCCCCTGGCTCTCCCAGACCCCCATCAGACGGGTCCCTGGCTCCCCCAGACCCCCATCATCAGCCAGGCCCCTGGCTCCCCCAGACCCCCATCATCAGCACTGCCGCCACGGGGAGGGGGGAGACAGACAGACAGAAAAGAATACTTACCTTACCTGCTCGCTCGCCGCCACCTCGCTGTCCACCGTCTTCTGCCACCGGCGCAGCCACTCCTAGTCCTACGCCACGTGCACACTGCTCTGCTCCAAATGAGGAAGTGGAGCAGAGCAGCGTGTGACGTCACGTGATGGGGCGGCGCTGGACCATGGTGCATTGGGGGGAGGGGCCCGGCAGGCGCTGCGCTGGGTCATCATCATCATGACATGTCATGTAAAAATGGAGAACCAGGGCAGGCTGAGGCTGAACAACATGTAGGGGGAGGCCAGGCAGCGCCCAAGCACGCTGGCAGCCCGGGCCACGCTCGGGAGGCTGCCGGGCACGGGCGGGCCCCCCTAATCGCCGGGCCCCTTACACCTGTAAGGGCTGTCATGCCCTGATGGCGGCCCTGTGCTGAAGTATTAAGATTTCGCTTTATCAGAACTAAGGGGCCTAGGCCAACCGCTGAGAAACATCACATAGCACTATCCGTCCTCCACCAAACACAGCTGGCACAATGCCAATGACCTTAGGGGGTAACAGTCTCTTAGCATTTGCCAAACCCAGACTGCTTCGTCAGACTGTCAAACAGAGAAGCATGATTTATCACTCCACTAAACACATTCACTCCAGTGGTGACTTGTTTTACCCCACTCCATTCAAAGCTTGCTACTGTGCTTGGTGATGCAAGGCTTACCTGCTGTTGCCTGGACATAAAAACCCATATCATAAAGCTCCCAGTGCACAGGTTTTGTGCTGATATTAATACTATAGGAGGTTTGGATTACATAGTTATTGAGTTAGCAGAGCATTGCTGACTTTTATGCACTATGGGGCCAATAAGGCAAAGATTATATCCCCATTATTCTGGTGTAAAACACTTTAAAAAGTTGCAAATTTTCGTGCAACACAAAGTTGCACAAAAAGTTTGTGACTTTTAGCGTTTTCATGCTATATTGAACTGCTCCACAAAAATGGGCAAACATGGGAGGAACCAGGGTGGGATGGGGTGTGACTACATCCACCCATCAAATTCAGGAAGAGTGCCAATTAGAGTTGAGCGAAACGGGTCGAAAAATTTCAAAAGTCGCCGACTTTTCGCAAAGTCGGGTTTCATGAAACGAAACCCGACCCTAGGATGAGGTCGGCCACGAGGTCGGCGACTTACGCGCCAAAGTCGCGTTTCAAAAGTTTGTTTCGCGCTCTTTTTCAGCCAATCAGGATCCACGGACACTGTGGGCAACGTGATGACATAGGCAGGGGTCACCACCATCTTTCAGAAGGGCATGCAAGTGATTGGCTTGCTTTGGTGGGCGTCACAGGGGTTATAAAAGGGCGTGCACGCCGAACACCATCTTTCTTCTGCCGATCTTAGCATAGGGAGAGGTTGCTGCTGCTGATTCTTTAGGGAGAGCGTTAGGCAGGGAAGAAGAAAAAAAACTGCTTCTGCTGCTAGCGATTTTGCCTGTACAACACACCAGTCACTGTGTGTGCAGTGCAAGGGGAGGCTATATTGTGGTGGATCAGCGGTGTTGGTTGTTAGGCTGCCTTCTAAGGCTTCCTGACAGCTGCATTGCTGTTTACCCACTGCTCTGCAAACTGCTTTTTTAAAAGCAATCCCAATTTTTTTTTTGTCCTGCTGAGGTACTGAGCGTGCATTTTTTCACACCATACAGCGGTGTACGCTCCTCACACAGTACCGTGTAACGGCTGTTATCACAGCCACAGTGAAGCTATCTGTGTGTCACTCTGTGAGAATAAGTCGAGGACATGTTCCGTTCTTACAGACCTGCACCTACTAGTTTTGTCTAGCTTTCAAACAGTTAAATATATTTGCTGTTTGATCACATTCAAAACTATAGAGAGACAGTGTGTGTCAGTCCGTATACTTAAAAAACACGGAGCTTGACAATTTTACGTACACCGGACAGCCGTGTAAGTGCACGCTCCTCTCAGTACCGTGTAACGGCTGTTATCACGGCCACAGTGAAGCTATCCGAGTGTCACTGTGGAAGGATAAGTGGAGGACTTGTTCCGTTCTTACAGAACTACACTCTAGGGAGATTCCTATTCTGCCCAATTCTACATACACCTTGTAGTTTGTGATACACTAGCCAATTTCTGCCTGTGACATAGCGCTCTGATATTCAGTGGGCCTCACACAATCCAAAAGTGTCCAGTGTCCACAAGTGTGTGCAGAAATTCAAAATCTCCCTTATCCTGTAGTCACTTTTTTCACACCTGTGCCATCGAGCCTGTGACAAAGCGCTCTGATATTCAGTGGGCCTCACACAATCCAAAAGTGTCCAGTGTCCACTAGTGTGTGCAGAAATTCAAAATCTCCCTTATCCTGTAGTCACTTTTTTCACACCTGTGCCATCGAGCCTGCGACATAGCGCTCTGGTATTCAGTGGGCCTCACACAATCCAAAAGTGTCCAGTGTCCACTAGTGTGTGCAGAAATTCAAAATCTCCCTTATCCTGTAGTCACTTTTTTCACACCTGTGCCATCGAGCCTGTGACATAGCGCTCTGATATTTAGTGGGCCTCACACAATCCAAAAGTGTCCAGTGTCCACTAGTGTGTGCAGAAATTCAAAATCTCCCTTATCCTGTATTCACTTTTTTCACACCTGTGCCATCGAGCCTGTGACATAGCGCTCTGATATTCAGTGGACCTCACACAATCCAAAAGTGTCCAGTGTCCACTAGTGTGTGCAGAAATTCAAAATCTCCCTTATCCTATAGTCACTTTTTTCACACCTGTGCCATCGAGACTGTGACATAGCGCTCTGATATTCAGTGGGCCTCACACAATCCAAAAGTGTCCAGTGTCCACAAGTGTCTGCAGAAAGTCAAAATCTCCCCTGTCCTATAGACACCTTGTACCTTGTTTTACATTACTATATAGTTTGTTGGATTTTGTCTACATTTCTACCAAAAATGAGGAAGGCTGGTGGAAGAGGCCGTGGAATTGGGCAGGGGTTGGCAGCTGGTAATGATGGTGTTGGTGGTGGATCTGATGGTAGTGGCAAAAGCAAAATAGGACCGAATGCAGGAGGTGTTGAGCCTGCGTCATCGTCTGGCTCCACAAGGCCTCGAAGGCTTAGTTTTCTAGGAGTTGGCAAACCGCTTTTAAAGCCAGAGCTTCAGGAAAAAGTTTTGTCTTACATTGCTGACTCAGCCTCCAGCTCTATTGCCTCCTCTTCTGAAGTTGTAAAAAGTAAAAGCACTGAGTCGTCATTGGAGGCTCATGTTCATGAACCACACCTTTCCTTGTGTCCTTCACCCCAACCAAGATTGAAGGATGACGCAGGCCATACTACTGATTACTCCATGGAGCTGTTTTCACATACCATGCCTGGATTATCAAGTGAAATGGTGAATTACCCAGGCCAAGATGAATCTGACATGGAGTGCACAGCCACTGATAGATGATTCTGCTGGTACATTCACTCAGAGCACTACATTGTCCTCGCAGTGTACAGAGCCAGATTCTGACCCTGATGAGACTCAGGTGCCCCTTCCCGCACACTATACCACCATACACGGTGACACAGAGGAAGGTGCACATGACATTGAAGAGGAGGTGATGGATGACCCAGTTGTTGACCCAGATTGGCATCCATTAGGGGAAGAGGGTGCTGCTTCCAATAGCTCAGATGAGGAGCATCCACAGCAGACATCGACATCGCAACAGCTGATATCTGGCAGACCCGGAGCACTCCAAAGACAGGTTCCAAAAATCAAAAGAGTTGCTGGACAGCTTGTCCAGAGGGTCAAAAGGTCACAACGTGCTAGGCCGCAAAATGTCTGCCAAAGTAGGAAGAGTGCAGTGTGGCACTTTTTTGAACAAAATCCTCATGATCAGGCCAAGGTTATCTGTAAGAAGTGCGCAAGGACCTTTAGCCGAGGGAAAAATCTGAAAAATTTGAATACCAGTTGCATGCTTAGACATTTAACCAGCATGCACTTGCAAGCGTGGACACAACACCAAACCTCAAGTGCCACATGTGCAACTGATCACAAAGAAGGTAGTCAGCAACGCTACATTGTTTCCCCCACTGTAAGCCCACCGGTTAGCACAGCAGCAAATGTTGAGGTGTCGTTGCAAGGCCACAGCAGTCAGGGAATCCCACTGTTATATCAACGAAATACTGAATCTAGGCCATCAGAAAGAACACCAACTCCATCACCATCATCAACCCTCTCTCAGTCCGCCCTGTCCACCGCTACTTCCACCATATGCAGCTCTCAAGTCCAGCTCACCCTCCCAGACACTATGAGTAGGTCAAGAAAGTACTCAGTCTCTCATCCGCGTACACTGGGTTTGAACGCCCACATTGCCAAACTAATCTCGTTTGAGATGATGCCCTATCGGTTGGTGGAAAGCGCAGCTTTCCGCGAACTCATGGCCTATGCAGTACCACGCTATGACCTACCCAGTCGCCACTTCTCTCGCAAAGCCATCCCAGCCCTCCACCATCATGTAAAAGACCGCATTGTCCATGCACTCAAGCAGTCAGTGAGTGGAAAGGTGCACCTCACAACTGATGCATGGTCCAGTCAGCATGGCCAGGGCCGTTACGTGTCCATCACTGCGCACTGGGTTAATGTGGTGGATGCAGGGTCCACAGGGGACAGCGGTGGTGGGACAGTGCTGCCTAGCCCACGGTATAGGAAACAGTTGGCTGTAGGTGTTCGACCCTCCTCCTCCTCCAGAAGCGAAAGCTCGTCCACAGAGCGCAGTCGTACGAGCACTCCATCTGCAGCTGCCACTGTTGCACACGAGGTGTCCCCCTATCGAGCAGCTAGTGGAAAGCGTCAGCAGGCTGTGTTGCAGATGATGTGTTTGGGCCACAGACACACCGCCGTGGTGCTGGCCGAGTACTTGAAGCGACAAACTGAGTCATGGCTGGGCAGTGTACATCTTGAGGCAGGCAAGGTAGTTAGTGATAACGGCCGTAATTTTGTGGCAGCCATAGCCCTTTCAAAACTCAGCCACATACCTTGCTTGGCTCACACCTTGAACCTGGTGGTGCAGTGCTTCTTCAAAAATTATCCGGAGTTAACAGCCCTGATCCAGAAGGTGCGAAGACTGTGCGCGCACATCCACTGGTCGCCTGTACACTCCGTTCGTATGCAGAAGCTGCAGCGATTGCTCCACCTTCCCAACCACCGCCTCATTATCGACATTGCAACAAGGTGGAACTCCACCCTGCACATGGTGGAGCGGCTGTGCGAGCAGAGGCAGGCCATAATGCATTTGTGGGAGGATACACGGCCAGGCACTTTGAGAGCAGACATGGAGTTGACAGGTGTGCAGTGGTCGAAGCTGAAAGACCTCTGTAAAGTCCCTCAGTGTTTTGAGGAATGCACACGGCTGGTAAGCGCAGATGACGCCATCCTAAGCATGAGCATCCCACTTATGCGTCTGCTCATGCAAAGTTTGACGCACCTTAAGGAGCAGGCGTCTGCAGCCAATGTTGATGAGGAGGAAGAGGAGGAGGGAATCCTTGATGACATTCAGCCATTGTCTGCTCAGGGACCTCTCCTGGACGAGGTGGAGGAAGAAGAGGAGGAGGAGGATGATGATGGGGATGATTACTTAGGGGAGGAGGATGCATCTCGCGGGGCAAGTGAAAATGTTGGCGTGGCAAGGTCTGGTACAGGGTTTGTGCGTGACTGGAGGGATGTGGATTTGCCAGAAAGTGCTCCTCCAACCAGCACTCGCAGTGCATCATTGACACCGGGAACATTGGCCCACATGTCAGATTATGCCTTGCAGATCCTAAAAAGGGACCCCCGTATTGCCAAAATGATGAACGATGACGACTACTGGTTGGCCAGCATCCTGGATCCACGCTATAAAGGCAAATTACAAAACATCATGCCACAGGAGAACCTTGACCTAATATTGGCTAATAAACAAGCAACTCAGGTAAATCGGTTGCTTGAGGCATTCCCAGCACACAGCAGCGGTGATGGTTCTCACACGAGCCATACGGGCCGGGGGCAGCTTGGCAGAGGTGTTCATGGTGCACACAGCAGAAGTGGCGTTGGAGACAGGGGTTTCATGACAAAGTTGTGGACTGATTTTTCAAGTACCGCTCACACAACTGGTAATACTGCATCGATGGAAAGTGACAGGAGACAGCAGTTGTCAACTATGGTTACAAACTACTTTTCCTCCCATATCGATGTTCTCCCACACAGGTCATTCCCCTTTGACTATTGGGCCGCTAAACTGGACACCTGGCCTGAATTGGCACAATATGCCTTACAGGAGCTCGCTTGCCCAGCTGCAAGTGTGCTATCGGAAAGAGTCTTCAGTGCAGCTGGATCAATCCTGACAGAAAAAAGGACCCGTCTGTCAACCCAAAATGTGGATGATCTAACCTTCATTAAAATGAACCATGCATGGGTTTCCAAGGATTTTGTCCCACCTTCCCCTGATGACACATAGGGTGACAGAAAAATGGCTTGCTTTGGTCCACCTCTTCCTGGGACTTGACCTATTTCGCCTTTTGCATCAGCTGAATGTCCAACATCAACATATGCCACTTTCTAAAACTCCCTAACTGTGCTGCCTCCCCCCCCATGGCCGGGGTCACCACCTAGCGCACGACACCGTGCGAGTGCCGTTGCCCTGGACAGGTGGGTAGGCCGACTCTTGGGCGCGGGCACTGGCACAGGGTCCCTCATAGTGCAATCAAGTGTCTGACGGTGGTGGTGCACACCCGCCGTCAGACACACCGCTGTACTATGAGGGGCCCAGTGCCAGTACCGACGCCCACGAGTGGGCCCCCCTTGCTTGGGCAGGGCCCCAGCATTTGCAATCTTTACCTCTCCCTGCTCCTCCGCTGTGTAGTCTGGGCCGTCAAATCCATACTGTGCCTGACACCGTCTGAGCCTGCCTCCTGATGTATAGACATATATTTTGAATGTGTACGCTATCCATACATGTTATCCGGGGATACGGTACCCTTTCTCACCTTTGTGCAATCACGTGCAAGCCATACTGGGCCTAACACCGTCTGAGCCTGCCTCCTGATGTATAGACATATATTTTGAATGTGTACGCTATCCATACATGTTATCCGGGGATACGGTACCCTTTCTCACCTTTGTGCAATCACGTGCAAGCCATACTGGGCCTAACACCGTCTGAGCCTGCCTCCTGATGTATAGACATATATTTTGAATGTGTACGCTATCCATACATGTTATCCGGGGATACGGTACCCTTTCTCACCTTTGTGCAATCACGTGCAATCCATACTGGGCCTAACACCGTCTGAGCCTGCCTCCTGATGTATAGACATATATTTTGAATGTGTACGCTATCCATACATGTTATCCGGGGATAAGGTACCCTTTCTCACCTTTGTGCAATCACGTGTAATCCATACTGGGCATGAGAACGGCTGGCGAGCTGTTAAGCAAGCTACAGCACCTGTGGTTTGCACACGTTAGTTTTTCATTTTTTCAGGAATGACGGTTAGGCCTAATTCCGGAACAGTGGTTGACCTGCACTTACTGGGAAATCATCGTTCGCGGGTAATAATTGTAATCAGTGATCCCCATCACTAACGTTGTTCAGCGGGTTATCTGCACCTGTAAGCGACAAACGCTGGCCTTTTCAGTGTAGCGCACATGCAGCCACGGACATGTAAGGGCATGACACACCAGTTATTGGCCAATCTCATGTGCCAGAGCCTCACGTGTCCCTCTAGTAAGCCGGACTCGGACCGCGGGGCATGACAGAGTCTCGTTCGTTAACGGAATTAAGCTTGCAATGTGTGCATCTGTTCTGTAGCTGGCATGGTTGAGGTTTCCCAGGTGGAGTCGAATTTAACCGTAGGCTCCACTCCTGGTGGTGCCCTTCTGGACATTCCTTTAAGGTTCAGCTTTGCAACCATACTGCCCACGTAAAACAAACACTTTGCCTTCATGAACGCTGTTTGGAGGGTCATGTCTCGTGGGAATAACGCCGCCCAATCAGTTAACCTGCTAGAGAGATCCTTCGTTGCTCCCAAGCATGACATCACACTCCCTAGGAGGAAGGTAATGCCACTGTGGCGACCGTACTCCTGGGGGCGACACAAGTGCACTGATGCCCAGCCACTGCTCGATGAATCTGCTGGTACATTGACCCAGACCACTACATTCCCCTCGCATGCTACACAGCCTGAATCTGACCCTGATGAAACTCAGGTTACCCTTCCCATATACAGTTCCATCTTACACGGTGACAAAGAGGAAGCTGCAGATGAAAGTGCAGGTTCGGCCCACCCGCCATCAGACACACCACCGTACTATCAGGGGCCCTGTGCCAGTGCCGTCGCCAACGAGTGGGCCCCCCCTGCTTGCTCAGGATCACAGCACTTGCAAGGTTGAAATACTGTGCAGTGAGATGGAAGATGGGGACGAGGAGGAGTCCAGACTAGTACAGGGATTCCCTAGCGAGGAGACTTATTTGATTGTTTTCAATGTTGGGACAGCAATTTTTGGGGAGCACTATACTCTGGAGAATGATAAATGGGGCCCACCATACACTGGAACATTCCAAAGGTGGACATCAGACACTGGAGCAGCATTTACAGGGCCCATTATACACTAGAGCATTAGAAATGGGGCCCATTATGTTTGGAGCATTATTTGGGCACATAAGACAGTGGAGCTTCATCCATGGGGACCAACATATACTGTAGCATTATGTGGAGCTCATCATATACTGTTTCAAGCATTATATGGGACCAATGATTCTGTATGGAGAAATAGATGGGCCTCGTCATGAGATGTAAAAAGTGAAGTATTTTTCATTGTACTATACCGCTATTTCTCTGCCGTATCGGAGCATGATGAGTTGTGGTATGTGTCAAAGGGGCGCTCTTTCGCCCAGGCCACATGAAAACCTGGAGCCAGCCCTACCCCCCCACAACTTTAGCCAAATAACCCCCATTTTTCAGTGCGTAACTTGTATTATGAAGTTAATTAAGGTTGACAAGCTTAAGTAAGAAGAATTGATGCTTTTGGCATTCAAATGAGCACTGTAGGTGTGTTTCCTGTCCTCCTCTCACTGCCGACTTTTATTCCCCATTGACTTACATTGGGTTTCGTGTTTCGGGACGACCCCGACTTTTCCCTATAATCGGCCGATCTTGCTCGACCCAACTTTTGGAAAAGTGGGGTTTCACGAAACGAAACTCGACCCTAAAAAAACAAAAGTCGCTCAACTCTAGTGCCAATGTTTCTTATGCTGCACAGAGGCACATGTCTCTGATAACATGTGCCGAATTCTTTAAGTGTCATGTGCCTCTTAAAGGGTGGTCTAATACATATAAAACCATTTTTAAATATCTATAAGCTTTAAGCACTTTTATAATTAGCTTTATTATTACATTTTCTACACATCTCTCTATCCTTATTGACACTAGCCACAACTCAAGGACAACTCAAGGACAAGCCGATACCAAGAGATCTCATCATAAACCATGGGGAAAGACAAAGGCATAGTCAGGTCACAGTCCAAGGTTAGAATATCAGGAAGATATCGGATCAAAGCGAAGGGGCTAGGCAAACGGATGGTCAGAATAAGGTCAGGCAGCAATAGATCAACAAACAGAGCACAGAAATACAAGCCAAACAGCACCACAGAGCAAATGCTGCAATTGACAGAGATCTGGGACTAACAGCATAGCTAAGTAGCTGGGTAATCACTTAGAACAGGGAATACCTGAAGGGAGCTCAGCACCTCTCAGTCTCAGATTGGACAGCCGAGTTGTCTATCAAAATACCGACAGCTCGTCTCAACCCTGTACTATATTGGTAGACTGAGCTGTCACTCACTGTGTCCAAGACACACCGAGCGGAGGAATCATGACATTTTGATTCTTCACATATGTATTTTCTTAACTTCCTGTGATGTTTCATATGAGAAGAGTATTACAATGGTTGTCACAGGAGACTGGGGCTGCACCCACTTCTCTGCAGAGAAACAGGACATCATCAGCTTTTTGTGTTCACTTACCACAGCTTCTATCCTCTGATCACATCCTGGTTCAGTAGAGGTGATTGAAAAGTGGCCACATCTTCAGTCGCCCCTGATGGCGTGATAGATGCTGCAGAGAAGTGAGTGCACCCCAGCCTCCATTTGAAGTTAATATTGTACAAAGCGTCACAGTAGGTAAAGAAAAAAACACATATAGCAAATAGCAGGATAAGGAGAAGTGTAGACAATTTAATAATAAAGCAAAATACAAAAGTGATTAGGGCTTAAAAATAGTTGTTTATAAAGGGCTTTATCGGTATCAGAGCACCCCATTTATGAATTTGGCACATCTTATTTCTGCTCGTCTTTCATTTAGATTGGCATTATATACACTAGTATGGAGCTTTTCTGTCTCACCTCGGTGACCTCGCTCAAACTTTATGTGGTTCCAACTTCGTGGCTGAGTTGCTTTGATTCCTAAACGCTTCTACTTTTCAATAATATCACTCACAGGAAGGAAGATATTTCACAAGCTGAACTCTTACACCGGTCACATCCTAGTACAGGACCAGGCAATAATTCAGTGAGAACTCTAGAACAACCCATTCAATTACACATTTGTAATGGCAGAGACTGTATGGCTCAAAGGGGGATCTTATAGACCTGTGACTATGGGACTGAATGAGAAATCTAAATTCAATAATTTAAAGGTTCTCAGGGAAGATAGTCTTTTCTTTTTTCATATTCGGTTAATTATAACAAGGGCGCAGCATGCTCAAGTCTGTTACTATTTTTTTTATTATACTTTTGCTCTTTTTGTCATTTTTATTTTGACTGAGACAAAAAAGCTTCTGATATGAGAAGACTAGTAGAATAAATGGTATAATAGTTTATTTCTGAGGGCCTCAGATAATAAATATAATATGATTTTTTTCTCATATTAAAGCTGTGCAATTTTTACATCAGAATGTTAAATTAAAAATGTCAACCTCCCTCCCTCCCTTATTCCATGTGAAACCCAGCAGACAACCTTGAGCAAATGTATTAAGCTAAATATCCCATTGCTTGAAGGAGATTACTTTCCTTTGATAGATCTTGTGCAGATTTAACTGTGTTTTTACAGCCAGGATTTTCTTCTCTTAATTCCTTTTTAAGTAACAGCTTGGAACTTTTGAGTGAACCTTGTATTTGTTCCACGAATATACTCCAGAGTCCTGGGAGAAAGTCTAACTTAACACCTGAGGTTCTTGATTAATGTTTGTGGACCTGCTGAAAAGCATCTTTATGGAGGCCGTAAATGATGTTCTCAGTATTTCCAGACTCCTCTACAAGACAAGAAACACTAGACGTAGTGAAGAGCTGTTCTGCCATAATGAATTACTTCAGTGGTCTGACTCGTCTGTCGTATAACGTGTGGAAATATTTTATGCTTACACATTACCAATTTAGGCATAGCATATAGGTGAGTATGTTAATGTTAGTCAGCTACAAAAAGGAAAGAAGTCTGTGTCCTCCACATGGTAATAAGTCTCAAGTTATGGTGCTACATGCAGACAGACACATTCCAGGCATAACTCTAGAGGAACGTTAGCTTATATCATATAAATATGTAGTAGGGTATTAACAGGAGATAGTCCATGATGCAGATAGAAAAGCCGAAGACGACAGGAACCTCGGTAAGCCACGCTCTACCGTGTGTAAAAAAGCAGTCGTTTCCTCAATATTCCTTGCTTTTTAACCCCTTACTGCCATCAGACGTACTATCCCGTCCATGTGCCCTGGGACTTAATTCCCAGGGACAGGATAGTACGTCATAGCGATCAGCGGCGCTCACGTGGTGAGCGCCGCTAATCGCAGCTGGGTGTCAGCTGATTATCACAGCTGACACCCGGCACAATGTGTCAGGGGCGGTCATGGACCGCCCCCAACATGTTAGCCCCTTGTACACCGCGATCAAACACGATTGCGGTGTATCGGGGGTTAAAGGGAAGCATCGGCAGGGAGGGGGCTCCCTCCGTGCTTCCCTGAGCCCCCTACGGCAGCGCAATGTGCAGCGCTGCTGCAGGGGGCTCTTTCCCTACAGGCCCCCGGATCCAAGATGGCAACGGGGACCTTCGGGGGCCTGTAGGGAGCTGACTTCCTCACTGCCTGCAAAGCGCAGGCATGAGGAAGTCTGCGTCTATGCCTGTGACAGATCGCTGATCTGTCACAGTGATCTGTGATGTGACAGATCAGCGATCTGTCACAGGACAGTGATGTTCCACCTGGGACAATATAATAAAGTTAAAAAAAAAGTGTAAAAATAATTTTAAAAAAAATCGCTAAATAAATTAGTAAAACAAAATATATATATTCCCCAATAAATTCATTTTTTGAAAACAAAAAAAACAATAAAAGTACACATACTTGGTATCGCCGCGTCCGTAACGACCCACCCTATAAAACTGTCCCATTAGTTAACCCCTTTATTGAACCCCTTAAAAAATAAAAATAAAAAACGAAGCAAAAAATAATGATTTATTATCATACCGCCGAACAAAAAGCGCAATAACGCGCGAGCAAAGACGCATATAAATATCCATGGTACCGCTGAAAACGTCGTCAGCTTGTCCCGCAAAAAACGAGCCACCATACAGCATTATCTTTAAAAAAATAAAGTTATAGCTCGCCGAATAAAGCGATGCAAAAATAATTATTTTTTATATAAAATAGTTTTCATTGCATAAAACCGACAAAACATAAAAAAACGAACTAAATGAGGTATCGCTGTAACCGTACTGACCCAAAGAATAAAACTGCTTTATTAATTTTGCCGCACGCGGAACGGTGTAAGCGCACCCCCCAAAAGAAATTCATGAAACGCTGGTTTTTGTTCATTCTGCGTCTCAAAAATCGGAATAAAAAGCGATCAAAAAATGTCACGTGCCCGAAAATGGTACCAATAAAAACGTCAACTCGTCCCGCAAAGAATAAGACCTCACATGACTCGGTGGGTCAAAATACGGAAAAATTATAGCTCTCAATATGTGGTGATGCAAAAACTATTACAATAAAAGGCGTCTTTTAGCGTGTGACAGCTGCCAAACATAAAAACCGCCATAAATAGTAAATCAAACCCCCCGTTATCACCCCCTTAGTTAGGGAAAAATAATAAAACTAAAAGAAAATGTATTTATTTCCATTTTCCCATTAGGGTTAGGGTTATGGCTAGGGCTAGGGTTAGGGCTAGGGTTAGGGCTAGGGCTAGGGCTAGGGCTGAGATTAGGGTTAGGGGTGTGTTGGGGTTAGGGTTGGAGTTAGAATTGGGGGTTTTCCTCTGTTTGGGCACATCAGGTGCTCTCCAAATGCAACATGGCGTCTGATCTCAATTCCAGCCAATTCTGCGTTGAAAAAGTCAAATGGTGCTCCTTCCCTTCCAAGCTCTGCCATGTGCCCAAACAGTGTTTTACCCCCACATGTAGGGTATCAGCATACTCAGGACAAATTGCAAAACACCTTTTGGGGTCCAATTTCTCCTGTTACCCTTAGGAAAATAAAAAATTGGGGGCAAAAATATCATTTTTGTGTAAAAAAATGATTTTTTTATTTTCACGCCCAGGCATTATAAACTTCTGTGAAGCCCTTGGGGGTTCAAAGTGCTCACCACACATCTAGATAAGTTCCTTAGGGGGTCTAGTTTCCAAAATGGGGTCCTTTGTTGGGGGTTTCCACTGTTTAGATACATTAGGGGCTCTCCAAAGGCAACATGACACCTGCAGACCATTCCATCAAAGTCTGCATTCCAAAACGTCACTACTTCCCTTCTGAGCCCCGACGTGTGCCCATACAGTAGTTTTATCCCACATATGAGGTATCAGTGTACTCAGGACAAATTGGACAACAACTTTTGGGGTCCAATTTCTCCTGTTACCCTTGGGAAAATAAAAAAAATTGGAGACTAATTGATCATGCTTGTGGAAAAAATACGATTTTTTTATTTTCATGCCCGGGCATTATAAATTTCTGTGAAGCCCTTGGGGGTTCAAAGTGCTCACCACACATCTGGATAAGTTCCTTAGGGGGTCTAGTTTCCAAAATGGGGTCACTTGTGGGGGGTTTCCACTGTTTAGGTACATTATGGGCTCTCCAAAGGCAACATGACACCTGCAGACCATTCCATCAAAGTTTGCATTCCAAAACGTCACTACTTCCCTTCCGAGCCCCGACGTGTGCCCATACAGTAGTTTTCTCCCACATATGGGGTGTCAGCGTACTCAGGACAAATTCAACAACAACTTTTGGGGTCCAATTTCTCCTGTAAAGGGCCTGTCACACTAAGTGATATCGCTAGCAATAACGCTATAACTTGTGACATTATAGCGATATTGCTAGCGATATTGCTGTGTCTGATACTTACCTACGACCGGCTCCCCCGCTGGTTATCGCTGATCGCGCGAGAACGTCCTGGACTGTTTCTCGTCGTCAGCTTCCTGCTGTGCTTCCTGTGGAGAGACGAGCGACGAGCGTGGAGCCGGGCGGGAGGACGTCGGGATCGCCTAGTGTGACAGGTAAGTAGCGACCCCTGACCCCTGCGATGTCGCTGGTGAGATCTGCCTGTGTGGCAGCTCACTAGCGACCACTTAGTGATGTACCAGCGATCCTGACCGCGTCATATCGCTGGTCGGGATCGCTGGTACATCGCTAAGTGTGACAGTACCTTTACCCTTGGGAAAATAAAAAAATGGGGACTAAAAGATTATGTTTGTTGAAAAAATACGATATTTTTATTTTCACGCCCGGTCGTTATATACTTCTGTGAAGCACTGGGGGGTTCAAAGTGCTCACCACACATCTAGATAAGTTCTGTGGGGGGTCTAGTTTCCAAAATGGGGTCACTTGTGGGGAGTTTCAATAGTTGAGGTACATCAGGGGCTCTCCAAACGCACATGACACCCGCAGACCATTCCATCAAAGTCTGCATTCCAAAACGTCACTACTTCCCTTCCGAGCCCCGACGTGTGCCCATACAGTAGTACTCAGGACAAATTGGACAACAAGTTTTGGGGTCCATTTTCTCCTTGTACCCTTGGGAAAATAAAAAAATTGGTGACTAAAAGATCATGTTTGTGGAAAAAATACGATTTTTTTTATTTTCACGCCCGGGCGTTATAAACTTCTGTGAAGCACTGGGGGGTTCAAAGTGCTCACCACACATCTAGATAAGTTCCTTGGGGGGTTTAGTTTCCAAAATGGTGTCATTTGTGGGGGGGTTTCTACTGTTTTGGTACATCAGGGGCTTTCCAAACGCGACATGGTGTCCGATCTCAATTCCAGCCAAAAACGTCAAATGGCGCTGCTTCCCTTCCGAGCTCTGCCATGCGCCCAAATAGTGGTTTACCCCCACATGTGGGGTATCAGCGTACTCAGGACAAATTGCACAATAACTTTTAGGGTCCTGTTACCCTTGGGAAAATAAAAATTGGGGGTGAAAAGATCATTTTTGTGGAAAAAAAAAACTTCTGTGAAGCCCTTGTGGGTTCAAAGTTCTCACCACATATCTAGATAAGTTCCTTGGGGGGTCTAGTTTCCAAAATGGAGTCACTTGTGGGGGGTTTCCACTGTTTAGGTACATCAGGGGCTCTCCAAACGCGACATGGCGTCTGATCTGAATTCCAGCCAATTTTGCATTGAAAAAGTCAAAATACCCTAAAATATGGATGCTTTATTGTTAAAAAAGACCCAGCAAGGTCACACCACAAGGTGAACACAAAACCAAAAAAACAACAAAACAAAAATTTGTGTCCAAATACAAACAAACATGCAAGTAGGGGTATCCTAGGAGTCCCTAATATGGTCTATTGCTTACTCCTTCCTTACCGCGGAGGTTGGCACCCTAGGGGGGAACGTAGTGGCGCCCCCGCTCAACGATGGCTATCCCTAGGGACCCTGTTACACCCTGCAGCCACTAGCGGATCCCTTCCCCGATACTAAAGGGACCCCTAACAATAGACAGAGACAATCCTATAATAAGGAGGACCCTAAACCCCACAATAGTTTAAAAACATGTAGGAACATCTTAGTAATATGATGGCATTATGGTGAGTGTACAGAGAAAAGAATGATGTAATTTCACACCTCCACATATACGGCTAGTTGGATTGATTCTATTGCTTCACCATCATTATAGAACAGTAAAGCCACTGTGTTAAATGACAGGTCCAAAAGTTAGACACTGTAAAGATGCCAATAGTGGATTGCTCAAATGTGAATGATTCAGATACTCATCAAGTCACCCGCCATCTGTCATGTAGCTTATGGCGCCTCAACGCGTTTCGCCCTGTCTGAGCTCATCAGGAGGCCCGATCTCGACATCACTAGTGTCCTGATGTGGCACCACACCACATCAGGACACTAGTGATGTCGAGATCGGGCCTCCTGATGAGCTCAGACGGGGCGAAACGCGTTGAGGCGCCTTAAGCTACATGACAGATGGTGGGTGACTTGATGAGTATCTGAATCATTCACATTTGAGCAATCCACTATTGGTATCTTTACAGTGTCTAACTTTTGGACCTGTCTTTTAACACAGTGGCTTTACTGTTTATGGCTGTGAATCTGCAGGCAATACATATGCTAATTATGTGATGAGTATTTGATCTACCCACATTTGAGCATTCCACTGTTGATATCTGTACAATGTCTTATGATGGGACCTGTCATTGAATGCAGTGGTTATATGCTTATTGACTATGAATCTATATATCAATGACGGCTTGTATTGCTGATACTGGATAGTACCAAATATACTGTCCATTATGGTTAAATCTTGAAATATATCTATATGTGCACCTCTCGTCTTTTGCCATAATAGTTGAACAAATGCATTGAGTATAACTAGAATTTTTTTTGCATAGGCTAGTTATTGTCTACAATTGCCGCAATTTGATGAGACAAAATACATTATATGCGGTAGACTAATGTGCATACTTGCTTTTGGTATCTATCATGATGGTGAAGCAATAGAATCAATCCAACTAGCCGTATATGTGGAGGTGTGAAATTACATCATTCTTTTCTCTGTTCAGTCACCATAATGCCATCATATTACTAAGGTGTTTCTACATGTTTTTAAACTATTGTGGGGTTTAGGGTCCTCCTTATTATAAGATTGTCTCTGTCTATTGTTAGGGGTCCCTTTAGTATCGGGGAAGGGATCCCCTAGTGGCCGCAGGGTGTAACAGGGTCCCTAGGGATAGCCATCATTGAGCGGGGGCGCCACTACGTTCCCCCTAGGGTGCCAACCTCCGCGGTAAGGAAGGAGTAAGCAATAGACCATATTAGGGACTCCTAGGATACCCCTACTTGCATGTTTGTTTGTATTTGGACACAAATTTTTGTTTTGTTGGTTTTTTGGTTTTGTGCTCACCTTGTGGTGTGACCTTGCGGGGTCTTTTTTAACAATAAAGCATCCATATTTTAGGGTATTTTGACATGATTCTTTGTTTGAGACCCTTGAGTATTTAAATAAGATTTTTATTGAAAAAGTCAAACGGCGCTCCTTCCCTTCTGAGGTCTGCCATGAGCCGAAACAGTGGTTCCCCCCCACATATCAGGTATCAGCGTACTCAGGACAAATTGCACAATAACTTTTGCAGTCCAATTTCTCCTGTTACCCTTAGTAAAATAAAAAAATTGAACCTGAAGTATTTTTTTTGTGAAAAAAGTTAAATGTTCATTTTTTTTTAAATATTCAAAAAATTTGTGTGACGCACCTAAAGGGTTAATAAACTTCTTGAATGTGGTTTTGAGCACCTTAAGGGGTGCAGTTTTCAGAATGGCATCACTTTTGGGTATTTTCTATCATATAGACCCCTCAAAGTGGCTTCAAATGTGATATGGTCCGTAAAAATAAAATGGTGTTGCAAAAATGAGAAATCGCTGGTCAATTTGTAACCCTTATAACTTCCTAACAAAAAAAAATTTTGGTTCCAAAATTGTGCTGATGTAAAGTAAACATGTGGGAAATGTTACTTATCAAGTTTTTTGAGTGCTGTATCTCTGTGATTTAAGGGCATAAAAATTCAAAGTTGGAAAATTGCGAAATTTTCAAAATTTTCGCCAAATTTCCGTTTTTTTCACAAATAAAGACAAGTTATATTTATGAAATTTTACCACTAACATGAAGTACAATATGTCACGAGAAAACAATGTCAGAATCACCAAGATCCATGGAAGCGTTTCAGAGTTATTACCTCATAAAGGGACAGTGGTCAGAATTGTAAAAATTGGCCCGGTCATGAACGTGCAAACCACCCTTGGGGCTTAAGGGGTTGATGTAAAAATGTTACACATTTATGTAATCACATAGAGAGAATGTAATTGGTGGGGAAAGGTTGAACTTGATGGACCTAGGTTTTTTCCAACCTATGTAACTATGTAACTGACACATGAGACATTAGAAAAAATCCTATTTAAAGCCGTTATCCAGCCTTAGGCTACACGTCTTCAGTCACTCTATGTGACTGCAGACCTGTGAATCCTCACATTGCGGGCAGGGCACTGCTTGCTGTGAAGATTTTCCGGCGATGTCGCCAGAAGATCAAGTATGGTATCTTGTATACATGCGGTCACGTTCTGACTAGACATGCACAGCCTAGCTCACGGCAAGTGGAGTGAGTGAGGCCTGACACGTCTAGTCTGAATGTGGTCAGAAGTTTGCAAATCACACACTTGCGGTCACATGACCACCCGTTCCCAGCACCGGAGATTCCTCACAATGCACGCACTGCCCATAGATCACATAGAGTGACTGCAGACCTGTACCCTAAGGCCGGACAGCCCCTTTAGAGGTAAATAGACATAATAAAGAAGTCAAAAAGTTTTTAAATTTGTTGTTTGCCTTGGACAACTGTATTTCATTCAAACTTATCGGCGAATATTCTGCTACTTGGACACTTAGGCCTCATTCATACAAGAGGTTTTTTATGTAGATGAGAAAAACAGACTGACTTACATCAGTGATAGGGATGAGCGAGCATAATCATGGGTCTTCGGTACTCGGCGAGTAATGCGGTACTCGGAACATAGCGAGTATTTCACTACTCACCTCCCGCTCAGCAGTTGCCAATCACAGTAATGCCGCACCCTTCTTTGGCTGTGGGCGGCATTACTATGATTGGCTGGCCGCCAGGCATCATCATAGGATATGAGTCATCATAGCCTGGCTCTAAGCCCTGCCGCTACCATTTTCTGCCCATTGCATGTGTTAGGCGTCGGATTCCTGAATCTGCACAGCAGGAATCCAGAGCCAGACATCCAGCGGTCTCACATTCTCCTCCGACCGCTCCGGGTGTTGGTCAGCAATCACGGCAAGCCAGGCGTACTGCTCAGACTCGCTCTGACAGCCTGGATGTTGCTGCCACCTCTGGTGCAGCAATGGTAGCGCAACCTGCTCTGCAGGGAACCGCTCCAGAGGCTAAGTACTCATGCCGTGCTACTGGGCATGCCCGCAAGTTGACCTCTCACTGGAGAGCAGGGGTCACATGTTCAGGTCCTGTGTCGGATCTGATTGGTCCTTTCCAGGGTACTGGAAGGTCCCGGAAGCGCATGGCTATAAAAAGCCCGCATGGCGGCTCGGCCATGCGCTAGTGTAGCATATTATGCTGTGTATGTATGGCGATGGATGCATGGACTGGTGACTGACTTATTATGAAACCCCTTCCCTTGGATACTACAAATGGTGACTGTGTGTTGGGTTAGTCAGCTCCAGTTTGTGGCAAGCTACACGCCACAGTGCTTTCCACACCTACACTAGCGTCCGTCGGTGCCCGGTTCTCGGCGCCGACGCTTGCGGCTATAGTTCCGCTGTGCTGCATTAACAGCAGCTATTGGTGTTCGCGGCTGCGATGCCACACGCCGGCTCCTGTGACGTTAACAGGGCCAGCGTCTTTGCACTTATCTCTGCCAAGCGACTCTGTGTCTGAACAGAGCCGCTCCTAGCGTTCGGGTGACGCCATCTGCCATTACCCAGCAGCGGTCTTACCATCTACTGCACGGTGGACCCCGGGTGGCTAACGCACCTCCTATTATTTTATATCTGGTGCGTTCCGCCGACCATAACATTACACTAGCGCCAGGGTCTGGCTGGTAATGGCAGACGTGCAGCAGTTGCAGTGCTATATTCAGCAGCTGAAGAGCGGGTTGGCGGCTATTGAGAGCGCCAACTCAGCTGCGAATACTGCGTTGACTGCCACTCAGACAGTTGCTGAGGCTGTCTCACGTGTGCCCACTAGAGTTGAGCGACTTTTGGTTTTTTAGGGTCGAGTTTCGTTTCGTGAAACCCGACTTTTTCAAAAGTCGGGTCGAGCAAGATCGGCCGATTATAGGGAAAAGTCGGGGTCGTCCCGAAACACGAAACCCAATGTAAATCAATGGGGAATAAAAGTCGGCAGTGAGAGGAGGACAGGAAACACACCTACAGTGCCCATTTGAATGCCAAAAGCATCAATTCTTCTTACTTAAGCTTGTCAACCTTAATTAACTTCATAATACAAGTTACGCACTGAAAAATGGGGGTTATTTGGCTAAAGTTGTGGGGGGGTAGGGCTGGCTCCAGGTTTTCATGTGCCCTGGGCGAAAGAGCGCCCCTTTAACACATACCACAACTCATCATGCTCCGATACGGCAGAGAAATAGCGGTATAGTACAATGAAAAATACTTCACTTTTTACATCTCCTGACGAGGCCCATCTATTTCTCCATTCAGAATCATTGGTCCCATATGTTTGAAACAGTATATGGTGAGCTCCACATAATGCTACAGTATATGTTGGTTCCGATGGATGAAGCTCCACTGTCTTATGGGCCCAAATAATGCTCCAAACATAATGGGCCCCATTTCTAATGCTCTAGTGTATAATGGGCCCTGTAAATGCTGCTCCAGTGTCTGATGTCCACCTTTGGAATGTTCCAGTGTATGGTGGGCCCCATTTATCATTCTCCAGAGTATAGTGCTCCCCAAAAATTGCTGTCCCAACATTGAAAACAATCAAATAAGTCTCCTCGCTAGGGAATCCCTGTACTAGTCTGGACTCCTCGTCGTCCCCATCTTCCATCTCACTGCACAGTATTTCAACCTTGCAAGTGCTGTGATCCTGAGCAAGCAGGGGGGGCCCACTCGTTGGCGACGGCACTGGCACAGGGCCCCTGATAGTACGGTGGTGTGTCTGATGGCGGGTGGGCCGAACCTGCACTTTCATCTGCAGCTTCCTCTTTGTCACCGTGTAAGATGGAACTGTATATGGGAAGGGTAACCTGAGTTTCATCAGGGTCAGATTCAGGCCGTGTAGCGTGCGAGGGGAATGTAGTGGTCTGGGTCAATGTACCAGCAGATTCATCGAGCAGTGGCTGGGCATCAGTGCACTTGTGTCGCCCCCAGGAGTACGGTCGCCACAGTGGCATTACCTTCCTCCTAGGGAGTGTGATGTCATGCTTGGGAAAAGATGCACACATTGCAAGCTTAATTCCGTTAACGAACGAGACTCCGTCATGCCCCGCGGTCCGAGTCCGGCTTACTAGAGGGACACGTGAGGCTCTGGCACATGAAATTGGCCAATAACTGGTGTGTCATGCCCTTACATGTCCGTGGCTGCATGTGCGCTACACTGAAAAGGCCAGCGTTTGTCGCTTACAGGTGCAGATAACCCGCTGAACAACGTTAGTGATGGGGATCACTGATTACAATTATTACCCGCGAACGATGATTTCCCAGTAAGTGCAGGTCAACCGCAGTTCCGGAATTAGGCCTAACCGTCATTCCTGAAAAAATGAAAAACTTACGTGTGCAAACCACAGGTGCTGTAGCTTGCTTAACAGCTCGCCAGCCGTTCTCACGCCCAGTATGGATTACACGTGATTGCACAAAGGTGAGAAAGGGTACCGTATCCCCGGATAACATGTATGGATAGCGTACACATTCAAAATATATGTCAATACATCAGGAGGCAGATTCAGACGGTGTTAGGCCCAGTATGGCTTGCACATGATTGCACAAAGGTGAGAAAGGGTACCGTATCCCCAGATAACATGTATGGATAGCGTACACATTCAAAATATATGTCTATACATCAGGAGGCAGGCTCAGACGGTGTTAGGCCCAGTATGGCTTGCACGTGATTGCACAAAGGTGAGAAAGGGTACCGTATCCACGGATAACATGTATGGATAGCGTACACATTCAAAATATATGTCTATACATCAGGAGGCAGGCTCAGACGGTGTTAGGCCCAGTATGGATTGCACGTGATTGCACAAAGGTGAGAAAGGGTACAACATTGGCTGCAGACGCCTGCTCCTTAAGGTGCGTCAAACTTTGCATGAGCAGACGCATAAGTGGGATGCTCATGCTTAGGATGGCGTCGTCTGCGCTTACCAGCCGTGTGCATTCCTCAAAACACTGAAGGACTTTACAGAGGTCTTTCAGCTTCGACCACTGCACACCTGTCAACTCCATGTCTGCTCTCAAAGTGCCTGGCCGTGTATCCTCCCACAAATGCATTGTGGCCTGCCTCTGCTCGCACAGCCGCTCCACCATGTGCAGGGTGGAGTTCCACCTTGTTGCAATGTCGATAATGAGGTGGTGGTTGGGAAGGTGGAGCAATCGCTGCAGCTTCTGCATACGAACGGAGTGTACAGGCGACCGGCGGATGTGCGCGCACAGTCTTCGCACCTTCTGGAGCAGGGCTGTTAACTCCGGATAATTTTTGAGGAAGCACTGCACCACCAGGTTCAAGGTGTGAGCCAAGCAAGGTATGTGGCTGAGTTTTGAAAGGGCTATGGCTGCCACAAAATTACGGCCGTTATCACTAGCTACCTTGCCTGCCTCAAGATGTACACTGCCCAGCCATGACTCAGTTTGTCGCTTCAAGTACTCGGCCAGCACCTCGGCGGTGTGTCTGTCGCCCAAACACATCATCTGCAACACAGCCTGCTGACGCTTTCCACTAGCTGCTCGATAGGGGGACACCTCGTGTGCAACAGTGGCAGCTGCAGATGGAGTGCTCGTACGACTGCGCTCTGTGGACGAGCTTTCGCTTCTGGAGGAGGAGGAGGAGGAGGAGGAGGAGGGTCGAACGCCTACAGCCAACTGTTTCCTATACCGTGGGCTAGGCAGCACTGTCCCACCACCGCTGTCCCCTGTGGACCCTGCATCCACCACATTAACCCAGTGCGCAGTGATGGACACGTAACGGCCCTGGCCATGCCAACTGGACCATGCATCAGTTGTGAGGTGCACCTTTCCACTCACTGACTGCTTGAGTGCATGGACAATGCGGTCTTTTACATGATGGTGGAGGGCTGGGATGGCTTTGCGAGAGAAGAAGTGGCGACTGGGTAGGTCATAGCGTGGTACTGCATAGGCCATGAGTTCGCGGAAAGCTGCGCTTTCCACCAACCGATAGGGCATCATCTCAAACGAGATTAGTTTGGCAATGTGGGCGTTCAAACCCAGTGTACGCGGATGAGAGACTGAGTACTTTCTTGACCTACTCATAGTGTCTGGGAGGGTGAGCTGGACTTGAGAGCTGCATATGGTGGAAGTAGCGGTGGACAGGGCGGACTGAGAGAGGGTTGATGATGGTGATGGAGTTGGTGTTCTTTCTGATGGCCTAGATTCAGTATTTCGTTGATATAACAGTGGGATTCCCTGACTGCTGTGGCCTTGCAACGACACCTCAACATTTGCTGCTGTGCTAACCGGTGGGCTTACAGTGGGGGAAACAATGTAGCGTTGCTGACTACCTTCTTTGTGATCAGTTGCACATGTGGCACTTGAGGTTTGGTGTTGTGTCCACGCTTGCAAGTGCATGCTGGTTAAATGTCTAAGCATGCAACTGGTATTCAAATTTTTCAGATTTTTCCCTCGGCTAAAGGTCTTTGCGCACTTCTTACAGATAACCTTGGCCTGATCATGAGGATTTTGTTCAAAAAAGTGCCACACTGCACTCTTCCTACTTTGGCAGACATTTTGCGGCCTAGCACGCTGTGATCTTTTGACCCTCTGGACAAGCTGTCCAGCAACTCTTTTGATTTTTGGAACCTGTCTTTGGAGCGCTCCGGGCCTGCCAGATAACAGCTGTTGCGATGTCGATGTCTGCTGTGGATGCTCCTCATCTGAGCTATTGGAAGCAGCACCCTCTTCCCCCAATGGATGCCAATCTGGGTCAACAACTGGGTCATCCATCACCTCCTCTTCAATGTCATGTGCACCTTCCTCTGTGTCACTGTGTATGGTGGTATAGTGTGCGGGAAGGGGCACCTGAGTCTCATCAGGGTCAGAATCTGGCTCTGTACACTGCGAGGACAATGTAGTGCTCTGAGTGAATGTACCAGCAGAATCATCTATCAGCGGCTGTGCATCAGTGCACTCCATGTCAGATTCATCTTGGCCTGGGTAATTCACCATTTCACTTGATAATCCAGGCATGGTATCTGAAAACAGCTCCATGGAGTAATCAGTAGTATGGCCTGCGTCATCCTTCAATCTTGGTTGGGGTGAAGGACACAAGGAAAGGTGTGGTTCATGAACATGAGCCTCCAATGACGACTCGGTGCTTTTACTTTTTACAACTTCAGAAGAGGAGGCGATAGAGCTGGAGGCTGAGTCAGCAATGTAAGACAAAACTTTTTCCTGATGCTCTGGCTTTAAAAGCGGTTTGCCAACTCCTAGAAAACTAAGCCTTCGAAGCCTTATGGAGCCAGACGATGACGCAGGCTCAACACCTCCTGCATTCAGTCCTATTTTGCTCTTGCCACTACCATCAGATCCACCACCAACACCATCATTACCAGCTGCCAACCCCCGCCCAATTCCACGGCCTCTTCCACCAGCCTTCCTCATTTTTTGTAGAAATGTAGACAAAATCCAACAAACTATATAGTAATGTAAAACAAGGTACAAGGTGTCTATAGGACAGGGGAGATTTTGAATTTCTGCACACACTTGTGGACACTGGTCACAGGCTCGATGGCACAGGTGTGAAAAAAGTGACTACAGGATCACAGAGATTTTGAATTTCTGCACACACTTGTGGACACTGGACACTTATGGATTGTGTGAGGCCCACTGAATATCAGAGCGCTATGTCACAGGCTCGATGGCACAGATGTGAAAAAAGTGACTACAGGATAAGGGAGATTTTGAATTTCTGCACATACTAGTGGACACTGGACACTTTTGGATTGTGTGAGGCCCACTGAATATCAGAGCGCTATGTCACAGGCTCGATGGCACAGGTGTGAAAAAAGTGACTACAGGATAAGGGAGATTTTGAATTTCTGCACACACTATTGGACACTGAACACTTTTGGATTGTGTGAGGCCCACTGAATATCAGAGCGCTATGTCACAGGCTCGATGGCACAGGTGTGAAAAAAGTGACTACAGGATCACAGAGATTTTGAATTTATGCACACACTAGTGGACACTGGACACTTATGGATTGTGTGAGGCCCACTGAATATCAGAGCGCTATGTCACAGGCTCGATGGCACAGATGTGAAAAAAGTGACTACAGGATAAGGGAGATTTTGAATTTCTACACACTAGTGGACACTGGACACTTTTGGATTGTGTGAGGCCCACTGAATATCAGAGCGCTATGTCACAGGCTCGATGGCACAGATGTGAAAAAAGTGACTACAGGATAAGGGAGATTTTGAATTTCTGCACATACTAGTGGACACTGGACACTTTTGGATTGTGTGAGGCCCGCTGAATATCAGAGCGCTATGTCACAGGCTCGATGGCACAGGTGTGAAAAAAGTGACTACAGGATAAGGGAGATTTTGAATTTCTGCACACACTATTGGACACTGAACACTTATGGATTGTGTGAGGCCCACTGAATATCACAGCGCTATGTCACAGGCTCGATGGCACAGGTGTGAAAAAAGTGACTACAGGATAAGGGAGATTTTGAATTTCTGCACACACTAGTGGACACTGGACACTTTTGGATTATGTGAGGCCCACTGAATATCAGAGCGCTATGTCACAGGCAGAAATTGGCTAGTGTATCACAAACTACAAGGTGTATGTAGAACTGGGCAGAATAGGAATCTCCCTAGAGTGTAGGTCTGTAAGAACGGAACAAGTCCTCCACTTATCCTCCCACAGTGACACACAGATAGCTTCACTGTGGCCGTGATAACAGCCGTTACACGGTACTGAGAGGAGCGTGCACGTACACGGCTGTCCGGTGTATGTAAAATTGTCAAGCTCCGTGTTTTTTAAGTATACGGACTGACACAAACTGTCTCTCTATAGTTTTGAATGTGATCAAACAGCAAATATATTTAACTGTTTGAAAGCTAGACAAAACTAGTAGGTGCAGGTCTGTAAGAACGGAACATGTCCTCGACTTATTCTCACAGAGTGACACACAGATAGCTTCACTCTGGCTGTGATAACAGCCGTTACACGGTACTGTGTGAGGAGCGTACACCGCTGTATGGTGTGAAAAAATGCACGCTCAGTACCTCAGCAGGACAAAAAAAAAAATTGGGATTGCTTTTAAAAAAGCAGTTTGCAGAGCAGTGGGTAAACAGCAATGCAGCTGTCAGGAAGCCTAAGAAGGCAGCCTAACAACCAACACCGCTGATCCACCACAATATAGCCTCCCCTTGCACTGCACACACAGTGATTGGTGTGTTGTACAGGCAAAATCGCTAGCAGCAGAAGCAGTTTTTTTTTCTTCTTCCCTGCCTAACCCTCTCCCTACAGAATCAGCAGCAGCATCCTCTCCCTATGCTAAGATCGGCAGAAGTAAGATGGCGGTCGGCGTGCACGCCCTTTTATAACCCCTGTGACGCCCACCAAAGCATGCCAATCACTTGCATGCCCTTCTGAAAGATGGTGGTGACCCCTGCCTATGTCATCACGTTGCCCACAGTTTCCGTGGATCCTGATTGGCTGAATAAGAGCGCAAAACAAACTTTTGAAACGCGACTTTGGCGCGTAAGTCGCCGACCTCGTGGCCGACCTCATCCTAGGGTCGGGTTTCGTTTCATGAAACCCGACTTTGCCAAAAGTCGGCGACTTTTGAAATTTTTCGACCCGTTTCGCTCAACTCTAGTGCCCACACTATTGCCCATGCCGACAATATCTCGCCTCCCGCTCCCCAACAAGTTCTCGGGTGACTGTGCCACCTGTAGGGGATTTATCAGCCAGTGCTCAATCCAGCTCGAGTTACTGGCTGCGCAGTTCCCTACAGAGCGGGCTAAGGTGGGATTTATCGTCTCCTTATTGTCTGGCAGAGCAATACAGTGGGCTACACCGTTGTGGGAACGTGACGATCCGGTGGTTCAGGGTGCCACTCAGTTTCTCACGGCCCTGAAGCAGGTCTTTTTGGGACCACGGATCACACACGACATCGCCCTCCAACTTCTGTCCTTAACACAGGGGTCACTCTCGGTCAGCCACTACGCCTTCCGGTTCCGGACATTGGCTTCCGAAGTAGAGTGGCCAGACAAGGCTTTGGTCCCGGTGTTTTGGCGAGGGTTGGCTGAGCATGTAAAGGATGCTCAAGCTACTAGGGAGGTACACACAAGTCTGGAGGAATTGATTGCAGTCTCCACCCGCATTGACCTCCGGTTTACGGAGCGCGGGCTGGAACGTGCACAATCCAGGTGAAGGGTTAATTTGGCTCCCACCTTCACCGAGCCGCTGAGATACTCCGCACAGGAGCACGTACCCTCCGAACCTATGGAGGTGTCCCGCACCGACTCCAAGCCACCACCGGTGCGTAGTTATGTACGTTGCTACCAGTGTCGACAACTTGGACACTCGGCCAGCACGTGTCCTTTGCGGGTGAAAAAGCGCCCACGTCCCGTGGTCATAGAAGGTGGTCAGTCCAGCATGAAACCCTTCTCACCCAAACCGGTATTCCGGGGTACCTTAGACAGTGGTCCCCTCACCTGGGAGGCGGAGGTTATCGTGGATTCCGGGGCCGAAGGGAATTTTATGTCCTCAACCTTCGCCCAGAAACACGCTATCCCTCAGGTGTTGCTGCCTCGACCACTGACCATCATGGTGGTAAATGGGGCGCATTTGTCTACCCAGGTGACCTATCAGACAGTCCCATTCGGGCTTTCTATCTCTCCGTCCCATCGAGAGGTCTTATCCCTGCCCATTTTGCCAGACGGTATTGACCAGGTGCTACTTGGTCTTCCCTGGCTCCGTTGCCACTCTCCTCATATTGAGTGGGCATCAGGGAAAATACTGGCCTGGAGCAAAAATTGTGATGGAAAGTGTCTGAAGGGCAGTCTTCAGGTGGCTTCCAATGAAGTGCCTGCGGATCTCTCCGCACTTCCTAAACCCTACCATCAGTACACGGACGTCTTCTCCAAAAAATCTGCGGAGACGCTCCCGCCACACCGCCCATATGATTGCCCGATAGATCTCATGCCAGGCACAGAACCTCCTAGAGGTTGTGTGTATCCATTATCACTCCCTGAGACAGAAGCTATGTCACAATACATCCGGGAGAACCTGGCTAGAGGTTTCATCAGGAAGTCGGTGGCGCCGGCTGTTGCAGGGTTCTTTTTCATTCAGAAAAAGAGTGGAGAGTTATGTCCCTGCATTGATTACAGAGGTCTCAATGCCATAACAGTGAAGAACAAGTACCCTCTTCCGCTGATTGGCTATGGATCCGGCCAAACTTCAAGCGGTGATGGACTGGCAAGAACCCCATTCACTCAAAGCGGTGCAGCGCTTCTTAGGGTTCGTAAATTATTACCGCCAGTTTATACCGCACTTCTCCACATTGGTGGCTCCTTTGGTTGCTCTCACCAAGAAAGGAGCTAACCCTAATGCTTGGTCAGAACAGGTCTCCAAGGCCTTCTTGTCCATCAAATCCCACTTTGCTGGCGCTCCCATCTTACATCGTCCCGATGTGAACAAGCCATTTATTCTGGAGGTAGATGCCTCTTCCGTCGGTGTAGGAGCAGTCCTCTTCCAGAAGGATGCTCAAGGTTGGAAGCACCTTTGCTTCTTTTTCTCAAAGACCTTCTCACCGGCGGAGAAGAATTACTCCACCGGTGACAGGGAGCTGCTGGCCATGAAGTTGGCCTTTTCTGACTGGAGACATCTCCTGGAGGGGGCTCGGTTTCCCTTCCAGGTATACACGGACCATAAGAATCTGGTCTATTTGCAAACGGCCCAGCGCCTGAACTCCCGTCAAGCAAGGTGGTCGCTTTTCTTTTCCCGCTTACGCTTCACCCTGCATTATCTCTTGGGAGAGAAGAACGTCCGTGCGGATGCTCTTTCACGCTCGGTGGTTTCGGAGGAAGAGGGAGAGGCTGAGCCTCGGCTTATTCTCCCATTGGAGAGTTTTACAACCGTGGCTCCAGTTTCACTCGAGTCAGTGCCACCGGGCAAGACCTTGGTTCCTCTTCAGTTACGGTCAGAGGTCCTCGCCTGGGCACACGCCTCCAGGGTAGGTGGTCATTTTGGCAATAAACGGACCACCGAACTCCTGGCAAGGTCATATTGGTGGCCACATATGGCTCGAGACGTTAAGGAATACGTGCAGGCATGCATTTCGTGTGCTCGGAACAGACCCTCTAGACAGAGGCCGGCGGGGCTGTTATATCCCCTGCCAGTGGCAGATAGACCATGGGAGATGGTTGGCATGGATTTTATAGTTGGCCTGCCCAAGTCTGGTGGCAGTACGGTCATCTGGGTGGTCACCGACCATTTTTCCAAAATGGTGCATCTGGTGCCACTCGCACGGCTGCCTTCCGCCCGTGGTCTTGCCCCTTTGTTCATAAAGCACGTGTTCCGTCTACATGGCATGCCGGACAAAATCGTGAGTGACCGAGGTCCCCAGTTTGCGTCTCGGTTCTGGAGGGAGCTCTGCAGCTTACTCAGCATCAAGCTAAATCTGTCCTCCGCCTACCATCCCGAGACGAACGGCTTGGTCGAGAGAGCCAATCAGACCTTGGTTACCTACCTGCGGCATTTTGCCTCTGCCAGGCAGGAGGACTGGGCATCCTTGCTACCTTGGGCTGAATTTGCCCTAAACAATGCAGTGGCTGATTCCACTGGTCAGACGCCCTTCCTCCTAAACTACAGTCAACATCCACGCGTTCCTGTTCCGATGCCAGTGTCCTCCACTGACTCCAGGGTGGCAGACTGGGCAGTGAAGGCCCGGGACATTTGGGATTGCACTCAGGATGCTATCCGTGCTTCTAAAGAAAGGATGAGGGCGTCCGCCGACACGTATCGGCGACCCGCTCCAAGCTTCTCCCCTGGCGACATGGTGTGGCTTTCCACCCGAAACATCAAACTACGGGTCGAGTCCCCTAAGTTCGCGCCGCGATATATTGGACCATTCAAGGTCCTTGAGCGAATTAGCTCGGTGGTCTACCGCTTGGCTCTTCCTCCACATTTAGCCATTTCGGACGTGTTTCATGTGTCCCTCCTCAAACCAGTTCACATGGCCCGGTTTTGTGAGTCATCGGCCGGGTCATCAGACATATCAACTGACAAGTTTGAGGTTAATGCCATCGTAGGGCGCAGGTTTGTCCGTGGCAAAAAAATTTATTTAGTGGATTGGAAGGGTCATGGGCCCGAGGCTCGAACCTGGGAGCCGGTAGAAAATATCCACGCACCGCTCCTGATCGCGGCTTTTGAGCGCAGTGGGGGTAATGTTAGGCGTCGGATTCCTGACTCCGCACAGCAGGAATCCAGAGCCAGACATCCAGCAGTCTCCCATTCTCCTCTGACCGCTCCAGGTGTTGCTCAGCAATCACGGCGAGCCAGGCGTACTGCTCAGACTCGCTCTGACAGCCTGGATGTTGCTGCCACCTCTGGTGCAGCAATGGTAGCGCAACCTGCTCTGCAGGGAACCGCTCCAGAGGCTAAGTCCTCATGCCGTGCTACTGGGCATGCCCGCAAGGTGACCTCTCACTGGAGAGCAGGGGTCACATGTTCAGGTCCTGTGTCGGATCTGATTGGTCCTTTCCAGGGTACTGGAAGGTCCCGGAAGTGCATGGCTATAAAAAGCCCGCATGGCGGCTCGGCCATGCGCTAGTGTAGCATATTATGCTGTGTATGTATGGTGATGGATGCATGGACTGGTGACTGACTTATTATGAAACCCCTTCCCTTGGATACTACGAATGGTGACTGTGTGTTGGGTTAGTCAGCTCCAGTTTGTGGCAAGCTACACGCCACAGTGCTTTCCACACCTACACTAGCGTCCATCGGTGCCCGGTTCTCGGCGCCGACGCTTGCGGCTATAGTGCCGCTGCGCTGCATTAACAGCAGCTATTGATGTTCGCGGCTGCGACGCCACACGCCGGCTCCTGTGACGTTAACAGGGCCAGCCTTTGCATTTATCTCTGCCAAGCGACTCTGTGTCTGAACAGAGCCGCTCCTAGCGTTCGGGTGACGTTAACCCGTGCGCACTACGTCACCTTCTGGTGCATCTGCCATTACCCAGCAGCGGTCTTTCCATCTACTGCACGGTGGACCCCGGGCGGCGAACGCACCTCCTATTATTTTATATCTGGTGCGTTCCGCCGACCATATCATTATGCAGAACACAGCTAGTGTAGGGAGAGTGTGAGCAGCTGCTAGGGAGAGTTGTGTTTTTTGTGCAAATAATCCAGAAATCCTCTGTAACACCCAAAAGCTCTTTTCAGAGCTGAAAGTATAAGGTCAGGGACTGAGAGGTGACAGTGTTCCCAGCTATTTTGGGGGTCTAATTTTTTTGTGCTGTTGCAGTGCTGCTGCTGTGTTCACAGCAAATAGGACGCACGCACGGTACTGCACAACTGACACGCAGCCAGCACCGCTGTCTTGCGTGGTGACTGGGGTGCGTAATCTCGCCTTAAACCTCAGGGCAATTTTTTTGTGCTGTTGCGGTGCTGTGTTCACAGCAAATAGGACGCACACATGGTACTGCACAACTGACACGCAGCCAGCACCGCTGTCTTGTGTGGTGACTGGAGTGCGTAATCTCGCCTTAAACCTCAGGGCAATTTTTTAGGGGCAGCACCGCTGTCTTGTGTGGTTACCGGGGTGCGTAATCTCACCATAAACCTCAGGGCAATTTTTTTCTGCTGCTGCGGTGCTGTTTGTAAAACGCAAAGCAGTACTATTTAATTCTTCTCCGCTAGATTTCTAAAACTTAATATGGACCTAACAGATTTAATCATCTTTCCCCTTCTCACGTGACCCCCTCAATGGACCTATCCATTAAAGTAAATGGCTGCCCACTCTCTCCAGTCCCACAAGCGTGCTGCCTCGGGGTTATCCTTGACACTGATCTCTCTTTCAAACCACATATCCAAGCCCTTTCCACTTCAACTCAAAAATATTTCATGGATCCGTACATTCCTCAACCAAGAATCTGCAAAATAGTCCATGCCCTCATCATCTCCTGCCTTGACTACTGCAGCCTCCTGCTCTGTGGCCTCCCCTCTAACACTCTCGCACCCCTCCAATCTATTCTAAACTCTGCTGTCCGACTAGTCCACCTGTCCCCCCGCTATTCCCTGGCCTCTCCCCTCTGTCAATCCCTGCACTGGCTCCCCATTACACAAAGACTCCAGTTCAAAACCTTAACCATGACATACAAAGCCATCCACAACCTGAGTCCTCCATACATGTCCAGTTTTGGGCACCACATTTTAAAAAAGACATCAACAAACTGGAGCAAGTTCAGAAAAGAGCGACCAGAATGGTGACCGGTCTGCAAACCCTGTCTTATGAGGAAAGGTTGCAGGATTTGGGAATGTTTAGTTTGAAAAAGAGAAGACTGAGAGGAGACTTAATAGCTGTCTACAAATATCTAAAGGGCTGTCACATTGTAGAAGGATCAACTTTATTCTCATTTGCACAAGGAAAGACTAGAAGCAATGGGATGAAGCTGAATGGGAGGAGACACAGATTAGATATTAGAAAAAACTTTTTGACAGTTAGAGTGATCAATGAGTGGAACAGGCTGCCACGAGAAGTGGTGAGTTCTCCTTCAATGGAAGTCTTCAAACAGAGGCTGGACAGACATCTGACTGGTATGATTTAGCGAATCCTGCTTTGAGCAGGGGGTTGGACCAGATGGCCCAGGAGGTCCCTTCCAACTCTACGATTCTATGATTCTATGATACATCTGTGACCTTGTCTCCCGGTGCTTACCTGCAAGAAACCTCCGATCCTCACAAGATCTCCTCCTGCACTCCCCTCTTATCTCCTCTTCCCACAATCGCATTCAAGATTTCTCCCGCGCATCCCCCCTACTCTGGAACTCTCTACCACAACATATCAGACTCTCGCCTACCATGGTAACCTTCAAAAAGAACCTGAAGACCTACCTCTTCCGACAAGCCTACAACCTGCAGTAACCACCTATCCACCAAACCGTTGCACGACCAGCTCTACCCTCGCCTACTGTATCCTCACCTATCCCTTGTAGATTGTGAACCCTCGAGGGCAGGGTCCTCTCTCATCCTGTACCAGTCTTGACTTGTATTGTTTAAGATTACTGTACTTGAATGTATTATGTATACCCCTCCTCACATGTAAAGCGCCATGGAATAAATGGCGCTATAATAATAAATAATAATAATAGGCTGTAGTGCTACCTTCACAAAGCACTAACTGCTCCTTGATCCCCAATATCTGCATCTGAACATCTGCAACTATGGCAGAAAATCCAAAATTCCTAAAAAGGCTGTTGTGAAGGGACAGGGACGTTGGGTCGTTGGTGCCCATCAAGTCACAGAGTCTGGGACACCGAATAAGGTTGATGCATCTAGGTTCCTGGCGAAATTTCCCAGTCTGGAACATAAATGGGTCTGGAAGCCAGAAGAACAAGTGCAGATACTGTCTTGTATGGCTGATAAGGCCTCAACGAAATGTTCTAGCAGCACCCAATCGTCCATGACAAAGCAGTCTACTGTCCATACAGATAACGCTGGGTCATCCTATTCTCAACCTGTTCCTAGTTCATCACCCGGTCAGGAGTCACAGGAAACATTTGACCCCAACCTTGGGCACTCCAAGGATATGTTTGATCCATTTCCTTGCATTGCCTCTGGCCTCTCACCACGCGACACTGAAGAGGAACGTGAGGGGGTATCGTCTGTTGATGATGGCCAAATATTTGAAACCCCACAGCCAGAAGAAAGCCACTTTCATCCACATGATATACCGGGTGAAGAGGTGGATGCTGATGGTGATGACACACAGTTGCCATCTGGCCAATCGCCAATATCAACACGGAAAGAGGATGACATGGAAGACGAGGTGGTAGATGATGAGACCAACGATCCGACCTGGACCGTTGGCACGCATAGCCAGCACAGCAGCACAGAGGATGAAGGTGGATACGAAGCACCTACATAGGCACCAAGGGCTACTGGTTTAAGCAGAGTGTGAAATGTGTCAACTGTTGCCAAGAGCAATCCCTCTGTGCCCTAAGTCAAGGCAAGGGTGCGTTCAGCCGCTGTCTGTAAATTTTTTTCTGATAGTCCTTCTGAACCAAATGTTGTCATCTGTATCATCTGCCATAGGAAGCTGAGCAGAGGCCAGGGCAAAGGCAACCAAAGCACCACCAGTATGCGGAAACACATGTGTTGTGAATTCGCTTTCTGGCCTACCTCTGGTTACTACTGAAGGTAGTGGAGCTGGTCATATTGACAGAGGGGTTGCGAGTTCTCTTTCTGGGCACCCTCTGGTGGTTACTGGAGGTAATGGAGCTGATCTGATTAACAGAGGCTTGCCACCTGATAATGAGGACGACAATTGGAGATTTGAGGTTTCAGACTGGATTTAAGACAGCCGACTCCCTCTATCCCTGCTGGAGATTTTTTCCTGCCTCCTGAGGTCTTAGTTTCCAGCTCAGTCCCTGCATGCTCAGCTAAGTGTTCTTTTCCTATTCTGTTCACATTTGATCTGTTTTTTTCTTTTTCAGTTTTGTGTGGGTCAGCCAGCTCCTGCTGGGACTGTGCTGAATCACCATCCATATGTTACTGCTTGTGCCAGTTTGTTTTTGTCCCTTATTAGATTGGCCTCTTTTTGCTCTGCTTTCAGAATATACCAGAGTGCTGATATAGTGGGCGAAGCCGTGCGACTTCAGTATTTTTTGCATCAGACGTGTTGGCCTTTTTTTGCAGGGTTTTTTGCGTGATTTCAGACAGTGTCTTTCCTTTCCTGTCCTGTCTAGTCAGTGTGGGCCCCATCGTTTGCTCAGTCTATTTTTCTACCTACGTTTGTGTTTTCATCTTGTCTCACCGACAGTACATGTGTGGGGGCTATCTATTCCTTTGGGGTCTGCACTGGGGCAGCTTAGATTTCCCCTTTCTTGCTTTAGGTTTAGTTCGCTCTCCGGCTGTGCCAAGGCATCTAGGATCATCGTAGGCACGCTCCACGGCTACAGCTAGTTGTGTGGATAGGATCAGGGGTCTGCAATCCGCTTAGTTACCAACCTCTCTGGTTTTCTGAGGCTTAGCTTGGGCTTGCTCTCCTCCTCGATAACCCAATTATAACACACATGGCAGCCAAGCACCCTAGTCGGTGGGCTGAACAACAGGGTACCAAATCAGTGTCTGCGACTGCGGGTCAAACCACTGCCATGTCGCCTGTGACACGTCCTTTCCAATCTGCTGGGCAGGAAGCAGGTGATCATCTTACCTCTTGCTCACAAGCTGAGGTTGCACAGACACAGGCCACTACAAGCTTATCCACTTGTTTGTTCCAGGAAAGCGTCCAATTGTCCATGCCCCATATGTATGAAAGGAGGTGTAAATACCAAGCCATGCACCCACAGGCACAAATAATGAACACGCACATTGCCAAGTTGCTAGCCGTGGAGATGTTGCCGTTCAGGCTTGTGGGGAAACAGTCTTTTCATGATCTTTTGGCTGTGGCTGCCCAACGATACTCGGTTCCCAGGCGGCACTATTTCTCCTGGTGTGCTGTCCCCGCGTTTACACCAGCACGTCTTAAACAATCTAAAGCGTGCTCTCACCAACGCCGTAACTGGGAAGGTCCATCTTACAACAGACAGGTGGACAAGTACTTGTGGCCAGGGATGATACATCTCTGTCATGGCACACTGGCTCAACCTGGTGGAGGGTGGGACAAAGTCTCAAACTGGACCATCAACACATATCCTACCCACGCCACAAATAGCCGGCCCAACCTCAATTAGGGTTTCCGCCTCATCATATACGTCCAGTCTCCCCTCTTCGTCCTCCTCCTCCGCCTCGTCATCCTATGCTGAATTACCCTCCACATCACTCCCAAGTTGGGAGCTGTGCAGCAGCGCATCGGCAAAGTGGCAAAATGCTCTGCTGGAGCTGATCTGCTTAGGTGAAACACCACACACTGTAGCAGAGCTGTGGCAAGGACTAAAACAACAGACCGATGCAGTGGCTCTCCCCACTGCAACTCCAACCTGGTCTGGTTGTCTGCAACAATGGACGTAACCTGGTGGCGGCTTTAAAGCTCGGGAAGCTGGTACACGTGCCATGCATGGCTCACGTGCTGAACCTAGTGGTGCAGAAATTTCTAAAAACATACCCTGACTTGCCATACCTACTTGAGAAGATGCGCCGTATTTGCGCCCATTTCCACTACTTCTCAACCGATGTTGCCGGTCTTGCAGCGCTTCAAAAGCAATTTAATTTGCCAAACTACAGACTCATTTGCGACCTGCCAACACGGTGGAACTCAATATATAATATGTTGGCAAGGGTAAGTGAGCAGCAGAGGGCACTTTCTGAATACCATCTTAAACATGCCCATCACACTGAGACTCAGCCAAGTCACATAACAACAGTCGAGTGGGTGTGGATCGCTGATATTTGCGAGGTGCTTGATATCTTTGAGTACTGCACCAAGCTTGTGAGCTGTGATCAGGCTATTATCAGCGTAACCATCCCTATGCTATGTCTGCTGAAAAAATCACTGCAGAATCAAAAAATGGAATCTTTGCGTGCCCAGCAGCGGCGTATGGAGCAAGATTTCAGAATGGGTGATCCTACCCAGCCCAGCCAATATCATCAGGTAACATTGGGGATGATGATGATGATGATGATGATGAAAATGAGGAGGGAGAGGAGTTCTTTTTCAGTGGTACCAAGGGGACACCTCATACAGAGGGGAATCCCAACCCCAGCTTCATGTCTGTCCAGAATGGGTGGGCTGGAGAGGAGGAGGTGGAGGAGGAGAGTCAGTGTGCGGAGAGGATGGGTATTGTTCCTCCTTCAGGGGTTACAGAACATTTGCCTCTTTGCAGCTTGGCACACATGGCACACTTCATATCTGACTGTCTGTGCCAAGACCCTCGCGTAATCCACATTTTCAATAGCAACCTATACTGGTTGGCCACCTTTCTAGACCCACGTTACAAGGACAAATTTCCTTCGCTACTGTTGCAGTCACCAAGGGGTTTCACAATGGAATCCTTCAAGAAGGCCGTTGTCGATCATTTGATGGCAACAGCACCCTCAGACACCACTGCTAGCAGAGATACAAGCTCTGTGCAACAGCATGCATTAATGGGGAGAGATACGCCAAGCAGGTCCAAAAGAGGTGGTGGTAAAATGTCCACAAACTGGGCCATCTTCAATAAACCGGCTCATCACCAAGGACTAGCTGGAACAGTAGCAATGTTAAGTAGGGAGAAGTTGAACAAGATGGTCAACGACTATCTAAGTGACCATACCTGCGTCCTTCCTGACGCTTCTGTACCGTTTAATTACTGGGTATCCAAGCTGCATAGTTGGCCCGACCTCTCCTTCTATGCCTTAGAGGTGCTGGCCTGCCCTGCTGCTATTGTGATGTTAGAGCATGTTTTCAGTACCGCTGTGGCAATCATTACAGATACACGCACACGGTTGACTACAGAGAATGCAGACAGGCTGACTCTGATAAAATGTAACAAGGACTGGATTTTGCAACAGTATTTAAGCCCTCCAGATGACAGTATCCCAACCTAAAGTCACCCAACACGTTTTTTTTTTTAAATTGGTCATCACATCCATCCCTTCCCATACAAGCCCCTTTTCTTCTTCTTACACGTTTTCAAAACCTGCTTCTGACACATGTACCTCATGGTCAATAAGCTGAAAACAATGTTACGTTAATTAATATTTCCCATCAGAGGCACTTGTGATGAGAGTGAGATCCTTCTTCCTTCATCAACCATGGTATCATGCCCCCTTGGGTTAATTTTTGGAGACACTATGGCTATGCCTGGACACTGGGCACTGCAACCTCTATGCTAGTAGTCCTAGCTACTTCATAATTTTTTGGCTCTTCAGACCTGTCTTGCTTCCTTCATCAACTATGATACAGCCCCTTGGGCTAATTTTTGGACACACTATGGCTATGCCTGGACACTGGGCACTGCAACCTCTATGCTAGTAGTTCTAGCTACGTCATAATTGTTTGGCTCTTCAGACCTGTCTTGCTTCCTTCATCAACCATGATACAGCCCCTAGGGCTAATGTTTTGAAGACACTATGTCTATGCCTACACATTGGGCAGTGGCACAACAAGGACAGTAGTCCAAGCTTTATAATTGTGAATCCCTTGTGATGAAGATGATGATGGGTGGCTTCTTCCTGCGTTAACCATAACACAGCCCCTAGGGAAGATTGCTCTCCTTACACCACTTACACACTTAGTTGTCAGAAGATTGCCTCCATCATCACTCGCTCTTACGGCACTTCTGATATATCACTGGCACTGCGTAAGTGGCGTACGAGTCCCGCTCTGCCGGCAAAAAACCACAGGACTTCAAATAATGTTTGTACATTTTAGTTAAGCAGTGGTGTAAAACCACTCGTGCAGCCCCTGACCAGGTGTCCCCATGTTATATACATTTGTTTACAGCATACATTTTTTTTAACATTTACACATTTTTTAGCCTTTCCTTCAGCCTCCAGACCGCTTTGTAGGGTCCAGCAGACAATTACTCGCATTTTCCATTGATTATAATTGGACTCGCTACTCGTACCAAATACCCGAGTATTAAAGTTTACCCGGTACGAGTATAGCGAGTCCGAATACTTCAGTACTCGCTCATCCCTAATCAGTGATTTTCTTCAGAGTTTCAGCAGGGTTTCATCAGAGTTTCATCAGCTTTTTTCACTGATGAGAAGGGAAAAATATTCTCCACCTTCTCCTATCAAGCAGTCAGTGAAAAACAGACCAGATGGCATCTGAATGCTGTCAGATTATTTTACTGACCCATAGACTTGCATTGTCGATTTTGGCCCGACACATCAATATCAGACATGTCTATGTGATTCTGGACGAACCATTCGGTTCAAGGAAAACATTGGACGTGTTAACAGCCCCATAGAATATCATAGGTAACAGTGCTAACTATGAAAGCATAGATAGCATTCATATGAGAAAAACTGATACTTAAATCAGGTCTAAGGCCATGCTTAGTATTTAGTCAGTATTTTACATCAGTATTGGTAAGCCAAACCCAGGAGTGGAACAATCAGAGGAAAAGTGTAACAGAAACACGTCACCACTTCTGTATTTATCACCCACTCCTGGTTTTGGCTTAGGCTGAGGTCACACTGTATTATGGCAGTCCGTTAGACGGACTGCGTTACACCGCGGCATAACACGGTGTAACGCAGTCCGTTAACGCTGCCATTGACTCCCATTAGGAGCGCATCGCTAGCGCATGCCATAAATCGATATGCGCTAGCGATGCGCTGTCATTCTCTGACGGACCCTCGGACGCAGGCTGCAGCGTCCGAGGGTCCGTCACCGCTAATGCAGATGAAAGCGTCTGCGCTAGCGGTATAGCATAACGCAATAGCGTTATGCTACACTGCGTCAACGCTATGCGTTGAACGGGCTGCTTTAACGCAGTATGAACCTGGCCTTTCAAATACTAAGGTATAACACTGACCAAATACTGACTGTGTGAATGTGGCCTAAACCATCATATGAGGTAAAATCTGAGCCAGTACACCTGTATGGTGCTCGTGCTGCAGCAGAGCTCTCTTGCTTCCTGGACAGTGCGCGTGTGACAAGTGTTTTGAATAATCGGCAGGGGCTGGCTGGCAAATTTTGACTTGGGGGGCAATCACAAAGCAGTGGCCCTCGAATTGCGTTGGCGGCTAATTTTCAGCCTTCTTTTCTTTGCATTAAAGCAGCAGAGGTAAAAGGCTTTAAATATAATGGTGGCTGGTACATAGAAATGTTAACTAAATGGAGCCTACTACATAGAGACAGGAACAGAACCAAGCTTACTGCATAAATATGGTGTCAGAACCAAAATTACTACATAAATACAGGAACAGAAGGGAGAAGAATCAAGTTTACTAAGCAGATATGTGAACAAAACCAAACTTCCTCCACGAGAACAGAACCGAGCTTAGTACATCAATATGGAAGCAGAACCACGTTTACTACAAAGATATAGCAACAGAACCAAGTTTGCTACATACTGTAGGTATTGAGACAGAACCAAGCTTACCGCATAAATATGGTACCAAAACTGATTACTACATAAAGTACGGAAACAGCCAAGCTTACTGCAGAGACGGGAACTGAACCAAGCTTACAATAGAGATATAGTACCAGAACTGTTCTTACTACATACAGTCATATGTTAAAGTTTGGGCACCCCTATTAATGTTAACCTTTTTTCTTTATAACAATTTTGTTTTTTGCAACAGCTATTTCAGTTTCATATATCTAATAACTGATGGACTCAGTTATATTTCTGGATTCAAATGAGGTTTATTGTACTAACAGAAAATGTGCAATCTGCATTTTAACAAAATTTGACCGGTGCAAAAGTATGGGCACCTCAACATAAAAGTGACATAAATATTTCGTAGATCCTCCTTTTGCAAACATAACAGCCTCTAGTTGCTTCCTGTAGCTATTAATGAGTTCCTGGATCCTGGATGAAGGTATTTGTGACCATTCCTGTTTACAAAACAATTCCAGTTCAGTTAAGTTTGATGGTCGCCGAGCATGGACAGTCCACTTCAAATCATCCCACAGATGTTCAATGATATTCAGGTCTGGGGACTGGGATGGCCATTCCAGAACATTGTAATTGTTACTCTGCATGAATGCCTGAGTAGATTTGGAGCGGTGCTTTGGATCATTGTCTTGCTGAAATATCCATCCCCTGCGTAACTTCAACTTCGTCACTGATTCTTGCACATTATTGTCAAGAATCTGCTGATACTGAGTTGTATCCATGCGACCCTCAACTTTAACAAGATTCCCGGTGCCGGCATTGGTCACACAGCCCCAAAGCATGATGGAACCTCCACCAAATTTTACTGTGGGTAGCAAGTGTTTTTCTTGGAATGCTGTGTTTTTTAGCCTCCATGCATAACGCCTTTTTGTATGACCAAACAACTCAATCTTTGTTTCATCAGTCCACAGGACCTTCTTCCAAAATGTAACTGGCTTGGCCAAATGTCCTTTTGCATACCTCAGGCGACTCTGTTTGTGGCGTGCTTGCAGAAACGGCTTCTTTCACATCACTCTCCCATACAGCTTCTCCTTGTGCAAAGTGCGCTGTATTGTTGACCGATGCACAGTGACACCATCTGCAGCAAGATGATGCTGCAGGTCTTTGGAGGTGGTCTGTGGATTGTCCTTGACTGTTCTCACCATTCTTCTTCTCTGCCTTTCTGATATTTTTCTTGGCCTGCCACTTCTGGGCTTAACAAGAACTGTACCTGTGTTCTTCCATTTCCTTACTATGTTCCTCACAGTGGAAACTGACAGGTTAAATCTCTGAGACAACTTTTTGTATCCTTCCCCTGAAAAGCTATGTTGAATAATCTTTGTTTTCAGATCATTTGAGAGTTGTTTTGAGGAGCCCATGATGCCACTTTTCATAGGAGAATCAAATAGGAGAACTACTTGCAAGTGGCCACCTTAAATACCTTTTCTCATGATTTGATACACCTGGCTATGAAGTTCAAAGCTCAATGAGGTTACAAAACCAATTCAGTGCTTCAGAAAGTCAGTAAAAAGTAGTTAGGAGTGTTGAAATCAAGAAAATGATAAGGGTGCCCATACTTTTGCACCAGTCAAATTTTGTTTAAATGCAGATTACACTTTTTTTGTTAGTACAATAAACCTCATTTGAATCCAGAAATGTAACTGAGTCTATCAGTCATTAGATATATGAAACTGAAATAGCTGTTGCAAAAACCAAAATTGTTGTAAAGAAAAAAGGTTAACATTTATAGGGGTGCCCAAACTTTAACATATGACTGTAGGTACAGGAGCAAAACCAAGCTAACTATAGAGAAATGGGGATATAACACAATTTCAGAATACAAGCTCTGAGTTAGAAATTGCATGTTATTCTCATAGTTCTGCCAAATTCATCAAACAGCAAGTTATGTTGGCAAAGGCTGAATACTACAAAAAGTATATAGTGAGGTCTTTAGAACATCACCTTAAAACAAAATCCCTCAAAAAATATATTCACATTTCGTTTTAGGACATTGTTAGGAATCGGCTGTTTTCACACCCTTTGCGCTTGTCAAATTAGCGCCCAGAATACAGTTTGGCGAAACAAAATCACGCCAACCTGTTTCTCTTCTGCGTGTCTCAATTGAAACAATGAGAGAAGCAGAAGAGAAAGCTGGTGGCATGTGATTGTATCTATACAATTATGGACCCGTAATGTAATGAGCTCAGAGAGTGTGAAAACAGCCAAATCCCAAGACCATGTGCACATGTTGAGTATTTGGTGATTTTTTTACCTCAGTATCTGTAAGCCAAAACCAGGAGTGGGTGATAAATCCAGAAGTGGTGACAAGTTTCTGTTATACTTTTCCTCTGATTGTTCCACTCCTGGTTTTTGCTTACAATTACTGAAGTAAAAAACTCACCAAATACTGAACGTGTGAACGTGGCTTAACCCCTTCACCCCCAAGGGTGGTTTGCACGTTCATGACCGGGCCAATTTTTACAATTCTGACCACTGTACCTTTATGAGGTCATAACTCTTGAACGCTTCCATGGATCCCAGTGATTCTGACATTGTTTTCTCGTGACATATTGTACTTCATGTTAGTGGTAAAATTTCATTCAAATAACTTGCGTTTATTTGTGAGAAAAACGGAAATTTGGCGAAAATTTTGAAAATTTCGCAATTTTCCAACTTTGAATTTTTATGCCCTTAAATCACAGAGATAAGGCACACAAAAAACTTGATAACTAACATTTCCCACATGTTTACTTTACATCAGCACAATTTTGGAACCAAAATTTTTTTTTGTTAGGAAGTTATAAGGGTTAAAAGTTGACCAGCGATTTCTCATTTTTACAACACCATTTTATTTTTAGGACCACATCACATTTGAAGCCACTTTGAGGGGTCTATATGATAGAAAATACACAAAAGTGACACCTTTCTAAAAACTGCACCCCTTAAGGTGCTCAAAACCACATTCAAGAAGTTTATTAACCCTTTAGGTGCGTCACAGGAATTTTTTTGAATATTTAAAAAAAAATGAACATCTAACTTTTTTTCATAAAAAAAATACTTCAGGTTCAATTTTTTTTATTTTACCAAGGGTAACAGGAGAAATTGAACTGCAAAAGTTATTGTGCAATTTGTCCTGAGTACGCAGATACCTGATATGTGGGGGGGAACGACTGTTTCGGCGCATGGCAGAGCTCAGAATGGAAGGAGCGCCGTTTGACTTTTTCAATGCAAAATTGGCTGGAATTCAGATTGGACGCCATGTCACGTTTGGAGAGTCCCTGATGTACCTAAACAGTGGAAACCCCCTACAAGTGACCCCATTTTGGAAACTAGACCCCCCAAGGAACTTATCTAGATATGTGGTGAGAACTTTGAACCCACAAGGGCTTTACAGAAGTTTATAACGTACAGCGGTACAATTAAAAAATCATATTTTTTCCACAAAAATGATCTTTTCACCCCAATTTTTATTTTCCCAAGGGTAACAGGACCCTAAAAGTTATTGTGCAATTTGTCCTGAGTACGCTGATACCCCACATGTGGGGGTAAACCACTATTTGGGCGCATGGCAGAGCTCGGAAGGGAAGCAGCGCCATTTGACGTTTTTGGCTGGAATTGAGATCGGACACCATGTCGCGTTTGGAAAACCCCTGATGTACCAAAACAGTGGAAACCCCCCACAAATGACACCATTTTGGAAACTAGACCCCCTAAGGAACTTATCTAGATGTGTGGTGAGAACTTTGAACCCCCATGGGCTTCACAGAAGTTTATAACATAAAGCCATACAATTAAAAAATCATATTTTTTAAACAAAAATGATCTTTTCACCCTCAATTCTTATTTTTCCAAGGGTAACAGGACCCTAAAAGTTATTGTGCAATTTGTCCTGAGTACGCTGATACCCCACATGTGGGGGTAAACCACTATTTGGGCGCATGGCAGAGCTCGGAAGGGAAGCAGCGCCATTTGACGTTTTTGGCTGGAATTGAGATCGGACACCATGTCGCGTTTGGAAAACCCCTGATGTACCAAAACAGTGGAAACCCCCCACAAATGACACCATTTTGGAAACTAGACACCCTAAGGAACTTATCTAGATGTGTGGTGAGAACTTTGAACCCCCATGGGCTTCACAGAAGTTTATAACATAAAGCCATACAATTAAAAAATCATATTTTTTCCACAAAAATGATCTTTTCACCCTCAATTCTTATTTTTCCAAGGGTAACAGGACCCTAAAAGTTATTGTGCAATTTGTCCTGAGTACGCTGATACCCCACATGTGGGGGTAAACCACTATTTGGGGGCATGGCAGAGCTCGGAAGGGAAGCAGCGCCATTTGACGTTTTTGGCTGGAATTGAGATCGGACACCATGTCGCGTTTGGAAAACTCCTGATGTACCAAAACAGTGGAACCCCCCACAAATGACACCATTTTGGAAACTAGACCCCCTAAGGAACTTATCTAGATGTGTGGTGAGCACTTTGACCCCCCCAGTGCTTCACAGAAGTTTACAACGCCCGGGCGTGAAAATAAAAAATTCGTATTTTTTCCACAAACATGATCTTTTAGTCACCATTTTTTTATTTTCCCAAGGGTACCAGGAGAAATTGGACCCCAAAAGTTGTTGTCCAATTTGTCCTGAGTATGCTGATACCCCATATGTGGGAGAAAACTACTGTATGGGCACACGTCGGGGCTCGGAAGGGAAGTAGTGACGTTTTGGAATGCAGACTTTGATGGAATGGTCTGCGGGTGTGATATTGCCTTTGGAGAGCCCCTAATGTACCTAAACAGTGGAAACCCCCCACAAATGACACCATTTTGTAAACTAGACCCCCCAAGGAACTTATCTAGATGTGTGGTGAGCACTTTGACCCCCCCAGTGCTTCACAGAAGTTTACAACGCCCGGGCGTGAAAATAAAAAATTCGTATTTTTTCCACAAACATGATCTTTTAGTCACCATTTTTTTATTTTCCCAAGGGTACCAGGAGAAATTGGACCCCAAAAGTTGTTGTCCAATTTGTCCTGAGTATGCTGATACCCCATATGTGGGAGAAAACTACTGTATGGGCACACGTCGGGGCTCGGAAGGGAAGTAGTGACGTTTTGGAATGCAGACTTTGATGGAATGGTCTGCGGGTGTGATATTGCCTTTGGAGAGCCCCTAATGTACCTAAACAGTGGAAACCCCCCACAAATGACACCATTTTGTAAACTAGACCCCCCAAGGAACTTATCTAGATGTGTGGTGAGCACTTTGACCCCCCCAGTGCTTCACAGAAGTTTACAACGCCCGGGCGTGAAAATAAAAAATTCGTATTTTTTCCACAAACATGATCTTTTAGTCACCATTTTTTTTATTTTCCCAAGGGTACCAGGAGAAATTGGACCCCAAAAGTTGTTTTCCAATTTGTCCTGAGTACGCTGCTACCCCATATGTGGGAGAAAACTACTGTATGGGCACACGTCAGGGCTCGGAAGGGAAGTAGTGACGTTTTGGAATGCAGACTTTGATGGAATGGTCTGCGGGTGTCATGTTGCCTTTGGAGAGCCCCTAATGTACCTAAACAGTGGAAACCCCCCACAAATGACACCATTTTGTAAACTAGACCCCCCAAGGAACTTATCTAGATGTGTGGTGAGCACTTTGACCCCCCCAGTGCTTCACAGAAGTTTACAACGCCCGGGCGTGAAAATAAAAAATTCGTATTTTTTCCACAAACATGATCTTTTAGTCACCATTTTTTTTATTTTCCCAAGGGTACCAGGAGAAATTGGACCCCAAAAGTTGTTGTCCAATTTGTCCTGAGTACGCTGACACCCCATATGTGGGAGAAAACTACTGTATGGACACACGTCGGGGCTCGGAAGGGAAGCAGTGACGTTTTGGAACGCAGACTTTGATGGAATGGTCTGCGGTTGTCATGTGCGTTTGGAGAGCCCCTGATGTACCTAAACTATTGAAACTCCCCACAAGTGACCCCATTTTGGACACTAGACCCCCCACGGAACTTATCTAGATGTGTGGTGAGCACTTTGAACCCCCAAGTGCTTCACAGAAGTTTATAACACTCGGACGTGAAAATAAAAAAAATCATTTTTTTTCCACAAAAATGATATTTTTGCCCCCAATTTTTTATTTTCCTAAGGGTAACAGGAGAAATTGGACCCCAAAAATTGTTTTGCAATTTGTCCTGAGTAGGCTGATACCCTACATGAGGGGGTAAAACACTGTTTGGGCGCATAGCAGAGCTTGGAAGGGAAGGAGCACCATTTGACTTTTTCAACTCAGAATTGGCTGGAATTGAGATCAGACGCCATGTTGCATTTGGAGAGCCCCTGATGTGCCCAAACAGTGGAAACCCCCAATTCTAACTCCAACCCGAACCCCAACACGCCCCTAACCCTAGCCCTAACCCTAGCCCTAACCCTAGCCCTAACCCTAGCCCTAGCCCTAGCCCTAACCCTAACCCTAGCCCTAACCCTAACCCTAGCCCTAACCCTAACCTAACCCTACCCCAACACACCCCTAGCCCTAACCCTAGCCCTAACCCTAATGGAAAAATGGAAATAAATACATTTTTTTTATTTTATTATTTTTCCCTAACTAAAGGGGTGATAACGGGGGGTTTGATTTACTATTTATGGCGGTTTTTATGTTTGGCGGCTGTCGCACGCTAAAAGACGCTTTTTATTGTAAAAATAGTTTTTGCATCACCACATATTGAGAGCTATAATTTTTCCGTATTTTGACCCACCGAGTCATGTGAGGTCTTATTTTTTGCGGGACGAGTTGACGTTTTTATTGGTACCATTTTCGGGCACGTGAAATTTTTTGATCGCTTTTTATTCCGATTTTTGGGACGCAGAATGAACAAAAACCAGCGTTTCATGAATTTCTTTTGGGGGGGATGCGTTTACACCGTTCCGCGTGCGGTAAAATTGATAAAGCGCTTTTATTCTTCGGGTCAGTACGGTTACAGCGATACCTCATTTAGGTCGTTTTTTTATGTTTTTGTCGGTTTTATGCAATGAAAACTATTTTATATAAAAAATAATTATTTTTGCATCGCTTTATTCTGCGAGTTATAACTTTTTTATTTTTTTGCTGATGATGCTGTGTGGCGGCTTGTTTTTTGCGGGACAAGATGACGTTTTCAGCGGTAGCATGGATATTTATATGCGTCTTTTTGATCTCGCGTTATTGCACTTTTTGTTTGGCGGTATGATAATAAATCATTATTTTTTGCTTCGTTTTTTATTTTTATTTTTTAAGGGGTTCGCTAAAGGGGTTAACTAATGGGACAGTTTTATAGGGCGGGTCGTTACGGACGCGGCGATACCTAATATGTGTACATTTATTGTTTTTTTTTTTTATTATTTTAAAAAAATGAATTTATTGGGGAATATTTTTTTTTTTTTTTACTAATTTATTTGGCGATTTTTTTAAATTTATTTTTACACTTTTTTTTAAATTTTTTTTTACTTTATTACATAGTCCCAGGTGGGACATCACTGTCCTGTGACAGATCGCTGATCTGTCACATCACAGATCACTGTGACAGATCAGCAATCTGTCACAGGCAGTGCACAAGGCTTCCTCATGCCTGCGCTTTGCAGGCACTGAGGAAGCCAGCTTCCCCAGGCCCCCGAAGGCCCCCGTCGCCATCTTGGATTCGGGGGCCTGGAGGATAGGAGTCCCCCGCAGCAGCGCTGCACATTGCGCTGCCGTGGGGGGCTCAGGGAAGCACGGAGGGAGCCCCCTCCCTGCCGATGCTTCCCTTTAACTCCCGGTACACCGCGATCGCGTTTGATCGCGGTGTGCAAGGGGTTAATGTGTCGGGGGCGGTCCGTGACCGCCCCTGACACATTGTGCCGGGTGTCAGCTGTGATAATCAGCTGACACCCGGCCGCGATCAGCGGCGCTCACCACGTGGGCGCCGCTGATCGCGGTAGACGTACTATCCCGTCCCCGGTCATACGGGCCCGGGTACCGTGGACGGGATAGTACGTCTCATGTCAGGAAGGGGTTAATATTATGTAATGTACTGTTAGGAGGCAGAGTGAAATCCTACAACTGTACTGGACATCTCTTTAAGGGTAACTTGTCATCGTGAGAAATGCTATTTATCTGTCGATATGGGGTCAATCTGCAGGTAAAGAGTGGTTTAGTTGCTTTCTGGAAAAGTGTTAGCTACAGGGAGAAAATTAAAATGTATTCTCCCTGCTGCCACTCGTTTCCTGTCATAGCATCTGTGCAAGGAGAAGTTGCAGTCGCTGCTCACTACAAAGTGACAGTAATAACATCCCTTCACTTTGTGACGTCTTCCAAGGAGCCCAACCTCAAGCTGGGCTTCATAGATTGACCAATATCGCACAACACATGGCCACCCATCAGCATCATGCAACTGTGTCACAGTGGGCTGATGGGAGCTGGTGAGTGCATGCATCGGCCATCGCATCTAAATGCCGCTGTCAGTGAATGACCAGAGCATTGAAATACTTAAAACAGCAGCAATCAAGGCGAGCTCTGATCACTGCAGATACAGGCGGATGCCGGCTGTGTAGTGCTACCAACATCTGCCTGGTATGGAGCAGGCTCAGATCCTGAGCCTGCTCCACACAATGACATCCCTATGGTGACATACAGTAGCTACGTCAAGATGCGCAACGGGATTAATTTCACTTGTCTGTTCCTAAACTTGGAAATATAAAAGGAATTCCCTAACACATGTGAAACATTAATATTTTTATACACCACAATGCACTAATACATACATTCATCTGACAAAAATACATAAAATTCCAGATACACAAAAACATACAAAGACATGCGCACACACAGTAGGCAAACATTATCAGACTGTGGACCATACAGGAAGCACAGTACTGATGAGAATTAGTATCACAAATAAGCATTTATATCCCGGTACCTTACAAGTGACAGCTTCTCTAATTAGAGTTGTTCTCTTTATTTTCTTCTCCATTTCGTTCAGTAGCCGTGAGAACTTCTCACATCCACATCTCGTCTCTGCAGACTTTTCTCTTCTCCGGTCTCCTGCAGCATATCCTGACAGTGTGCCCTTAAAAATAACAGTATCTATAAATATAATTGCCTTAAATTGTCTGTCATCCACTTCCATCTGGATATCACCGAATCACACAATCCACCGCACCGCACGGGAAGTACGCTGACCGCCATATTGGAATACCCAAGTGATGGGTATTCCAATATGCACCCGCTGATGGTACCAGGCCCTTCCACAGTACCACCAGAGGGACACCACCGGGACCCCCCCGCCGCCACTGCTGGACCCGTCGCCGACGCTGCTGGACCCACCGCCACCGCCGGACCAGTCGCTGCCTACCCACCCACCTCCGTGCAGTCACAGCCGGCAGGAAAGACCGCGGCTTTTGACCTGTGCTGGAGATGGGGTGCACCCCATTTCCAGCACAGGCCGCAATCCACGGTCTTTCCTGCCGGCTATCCGCCACCGCCAGGACCCCCGCCGCCGCTGAAACCCCCCGCCACCGCCAATGAGCCTGCCGCTGCTGGCCACACCGCACAGCCGCCCATTGGTATACAGCACAGCCCCCAATTGGTATACAGCACAGCACCATGGTAAACAGCACCAAATGGTATACAGCACTGTCCCATGGTATACAGCACAGCCCCATGGTGATTGAGTCACCGAGGAGGAAAAAAACAAAACACAAGCTCAGCCCAGAACATTAGAGAGGTTGGAAACTAGCAGATTGCAGACCCCTAATCCTATCACTCAACTAGTAGTAGCTGTGGAGTGTTCCTACATTGATCCTAAACACCTCGTCAGAGCCGGAGATCTAAATAAGCCTAAAGAGAGAAAAGGGAAAAACTGACTGCCCCAGAACAGACACCAAAGCAATAGGCAGCCTCCAACATATAATGATGGTGAAATAAGATGAAAACACTAACACAGATAGAAAGATAGGTTGAGCAAACGATGGGGCCCAAGATAACTAAAAAGGACAGGACAGAAAAGCTGCTGTCTGCAATCCAAGAAAACCCTGCTAAAAATATTACCAACACAACTGATAAGCAAAAAGGACCCTGAAGTCACTAGACTTCAAACCCTATATCAGCACTCAGAATATTCTGAAAGTAGAGCAAAAGAGAACACTGATCAAGGAATAAGAATCCAGCACACCCCCGGCCGGGGATGGCTAAACTCAAAAAACAAGGTAAACAAAACCAAAACTAATAAGCTCAATAGCAGAGCAAAAACTTATCTTTGGGAAGCAGGAATCAGACTGGTCTCCAAGAATCCAACAGAGAAATCACCAGCCACTCAGAAGGGCGTCGGCTGCCTTATATCCAGTCTGAAGTTCCCGTTACCCAGTCACAATCCACCTGATCAGGTGTTTTGTTTCTTTCATCCAAATCAGCCTCACTACCTTCCTTCACCAGAAGAGGGAGATCCTCGGACACAAAAGGTGAATGTACAGATGAGCTCACAACAGTACCTCCCCCTTGAGGAGGGGTCACCGAACCCTCATCCAAGCCACCAGGCCAATCAGGATGAGCCCGATGAAAAGCACGCACCAATCTTTCGGCATGAATATCAGAGGCAGAGACCCAGGAATTATCCTCCTGACCATAACCCTTCCACTTAACCAAATACTGGAGTCTCCGTCTAGCCAGACGGGAATCCAGTATCTTCTCTACCTCATATTCCATGTTACCTTCAACCAACACAGGGTCAGGAGGTGCCGCCATAGGAACCACTGGTTCAACAAACCTCTTCAACAAGGACTTATGAAACACATTATGAATCTTAAATGTGACAGGAAGAGCCAACCGAAAAGAGACCGGATTAATAATCTCCAAAATCTTGTAAGGTCCAATAAATCTAGGTTTAAACTTTGGAGAAGCCACTTTCATAGAGATATTCTTTGATGACAACCAGACCATATCACCCACCTTAAACCGGGGACCAATGGTCCTATGCTGGTTAGAAAACCTCTGGGCTTTTTCCTGGGAAAGAGACAACTTATCCACCACTTGGTCCCAAATCTGCTGCATACTTTCCACCACAGTGTCAACCACTGGACAGGCAGAAGACTCCACCTGCCCTGAAGAAAATCGAGGTTGAAACCCAAAGTTACAGAAAAAGGGTGACATCAAAGTGGCAGAACTAGCTCTATTATTTAAGGCAAATTCGGCCAAGGGTAAAAATGAGACCCAATCATCCTGATCAGCAGATATAAAACATCTTAAATAAGCCTCCAAAGTATGGTTTGTTCTCTCCGTCTGCCCATTGGTCTGAGGGTGAAATGCAGAGGAGAAGGACAACTGAATTCCCAACTTGGAACAAAAGGTCCTCCAGAATCTAGAGACAAACTGAACTCCTCTGTCCGATACAATGTTCTCAGGAATCCCGTGAAAGCGAACCACCTGTTGCAAAAACAAGGTCACCAACTCTGAGGAAGATGGCAACTTAGGGAGTGGTACAAGATGGACCATCTTAGAGAATCTATCACAAATCACCCAGATAACAGTCATCCTCTGAGAGACAGGCAGATCAGAAATAAAATCCATTGAAATATGGGTCCATGGCCTCCTGGGCACCGGCAAAGGCATCAACAACCCACTAGAACGAGAACAAGGCTTAGATCGGGAGCAAGTCCCACAGGACTGCACAAAATTTCTGACATCACGAGACAAGGCAGCCAACCAAAAAGACCGACTCACCAAATCACTAGTACCAAAAATACCTGGATGACCAGCCAACGCGGAGCAATGAACCTCAGACATCACTTTCCTCCTCCACTGGTCAGGAACATACAACCTACCACTGGGACAACGCTCAGGCTTATCCTCCTGAAACTTCTCCAGAGCACATCTCAAATCAGGCGAGATGGCAGAAAGAACCACCCCCTCACCTAAGATGGTAGCAGGCTTGGTCACAATTTGAGAATCAGCCAAAAAACTCCTAGAGAGGGCATCAGCCTTAACGTTCTTAGTGCCCGGCAGAAAGGAGACCACAAAATCAAAACGTATGAAAAACAAGGCCCACATGGCCTGACTCGGATTCAAGGGTTTAGCCGACTCAAGGTAGATCAAATTCTTGTGGTCAGTGAGGACCACAACTTGAGGTCTAGCTCCCTCCAACCAATGTCTCCACTCCTCAAATGCCCACTTCATGGCCAACAGTTCTCGATTCCCCACATCATAGTTGCGTTCCGAAGGAGAGAAATTTCAGGAAAAGAAGGCACAGGGGTTCATTTTAGATGTTACAGGATCTTTTTGGGACAAAACAGCTCCTGCACCAGTCTCTGAAGCATCCACCTCCACCTGAAATGGAAGTGAGACATTGGGTTGTCGCAAAACCGGAGAAGAAGTGAACCTCCGCTTCAGCTCTGGAAAAGAAGAAACAGCCTCTGGAGACCAATTCAGCAAATCAGCGCCCTTCTTAGTCAGATCAGTTAATTGTTTGGCAATAACAGAAAAATTGGCTATAAACTTATGATAAAAATTAGCAAAACCCCAAAACTTCTGGAGAGCCTTCAAAGAAGTGGGCTGCACCCAATCATAAATGGCCTGTACCTTGGCCGGGTCCATTTTAATAGTTGACGGAGACAAAATAAAACCCATAAATGAAATCCTCTGTACACCAAAAAGACATTTCGATCCCTTAACATACAGGGAGTTTTCCCTCACAATCTGGAACACAGTCCGAACATGATCCACATGAGAGTCCCAATCCCTGGAAAAGATCAAAATATCATCCAAATAGATGATCAGAAACTTATCCACAAAGTCCCAGAAAATATCATTCATGAAGCACTGGAAGACAGAAGGGGCGTTAGTGAGCCCAAAAGGCATCACCAGGTACTCAAAATGTCCCTCCGGAGTATTATACACTGTCTTCCATTCATCCCCATGCTTAATGCGAATAAGATTATACGCCCCCCTGAGGTCAAGCTTGGTAAACCAGCAAGCACCTTCAACTCTAGAAAATAGGTCAGAAATCAGGGGTAACGGATACTGATATTTAACAGTAATTTTGTTAAGGGAGCGATAGTCAATACAGGGCCTTAATGAACCATCCTTCTTGGCCACAAAAAATACCCAGCACCCAAGGGTGAAGAGGATGGTCTAATATGACCCTTCTCCAACGACTCCTTAATATAAGAATGCATAGCCTCATGTTCGGGTACAGATAAATTAAAAAGTCGACCCTTGTGAAATTTACACCCCGGACTCAGCTCAATTACACAGTTATAACTCCTATGAGGAGGCAAAGACGCAGACTTACTCTCACTAAACACATCATAAAAATCAGCCAAATAGTCAGGAACCTCATGCGACTGGGGAGAGGTGGAGAAAACAGGAGTGTCACTAAGAGCACACCGACAACCCCAACTCACCACAGACAGATTTCCAATCCAAAACTGGATTATGGATTTGCAACCAGGGGAACCCCAGCACGATGGTATCATGCAAATTATGCAACACCAAAAATCTGCAATTTTCTTGATGGTCTGGGGCGACCCACATTACCACCTGGGTCCAAAATTGAGGTTTATTCTTTGCCAAAGGAGTAGCATCAATACACCTCAAAGGAATAGGCGTCCGCAGGGGTGTCAAAGGGAAACCACAGCGTTTAGCAAAATCTAAATCCATTAGGTTCAAGGCCGCTCCTGAATCCACAAAGGCTTTAGCAGAAAATGTGGACAGGGAGCAGATCAGAGTAATTGCCAGAAGAAACTTAGGTTGTACACCACCTACAGCAAATGTGTGTGCAAAATGTTTCTCTCGCTTAGGGCAGACAGAAGTAGTATGAGAGGCATCTCCACAGAAAAAACATAGCTTATTACGCCTTCTAAACTCCTGACGTTGTGCCCTAGACAAAACTCTATCACATTGCATAGGTTCAGACATTTGTTCAACAGGTGGCAGCATTTCCCGTGTAATTTTACATTCACGTAAACGCCGATCAACCTGAATGGCTAATGACATAGAATCATCAAGACCAGAGGGAACAGGAAATCCCACCATAGTATCCTTTACAGCTTCTGACAAACCCTTCCGAAAGAGAGCTGCCAAGGCACCATCATTCCAAGTGGTGAGGACTGCCCACTTTCGGAATTTTTGACAGTACAGTTCTGCAGAATCTTGACCCTGGCTCAATGCCAACAAGGTCTTTTCAGCTTGATCAATCGCATTAGGTTCATCATACAACAACCCCAAGGCCTGAAAAAATGCATCCACATTAGTTAGAATAGGATCATCTGGTACTAAAGAAAACGCCCAATCCTGGGGATCGCCGCGCAGCAAGGAGATGACAATTTTAACCTGCTGCGCAAAGCTCCCCGATGAGGTAGGCATCAAGGCAAGAAATAATTTACAATTATTCTTAAAATTCAAAAATTTAGACCGATCCCCAAAAAACACATCAGGAGTGGGGATTTTTGGTTCAGCAGCGTGTGAATGAGCAAGATAGGCGGAAATTCCTCGCACTTCAGCAGCAAGCTGCTCCACACGATCAGACAATTGCTTAAACTCCATCAGAAAAAAATATATATTCCTCATACGGCCTCAGAGAAAAAGAGGAAAAAATATACACAAAAAAAAAAATTCTGACACTTTTTTTTTCTTTTTTTTCTTTTTAACAATTCCTTCCTGCTTTTGAGTACCTTAGAATCTGCGATATGGCTGGTGATTCTGTTATGATTGAGTCACCGAGAAGGAAAAAAACAAAACGCAAGCTCAGCACAGAAAATCAGAGAGGTTGGAAACTAGCGGATTGCAGACCCCTAATCCTATCACACAACTAGTAGTAGCCGTGGAGTGTTCCTACGGTGATCCTAGACACCTCGTCACAGCCGGAGATCTAAATAAGCCTAAAGAGAGAAAAGGGAAAAACTGACTGCCCCAGAGCAGACCCCAAAGCAATAGGCAGCCCCCAACATATAATGAGGGTGAAATAAGATGAAAACACTAACACAGATAGAAAGATAGGTTGAGCAAATGATGGGTGTTATGAATGAGTCACCATAGGAGGCAAAAACAGAAATACAAGCTAAGTCCAGAAAACCAGAGAAGTTGGCAACTATCAGATTGCAGACCCCTGAACCTATCAACACAACTAGCAGTAGCCGTGGGGGGTTCCTACGATGCCCTAGACCCCTCGATCACAGCCGGAGAATTAAAAAGGCCTAAAGAAAGAAAGGGGAAATCTAAACTGCCCCAGAGCAGACCCCAAAGCAATAGGCAGCCCCCAACATATAATGACGGTGAAGCAAGATGAAAATACAAACACAGACAGAAAGATAGACTGAGCAAAGACGGGGCCGCAAAACTACCTAGATAGGAAAGGACAGGAAGGCTGCTGTCTGCAATCTGCCAAAACCCTATCAAAGACATAAGCCAACAAGCTGATATGAAAAAGGCCCTGAAGCAGCTAGGCTTCAAAAACTAAATCAGCACTCAGGTATTTTCAGAAGACAGAGCTAAAGGAATTCAGCACACCCCAGCAGGGAATGGCAGAAATCCAGAAAAACAAAGCAAAACAAAGTCAAAGCACAAAGCAAAAGGCCGAGCAGCAAACTTAGCTTTAGAGGAGCAGGAATTCAGACTGGTCTCCAAGGATCCCACAGAGAAATCACCCGCAGGGCAGAAGGGCGTCGGCAGCCTTATATCCAGTCAGTAACTCCACTCAGCCAGTCATCATCATCAGCATCAGGTGTTTGATAATCAGGCTCACTACCTTTCTTTACCAGAAGAGGGAGTTCCTCGGGCCTCAGTAATGAAGGGGAAAATGAACTCACAACAGTACCTCCCCCTTGAGGAGGGGTCACCGAACCCTCAACTACGCCACCAGGGCGATCAGGGTGAGCCCGATGAAAGGCATGCACCAATCTTTTGGCATGAATATCAGAGGCAGAGACCCAGGAATTATCCTCCTGGCCATAACCCTTCCACTTAACCAAATACTGGAGTCTCCGTCTAGCCAGACGGGAATCCAGTACTTTCTCTACCTCATATTCCATGTTACCTTCAACCAATACAGGGTCTGGGGGTGCCACCCCCGGAACAACAGGTTCAGCAAACCTCTTCAACAAAGATTTATGGAACACATTATGAATTTTAAATGTGACAGGAAGAGCCAAACGAAAAGTGACCGGATTAATAATCTCCACAATCTTGTAAGGTCCAATAAATCTAGGCTTAAACTTAGGAGAAGCCACCTTCATGGCAATATTTTTTGATGATAACCACACCATATCACCAACCTTAAACTGGGGACCAATGGTCCTATGTCGGTTGGAAAACCGCTGGGCCTTTTCCTGGGAGAGAGAGAACTTATCCACCACTTGGTCCCAGATCTGGTGCATTCTCTCCACCACAGTGTCAACACCTGTGCAGGCAGAAGGCTCCACCTGCCCTGAAGAAAATCGAGGATGAAACCCAAAGTTACAAAAAAAAGGTGACATCAAAGTGGCAGAACTAGCTCTATTATTTAAAGCAAATTCGGCCAAGGGCAAAAATGAAACCCAATCATCCTGATCAGCAGAAATAAAACATCTCAAATATGACTCCAAGGTCTGGTTTGTTCTCTGTCTGCCCATTGGTCTGAGGGTGAAAAGCAGAGGAGAAGGACATCTGAATTCCCAGCATGGAACAGAAAGTTCTCCAAAATCTAGACACAAACTGGACTCCTCTGTCAGATACAATGTTCTCAGGAATCCCGTGCAAACGAACCACCTGTTGTAAAAACAGGGGCACCAACTCAGAGGAAGACGGCAACTTAGGGAGTGGTACAAGATGAACCATCTTAGAGAACCTATCACAAATCACCCAAATAACAGTAATCCTTTGAGAGACAGGCATATCAGAGATGAAATCCATTGAAATATGGGTCCATGGCCTCTTGGGGACAGGCAAAGGCATCAACAACCCACTAGAGCGAGAACACGATTTAGACCGGGAGCACGTCCCACAGGACTGCACAAAAATCCTGACATCACAAGACAAGGAGGGCAACCAAAAAAACCGACTCACCAGATCTCTAGTACCAAAAATACCTGGATGACCAGCCAAAGCAGAGCAATGAACTTCAGACATCACTCTTCTTTCACTGGTCAGGAACATACAACTTTCCACTGGGACAGCGCTCAAGTTTGTCCTCCTGGAACTCTTCCAGAGCACGTCTCAAATCGGGCGAGATGGCAGAAAGAACTACCCCTTCGCCTAAGATGGTAGCAGGCTTGGTCACCACAGGAGAATCGGCAAAGAAGCTCCTAGAGAGGGCGTCTGCCTTGACATTCTTCGTTCCAGGAAGAAAAGAAACCACAAAATCAAAACGTGTAAAAAACAAGGCCCACCTAGCCTGTCTAGGGTTCAAGCTCTTAGCCGACTCTAGGTAAATCAAATTCTTGTGGTCAGTGAGAACCACGACTTGATGCTTAGCTCCCTCCAACCAATGTCTCCACTCCTCAAATGCCCATTTCATGGCCAACAGTTCCCTATTCCTCACATCATAGTTACGTTCAGATGGAGAGAACTTTCGGGAAAAGAAAGCACAGGGATTCATTTTAGATGTTACAGGATCCTTTTGGGATAAAACAGCTCCTGCACCAATCTCAGAAGCATCCACCTCTACCTGGAATGGAAGTGAGACATCAGGTTGCCGCAAAACCGGGGCGGAGGTGAATCTTCGCTTCAGCTCCTGAAAGGAAGAAACAGCCTCCGGAGACCAATTTAACACATCAGCATCCTTCTTAGTCAAATCAGTCAATGGCTTGGCAATACTAGAAAATTTTGCTATAAATTTCCGATAAAATTTAGCAAAACCCAAAAACTTCTGGAGGGCCTTCAAAGAAGTGGGCTGAACCCAATCGTAAATGGCCTGTACCTTGGCCGGGTCCATTTCAATAGTTGACGGGGACAAAATAAATCCCAAAAGAGAAATCCTCTGTACTCCAAAAGGGCATTTAGATCCTTTGACATACAGGGAATTCTCCCTCAAGATCCGAAACACACTGCCCGAATATGTTCCACATATCCCAATCCTTGGAGAAGATTAAAATATCATCCAGATAGATAATCAAAAATTTATCGACAAAATCTCGGAAAATATCGTTCATGAAGCACTGGAAGACAGAAGGGGCATTAGTGAGCCCAAAAGGCATCACCAGGTACTCAAAATGACCCTCCGGAGTATTAAACGCCGTCTTCCATTCATCCCCATGCTTAATGCGAATAAGATTATACGCCCCCCCTGAGGTCAAGCTTGGTAAACCAGCAAGCACCTTTAACTCTGGAGAATAGATCAGAAATCAGGGGTAACCGATACTGATATTTAACAGTAATTTTGTTGAGGGCACAATAATCAATACAAGGTCTTAATGATCCATCCTTTTTGGCTACAAAAAAAAACCCGGCACCTAAGGGTGACGAGGATGGTCTAATATGACCCTTCTCCAACGCCTCCTTAATATAGGATCGCATAGCCTCGTGCTCGGGTACAGATAAATTGAAGAGCCGACCCTTGGGAAATTTACACCCCGGGCTCAGTTCAATTGCACAGTCATAACTCCTATGAGGAGGCAGAGCCGCAGACTCATTCTCACTAAATACATCATAAAAGTCCGCCAAATAATCAAGAACATCATGCGACTGAGGAGAGGTGGAAAACACTGGAGCCTCACTAAAGGCACACCAACAACCCCAACTCACCACAGACACAGATTTCCAATCGAAAACTGGATTATGAATTTGTAACCAGGGAAACCCCAGAACAATAGTATCATGCAGATTATGCAACACCAAAAATCTGCAATTTTCTTGATGGTCTGGGGCGACCCGCATTACCACCTGGGTCCAAAACTGAGGTTTATTTTTAGCCAAAGGAGTAGCATCAATCCCCCTCAAAGGGATAGGCGTCTGCAGAGGTGTCATCGGAAATCCACAACGTTTAGCAAAATCCAAGTCCATTAGGTTTAGGGCTGCTCCCGAATCCACAAAAGCCTTGGCGGAAAATGTGGACAGGGAGCAGATCAGAGTAATAGCCAGATGAAACTTGGGTTGAACACCACCAACAGAAAACGTGTGTGCAAAGCGTTTCTCTCGTTTAGGACAGACAGAAATAATATGCGAGGCATCTCCACAGAAAAAACACAACTTATTACGCCTTCTGAACTCCTGACGCTGCTCTCTGCAGCTTTGCGTTCGCGCAAACGCCGATCAACCTGAATGGCTAATGACATAGAATCGTCAAGACCAGAGGGAACAGGAAATCCCACCATAGTGTCTTTTACGGCTTCTGACAACCCCTTCCGAAAGAGAGCAGCCAAGGCATTATCATTCCAGGTAGTAAGTACTGCCCACTTTCGGAATTTTTGACAGTACAATTCTGCAGAATCACGACCCTGGTTCAATGCCAGCAGGGTCTTTTCAGCCTGATCAATGGCATTAGGTTCGTCATACAACAGCCCCAAGGCCTGAAAAAATGCGTTCACATTAGTCAGAATAGGATCATCTGGTTTCAAAGAAAACGCCCAATCCTGGGGATCGCCACGCAGCAAAGAGATGACAATTTTAACCTGCTGCGCGGAGCTCCCTGACGAGTTAGGCTTCAAGGCAAAAATAATTTACAATTATTTTTGAAATTCAAAAATTTAGACCGATCCCCAAAAAATACATCAGGTGTAGGAATCTTTGGTTCAGCAGCATGTGAATGAGCAAGGTAGGCGGAAATTCCCCGCACTTCCGCAGCGAGCTGCTCCACATGATCAGACAATTGCTTTATCTCCATTGAGAGAAAAAAAAATTCCCCCTACGGCCTCAGAGATATAGAGGAAAAAATATACACACTTTTTTTTTTTTTTTTTTTTTTTTTTTTTTTACAATTCTTTCCTGCTACTGAGTACCCTAGGATCTGCGGTATGGCGGGTGATTCTGTTATGAATGAGTCACCGTAGGAGGCAAAAACAGAAATACAAGCTAAGTCCAGAAAACCAGAGAAGTTGGCAACTATCAGATTGCAGACCCCTGAACCTATCAACACAACTAGCAGTAGCCGTGGGGGGTTCCTACGATGCCCTAGACCCCTCGATCACAGCCGGAGAATTAAATAGGCCTAAAGAAAGAAAGGGGAAATCTAAACTGCCCCAGAGCAGACCCCAAAGCAATAGGCAGCCCCCAACATATAATGACGGTGAAGCAAGATGAAAACACTAACACAGACAGAAAGATAGACTGAGCAAAGACGGGGCCGCAAAACTACCTAGATAGGAAAGGACAGGAAGGCTGCTGTCTGCAATCTGCCAAAACCCTATCAAAGACATAAGCCAACAAGCTGATATGAAAAAGGCCCTGAAGCAGCTAGGCTTCAAAAACTAAATCAGCACTCAGGTATTTTCAGAAGACAGAGCTAAAGGAATTCAGCACACCCCAGCAGGGAATGGCAGAAATCCAGAAAAACAAAGCAAAACAAAGTCAAAGCACAAAGCAAAAGGCTGAGCAGCAAACTTAGCTTCAGAGGAGCAGGAATTCAGACTGGTCTCCAAGGATCCCACAGAGAAATCACCCGCAGGGCAGAAGGGCGTCGGCAGCCTTATATCCAGTCAGTAACTCCACTCAGTCAGTCATCATCATCAGCCTCAGGTGTTTGATAATCAGGCTCACTACCTTTCTTTACCAGAAGAGGGAGTTCCTCGGGCCTCAGTAATGAAGGGGAAAATGAACTCACAACAGATGGGGCCCAAGCTAACTAAAAAGGACAGGACAGAAAAGCTGCTGTCTGCAATCCGAGAAAACCCTGCTAAAAATATTACCAACACAACTGATAAGCAAAAAGGACCCTGAAGTCACTAGACTTCAAACCCTATATCAGTACTCAGAATATTCTGAAAGCAGAGCAAAAGAGAACACTGATCAAGGAATAAGAATCCAGGACACCCCCGGCCGGGGATGGCTGAACTCAAAAAACAAGGTAAACAAAACCAAAACTAATAAGTTCAAAAGCAGAGCAAAAACTTATCTTTGGGAAGCAGGAATCAGACTGGTCTCCAAGAATCCAACAGAGAAATCACCAGCCACTCAGAAGGGCGTCGGCTGCCTTATATCCAGTCTGAAGTTCCCGTTACCCAGTCACAATCCACCTGATCAGGTGTTTGGATTCTTTCATCCAAATCAGCCTCACTACCTTCCTTCACCAGAAGAGGGAAATCCTCGGACACAAAAGGTGAATGAACAGATGAGCTCACAACACCATGGTATACAGCACCAAATGGTATACAGCACTGCCCCATTGTATACAGCACAGCCCCATAGTATACAGCACTGAACCCATGGTATACAGCACAGCCCCATCCATGGTATACAGCACTGCCCCCAATGGTATACAGCACAGCCCCATGGTATACAACACTGCCCCTCCATGGTATACAGCACAGCCCCATTGTATACAGCACTGCCCCCCCATGGTATACAGCACATCCCCCATGGTATACAGACAGCCCCACATGACATACAGAACTGCCCCCATGGTATACAGCACAGCCCCATGGTATACAGCACTGCCCCCCCATGTCGGGAGCCAGCAGAGCAAAGCTGCCTAACTTTGAGCCTGAGGACTGGAGTCAGGACGGATCACGTAGTCGGACAAACAGGAGAAGGACACAGACCCACTCTACTACTACTCTACTCACCGGAGTCGGCAGCCAGTACACAGAGAGAGAGCATAGCAGTGTAGGAGCGAGCGGGAGCAGCAAGGAGAGCAGAACTCAGCATCCTTGTTGTCTGTTGTGTGAGTCTCACATGCTATGCTATTAACCAGCCAGCAGCCAGCTGCAGAGCCGGAAAGCAGAGCACAGTGCGTGTCACTGCCCATCAAGAACAGCGACGTCACGCAGCAAAGTCCTGGGTGAATCATCAGAGTCAGTGGAGCTGGAGCCCACCAGACGCTGCGTCAGAGCCTCAGAGGGGTATGGGTACGCTATGGTATAATGTGCAGGCGTGTCCCTGCAAATCCTGGGACGCGCTTTTAAAGGGCCCACATATTTAAAGGGGCCACATTTTTAAAGGGCCCCAGCGACCCTCGGGGCCCACCGGGCATTTACCCGCTATCCCACCAAGCCAGACCGAGCCTGCACACGTACATACACACATACACGTACACACACACACACATACTCACATACACACACACATACTCACATACACACACACACACACACTTACTCACATACACACACATTTTCAAAAACTTGTTCACAATGGCTTTGGGTGAGGCTGTCAGTGCTTCCAGCTCACTGGATACCACTGCCAGTGCAGCGGTCAGCAATGTTGCAAAAGTTAACACCCCCCATCAGAATCCTTTTAAAGAGGCACTCGCTTGCGAATTGTCTCCACTAGGTTTTCACCTCAATGCTTCTGTTAAGGAGCTTATTTGGGAGAACAAATATATTGATTTATTTACTTTATTGCATCGCGGGGAGCAGCAGAGTAGGTTCGAGAAGGACAAAGCAGAATCTGACGATTCAAAACGTGGTTCTTTGAAGTCATTCAACAACTGGATACAGGCCTTCTCAATTTACTCTGCTGTTCTCGGCAAAAAATTTCCACACCTGTGAAGCAGTTTATTCCAGCACATAGACATCATACTCGAAGCTTACAGGAATTTTGGTGACTTCGCATGGCTCAGCTATGATGAGGCTTTTAGGCAGAAGTTAGCAGTACATCCGGAACAAATGGGGTGTGAAAGACGTAGGATTATGGATCAACCTGATGCTCCCACAGCGTCAGTACGCGAATAAGCAGATGTCTTACCCATCTATTAAAAGAGGTTTTTGCTTTGCGTTTAACGACTCCTCCTGTGAATGGAGTAATAACTGTCGTTTTCGACATGAGTGTTCCTTCTGCGGTAACGCTCACCCAGTTTCCAAATGTTTTAAAAAACAGACCGCTCAACAACAAGCTTCCAGAGATTTTGTTTTTAAGGGCTCGGACACCAGTGAGAGTGGAAAGAATGCTTCACTGGCTAAACAGCTACCCAAACAAGGAGACTAGCAAGCTCCTATTCAAAGGATTCTCTATTGGTTTTCACATTCCCACTTTCAATGGTCTAGGTTGTACTTTTCATAAGAATTTACTTTCCCTATCTCAGTACCCCGAAGTTGCCAAAGAAAAATTTTTTCATGAGGTTTCATTAGGTAGAGTAGCAGGCCCATTTCCTACTCCTCCTTTCAACAATTTCCGTATTTCTCCTCTAGGCGTAGTCCCTAAAAAAGAACCTGGTTCTTTCCGACTAATTCATCATTTGTCATATCCCAAAGGTTTTTCTCTGAATGATGAAGTAGACAAAGTTTCATGCGCTGTATGCTATGCGTCTTTTGATCTAGCAATTGATTTGATTAGGAAGTTTGGAAGGAATGCTCTGTTGTCAAAATCAGACATAAAGTCTGCATTCAGAATCCTCCCGGTTCATCCGGCCGGTTTTAACTCTTTAGGATTCTCTTTTGATAATGAGTATTTCTTCGATAAATGTCTTCCTATGGGCTTTGCCCTATCATGCTCTTACTTTGAGAGCTTTTCAACTTTCTTGCATTGGGTAACTGAATCAGTTTGTAACAATACTGGTATATTACATTACCTTGACGATTTTCTTTTTATTGGTCCTCCTGATTCCCAGTCATGTTTAATTACCCTTTAAAAACATATGGGACATGCACAAATGTGAACAAGTCGGTCAGACAGTGCTCACACCACCCACTGACTAAAACACAAGAAAACACAAAATGACAAATTTGCAAAAATACTCTGCAGTAAAAAATTTATGACAGTAATCAGCAAGTGCTGGATAACAAATACAGGGTATTTAGTCGATACGTTTTTTGCAAAAAGGGTATACCAAGCTGCTCCACCACGTCACAGTAACCCTTCACGGAGCAGTCCCTATCTAATGTATTTAAAACCTGAACATGTGAACAGTGTCTGAAATGAACAGGATACAGACAGGCGCCTCCTTAGTGTGGGCTCGTGGTTTAAGACAGCTCATTTATGTGCATGTCACACAAGAGAGGGGTGGGGTCTCCCAAACCATGCTGAGCAAGGAAAAAGGGATTAAAAACATATGTGACATGCACGAATGTGAACAAGTCTTTCAGACAGTGCTCACACCCACTGACTAGGGTTTAATTACCCTTAAAAGATTCCTATCCATGTGTGAATTTTTGGGGGCACCCATTGCTAAAGAAAAAACGTTTTTTCCTTCCACTATTGAATTTTTGGGCATCTCGTTTTGCTCTAGTCGGACGAGTTTCATCTGAAACTTATTTTGTTTCATTCGGGTTTCACGAAACCCGATCCGACCAAAGTCGCTCAACTCTATTTATTAACCTTTGCCCTTCGCATTATACCTATGGATCGTGTGTATTCCAGATGCCTTTACGAGGCAACTTCGGGCCTTTCATCCCCTTTTTCTCACATTAGAGTCACTTCTGAAATGAAAGCAGACATAAAAGTCTGGCTAAGATTCCTCTCAGAGTTCAATGGGAGATCCTGTTTGCAGTCGGATTTCGTATTGACTGATTCTTTGCCTCTCCTATTCGTTGCAGACATTTTTTCGGGAAGCTCTGTTATTTTTCTAACTCACTGGTCAGTTCAATCGTGGCCTAAAACCTGGATGGAGTCTAAAATTTGCAGAAACATTGTGGTATTGGAGTTTTTTTCTATATTTTTGGTTATTCATCTATGGGGGTCCTCACTACAAAACCGCAGGTTAATTGTTCTATCCCCTAATCAAGGTTTAGTATTTGCTGTTAATACCCTATCTTCAAAAAACTTTTGGGCGGCCATGATTTTAAGACATTTGGTCGTCATTTGTTTAAAGCATAATATTTGGATTAAGGCAAAATTGGGCTTTAGTGAAAAAACTTTGCTTGCTAAGTCTTTATGTCTTGGTGAGTGGTCAAATTTTTATCAACAGGTCCCCAATGCGGATACAGAAGCAACACCCTGCCCTCAGTCAATTTGGGACATAATCTCAGTCTCCTAATCTTAATGCAGGTTTGAGTTTCGTTGAAGTGTTAGTACATAAAGGCCTTCCTTTTTCTGCGGTTTCAAAATACTGGGCAGGGGTTTCCTTTTTCTTAAAATTACTAGGTAACCCCCCTTTAACAGGAATGTTTCTTATAAAGCAGTTTTTGAAGGGGTTTAAAAAGGGCAGTTTCAGTCCTGATTCTCGTAGACCTATATCTCTAGCTTTACTAAATGTCATGTCGGACACTGTTCGCACCAGGGTGTCCGGCAGACCGCGGTTAATACCCCATCCTACCACATGGTTCTCAGCGGCGCTGGTTGGTCTTCTGATCCGGCTTGGATTGTGTTAACCAGGTTGTCATTCTGGCTGAGGCCTTAGCCACGCCCTCTGTCTTTAAATTGCCCTGTGTGACTATGGGCGTCGCCGACTATAGCTCTTGCCTTGTGCTAAGCAATACCGGTCTGGAGTGGTGGTCTAAGGAGCATACGGTTGCTGGTGTAGTATATTCCATTGTTGCCATTTTGCCTCCCTGTGATGTATTACTTGGTTGCCCTTGCACATTACTGTATTCCCCTGTGTGTACGCGGTGTGGTGCATTTCCGTTATCCCTGTCCATACTTATTTGTGGGGTCTGGTGTTTGGTCTCCTCACTGGGTGGAGGGTGGTGGGTTCAGCTTAGGGCTGGACAGGAGACAGGGACAGGGTGGAGGCCCAGGCAGGCACACCTTCAATGTAAACCCTGGGTTGAGGGACAGACAGGGTTTCCCCTAGTCTGAGGGACACCGCAGGGGCCCCGGGGTTTCAGCCTAAAGTTACCTAGGCTTCCCATGACATTATAGCCGGCCCAAAAAGAGAAAAAAAAAAAAAAAAAGGAATTATTTACCATGGATCCTATAGTCTCCATAACCAAGCAGCTGGAGGCTCTGTCCATACAGGTCACTGAACTGAGGAGGGCGGTCCAGCAACAAGGCCTCTCAGTTCCTGCTGTGCAAACTGAGGCAGCAGTCAGGGCAGCTGAACCTAAGTTACCTCTCCCTGAACGATTTTCTGGTGATCGCTGTAAGTTCGTTGTATTTCGTGAATCCTGCAAATTGTATTTTCGCATGCGTCCTCTCTCCTCAGGAAATGAGGCTCAGCGTGTGGCCTTGGTAGTTTCCTTGCTGGGTGGTGACCCACAAGCATGGGCGTTTTCACTACCTTCTGATTCACCTGCATTTGAGTCCGTAGACCTTTTTTTTCTGCTCTGGGTTTAATCTATGACGATCCTGACAGACTGGCGTTAGCAGAGTCTAAAATACGCTCTCTACTCCAGGGTGAGCGACTGGCGGAGGATTATTGTACGGAATTTCGTCGCTGGGCTGTGGACACTCAATGGAATGACCCTGCACTAAGGAGTCAATTTTTGCATGGGGTTTCTGAAAGGGTTAAACAAGCTCTGCTAATGTATGAGACTCCCACTTCTCTGGAGGCTGCTATGGTGCTTGTAGTACGCATTGATCGCCGCTTTCGTCAGAGGTCGCAGGAGACATTGCCTTTTGGGGGAGGGGCAGTCTCTGGTGAGGTTGCCTCAGGATTATCCGTGGAACCTATGCAGATCGCTGGTATATCACATACACATAATAACAAGCATAAATGTCCCTTGCCCAGAAAGCAAGGGGTCTGTTTTTTTGTGGCAAAAAAGGACATTTTATTAATGCTTGCCCCCTGGTACCTAAGAAAGACGGGTTTGGAGGTGTCTAGTCTGAGCCTTTGCATATCCTCTGTGGTGGTCTCCCAGTGCATGCTCCCTGCCAAGGTAGTTATCGGGGGCCAAGAGCTGTCGATTACTGTATTTGTAGATAGTGGTTCAGCCGCTAATCTCATTGATGAAAAGTTTGCACGTACTGCGGGATTTAAGGTGGAGACACTGCCTAAGAGATGGGGTGCACCTTACGAAGACAGGAAAACATGTATTTGGAAGTCGCCTTGCTACACTTGTAAGGAGAGCTTTAAACTAGAACAACATGGGAAGGGAAGCAAAAGACCAGGAAAAGCCATACACCTGACAAATGCTATTGAGAACTCTGCTATTAGAAGTGGAAAGGAAGAACAAAGACAAAAGAATCTAATTAATAAAAATATTGGAGAAAGAGAAAACAATCACAAACTAAAATGTTTCTATACTAATGCACAAAGCATGGGCAACAAACAAGGAGAATTGGAACTACTAACACAGGAAAAGAAATATGATGTCATTGGAATCACTGAAACTTGGTGGGACAATACACATGAATGGAATACAAGACTAGAAGGATACAACTTATTTGCAAGAAACAGACTTGAGAAACGAGGAGGAGGTGTCGCATTGTATGTTAGAAACGTGTATATCTGCACAGAGATTGAAGCTTCAGAGACTGGGAGTTCTGTGGAAACTGTTTGGGTAAGAATACAAGGACAGAACAATGGAAAGGACACCATTGTAGGCATTTAATACAGGCCGCCTGTGCAAGCTGAAGATATGGATGAACTCTTAATGCATCAAATGGCCAAGTTCTCCAAAAAATATGACATAGTTGTCATGGGAGATTTCAACTATCCAGACATTTGTTGGGAATCTCTCTCAGGCAAAACTAACAGGTCAAGGAAATTCTTATCCTCTCTTGCTGACAACTTTATCTTCCAAAAGGTAAGGGAGAAAACAAGGGAAACTGCTACCTTGGATCTAACCCTTATAAACAGGGAGGAAATGGTTGAGGAGGTAAAAGTGGCTGGGACCCTAGGAGGTAGCGACCATGCTATTTTAGAATTTTGGATAACTAGAGGGAGAAGACCTGTGAAGACTTAGACGTCAAGATTAGATTTCGGAATGGCAGATTTTAAGGGACTCAGAAAGAGAATTGCAGGGATCCAATGGCTGGATATCCTTAAAGACAAAAATGTCCAGGAAGGATGGGAAATCTTGAAAAATGAAATTCTCAAAGCACAGTTGTTAACAATTCCGAAAAGAGGGAAGAATAGGAAGCATCTAAGGAAACTAGGATGGATGAACACAGAACTTAAGCACATGCTAAAAAGGAAGAAAAAAATGTTTATAAAATGGAAAGAGGGAGGCATATCTAAAGAAGAATATAATGCTGTCTGCAGAACCTGCAGGGCACAAATCAGATTAGCTAAAGCTGAAAATGAATTGAGGCTTGCAAGAGATGTCAAAAGCAATAATAAAGGATTTTGGGGATATGTCAAAAGTAAAAGAAAAGTCAAAGATGCTATAGGATTTTTACAGGATGAAAATGATGAAATGGTAAGGCAGGATGTTGAGAAGGCTGAACTTTTAAACTCCTATTTTGCATCTGTTTTCTCTCAGAAAGGAAATGTAATATCAACTGTTATTCACTGTCCTATTAAGGGAATAGAAGAATCCAGGATATCTATAAACAGAAATGTAGTGAGGAAACACTTAGCTAACCTAAATGAATTCAAGTCTCCAGGTCCAGATGAATTACACCCCAGAGTACTGAAGGAGATAGCTGAAGAAATTTTTGAACCCCTCTCCATAATCTTTGAAAATTCTTGGAGAACAGGAGAAGTGCCAGAAGACTGGAGAAGAGCAAATGTTGTTCCTATCTTCAAAAAGGGGAAGAAGGTGGACCCAGGCACCTATAGGCCGGTGAGTCTGACTTCTATACCAGGAAAGATTTTTGAACAAATTATTAAACAACATGTATGTCAATACCTGGATAAGAATGAAGTGATTAAACAAAGTCAGCATGGGTTTGTAACTAATAAGTCATGTCAGACTAACTTAATTTCCTTCTATGACGGTATCACTGATTGGGTGGATCAAGGAAATGCTGTAGATATAGTATATCTTGACTTCAGCAAAGCATTTGACAAAGTCTCTCATACAATCCTTATTGAAAAAATGACTAAGTATGGAATGGACAAGGCAACTGTTAGGTGGATTCATAACTGGCTTAGTGATCGGACACAAAGAGTGGTCGTAAATGGCTGCACATCCAGTTGGAAGAATGTCTCAAGTGGGGTACCACAGGGCTCTGTCCTGGGCCCTGTATTGTTCAACATCTTTATCAACGATTTAGATGAAGGAATTGAGGGTAAACTGATTAAATTTGCTGATGACACAAAGCTAGGAGGGATAGCTAATACTAGAGAAGAGAGAGAGAGGATTCAAAAAGATTTAAATAAACTGGAGAAGTGGGCAGCAACTAACAGAATGGTTTTTAACAGGGAGAAATGCAAAGTACTACATCTGGGCAATAAAAATGAAAAAGCATATATAGAATGGGAGGAATAGGGCTAAGTGATAGCACATGTGAAAAAGACTTGGGTATACTAATAGATCACAGACTGAATATGAGTCAACAGTGTGATGCAGCAGCAAAAAAGGCAAATGCAATTCTAGGATGTATTAACAGAAGCATACAGTCTAGATCACGTGAAGTCATTATTTCCCTCTACTCCTCTTTGGTCAGACCTCATCTGGAATATTGTGTCCAGTTTTGGGCACCACATTTTAAAAAAGACATCAACAAACTGGAGCAAGTTCAGAAAAGAGCGACCAGAATGGTGACCGGTCTGCAAACCCTGTCTTATGAGGAAAGGTTGCAGGATTTGGGAATGTTTAGTTTGCAAAAGAGAAGACTGAGAGGAGACTTGATAGCTGTCTACAAATATCTAAAGGGCTGTCACATTGTAGAAGGATCATCTTTATTCTCATTTGCACAAGGAAAGACTAGAAGCAATGGGATGAAACTGAATGGGAGGAGACACAGATTAAATATTAGAAAAAACTTTTTGACAGTTAGAGTGATCAATGAGTGGAACAGGCTGCCACGAGAATTGGTGAGTTCTCCTTCAATGGAAGTCTTCAAACAGAGGCTGGACAGACATCTGACTGGGATGATTTAGCGAATCCTGCTTTGAGCAGGGGGTTGGACCAGATGGCCCAGGAGGCCCCTTCCAACTCTACGATTCTATGATTCTATGATTCTATAATCCTATCCGGGTGGTTACCATCAATGCCTCCCCTCTCTCACAAGGGGAGATTAAAGAGTTTGTGGCTGATGTAAAACTCCACATTGGGGTCATACACTCTGAGCGGGTAACATGTAAGGTGCTCAGTAATTTACCTGCTCAGGTAGTTCTGGGGTTTCCATGGTTGTCTATGCACAATCCGGTGATTGATTGGAAAACCCAGGACATAATTCAGTGGAGCAGATACTGCCAGGAGAGTTTTCTGGCCACGTGTATCTCCGCTGTGACTCCCAGCATCCCGGAGCCACTGCTGGACTTTGCTGACGTATTTTCTGAAAAAGGTTGTTCAGAGCTGCCACCGCACCGACCCTATGACTGTGCTATTAGGTTAAAACCGGGGGCCAAGTTACCAAAAGCCAGGATGTTTAATATCTCAGGTCCTGAGAAGCAAGCTCTCAAAGAATACATTGCAGAAAGTCTAAGCAAAGGGCACATCAGGCCTTCATCATCTCCAATAGCGGCGGGGTTCTTCTTTGTCAAGAAGAAAGATGGCGGATTACGCCCGTGTCTGGATTTCAGGGAACTCAACCAGATTACGGTTTGTGACCCATACCCAATGCCACTGATACCCGATTTGTTCAACCAGGTGTCTGGTGCCAAATGGTTTTCCAAGCTTGACCTCAGGGGGGCGTACAATCTCATAAGCGTCCGTCAAGGGGATGAATGGAAGACGGCATTTAATATCCCTGAGGGTCATTTTGAGAATTTGGTGATGCCATTTGGGTTGACGAGCGCGCCAGCAGTATTTCAACATTTCATAAATGATGTCTTTTCTCATCTCTTGGGGAAATTTGTTATTATATACCTTGATGACATTCTTATTTACTCACGCGACTGTGATGCACACATAGAGCATGTTAGGCAGGTGTTGCAGTTGCTCAGGGAAAACAAGCTCTATGCCAAGCTTGAGAAATGTGTATTTGTCGTCCAAGAATTACCTTTTTTGGGTTATGTAATTTCCGCCTCAGGGTTAAAAATGGACACCGCTAAGGTGCAAGCGGTGCTGCAGTGGGATCGGCCTGATAATCTCAAGGCGCTTCAGCGATTCCTGGGCTTTTCCAACTATTATAGGAAATTTATTAAGAATTTTTCTATGATTGCTAAGCCGCTCACCGACATGACTAAAAAAGGTACCAATTTTTCTGACTGGTCTGAGGCTGCTGTGCGTGCGTTTGAATTCCTCAAAAACAGTTTTGCTTCAGCTCCCATCCTGGTTCAGCCTGATGTCTCCCTACCATTTACCGTGGAGGTGGATGCATCTGAGGTTGGAGTGGGGGCGGTACTGTCTCAGGGTCCATATCCTTGGGCGAATTGCATCCGTGTGCCTACTTCTCCAAGAAACTTTCGCCGGCCGAGCGTAATTGCGATATTGGTAACAGGGAATTGTTGGCCATCAAGTTGGCATTTGAGGAATGGCGACACTTCTTGGAGGGGGCTGTCCATCAGATAACTGTTATAACAGACCATAAGAATCTGCTTTATTTAGAGTCTGCTAAACGCCTGTCCCCCAGACAGGCTCGCTGGGCGTTATTCTTCACCCGGTTCAATTTTTTTGTGACATACCGACCAGGTTCTAAGAATACTGAGGCGGACACCTTGTCCAGATGTTTTCCGGGTGGAGAGCCACGTGAGGATCCGGTGCCTATCCTCCAAAAGGGAGTTGTGGTCTCGGCTCTCACGACAGAGGTTGAGGCAGAGATTGCTGATGCTCAGGAGGAGGTACCGCCGGATCTGCCTCCTAATAAATCATTTGTGCCACTACACCTACGCTTAAAGGTGTTAGGGGAACATCACGATACTGTCCTGGCGGGTCACCCAGGAGTTAAGGGCACTCTGGAACTTGTATCACGTTGTTTTTGGTGGCCCAAAATCCGGCAGGACGTGGCCTCATATGTGTCAGCCTGTAGCACGTGCGCACGGGCCAAGTCACCACGCTCCCGTCCTGCGGGCACATTGCATCCTCTCTGTGTGCCCAGTAAGCCATGGACTGAGATTTCCATGGATTTCATTACGGATTTGCCCTCCTCAGCTGGGAACACGGTCATTCTGGTAATAGTTGATCGGTTCTCTAAAATGTCGCATTTCGTTGCTTTGCCATCTTTGCCCAATGCGAAGACCCTTGCTCAGGTATTTATTCGCGAAGTGGTCAGACTTCATGGTGTCCCGTCTGACATTGTATCTGATAGAGGTACACAATTTGTGGCAAAATTTTGGAGAGCTTTTTGTTCACGCCTAGGGATTAAATTGTCTCATTCATCGGCTTTCCATCCTCATTCGAATGGGCAGACTGAGCGTATGAACCAAAACCTGGAACAATACTTACGCTGTTTTGTGTCTGACAATCAGGAAGAGTGGTCGGCGTTTCTTCCTCTGGCTGAATTCGCGATAAACAATCATTATCAGGAATCGTCTGGGGAATCTCCTTTCTTTTGTGTTTATGGTCAACATCCCCAATTCTGTACCTTGCGCCAAGGGAGCTCTGCGGGCGTCCGAGGAGGACCAGTTGGGAGCACAATTGTCATCCGTTTGGAGGAGAGTAAAGCAGCGCTTGCTGAATGTAGGTTCTAGGTATAAACGTGTGGCTGACGGTAGACGTGTGCCTGGTCCGGACCTGTGTGTGGGTGATTGGGTGTGGTTGTCTACAAGGAACATCAAACTCAAAATACCATCGCTTAAGTTGGGTCCCAGGTTCATTGGTCCATTTAGGATCTCCGCAATTATCAACCCTGTGGCATTTCGTTTAGAGTTACCTGCCGTATACAAGATACATAATGTGTTTCACAAGGCGTTACTTAAGAAAGTTGTGGGTGCTGTTGATGTTTCTCCCGTGCCACCACCTCCCGTCTTGGTGGATGGCACATTGGAGTTTGAGGTGTCCAAGGTGGTTGACTCTCGGGTAGTGCGTCGCACTCTACAGTACCTGGTCCACTGGCGTGGCTATGGTCCTAAGGAGAGGACTTGGGTGCCGGCCTCGGACATACATGCGGACCATTTGATTACAGTGTTTCATCGCCGCCATCCGGACAAGCCAGGTCCTCGACATTGTGAGGTTCCTGGGGTCCCTCGTAGAAGGCGGGGTACTGTCATGCCGGACACTGTTCGCACCAGGGTGTCCGGCAGACAGCGGTAATACCCCATCCTACCACATGGTTCTCAGCGGCGCTGGTTGGTCTTCTGATCCGGCTTGGATTGGGTAAACCAGGTTGTCATTCTGGCTGAGGGCTTAGCCACGCCCTCTGTCTTTAAATTGCCCTGTGTGACTATGGGCGTCGCCGACTATAGCTCTTGCCTTGTGCTAAGCGATACCGGTCTGGAGTGGTGGTCTAAGGAGCATACGGTTGCTGGTGTAGTATATTCCATTGTTGCCATTTTGCCTCCCTGTGTTGTATTATTTGGTTGCCCTTGCACATTACTGTATTCCCCTGTGTGTACGCGGTGTGGTGCATTTCCGTTATCCCTGTCCATACTTATTTGTGGGGTCTGGTGTTTGGTCTCCTCACTGGGTGGAGGGGGGTGGGTTCAGCTTAGGGCTGGACAGGAGACAGGGACAGGGTGGAGGCCTAGGCAGGCACACCTTCAGTGTAAACCCTGGGTTGAGGGACAGACAGGGTTTCCCCTAGTCTGAGGGACACCGCAGGGGCCCCGGGGTTTCAGCCTAAAGTTACCTAGGCTTCCCATGATACTAAAGGACCTTTGTTTGGCTCTTCAAGATGTATGTTTGAACTCCTTCGAAATTACGCTTTTTCGTGCTGCATTTTCTATTGCTTTTTTCGTTGCTCTCAGGGTAGGGGAATTAGTCTCAGCTAAAAAAAAATGGAACCTTCAGGTCTTTGGTCTTCAGACATTAGCATTCAGGATTCAGTTCTTTTTCTCTTCATAAGAAGGTCTAAGACCGATCAGTGTGGTAGAGGTTCCAGATTGCAACTAGATTCAGTTCAAGACGACGTGATATGCCCTGTAACCAATGTTTTGAATTGGCTTGATATTAGACCAAACGTTCAGGGCCCCCTCTTCATTCATAGGGATAATGCTCCGGTGTCATGGTATGCCTAGGTTACTTTAGGCAAAAACCCCGGGAGCCCTGCGGAGTCCCTCACACTAGGGAAAACCCTGTCTGTCCCTCTACCCAGGGTTTACACTGAAGGTGTGCCTGCCTGAGCCTCCACCCTGTCCCTGTCTCCTGTCCAGCCTTAAGCTGAACCCACCTCCCTCCACCCAGTGAGGGGACCAGACACCAGACCCCACAAATACGTATGGACAGGGGTAAAAGAAAACACCACACAGTAAATACACAGGGGAATACAATAATGTGCAAGGGCAACCAAATATATATATAACAGATTGGAGAAAGAACCACTGAGGGATATACTGCACCAGATATCAGACGCTCCAACACCACCACTGCTGACCGGTATTGCTAGCACTAGGCTAAAGCTATAGTCGGCGACGCCCATAGTCAGGACGAACTATTTAAAGACCAAGGGCGTGGCCCAGCCCTCAGCCAGCATGACAACCTGGTTAACCCTATCCCGACTGGAACAGAATACCCAACAGGGTATTACCGCTGTCTGCCGGACACCCTGGTGTGAACAGTGTCCGACATGACAGTACCCCGCCTTCTACGAGGGACCTCCGGAACCTCACCATGTCGAGGACCTGGCTTGTCCGGATGGCGACGATGGAACATAGTAACCAGTCGATCAGCATGAATGTCAGAGGCCGGCACCCATGTCCTCTCCTCAGGACCATAGCCACGCCAGTGGACCAGGTACTGTAGAGTGCGACGCACAACCCTAGAGTCCACCACTTTGGACACCTCAAATTCCAACGCGCCATCCACCAAGACGGGAGGTGGTGGCCCGGGGGAACCATCCACCAAACCCACGACCTTCTTTAGCAATGCTTTGTGAAATACATTATGAATCTTATACACAGCCGGCAACTCCAAACGAAATGCCACTGGGTTGATCACTGCGGAGATTCTAAATGGGCCAATGAACCTGGGACCCAACTTAAGTGACGGTATCTTGAGCTTAATGTTCCTAGTAGATAACCACACCCAATCACCCACACACAGGTCCGGACCTGGCACACGTCTGCAGTCAGCCACCCGTTTGTACCTGGAACCCACTTTCAACAAGCGCTGCTTGACTCTCCTCCAAACAGACGACAATTGAGCTCCCAACTGGTCCTCTTCAGGGATGCCAACTGAGCACCCCTGACGCAAGGTGCAAAATTGAGGATGTTGACCATATACACAAAAAAAAGGAGATTCCCCAGACGATTCCTGGCAATGGTTGTTTATTGCGAATTCTGCCAGAGGAAGAAACGCTGACCACTCTTCCTGATTGTCGGAAATAAAGCAGCGCAAGTATTGCTCCAGGTTTTGGTTCATCCGCTCAGTCTGTCCATTCGACTGAGGGTGGAAAGCCGATGAATGAGATAATTTGATCCCAAGGCGAGAACAAAAAGCTCTCCAAAACTTTGCCACAAACTGCATACCTCGATCAGACACAATGTCAGACGGGACACCATGAAGTCTGACCACCTCTCAAATAAATATCTGAGCAAGAGTCTTAGCATTGGGCAAAGACGGTAAAGCAACGAAATGTGACATTTTGGAGAACCTATCAACAATTACCAAAATGACCGAGTTCCCTGCCGAGGCGGGCAAGTCAGTAATAAAATCCATGGAAATCTCAGTCCATGGCTTACTGGGCACCCCGAGAGGCTGCAAGCTACCAGCGGGACGGGAACGAGGAGTCTTGGCCCGTGCGCACGTGGTACAGGCAGCCACATATGAGGCCACATCCTGCCGGATTTTAGGCCACCAAAAACGACGCGATACCAGTTCCAGAGTGCTCTTAACCCCTGGATGACCTGCCAGTACCGTGTCGTGATGTTCGCCCAACACTCTAGAGCGTAGATGTAGCGGCACAAAAGATTTATTAGCAGGCAACCCCGGCGGTACCACCTCCTGAGCCTCCGCAATCTCTGCCTCAATCTCTGTCGTGATGGCAGATACCACCACACCCTTTTGGAGAATAGGCACCGGCTCTTCACATAACTCTCCACCAGGAAAACACCTGGATAAAGCGTCTGCCTTAACATTCTTCGACCCAGGTCGATAGGTAACAATGAAGTTGAACCGGGTGAAGAATAATGCCCAGCGAGCCTGTCTGGAGGACAGGCGCTTAGCAGATTCTAAATAAAGCAAATTCTTATGGTCGGTTATCACAGTAATCTGATGAACAGCCCCGTCCAAGAAGTGTCGCCACTCCTCAAATGCCAATTTGATGGCCAATAGTTCCCTGTTGCCAATATCATAATTACGCTCCGCAGGCGACAGCTTCTTGGAGAAGAAGGCACACGGATGCAACTTGGCCCAAGAAGGGCCCTGAGACAGTACAGCCCCCACTCCAACCTCCGGCGCATCCACCTCCACGACAAACGGTAAGGAGACATCGGGCTGCACCAGAATGGGCGCTGAGGCAAAACTATTCTTGAGGAATTCAAACGCCTGTACCGCAGGCTCAGACCAGTCAGAAAAGTCGGTACCCTTCTTAGTCATGTCAGTCAGTGGTTTGGCAATCATAGAGAAGTTCTTAATAAATTTCCTATAGTAATTGGAGAAGCCAAGAAATCGCTGAAGCGCCTTAAGATTATCAGGCCGATCCCAATGTAGTACCGCCTGCACCTTTGCGGTGTCCATCTTAAAACCTGAGGCGGAGATTATATAACCCAAGAACGGTAGCTCCTGTACGAAAAACACACATTTTTCAAGCTTGACATAGAGCCTGTTCTCTCTGAGCAACTGCAGGACCTACCTAACATGCTCTATATGTGTATCATGGTCGCGAGAGAAAATGAGGATGTCGTCAAGATAAATTATAACAAACCTCCCCAACAACTGAGAGAAGACATCATTAATGAAGTGTTGAAAGACCGCCGGTGCCATAGTCAACCCAAACGGCATTACCAAACTCTCAAAGTGACCCTCAGGGGTATTGAATGCCGTCTTCCACTCATCCCCCTGACGGACTCTTATAAGATTGTATGCCCCCCTGAGGTCCAGTTTGGAGAACCACCTGGCACCAACCACTTGGTTGAATAAATCGGGTATAAGTGGCATAGGGTAAGGATCAAGGACCGAAATCTGGTTGAGTTCTCTGAAATCCAGACACGGGCGTAAACCGCCATCCTTCTTTTTAACAAAGAAGAAGCCAGCAGCCAGAGGAGAAGAGGAAGGTCTAATATGACCCTTGCTCAGGCTACCGCAATGTATTCCTTGAGAGCTAGCCTCTCGGGACCTGAGATATTAAACATTCTAGCTTTAGGTAACTTGGCCCCTGGTTTCAACCTAATAGCACAGTCATAGGGGCGATGCGGTGGTAGTTCCGAACAACCCTTCTCAGAAAATACATCCGCATAATCCAGCAACGGCTCCGGGATACTGGGAGTCAAAGCGGAAATACATGTAGCCAGGCACCTCTCCTGACACTCCCTGCTCCACTGAATTATGTCCTGGGTCTTCCAATCAATAACAGGATTATGCATTGACAACCATGGAAAGCCCAGAACCATCTGAGCCGGTAAGTTACTAAGCACCTTACAAGTTACCCGCTCTGAGTGTAATACTCCGATGTGGAGTTGTATATCCAACACACACTCTGTGATCTCCCCTTGAGACAACGGGGAAGCATTGATGGTAACCACCCGGATGGGGTTCGGCAATTTCTCCACCGGAAATCCCGCTGTATGTGCGAACCTCTCATCAATGAGATTGGCAGCTGAGCCACTATCAACAAACACTGTAATAGAGAGCATTTGCCCCCCAAGTGCTACCCTAGCAGGGAGCATACACTGGGAAACCATGACGGAGGATACACAAAGGCTCAGACTAGACTCCTCCAAACCCTCTGAGCCTATCAGTTTTCCGCCGGCGCGCCCTTCTTAGGTACCAGGGGGCAAGCGTTAATAAAATGTCCTCCTTTGCCACAAAAAAAAACAGAGCCCCTGCCTTCTGTGCCAAGGACGTTTAGGCTTGTTACTCGGTGACTGTGCTATACCAGCGATCTGCATGGGTTCCACGGATTCACCCGCGGCAACCTCACCGACCACTCCCCCACCTCCCGGAGGCAACGAAACCAGCGCCCCCTGACGGAGACGTCGGTCTATGCGTACTACAAGTGCCATCGCAGCCTCCAGAGAGGCGGGAGTCTCGTACATTAGGAGAGTCTGTTTAACCCTTCCAGAAACCCCATGCAAAAATTGACTTCTAAGCGCAGGGTCATTCCACTGCGTGTCCACCGCCCAGCGCCGGAATTCCGTGCAGTAATCCTCAGCTGGTCGATCACCCTGTAGTAGTGAGCGTATCTTAGACTCTGCTAAGTTTAATCTATCCGGATCGTCATAGATCAAACCCAGAGCAGAGAAAAAAAAATCTACAGATTCAAATGCCGGTGAGTCTGAAGGGAGTGAAAAGGCCCAGGCCTGTGGGTCACCACTCAGCAAAGAAATCACCAAGCCCACGCGTTGAGCCTCATTACCTGAGGAATGTGGACGCATACGGAAATACAATTTGCATGATTCACGAAACACCGTGAACTTACCACGATCACCAGCAAATCGTTCAGGAAGGGGAAACTTGGGTTCAGCTGCCCTGGCTGCAGCCTCAGCAGGTACTGCAGGAGCTGACAGGCCTTGTTGCTGGACCGCCCCCCTGAGTTCAGTGACCTGTATGGATAGAGCCTCCAGCTGCTTGGTTAGGGAAACTATAGGATCCATAGTAAGTAACCCCTATATTCCCTATCTATACCTTTTTTTTTTTTCTCTCACTTTATTATTTGGGCCGACTATAATGTCATGGTATGCCTAGGTTACTTTAGGCAAAAACCCCGGGAGCCCTGCGGAGTCCCTCAGACTAGGGAAAACCCTGTCTGTCCCTCTACCCAGGGTTTACACTGAAGGTGTGCCTGCCTGAGCCTCCTCCTGTCCAGCCCTAAGCTGAACCCACCTCCCTCCACCCAGTGAGGGGACCAGACACCAGACCCCACAAATACGTATGGACAGGGGTAAAAGAAAACACCACACAGTAAATACACAGGGGAATACAATAATGTGCAAGGGCAACCAAATATATATATAACAGATTGGAGAAAGAACCACTGAGGGATATACTGCACCAGATATCAGACGCTCCAAAACCACCACTGCTGACCGGTATTGCTAGCACTAGGCTAAAGCTATAGTCGGCGATGCCCATAGTCAGGACGAACTATTTAAAGACCAAGGGCGTGGCCCAGCCCTCAGCCAGCATGACAACCTGGTTAACCCTATCCCGACTGGAACAGAATACCCAACAGGGTATTACCGCTGTCTGCCGGACACCCTGGTGTGAACAGTGTCCGACATGACATCCGGCCCCCATTTTTCAGTTCAATAGCATCCTTAAAAATGTCTTCACTCGCTGAACCGTGGTGATCTGAACATAACGCCACATTCTTTCAGGATTGGAGCAGCCACGGAGGCAGTGAGATCTGGTTTGTGTAATTCCGAGATTATGAAAATGGGAAGATGGGAGTCCGAGAGATAGAAGTTGAATATCAGACATGATTTATATGATTATTATTAATCCTTATTTGTTCCTAGGTCCCATGATTGTATGGATCATCGGGTATTCATTTGTTTACTGGGCCCAGAAGAGGGCCAGCCAGAGATCGTATTCTGAGAACTTATCTTTTATCCTCACTAATGTTCACATTTTTTGGCACAGTGTTCGCGGGATGAGATGGTCGAGTTTTACTTCAGAATTTAAGAAATGTTGTAACAAGTTACCTTACCCGAATTTGGTCATTATACATGCTTCTGGCAATGATCTCGGAAAAATGAAAACGCTGGATTTATTAGCCTTCTTGAGATCAGATGTCATAGGCTTAAAACAATCCTTTCCGAAAACAAGTTTCATTTTTTCCGAAATTATTCCCAGATTGGCTTGGGCTAATAACAAATTTTTTTTTTTGGAAAGAATTCGCAAGAGGGTTAATAGAGGAATGAACAAATTTTTCCCTATGCTTGGTGGTTTCTCCTTTAGGCATTTGGAGCTCGAAGGTTTCGTGCCAGGTCTTTATCGTAATGACTCGGTCCACCTATCTGACATAGGCTTGGACATATTCAACCTGGACCTGCAGTCTATGGTGGAGAAATGGCTGTGTTGTTTTGGGGTGCCATGACTCTTCGAACCTTGGCAATTGGGGAAATCGCCCTTTGTTTAGGGTGGATTGGTTATGTCTTGGTAATATGGTTAAGTGATATGGTATGTATTTATGGAAGTTATTTATTAAGTTATTTATGGAACCCAAATAAACATCACGGCCATTTCTGCCAACTCTTGGTGTAATGTAGTTATTTCCTTATGCATGAATGGGTCTTATGCGGCCATGTCTCCTCACACCATATCCCTTAATAGTCTCATCAAGTATAAGGCTGAGTTCACACGTGGCGTTTTTTTCGCGTTTCCGCGGCGGTTTTAACCGCGCGATTTTGCCGCGAAAACTAAGCATCCCGTGCATTCCTATGGGATTCCGCAATGCTGTGCTAATGCTGCGGTTTTTACCACGGCGGAATCGCTTCGCTGTAAAAAACGCAGCATGCTCATTAATTTTGCGGAATCACGGCAATCCCGCACCCATAGGAATGCATTGTTCCGCTTACTTCCCGCATGTGGCTGTGCACACCATGCGGAAAGTAAGCAGAACAACTGCGGATGGTACCCACGGTCCGGAGGAGAGGAGACTGTCCTCCGGGCTTTGGGTACCATATCCCTGTAAATAAAATAGAATTTAAAATAAAAAATATTGTTATTCTTACCTTCCGGCGTCCCGCGCAGCCTTCCCGCTTCTCTCCACACTCTCGTTCCCAGTAGTCCTTTGCGAAAATGCCCGTGATAGCGTCCGTTCTCGAGGGATCGCAAAGTCTCGCGTTCATTCGCGCGACGTTATCGAGACATCGCGATCCCGCGAGAACGGACGTCATCACGGGCATTTTCGCAAAGGATTACTGGGAACGGATGCGCGGGATGTCGGAAGGTGAGAATAACACCATTTTTTATTTTTTTTTACATTTTAGCTTTTACTACTGATGCTGCATAGGCGGCCTCAGTAGTAAAAAGTTGGTCACACTTGTCAAACACTATGTTTGACGAGTGTGACCAACCTGTCAATCAGTTCTCCAAGCGATGCTACAGATCGCTTGGAAAAAGCTAGCATTTTGCAAGCTAAATACGCTTGCATTATGCTAGTTTCTCCGCGAGAATTTAAAATGCAATTTTCCCGCGGAATGGAATTCCGGAATTCTCGCGGTAATTTCTGCGAGAGTTCCGGTACGTGTGCACATAGCCTTAGTCTTCGGACGTGACACACATGCATGCAGACACGCACACATACACGCAGACATATAAGCAAACACACATAGTTACACTTGCAGCAGGGTCGGACTGGGGTGCCTAGGGACCACCAGGGGAATTGACTCTAGGGGCCCACCCTATGGCTACCATAAACGGTTTTATTACGTGTTCATTTTTTGGCCTCTCCCACTAAAACGTGTGCCTTTTAGCAAGCTGTACAGTGTGCAAAAGAGAACGTTCTCAGCCTCCTATATATCGTACAGACCGCACTCTCAGCCTCCTATATATTGTACAGACCGCACTCTCAGCCTCCTATATATCGTATAGACCACACTCTCAGCCTCCTATATATCGTATAGACCACACTCTCAGCCTCCTATATATCATACAGACTGCACTCTCAGCCGCCTATATATCGTACAGACCGCACTCTCAGCCTCCTATATATCGTACAGACCGTACTCTCAGCCTCCTATATACCATACAGACCGCACTCTCAGCCTCATATATATCGTACAGACCGCACTCTCAGCCTCATATATATCGTACAGACCGCACTCTCAGCCTCCTATATATCGTATAGACCACACTCTCAGCCTCCTATATATCGTACAGACCACACTCTCAGCCTCCTATATATCGTACAGACCGCACTCTCAGCCTCCTATATATCGAACAGAACGCACTCTCAGCGTCCTATATATCGTACAGACCGCACTCTCAGTCTCCTATATATCATACAGACTGCATTCTCAGCCTCCTATGTATCGTACAGACCGCACTCTCAGCCTCCTATGTATCGTACAGACTGCATTCTCAGCCTCCTATATATCGTACAGACTGCATTCTCAGCCTCCTATATATCGTACAGACCGCACTCTCAGCTTCCTATATATCGTACAGACTGCACTCTCAGCCTCCTATATATTGTACAGACCTCACTCTCAGCCTCCTATACTCTCAGCCTCCTATACTCTCAGCCTCCTATACACTCACTGGCCACTTTATTAGGTACACCTGTCCAACTGTGTGTTAAGACTTAATTTCTAATCAGCCAATCACATGGCGGCAACTCAGTGCATTTAGGCATGTAGACATGGTCAAGACAATCTCCTGCAGTTCAAACCGAGCATCAGTGTGGGGAAGAAAGGTGATTTGAGTGCCTTTGAACGTGGCATGATTGTTGGTGCCAGAAGGGCTGGTCTGAGAATTTCAGAAACTGCTGATCTACTGGGATTTTCACGCACAACCATCTCTAGGGTTTACAGAGAATGGTCCGAAAAAGAAAAAAAATCCAGTGAGCGGCAGTTCTGTGGCCGGAAATGCCATGTTGATGCCAGAGGTCAGAGGAGAATGGGCAGACTGGTTCGAGCTGATAGAAAGGCAACAGTGACTCAAATTGCCACCCGTTACAACCAAGGTAGGCAGAAGAGCATCTCTGAACGCACAGTGCGTCGAACTTTGAGGCAGATGGGCTACAGCAGCAGAAGACCACACTGGGTACCACTCCTCTCAGCTAAGAACAGGAAACTGAGGCTACAATTTGCACAAGCTCATCGAAATTGGACAGTAGAAGATTGGAAAAACGTTGCCTGGTCTGATGAGTCTCGATTTCTGCTGCGACATTCGGATGGTAGGGTCAGAATTTGGCGTAAACAACATGAAAGCATGGATCCATCCTGCCTTGTATCAACGGTTCAGGCTGGTGGTGGTGGTGTCATGGTGTGGGGAATTTTTTCTGGGCACTCTTTGGGCCCCTTGGTACCAATTGAGCATCGTTGCAACGCCACAGCCTACCTGAGTATTGTTGCTGACCATGTCCATCCCTTTATGACCACAATGTACCCAACATCTGATGGCTACTTTCAGCAGGATAATGCGCCATGTCATAAAGCTCGAATCATCTCAGATTGGTTTCTTGAACATGACAATGAGTTTACTGTACTCAAATGGCCTCCTCAGTCACCAGATCTCAATCCAATAGAGCATCTTTGGGATGTGGTGGAACGGGAGATTCGCATCAGGGATGTGCAGCCGACAAATCTGCGCCAACTGTGTGATGCCATCATGTCAATATGGTCCAAAATCTCTGAGGAATGCTTCCAGCACCTTGTTGAATCTCTGCCACGAAGAATTGAGGCAGTTCTGAAGGCAAAAGGGGGTCCAACCCCTTACTAGCATGGTGTACCTAATAAAGTGGCCAGTGAGTGTATATCTTACAGACCGCACTCTCAGCCTCCTATATATCGTACAGATCGCAATCTCAGCCTCCTATATATTGTACAGACCTCACTCTCAGCCTCCTATACTCTCAGCCTCCTATACTCTCAGCCTCCTATATATCGTACAGACCGCATTCTCAGCCTCCTATATATCGGGCAGACTGTACTCTCAGCCTCCTATATATCGTACAGACTGCATTCTCAGCCTCCTATATATCGTACAGACTGCACTCTCAGTCTCCTATATATCGTATAGACTGCACTCTCAGCCTCCTATATATTGTACAGACCTCACTCTCAGCCTCCTATACTCTCAGCCTCCTATACTCTCAGCCTCCCATATATCGTACAGATCGCACTGTCAGCCTCCTATATATTGTACAGACCTCACTCTCAGCCTCCTATACTCTCAGCCTCCTATATATCGTATAGACTGCACTCTAAGCCTCCTATATATCATACAGACCACACTCTCAGACTCCTATATATCGTACAGATAGCACTCTCAGCCTCCTATATATCGTACAGACCGCACTCTCAGCCTCCTAAACTCTCAGCCTCCTATATATCGTACAGACCGCACTCTCAGTCTCCTATATATCGTACAGACTGCATTCTCAACCTCCTATATATCGTACAGACCGCATTCTCAGCCTCCTATATATCGCAAAAACTGCATTCTCAGCCTCCTATATATCGAACAGACAGCACTCTCAGCCTCCTATACTCTCAGCCTCCTATATATCATACAGACTGCATTCTCAGCCTCCTATGTATCGTACAGACTGCACTCTCAGCCTCCTACACATGGTACAGACTGCACTCTCAGCCTCCTATATATCGTACAGACCGCACTCTGAGCCTCCTATATATCGTACAGACTGCACTCTCAGCCTCCTATATATTGTACAGACCTCACTCTCAACCTCCTATACTCTCAGCCTCCTATACTCTCAGCCTCCTATATATCGTACAGGTCGCACTCTCAGCCTCCTATATATTGTACAGACCTCACTCTCAGCTTCCTATACTCTCAGCCTCCTATACTCTCAGCCTCCTATATATCGTACAGACCGCACTATCAGCCTCCTTTAATTCGTACAGACGACACTTTCAGCCTCCTATATATCGTACAGACCGCACTCTCAGCCTCCTATATATCGTACAGACTGTACTCTCAGACTCCTATATATGGTACAAACCGCACTCTCAGCCTCCTATATATGGTACAGACCGCACTCTCAGCCTCCTATACTCTCAGCCTCCTATACTCTCAGCCTCCTATATATCGTACAGATCGCACTCTCAGCCTCCTATATACTGTACAGACCTCACTCTCAGCCTCCTATACTCTCAGCCTCCTATATATCGTACAGATCGCACTCTCAGCCTCCTATATACTGTACAGACCTCACTCTCAGCCTCCTATACTCTCAGCCTCCTATATGTCGTACAGACCTCACTCTCAACCTCCTATATATCGCACAGACTGAATTCTCAGCCTCCTATATATAGTACAGACCACACTCTCAGCCTCCTATACTCTCATCCTCCTATATATCGTACAGACCGCACTCTCAGCCTCCTATATGTCGTACAGACCGCACTCTCAGCCTCCTATATATCGTACAGACTGCATTCTCAGCCTCCTATATATCGTACAGACCGCACTCTCAGCCTCCTATATATCGTACAGACCGCACTCTCAGCCTCCTATATATCGTACAGACCGCACTCTCAGCCTCCTATATATCGTACAGACCGCACTCTCAGCCTCCTATATATCGTACAGACCGCACTCTCAGCCTCCTATATATCGTATAGACCACACTCTCAGCCGCCTATATATCGTACAGACCGCACTCTCAGCCTCCTATATATCGTACAGACTGCATTCTCAACCTCCTATATATCGTACAGACCGCATTCTCAGCCTCCTATATATCGCAAAAACTGCATTCTCAGCCTCCTATATATCGAACAGACAGCACTCTCAGCCTCCTATACTCTCAGCCTCCTATATATCATACAGACTGCATTCTCAGCCTCCTATGTATCGTACAGACTGCACTCTCAGCCTCCTATACATCGTACAGACTGCACTCTCAGCCTCCTATATATCGTACAGACCGCACTCTCAGCCTCCTATATATCGTACAGACTGCACTCTCAGCCTCCTATATATCGTACAGACTGCACTCTCAGCCTCCTATATATCGTACAGACCGCACTCTCAGCCTCCTATAAATTGTACAGACCTCACTCTCAGCTTCCTATACTCTCAGCCTCCTATACTCTCAGCCTCCTATATATCGTACAGGTCGCACTCTCAGCCTCCTATACATTGTACAGACCTCACACTCAGCTTCCTATACTCTCAGCCTCCTATACTCTCAGCCTCCTATATATCGTACAGACCGCACTATCAGCCTCCTTTAATTCGTACAGACCACACTCTCAGCCTCCTATATATCGTACAGACCGCACTCTCAGCCTCCTATATATCGTACAGACTGTACTCTCAGACTCCTATATATGGTACAAACCGCACTCTCAGCCTCCTATATATGGTACAGACCGCACTCTCAGCCTCCTATACTCTCAGCCTCCTATATATCGTACAGATCGCACTCTCAGCCTCCTATATACTGTACAGACCTCACTCTCAGCCTCCTATACTCTCAGCCTCCTATATATCGTACAGATCGCACTCTCAGCCTCCTATATACTGTACAGACCTCACTCTCAGCCTCCTATACTCTCAGCCTCCTATATGTCGTACAGACCTCACTCTCAACCTCCTATATATCGCACAGACTGAATTCTCAGCCTCCTATATATCGTACAGACCGCACTCTCAGCCTCCTATACTCTCAGCCTCCTATATATTGTACAGACTACATTCTCAGCCTCCATATATCGTACAGACCGCACTCTCAGCCTCCTATACTCTCAGCCTCCTATATATCGTACAGAACGCACTCTCAGCCTCCTATACTCTCAGCCTCCTATATATCGTACAGACTACATTCTCAGCCTCCATATATCGTACAGACCGCACTCTCAGCCTCCTATATATCGTACAGACTGCACTCTCAGCCTCCTATACTCTCAGCCTCCGATATATTGTACAGACCTCACTCTCAGCCTCCTATATATCGTACAGACCGCACTCTCAGCCTCCTATATATCGTACAGACCGCACTCTCAGCCTCCTATATATCGTACAGACCACACTCTCAGCCTCCTATATATCATACAGACTGTACTCTCAGCCTCCTATATATGGTACAGACCGCACTCTCAGACTCCTATAAATAGTACAGACCACACTCTCAGCCTCCTATACTCTCATCCTCCTATATATCGTACAGACCGCACTCTCAGCCTCCTATATGTCGTACAGACCGCACTCTCAGCCTCCTATATATCGTACAGACTGCATTCTCAGCCTCCTATATATCGTACAGACCGCACTCTCAGCCTCCTATATATAGTACAGACCGCACATTCAGCCTCCTATATATCGTACAGACCGCACTCTCAGCCTCCTATATATCGTACAGACCGCACTCTCAGCCTCCTATATATCGTATAGACCACACTCTCAGCCGCCTATATATCATACAGACCGCACTCTCAGCCTCCTATATATCGTACAGACCGCACTCTCAGCCTCCTATATATCGTACAGACCGCACTCTCAGCCTCATATATATCGTACAGACCGCACTCTCAGCCTTATATATATCGTACAGAACGCACTCTCAGCCTCCTATATATCGTACAGACCACACTCTCAGCCTCCTATATATCATACAGACTGTACTCTCAGCCTCCTATATATGGTACAGACCGCACTCTCAGACTCCTATATATAGTACAGACCACACTCTCAGCCTCCTATACTCTCATCCTCCTATATATCGTACAGACCGCACTCTCAGCCTCCTATATGTCGTACAGACCGCACTCTCAGCCTCCTATATATCGTACACACTGCATTCTCAGCCTCCTATATATCGTACAGACCGCACTCTCAGCCTCCTATATATCGTACAGACCGCACTCTCAGCCTCCTATATATCGTACAGACCGCACTCTCAGCCTCCTATATATCGTACAGACCGCACTCTCAGCCTCCTATATATCGTACAGACCGCACTCTCAGCCTCCTATATATCGTACAGACCGCACTCTCAGCCTCCTATATATCGTACAGACCGCACTCTCAGCCTCATATATATCGTACAGACCGCACTCTCAGCCTCATATATATCGTACAGAACGCACTCTCAGCCTCCTATATATCATATAGACCACACTCTCAGCCTCCTATATATCGTACAGACCACACTCTCAGCCTCCTATATATCGTACAGACCGCACTCTCAGCCTCCTATATATCGTACAGACCGCACTCTCAGCCTCCTAAACATCGTACAGACCGCACTATCAGCCTCCTATATATCGTACAGACTGCATTCTCAGCCTCCTATATATCGTACAGACCTCACTCTTAGCCTCCTATATATCGCACAAACTGCATTCTCAGCCTCCTATATATCGAACAGACCGCACTCTCAGCCTCCTATACTCTCAGCCTCCTATATATCATACAGACTGCATTCTCAGCCTCCTATGTATCGTACAGACCGCACTCTCAGCCTCCTATATATCATAAAGACTGCATTCTCAGCCTCCTATATATCGAACAGACCGCACTCTCAGCCTCCTATACTCTCAGCCTCCTATATATCATACAGACTGCATTCTCAGCCTCCTATATATCGTACAGACTGCATTCTCAGCCTCCTATATATCGTACAGACCGCACTCTCAGCCTCCTATATATCGTACAGACTGCACTCTCAGCCTCCTATATATCGTACAGACCGCACTCTCAGCCTCCTATATATCATATAGACCACACTCTCAGCCTCCTATATATCGTACAGACCGCACTCTCAGCCTCCTATATATCGTACAGACCGCACTCTCAGCCTCCTATATATCGTACAGACCGCACTCTCAGCCTCATATATATCGTACAGACCGCACTCTCAGCCTCATATATATCGTACAGACCGCACTCTCAGCCTCCTATATATCGTACAGACCGCACTCTCAGCCTCCTATATATCGTATAGACCACACTCTCAGCCTCCTATACATCGTACAGACCACACTCTCAGCCTCCTATATATCATACAGACCGCACTCTCAGCCTCCTATATATCGTGCAGACCGCACTCTCAGCCTCCTAAACTCTCAGCCTCCTATATATCGTACAGACCGCACTCTCAGCCTTCTATATATCGCACAAACTGCATTCTCAGCCTCCTATATATTGAACAGACCGCACTCTCAGCCTCCTATACTCTCAGCCTCCTATATATCATACAGACTGCATTCTCAGCCTCCTATGTATTGTACAGACCGCACTCTCAGCCTCCTATATATCGTACAGACCGCACTCTCAGCCTCCTATATATTGTACAGACCTCACTCTCAGCCTCCTATACTCTCAGCCTCCTATACTCTCAGCCTCCTATATATCGTACAGACCGCACTCTCAGCCTCCTATATATCGTACAGATCGCACTCTCAGCCTCCTATTTATTGTACAGCCCTCACTCTCAGCCTCCTATACTCTCAGCCTCCTATATATCGTACAGACCGCACTGTCAGCCTCCTATATATCGTACAGACTGTACTCTCAGACTCCTATATATGGTACAGACCGCACTCTCAGCCTCCTATATATGGTACAGACCGCACTCTCAGACTCCTATATACAGTATGGTACAGACCGCACTCTCAGACTCCTATATATGGTACAGACCACACTCTCAGCCTCCTATATATCGTGCAGACTGTACTCTCAGCCTCCTATATATCGTACAGACTGCATTCTCAGCCTCCTATATATCGTACAGACTGCACTCTCAGTCTCCTATATATCGTATAGACTGCACTCTCAGCCTCCTATATATTGTACAGACCTCACTCTCAGCCACCTATACTCTCAGCCTCCTATACTCTCAGCCTCCTATATATCGTACAGATCGCACTGTCAACCTCCTATATATTGTACAGACCTCACTCTCAGCCTCCTATATATCGTATAGGCGGCACTCTCAGCCTCCTATATATCGTATAGACCACACTCTCAGCCTCCTATATATCGTACAGACCACACTCTCAGCCTCCTATATATCGTACAGACTGCACTCTCAGCCTCCTATACTCTCAGCCTCCGATATATTGTACAGACCTCACTCTCAGCCTCCTATATATCGTACAGACCGCACTCTCAGCCTCCTATATATGGTACAGACCGCACTCTCAGACTCCTATATATAGTACAGACCACACTCTCAGCCTCCTATACTCTCATCCTCCTATATATCGTACAGACCGCACTCTCAGCCTCCTATATGTCGTACAGAACGCACTCTCAGCCTCCTATATATCGTACAGACTGCATTCTCAGCCTCCTATATATCGTACAGACCGCACTCTCAGACTCCTATATATAGTACAGACCACACTCTCAGCCTCCTATACTCTCATCCTCCTATATATCGTACAGACCGCACTCTCAGCCTCCTATATGTCGTACAGACCGCACTCTCAGCCTCCTATATATCGTACAGACTGCATTCTCAGCCTCCTATATATCGTACAGACCGCACTCTCAGCCTCCTATATATCGTACAGACCGCACTCTCAGCCTCCTATATATCGTACAGACCGCACTCTCAGCCTCCTATATATCGTATAGACCACACTCTCAGCCGCCTATATATCATACAGACCGCACTCTCAGCCTCCTATATATCGTACAGACCGCACTCTCAGCCTCCTATATATCGTACAGACCGCACTCTCAGCCTCATATATATCGTACAGACCGCACTCTCAGCCTTATATATATCGTACAGAACGCACTCTCAGCCTCCTATATATCGTACAGACCACACTCTCAGCCTCCTATATATCATACAGACTGTACTCTCAGCCTCCTATATATGGTACAGACCGCACTCTCAGACTCCTATATATAGTACAGACCACACTCTCAGCCTCCTATACTCTCATCCTCCTATATATCGTACAGACCGCACTCTCAGCCTCCTATATGTCGTACAGACCGCACTCTCAGCCTCCTATATATCGTACACACTGCATTCTCAGCCTCCTATATATCGTACAGACCGCACACTCAGCCTCCTATATATCGTACAGACCGCACTCTCAGCCTCCTATATATCGTACAGACCGCACTCTCAGCCTCCTATATATCGTACAGACCGCACTCTCAGCCTCCTATATATCGTACAGACCGCACTCTCAGCCTCCTATCTATCGTACAGACCGCACTCTCAGCCTTATATATATCGTACAGACCGCACTCTCAGCCTCATATATATCGTACAGAACGCACTCTCAGCCTCCTATATATCGTACAGACCGCACTCTCAGCCTCCTAAACTCTCAGCCTCCTATATATCGTACAGACCGCACTCTCAGCCTCCTATATATCGTACAGACTGCATTCTCAGCCTCCTATATATCGTACAGACCTCACTCTCAGCCTCCTATATATCGCACAAACTGCATTCTCAGCCTCCTATATATCGAACAGACCGCACTCTCAGCCTCCTATACTCTCAGCCTCCTATATATCATACAGACTGCATTCTCAGCCTCCTATGTATCGTACAGACCGCACTCTCAGCCTCCTATATATCATACAGACTGCATTCTCAGCCTCCTATATATCGAACAGACCGCACTCTCAGCCTCCTATACTCTCAGCCTCCTATATATCATACAGACTGCATTCTCAGCCTCCTATATATCGTACAGACTGCATTCTCAGCCTCCTATATATCGTACAGAACGCACTCTCAGCCTCCTATATATCGTACAGACTGCACTCTCAGCCTCCTATATATCGTAAAGACCGCACTCTCAGCCTCCTATATATCATATAGACCACACTCTCAGCCTCCTATATATCGTACAGACCGCACTCTCAGCCTCCTATATATCGTACAGACCGCACTCTCAGCCTCCTATATATCGTACAGACCGCACTCTCAGCCTCATATATATCGTACAGACCGCACTCTCAGCCTCCTATATATCGTATAGACCACACTCTCAGCCTCCTATACATCGTAGAGACCACACTCTCAGCCTCCTATATATCGTGCAGACCGCACTCTCAGCCTCCTAAACTCTCAGCCTCCTATATATCGTACAGATCGCACTGTCAGACTCCTATATATCGTACAGACTGTATTCTCAACCTCCTATATATCGTACAGACCGCATTCTCAGCCTCCTATATATCGTACAGACCTCACTCTCAGCATCCTATATATCGCACAAACTGCATTCTCAGCCTCCTATATATTGAACAGACCGCACTCTCAGCCTCCTATACTCTCAGCCTCCTATATATCATACAGACTGCATTCTCAGCCTCCTATGTATCGTACAGACCGCACTCTCAGTCTCCTATATATCGTACAGACTGCATTCTCAGCCTCCTATATATCGTACAGACCGCACTCTCAGCCTCCTATATATTGTACAGACCTCACTCTCAGCCTCCTATACTCTCAGCCTCCTATATATCGTACAGACCGCACTCTCAGCCTCCTATATATCGTACAGATCGCACTCTCAGCCTCCTATTTATTGTACAGACCTCACTCTCAGCCTCCTATACTCTCAGCCTCCTATATATCGTACAGACCGCACTCTCAGCCTCCTTTATATCGTACAGACCACACTCTCAGCCTCCTATATATCGTACAGACTATACTCTCAGACTCTTATATATGGTACAGACCGCACTCTCAGCCTCCTATATATGGTACAGACCGCACTCTCAGACTCCTATATACAGTATGGTACAGACCGCACTCTCAGCCTCCTATATATGGTACAGACCACACTCTCAGCCTCCTATATATCGTGCAGACTGTACTCTCAGCCTCCTATATATCGTACAGACTGCATTCTCAGCCTCCTATATATCGTACAGACTGCACTCTCAGTCTCCTATATATCGTATAGACTGCACTCTCAGCCTCCTATATATTGTACAGACCTCACTCTCATCCTCCTATACTCTCAGCCTCCTATACTCTCAGCCTCCTATATATCGTACAGATCGCACTGTCAGCCTCCTATATATTGTACAGACCTCACTCTCAGCCTCCTATATATCGTACAGACCGCACTCTCAGCCTTCTATATATCGTACAGATCGCACTGTCAACCTCCTATATATTGTACAGACCTCACTCTCAGCCTCCTATATATCGTATAGGCGGCACTCTCAGCCTCCTATATATCGTATAGACCACACTCTCAGCCTCCTATATATCGTACAGACCACACTCTCAGCCTCCTCTATATCGTACAGACCACACTCTCAGCCTCCTATATATCGTACAGACCGCACTCTCAGCCTCCTAAACTCTCAGCCTCCTATATATCGTACAGACCGCTTTCTCAACCTCCTATATATCGTACAGACCGCATTCTCAGCCTCCTATATATCGTACAGACCTCACTCTCAGCCTGCTATATATCGCACAAACTGCATTCTCAGCCTCCTATATATCGAACAGACCGCACTCTCAGCCTCCTATACTCTCAGCCTCCTATATATCATACAGACTGCATTCTCAGCCTCCTATGTATCGTACAGACCGCACTCTCAGCCTCCTATATATCGTACAGACTGCATTCTCAGCCTCCTATATATCGTACAGACCGAACTCTCAGCCTCCTATATATCGTACAGACCGCACTCTCAGCCTCCTATATATCGTACAGACTGCATTCTCAGCCTCCTATATATCGTACAGACCGCACTCTCAGCCTCCTATATATCGTACAGACCGCACTCTCAGCCTCCTATATATCGTACAGACTGCACTCTCAGCCTTCTATATATTGTAAAGACCTCACTCTCAGCCTCCTATACTCTCAGCCTCCTATACTCTCAGCCTCCTATAAATCGTACAGACTGTACTCTCAGACTCCTATATATGGTACAGACCGCACTCTCAGCCTCCTATATATGGTACAGACTGCACTCTCAGCCTCCTATATATCGTACAGACTGCACTCTCAGACTCCTATATATGGTACAGACCGCATTCTCAGCCTCCTATATATCGTACAGACTGCACTCTCAGCCTCCTATATATCGTACAGACTGCACTCTCATCCTCCTATATATTGTACAGACCTCACTCTCAGCCTCCTATACTCTCAGCCTCCTATACTCTCAGCCTCCTATATATCGTACAGACCTCACTTTCAGCCTCCTATACTCTCAGCCTCCTATACTCTCAGCCTCCTATATATCGTACAGATCACACTCTCAGCCTCCTATACTCTCAGCCTCCTATGTATCGCACAGACTGCATTCTCAGCCTCCTATATATCGTACAGACCGCACTCTCAGCGTTCTATACTCTCAGCCTCCTATATATCGTACAGACTGCATTCTCAGCCTCCATATATCGTACAGACCGCACTCTCAGCCTCCTATATATGGTACAGACTGCACTCTCAGCCTCCTATACTCTCAGCCTCCGATATATTGTACAGACCTCACTCTCAGCCTCCTATATATCGTACAGACCGCACTCTCAGCCTCCTACATATCGTACAGACCGCACTCTCAGGCTCCTATATATCGTACAGACCACACTCTCAGCCTCCTATATATCATACAGACTGTACTCTCAGCCTCCTATATATGGTACAGACCGCACTCTCAGACTCCTATATATCGTACAGACCGCACTCTCAGCCTCCTATACTCTCATCCTCCAATATATAGTACAGACCGCACTCTCAGCCTCCTATATATCGTACAGACTGCATTCTCAGCCTCCTATATATCGTACAGACCGCACTCTCAGCCTCCTATATATCGTACAGACTGTACTCTTGGCATCCTATATCACATACAGACCGCACTCTCAGCCTCCTATATATCGCACAGACTGCATTCTCAGCCTCCTATATATCGTACAGACTGCATTCTCAGCCTCCATATATCGTACAGACCGCACTCTCAGCCTCCTATATATCGTACAGACTGCACTCTCAGTCTCCTATATATCGTATAGACTGCACTCTCAGCCTCCTATACTCTAAGCCTCCTATACTCTCAGCCTCCTATACTCTCAGCCTCCTATACTCTCAGCCTCCTATATATCGTACAGATCGCACTGTCAGCCTCCTATATATTGTACAGACCTCACTCTCAGCCTTCTATATATCGTACAGATCGCACTGTCAACCTCCTATATATTGTACAGACCTCACTCTCAGCCTCCTATATATCGTATAGACGGCACTCTCAGCCTCCTATATATCGTATAGACCACACTCTCAGCCTCCTATATATCGTATAGACCACACTCTCAGCCTCCTATATATCGTACAGACCGCACTCTCAGCCTCCTAAACTCTCAGCCTCCTATATATCGTACAGACCGCTTTCTCATCCTCCTATATATCGTACAGACCGCATTCTCAGCCTCCTATATATCGTACAGACCTCACTCTCAGCCTCCTATATATCGCACAAACTGCATTCTCAGCCTCCTATATATCGAACAGACCGCACTCTCAGCCTCCTATACTCTCAGCCTCCTATATATCATACAGACTGCATTCTCAGCCTCCTATGTATCGTACAGACCGCAATCTCAGCCTCCTATATATCGTACAGACCGAACTCTCAGCCTCCTATATATCGTACAGACCGCACTCTCAGCCTCCTATATATCGTACAGACTGCATTCTCAGCCTCCTATATATCGTACAGACCGCACTCTCAGCCTCCTATATATCGTACAGACCGCACTCTCAGCCTCCTATATATCGTACAGACTGCACTCTCAGCCTTCTATATATTGTACAGACCTCACTCTCAACCTCCTATACTCTCAGCCTCCTATATATCATACAGATCGCACTCTCAGCCTCCTATATATTGTACAGACCTCACTCTCAGCCTCCTATACTCTCAGCCTCCTATATATCGTACAGACCGCACTCTCAGCCTCCTTTAATTCGTACAGACCACACTCTCAGCCTCCTATATATCGTACAGACTGTACTCTCAGACTCCTATATATGGTACAGACCGCACTCTCAGCCTCCTATATATGGTACAGACCGCATTCTCAGCCTCCTATATATCGTACAAACTGCACTCTCAGCCTCCTATATATCGTACAGACTGCACTCTCATCCTCCTATATATTGTACAGACCTCACTCTCAGCCTCCTATACTCTCAGCCTCCTATACTCTCAGCCTCCTATATATCGTACAGATCGCACTCTCAGCCTCCTATATACTGTACAGACCTCACTCTCAGCCTCCTATACTCTCAGCCTCCTATACTCTCAGCCTCCTATATATCGTACAGACCACACTCTCAGTCTCCTATATGTCGTACAGACCTCACTCTCAGCCTCCTATATATCGCACAGACTGCACTCTCAGCCTCCTATACTCTCAGCCTCCTATATATCGCACAAACTGCATTCTCAGCCTCCTATATATCGTACAGACCGCACTCTCAGCCTTCTATACTCTCAGCCTCCTATATATCGTACAGACTGCATTCTCAGCCTCCATATATCGTACAGACCGCACTCTCAGCCTCCTATATATCGTACAGACTGCACTCTCCGGCTCCTATATATCGTACAGACCACACTCTCAGCCTCCTATATATCATACAGACTGTACTCTCAGCCTCCTTTATATGGTACAGACCGCACTCTCAGACTCCTATATATCGTACAGACCGCACTCTCAGCCTCCTATACTCTCATCCTCCAATATATAGTACAGACCGCACTCTCAGCCTCCTATATATCATACAGACTGCATTCTCAGCCTCCTATATATCGTACAGACTGCATTCTCACTCTCGTATATATCGTACAGACCGCACTCTCAGCCTCCTATATATAGTACAGACCGCACTCTCAGCCTCTTATATATCGTACAGACCGCACTCTCAGCCTCCTATATATCGTACAGACCGCACTCTCAGCCTCCTATATATCGTACAGACCGCACTCTCAGCCTCCTATATATCGTACAGACCGCACTCTCAGGCTCCTATATATCCTACAGACCGCACTCTCAGCCTCCTATATATCGTACAGACCGCACTCTCACCCTCCTATATATTGTACAGACCACACTCTCAGCCTCCTATATATGGTACAGACTGTACTCTTGGCATCCTATATCACATACAGACCGCACTCTCAGCCTCCTATATATCGCACAGACTGCATTCTCAGCCTCCTATATATCGTACAGACCGCACTCTCAGCCTCCTATACTATCAGTCTCCTATATATCGTACAGACTGCATTCTCAGCCTCCATATATCGTACAGACCGCACTCTCAGCCTCCTATATATCGTACAGGCTGCATTCTCAGCCTCCTATATATCGTACAGACCGCACTCTCAGCCTCCTATATATCGTACAGACCGCACTCTCAGCCCCCTATATATCGTACAGACCGCTCTCTCAGCCTCCTATATATCGTACAGACCGCACTCTCAGCCTCCTATATATCGTACAGACTGCACTCTCAGCATCCTACATATCGTACAGACCGCACTCTCAGCCTCCTATATATCGCACAGACCGCACTCTCAGCCTCCTATATATCGTACAGACCGCACTCTCAGCCTCCTATATATCGTACAGACCGCACTCTCAGCCTCCTATACTCTCAGCCTCCCATATATTGTACAGACCTCACTCTCAGCCTCCTATATATCGTACAGACTGTACTCTTGGCATCCTATATCACATACAGACCGCACTCTCAGCCCCCTATACAGTCATGGCCAAAAGTATTGACACCCCTGCAATTCTGTCAGATAATATTCAGTTTCTTCCTGAAAATGATTGCAAACACAAATTCTTTGGTATTATTATCTTCATTTAATTTGTCTTAAATGAAAAAACACAAAAGAGAATGAAGGAAAAAGCAAAACATTGATCATTTCACACAAAACTCCAAAAATGGGCCAGACAAAAGTATTGGCACCCTCAGCCTAATACTTGGTTGCACAACCTTTAGCCAAAATAACTGCGACCAACCGCTTCCGGTAACCATCAATGAGTTTCTTACAATGCTCTGCTGGAATTTTAGACCATTCTTCTTTGGCAAACTACTCCAGGTCCCTGATATTTGAAGGGTGCCTTCTCCAAACTGCCATTTTTAGATCTCTCCACAGGTTTTCTATGGGATTCAGGTCTGGACTCATTGCTGGCCACCTTAGAAGTCTCCAGTGCTTTCTCTCATACCATTTTCTAGTGCTTTTTGAAGTGTGTTTTGGTCATTGTCTTGCTGGAAGACCCATGACCTCTGAGGGAGACCCAGCTTTCTCACACTGGGCCCTAAATTATGCTGCAAAATTTGTTGGTAGTCTTCTGACTTCATAATGCCATGCACACGGTCAAGCAGTCCAGTGCCAGAGGCAGCAAAGCAACCCCAAAACATCAGGGAACCTCCGCCATGTTTGACTATAGGGACCGTGTACTTTTCTTTGAATGCCTCTTTTTTCTCCTGTAAACTCTATGTTGATGCTTTTGCCCTAAAAGCTCTACTTTTGTCTCATCTGACCAGAGAACATTCTTCCAAAATGTTTTAGGCTTTTTCAGGTAAGTTTTGGCAAACTCCAGCCTGGCTTTTTTATGTCTCGGGTAAGAAGTGGGGTCTTCCTGGGTCTCCTACCATACAGTCCCTTTTCATTCAGATGCCGACGAATAGTACGGATTGACACCGTTGTACCCTCGGACTGCAGGGCAGCTTGAACTGGTTTGGATGTTAGTGGAGGTTCTTTATCCAACATCCGCAAAATCTGGCGTTGAAATCTCTTGTCAATTTTTCAGTTCCGGCCACATCTAGGGAGGTTAGCCACAGTGCCATGGGCTTTAAGCTCCTTGATGACACTGCGCACGGTAGACACAGGAACATTGAGACCTTTGGAGATGGACTTGTAGCCTTGAGATTGCTCATGCTTCCTCACAATTTGGTTTCTCAAGTCCTCAGACAGTTCTTTGGTCTTCTTTCTTTTCTCCGTGCTCAATGTGGTACACACAAGGACACAGGACAAAGGTTGAGTCAACTGTAATCCATGTCAACTGGCTGCAAGTGTGATTTAGTTATTGCCAACACCTGTTAGGTGCCACAGGTAAGTTATAGAAGCTATTAATTACACAAATTAGAGAAGCATCACATGATTTTTCGAACAGTGCCAATACTTTTGTCCACCCTCTTTGTTATGTTTGGTGTGGAATTATATCCAATTTGGCTTTAGGACATTTCTTTTTGTGTTTTTTCATTTAAGACAAATTAAATGAAGATAATAATACAAAAGAATTTGTGGTTGCAATCATTTTCAGGAAGAAACTGAGTATTATCTGACAGAATTGCAGGGGTGTCAATACTTTTGGCCATGACTGTATATCGCACAGACTGCATTCTCAGCCTCCTATATATCATACAGACTGTACTCTCAGCCTCCTATATATGGTACAGACCGCACTCTCAGAATCCTATATATCGTACAGACCGCACTCTCAGCCTCCTATACTCTCATCCTCCTATATATCGTACAGACCGCACTCTCAGCCTCCTATATATCGTACAGACCGCACTCTCAGCCTCCTATACTCTCATCCTCCTATATATCGTACAGACTGCATTCTCAGCCTCCTATATGTCGTACAGACCGCACTCTCAGCCTCCTATATATCGTACAGACTGCATTCTCAGCCTCCTATATATCGTACAGACCGCACTCTCAGCCTCCTATATATCGTACAGACCGCACTCTCAGCCTCCTATATATCGTACAGACCGCACTCTCAGCCTCCTATATATCGTACAGACCGCACTCTCAGCCTCCTATATATCGTATAGACCACACTCTCAGCCGCCTATATATCGTACAGACCGCACTCTCAGCCTCCTATATATCGTACAGACGGCACTCTCAGCCTCCTATATATCGTACAGACTGCACTCTCAGCCTCCTATATATCGTACAGACCGCACTCTCAGCCTCCTATATATCGTACAGACTGCATTCTCAACCTCCTATATATCGTACAGACCGCACTCTCAGCCTCCTATACTCTCAGCCTCCTATATATCATACAGACTGCATTCTCAGCCTCCTATGTATCGTACAGACCGCACTCTCAGCCTCCTATATATCGTAGAGACTGCATTCTCAGTCTCCTATATATCGTACAGACCGCACTCTCAGCCTCCTATATATCGTACAGACTGCACTCTCAGCCTCCTACATATTGTACAGACCTCAATCTCAGCTTCCTATACTCTCAGCCTCCTATATATCGTACAGACCGCACTCTCAGCCTCCTTTATATTGTACCGACCACACTCTCAGACTCCTATATATGGTACAGACCGCACTCTCAGACTCCTATATATCATGCAGACCGCACTCTCAGACTCCTATATATGGTACAGACCGCACTCTCAGACTCCTATATATCGTACAGACCGCATTCTCAGCCTCCTATATATCGTGCAGACTGGATTCTCAGCCTCCTATATATCGTACAGACTGCACTCTCAGTCTCCTATATATCGTATAGACTGCAATCTCAGCCTCCTATATATTGTACAGACCTCACTCTCAGCCTCCTATACTCTCAGCCTCCTATATATCGTACAGATCGCACTGTCAGCCTCCTATATATTGTACAGACCTCACTCTCAGCCTTCTATATATCGTACAGATCGCACTGTCAGCCTCCTTTATATTGTACAGACCTCACTCTCAGCCTCCTATACTCTCAGCCTCCTATATATCGTATAGACCACACTCTCAGCCTCCCATATATCGTACAGACCACACTCTCAGCCTCCTATATATCGTACAGACCGCACTCTCAGCCTCCTATATATCGTACAGACCGCACTCTCAGCCTCCTAAACTCTCAGCCTCCTATATATCATACAGACCGCACTCTCAGCCTCCTATATATCGTACAGACTGCATTCTCAACCTCCTATATATCGTACAGACCGCATTCTCAGCCTCCTATATATCGTACAGACCTCACTCTCAGCCTCCTATATATCGCACAAACTGCATTCTCAGCCTCCTATACTCTCAGCCTCCTATATATCGTACAGACTGCATTCTCAGCCTCCTATGTATCGTACAGACCGCACTCTCAGCCTCCTATATATCGTACAGACTGCATTCTCAGCCTCCTATATATCGTACAGACCGCACTCTCAGCCTCCTATATATCGTACAGACTGCACTCTTAGCCTCTTATATATTGTACAGACCTCACTCTCAACCTCCTATACTCTCAGCCTCCTATACTCTCAGCCTCCTATATATCGTACAGACCGCACTCTCAGCCTCCTTTAATTTGTACAGACCACACTCTCAGCCTCCTATATATCATACAGACCGCACTCTCAGCCTCCTATATATCGTACAGACCGCACTCTCAGGCTCCTTTAATTCGTACAGACCGCACTCTCAGCCTCCTATATATCATACAGACTGTACTCTCAGCCTCCTATATATCGTACAGACCGCACTATCAGCCTCCTTTAATTCGTACAGACCACACTCTCAGCCTCCTATATATCGTATAGACCACACTCTCAGCCGCCTATATATCGTACAGACCGCACTCTCAGCCTCCTATATATCGTACAGACCGCACTCTCAGCCTCCTATATATCGTACAGACCGCACTCTCAGCCTCATATATATCGTACAGACCGCACTCTCAGCTTCATATATATCGTACAGACCGCACTCTCAGCCTCCTATATATCGTATAGACCACACTCTCAGCCTCCTATATATCGTACAGACCGCACTCTCAGCCTCCTATATATCGTACAGACCGCACTCTCAGCCTCCTATATATCGTACAGACCGCACTCTCAGCCTCCTATATATCGTACAGACTGCATTCTCAACCTCCTATATATGGTACAGACCGCATTCTCAGCCTCCTATATATCGTACAGACCTCACTCTCAGCCTCCTATATATCGCACAAACTGCATTCTCAGCCTCCTATATATCGAACAGACCGCACTCTCAGCCTCCTATACTCTCAGCCTCCTATATATCATACAGACTGCATTCTCAGCCTCCTATGTATCGTACAGACCGCACTCTCAGCCTCCTATATATCGTACAGACTGCATTCTCAGCCTCCTATATATCGTACAGACCGCACTCTCAGCCTCCTATATATCATACAGACTGCACTCTCAGCCTCCTACATATTGTACAGACCTCACTCTCAGCTTCCTATACTCTCAGCCTCCTATACTCTCAGCCTCCTATATATCGTACAGACCGCACTCTCAGCCTCCTTTATATCGTACCGACCACACTCTCAGACTCCTATATATGGTACAGACCGCACTCTCAGCCTCCTATATATCATGCAGACCGCACTCTCAGACTCCTATATATGGTACAGACCGCACTCTCAGACTCCTATATATCGTACAGACCGCATTCTCAGCCTCCTATATATCGTGCAGACTGCATTCTCAGCCTCCTATATATCGTACAGACTGCACTCTCAGTCTCCTATATATCGTATAGACTGCACTCTCAGCCTCCTATATATTGTACAGACCTCACTCTCAGCCTCCTATACTCTCAGCCTCCTATATATCGTACAGACCGCACTCTCAGCCTCCTATATATCGTATAGACCACACTCTCAGCCTCCTATACATCGTACAGACCACACTCTCAGCCTCCTATATATCATACAGACCGCACTCTCAGCCTCCTATATATCGTGCAGACAGCACTCTCAGCCTCCTAAACTCTCAGCCTCCTATATATCGTACAGACCGCACTCTCAGCCTCCTATATATCGTACAGACTGCATTCTCAACCTCCTATATATCGTACAGACCGCATTCTCAGCCTCCTATATATCGCACAAACTGCATTCTCAGCCTCCTATATATTGAACAGACCGCACTCTCAGCCTCCTATACTCTCAGCCTCCTATATATCATACAGACTGCATTCTCAGCCTCCTATGTATTGTACAGACCGCACTCTCAGCCTCCTATATATCGTACAGACCGCACTCTCAGCCTCCTATATATTGTACAGACCTCACTCTCAGCCTCCTATACTCTCAGCCTCCTATACTCTCAGCCTCCTATATATCGTACAGACCGCACTCTCAGCCTCCTATATATGGTACAGACCGCACTCTCAGCCTCATATACTCTCAGCCTCCTTTATATCGTACAGACCACACTCTCAGCCTCCTATATATGGTACAGACCGCACTCTCAGCCTCCTATATATGGTACAGACCGCACTCTCAGACTCCTATATACAGTATGGTACAGACCGCACTCTCAGCCTCCTATATATGGTACAGACCACACTCTCAGCCTCCTATATATCGTGCAGACTGTACTCTCAGCCTCCTATATATCGTACAGACTGCATTCTCAGCCTCCTATATATCGTATAGACTGCACTCTCAGCCTCCTATATATTGTACAGACCTCACTCTCAGCCTCCTATACTCTTAGCCTCCTATACTCTCAGCCTCCTATATATCGTACAGATCGCACTGTCAACCTCCTATATATTGTACAGACCTCACTCTCAGCCTCCTATATATCGTATAGGCGGCACTCTCAGCCTCCTATATATCGTATAGAACACACTCTCAGCCTCCTATATATCGTACAGACCACACTCTCAGACTCCTATATATCGTACAGACTGCACTCTCAGCCTCCTATACTCTCAGCCTCCGATATATTGTACAGACCTCACTCTCAGCCTCCTATATATCGTACAGACCGCACTCTCAGCCTCCTATATATCGTACAGACCGCACTCTCAGCCTCCTATATATCGTACAGACCACACTCTCAGCCTCCTATATATCATACAGACTGTACTCTCAGCCTCCTATATATGGTACAGACCGCACTCTCAGACTCCTATATATAGTACAGACCACACTCTCAGCCTCCAATACTCTCATCCTCCTATATATCGTACAGACCGCACTCTCAGCCTCCTATATGTCGTACAGACCGCACTTTCAGCCTCCTATATATCGTACAGACTGCATTCTCAGCCTCCTATATTTCGTACAGACCGCACTCTCACACTCCTATATATAGTACAGACCACACTCTCAGCCTCCTATACTCTCATCCTCCTATATATCGTACAGACCGCACTCTCAGCCTCCTATATGTCGTACAGACCGCACTCTCAGCCTCCTATATATCGTACAGACTGCATTCTCAGCCTCCTATATATCGTACAGACCGCACTCTCAGCCTCCTATATATCGTACAGACCGCACTCTCAGCCTCCTATATATCGTACAGACCGCACTCTCAGCCTCCTATATATCGTATAGACCACACTCTCAGCCGCCTATATATCGTACAGACCGCACTCTCAGCCTCCTATATATCGTACAGACCGCACTCTCAGCCTCCTATATATCGTACAGACCGCACTCTCAGCCTCATATATATCGTACAGACCGCACTCTCAGCCTTATATATATCGTACAGAACGCACTCTCAGCCTCCTATATATCGTACAGACCACACTCTCAGCCTCCTATATATCATACAGACTGTACTCTCAGCCTCCTATATATGGTACAGACCGCACTCTCAGACTCCTATATATAGTACAGACCACACTCTCAGCCTCCTATACTCTCATCCTCCTATATATCGTACAGACCGCACTCTCAGCCTCCTATATGTCGTACAGACCGCACTCTCAGCCTCCTATATATCGTACACACTGCATTCTCAGCCTCCTATATATCGTACACACTGCATTCTCAGCCTCCTATATATCGTACAGACCGCACTCTCAGCCTCCTATATATCGTACAGACCGCACTTTCAGCCTCCTATATATCGTACAGACCGCACTCTCAGCCTCCTATATATCGTACAGACCGCACTCTCAGCCTCCTATATATCGTACAGACCGCACTCTCAGCCTCCTATATATCGTACAGACCGCACTCTCAGCCTCATATATATCGTACAGACCGCACTCTCAGCCTCATATATATCGTACAGAACGCACTCTCAGCCTCCTATATATCGTACAGACCGCACTCTCAGCCTCCTATATATCGTACAGACTGCATTCTCAGCCTCCTATATATCGTACAGACCTCACTCTCAGCCTCCTATATATCGCACAAACTGCATTCTCAGCCTCCTATATATCGAACAGACTGCACTCTCAGCCTCCTATACTCTCAGCCTCCTACATATCATACAGACTGCATTCTCAGCCTCCTATGTATCGTACAGACCGCACTCTCAGCCTCCTATATATCATACAGACTGCATTCTCAGCCTCCTATATATCGAACAGACCGCACTTTCAGCCTCCTATATATCATACAGACTGCATTCTCAGCCTCCTATATATCGTACAGACTGCATTCTCAGCCTCCTATATATCGTACAGACTGCATTCTCAGCCTCCTATATATCGTACAGACCGCACTCTCAGCCTCCTATATATCGTACAGACTGCACTCTCAGCCTCCTATATATCGTACAGACCGCACTCTCAGCCTCCTATATATCATATAGACCACACTCTCAGCCTCCTATATATCGTACAGACCGCACTCTCAGCCTCCTATATATCGTACAGACCGCACTCTCAGCCTCCTATATATCGTACAGACCGCACTCTCAGCCTCATATATATCGTACAGACCGCACTCTCAGCCTCCTATATATCGTATAGACCACACTCTCAGCCTCCTATACATCGTAGAGACCACACTCTCAGCCTCCTATATATCATACAGACCGCACTCTCAGCCTCCTATATATCGTGCAGACCGCACTCTCAGCCTCCTAAACTCTCAGCCTCCTATATATCGTACAGATCGCACTGTCAGACTCCTATATATCGTACAGACTGTATTCTCAACCTCCTATATATCGTACAGACCGCATTCTCAGCCTCCTATATATCGTACAGACCTCACTCTCAGCCTCCTATATATCGCACAAACTGCATTCTCAGCCTCCTATATATTGAACAGACCGCACTCTCAGCCTCCTATACTCTCAGCCTCCTATATATCATACAGACTGCATTCTCAGCCTCCTATGTATCGTACAGACCGCACTCTCAGTCTCCTATGTATCGTACAGACTGCATTCTCAGCCTCCTATATATCGTACAGACCGCACTCTCAGCCTCCTATATATTGTACAGACCTCACTCTCAGCCTCCTATACTCTCAGCCTCCTATACTCTCAGCCTCCTATATATCGTACAGACCGCACTCTCAGCCTCCTATATATCGTACAGATCGCACTCTCAGCCTCCTATTTATTGTACAGACCTCACTCTCAGCCTCCTATACTCTCAGCCTCCTATATATCGTACAGACCGCACTCTCAGCCTCCTTTATATCGTACAGACCACACTCTCAGCCTCCTATATATCGTACAGACTGTACTCTCAGACTCTTATATATGGTACAGACCGCACTCTCAGCCTCCTATATATGGTACAGACCGCACTCTCAGACTCCTATATACAGTATGGTACAGACCGCACTCTCAGCCTCCTATATATGGTACAGACCACACTCTCAGCCTCCTATATATCGTGCAGACTGTACTCTCAGCCTCCTATATATCGTACAGACTGCATTCTCAGCCTCCTATATATCGTACAGACTGCACTCTCAGTCTCCTATATATCGTATAGACTGCACTCTCAGCCTCCTATATATTGTACAGACCTCACTCTCATCCTCCTATACTCTCAGCCTCCTATACACTCAGCCTCCTATACATCGTACAGATCGCACTGTCAGCCTCCTATATATTGTACAGACCTCACTCTCAGCCTCCTATATATCGTACAGACCGCACTCTCAGCCTTCTATATATCGTACAGATCGCACTGTCAACCTCCTATATATTGTACAGACCTCACTCTCAGCCTCCTATATATCGTATAGGCGGCACTCTCAGCCTCCTATATATCGTACAGACCGCACTCTCAGCCTCCTATATATCGTACAGATCGCACTCTCAGCCTCCTATTTATTGTACAGACCTCACTCTCAGCCTCCTATACTCTCAGCCTCCTATATATCGTACAGACCACACTCTCAGCCTCCTATATATCGTACAGACTGTACTCTCAGACTCTTATATATGGTACAGACCGCACTCTCAGCCTCCTATATATGGTACAGACCGCACTCTCAGACTCCTATATACAGTATGGTACAGACCGCACTCTCAGCCTCCTATATATGGTACAGACCACACTCTCAGCCTCCTATATATCGTGCAGACTGTACTCTCAGCCTCCTATATATCGTACAGACTGCATTCTCAGCCTCCTATATATCGTACAGACTGCACTCTCAGTCTCCTATATATCGTATAGACTGCACTCTCAGCCTCCTATATATTGTACAGACCTCACTCTCATCCTCCTATACTCTCAGCCTCCTATACACTCAGCCTCCTATATATCGTACAGATCGCACTGTCAGCCTCCTATATATTGTACAGACCTCACTCTCAGCCTCCTATATATCGTACAGACCGCACTCTCAGCCTTCTATATATCGTACAGATCGCACTGTCAACCTCCTATATATTGTACAGACCTCACTCTCAGCCTCCTATATATCGTATAGGCGGCACTCTCAGCCTCCTATATATCGTATAGACCACACTCTCAGCCTCCTATATATCGTACAGACCACACTCTCAGCCTCCTCTATATCGTACAGACCACACTCTCAGCCTCCTATATATCGTACAGACCGCACTCTCAGCCTCCTAAACTCTCAGCCTCCTATATATCGTACAGACCGCTTTCTCAACCTCCTATATATCGTACAGACCGCATTCTCAGCCTCCTATATATCGTACAGACCTCACTCTCAGCCTCCTATATATCGCACAAACTGCATTCTCAGCCTCCTATATATCGAACAGACCGCACTCTCAGCCTCCTATACTCTCAGCCTCCTATATATCATACAGACTGCATTCTCAGCCTCCTATATATCGTACAGACCGAACTCTCAGCCTCCTATATATCGTACAGACCGCACTCTCAGCCTCCTATATATCGTACAGACTGCATTCTCAGCCTCCTATATATCGTACAGACCGCATTCTCAGCCTCCTATATATCGTACAGACCGCACTCTCAGCCTCCTATATATCGTACAGACCGCACTCTCAGCCTCCTATATATCGTACAGACTGCACTCTCAGCCTTCTATATATTGTACAGACCTCACTCTCAGCCTCCTATACTCTCAGCCTCCTATACTCTCAGCCTCCTATAAATCGTACAGACTGTACTCTCAGACTCCTATATATGGTACAGACCGCACTCTCAGCCTCCTATATATGGTACAGACTGCACTCTCAGCCTCCTATATATCGTACAGACTGCACTCTCAGACTCCTATATATGGTACAGACCGCATTCTCAGCCTCCTATATATCGTACAGACTGCACTCTCAGCCTCCTATATATCGTACAGACTGCACTCTCATCCTCCTATATATTGTACAGACCTCACTCTCAGCCTCCTATACTCTCAGCCTCCTATACTCTCAGCCTCCTATATATCGTACAGACCTCACTTTCAGCCTCCTATACTCTTAGCCTCCTATACTCTCAGCCTCCTATATATCGTACAGATCACACTCTCAGTCTCATATATGTCGTACAGACCTCACTCTCAGCCTCCTATATATCGCACAGACTGCATTCTCAGCCTCCTATATATCGCACAGACCGCACTCTCAGCCTCCTATACTCTCAGCCTCCTATATATCGCACAGACTGCATTCTCAGCCTCCTATATCGTACAGACCGCACTCTCAGCGTTCTATACTCTCAGCCTCCTATATATCGTACAGACTGCATTCTCAGCCTCCATATATCGTACAGACCGCACTCTCAGCCTCCTATATATGGTACAGACTGCACTCTCAGCCTCCTATACTCTCAGCCTCCGATATATTGTACAGACCTCACTCTCAGCCTCCTATATATCGTACAGACCGCACTCTCAGCCTCCTACATATCGTACAGACCGCACTCTCAGGCTCCTATATATCGTACAGACCACACTCTCAGCCTCCTATATATCATACAGACTGTACTCTCAGCCTCCTATATATGGTACAGACCGCACTCTCAGACACCTATATATCGTACAAACCGCACTCTCAGCCTCCTATACTCTCATCCTCCAATATATAGTACAGACCGCACTCTCAGCCTCCTATATATCGTACAGACTGCATTCTCAGCCTCCTATATATCGTACAGACTGCATTCTCAGCCTCCTATATATCGTATAGACCGCACTCTCAGCCTCCTATATATCGTACAGACAACACTCTCAGCCTCCTATATATCGTACAGACTGTACTCTTGGCATCCTATATCACATACAGACCGCACTCTCAGCCTCCTATATATCGCACAGACTGCATTCTCAGCCTCCTATATATCGTACAGACTGCATTCTCAGCCTCCATATATCGTACAGACCGCACTCTCAGCCTCCTATATATCGTACAGACTGCACTCTCAGTCTCCTATATATCGTATAGACTGCACTCTCAGCCTCCTATACTCTCAGCCTCCTATACTCTCAGCCTCCTATACTCTCAGCCTCCTATACTCTCAGCCTCCTATATATCGTACAGATCGCACTGTCAGCCTCCTATATATTGTACAGACCTCACTCTCAGCCTTCTATATATCGTACAGATCACACTGTCAACCTCCTATATATTGTACAGACCTCACTCTCAGCCTCCTATATATCGTATAGACGGCACTCTCAGCCTCCTATATATCGTATAGACCACACTCTCAGCCTCCTATATATCGTATAGACCACACTCTCAGCCTCCTATATATCGTACAGACCGCACTCTCAGCCTCCTATACTCTCAGCCTCCTATATATCATACAGACTGCATTCTCAGCCTCCTATGTATCATACAGACCGCAATCTCAGCCTCCTATATATCGTACAGACCGAACTCTCAGCCTCCTATATATCGTACAGACCGCACTCTCAGCCTCCTATATATCGTACAGACTGCATTCTCAGCCTCCTATATATCGTACAGACCGCACTCTCAGCCTCCTATATATCGTACAGACCGCACTCTCAGCCTCCTATATATCGTACAGACTGCACTCTCAGCCTTCTATATATTGTACAGACCTCACTCTCAACCTCCTATACTCTCAGCCTCCTATATATCATACAGATCGCACTCTCAGCCTCCTATATATTGTACAGACCTCACTCTCAGCCTCCTATACTCTCAGCCTCCTATATATCGTACAGACCGCACTCTCAGCCTCCTTTAATTCGTACAGACCACACTCTCAGCCTCCTATATATCGTACAGACTGTACTCTCAGACTCCTATATATGGTACAGACCGCACTCTCAGCCTCCTATATATGGTACAGACCGCATTCTCAGCCTCCTATATATCGTACAAACTGCACTCTCAGCCTCCTATATATCGTACAGACTGCACTCTCATCCTCCTATATATTGTACAGACCTCACTCTCAGCCTCCTATACTCTCAGCCTCCTATACTCTCAGCCTCCTATATATCGTACAGATCGCACTCTCAGCCTCCTATATACTGTACAGACCTCATTCTCAGCCTCCTATACTCTCAGCCTCCTATACTCTCAGCCTCCTATATATCGTACAGACCACACTCTCAGTCTCCTATATGTCGTACAGACCTCACTCTCAGCCTCCTATATATCGCACAGACTGCACTCTCAGCCTCCTATACTCTCAGCCTCCTATATATCGCACAGACTGCATTCTCAGCCTCCTATATATCGTACAGACCGCACTCTCAGCCTTCTATACTCTCAGCCTCCTATATATCGTACAGACTGCATTCTCAGCCTCCATATATCGTACAGACCGCACTCTCAGCCTCCTATATATCGTACAGACTGCACTCTCAGGCTCCTATATATCGTACAGACCACACTCTCAGCCTCCTATATATCATACAGACTGTACTCTCAGCCTCCTATATATGGTACAGACCGCACTCTCAGACTCCTATATATCGTACAGACCGCACTCTCAGCCTCCTATACTCTCATCCTCCAATATATAGTACAGACCGCACTCTCAGCCTCCTATATATCGTACAGACTGCATTCTCAGCCTCCTATATATCGTACAGACTGCATTCTCACTCTCCTATATATCGTACAGACCGCACTCTCAGCCTCCTATATATCGTACAGACCGCACTCTCAGCCTCCTATATATCGTACAGACCGCACTCTCAGCCTCCTATATATCGTACAGACCGCACTCTCAGCCTCCTATATATCGTACAGACCGCACTCTCCGCCTCCTATATATCGTACAGACCGCACTCTCAGCCTCCTATATATCGTACAGACCGCACTCTCAGCCTCCTATATATCGTACAGACCGCACTCTCACCCTCCTATATATTGTACAGACCACACTGTCAGCCTCCTATATATCGTACAGACTGTACTCTTGGCATCCTATATCACATACAGACCGCACTCTCAGCCTCCTATATATCGCACAGACTGCATTCTCAGCCTCCTATATATCGTACAGACCGCACTCTCAGCCTCCTATACTATCAGTCTCCTATATATCGTACAGACTGCATTCTCAGCCTCCATATATCGTACAGACCGCACTCTCAGCCTCCTATATATCGTACAGACTGCATTCTCAGCCTCCTATATATCGTACAGACCGCACTCTCAGCCTCCTATTTATCGTACAGACCGCACTCTCAGCCCCCTATATATCGTACAGACCGCTCTCTCAGCCTCCTATATATCGTACAGACCGCACTCTCAGCCTCCTATATATCTTACAGACCGCACTCTCAGCCTCCTATATATCGTACAGACTGCACTCTCAGCCTCCTACATATCGTACAGACCGCACTCTCAGCCTCCTATATATCGCACAGACCGCACTCTCAGCCTCCTATATATCGTACAGACCGCACTCTCAGCCTCCTATATATCGTACAGACCGCACTCTCAGCCTCCTATACTCTCAGCCTCCCATATATTGTACAGACCTCACTCTCAGCCTCCTATATATCGTACAGACTGTACTCTTGGCATCCTATATCACATACAGACCGCACTCTCAGCCCCCTATACAGTCATGGCCAAAAGTATTGACACCCCTGCAATTCTGTCAGATAATATTCAGTTTCTTCCTGAAAATGATTGCAAACACAAATTCTTTGGTATTATTATCTTCATTTAATTTGTCTTAAATGAAAAAACACAAAAGAGAATGAAGCAAAAAGCAAAACATTGATCATTTCACACAAAACTCCAAAAATGGGCCAGACAAAAGTATTGGCACCCTCAGCCTAATACTTGGTTGCACAACCTTTAGCCAAAATAACTGCGACCAACCGCTTCCGGTAACCATCAATGAGTTTCTTACAATGCTCTGCTGGAATTTTAGACCATTCTTCTTTGGCAAACTACTCCAGGTCCCTGATATTTGAAGGGTGCCTTCTCCAAACTGCCATTTTTAGATCTCTCCACAGGTTTTCTATGGGATTCAGGTCTGGACTCATTGCTGGCCACCTTAGAAGTCTCCAGTGCTTTCTCTCAAACCATTTTCTAGTGCTTTTTGAAGTGTGTTTTGGTCATTGTCTTGCTGGAAGACCCATGACCTCTGAGGGAGACCCAGCTTTCTCACACTGGGACCTACATTATGCTGCAAAATTTGTTGGTAGTCTTCTGACTTCATAATGCCATGCACACGGTCAAGCAGTCCAGTGCCAGAGGCAGCAAAGCAACCCCAAAACATCAGAGAACCTCCGCCATGTTTGACTATAGGGACCGTGTACTTTTCTTTGAATGCCTCTTTTTTCTCCTGTAAACTCTATGTTGATGCTTTTGCCCTAAAAGCTCTACTTTTGTCTCATCTGACCAGAGAACATTCTTCCAAAATGTTTTAGGCTTTTTCAGGTAAGTTTTGGCAAACTCCAGCCTGGCTTTTTTATGTCTCGGGTAAGAAGTGGGGTCTTCCTGGGTCTCCTACCATACAGTCCCTTTTCATTCAGATGCCGACGGATAGTACGGATTGACACCGTTGTACCCTCGGACTGCAGGGCAGCTTGAACTTGTTTGGATGTTAGTGGAGGTTCTTTATCCAACATCCGCAAAATCTGGCGTTGAAATCTCTTGTCAATTTTTCAGTTCCGGCCACATCTAGGGAGGTTAGCCACAGTGCCATGGGCTTTAAGCTCCTTGATGACACTGCGCACGGTAGACACAGGAACATTGAGACCTTTGGAGATGGACTTGTAGCCTTGAGATTGCTCATGCTTCCTCACAATTTGGTTTCTCAAGTCCTCAGACAGTTTTTTGGTCTTCTTTCTTTTCTCCGTGCTCAATGTGGTACACACAAGGACACAGGACAAAGGTTGAGTCAACTGTAATCCATGTCAACTGGCTGCAAGTGTGATTTAGTTATTGCCAACACCTGTTAGGTGCCACAGGTAAGTTATAGAAGCTATTAATTACACAAATTAGAGAAGCATCACATGATTTTTCGAACAGTGCCAATACTTTTGTCCACGCTCTTTGTTATGTTTGGTGTGGAATTATATCCAATTTGGCTTTAGGACAATTCTTTTTGTGTTTTTTCATTTAAGACAAATTAAATGAAGATAATAATACCAAAGAATTTGTGGTTGCAATCATTTTCAGGAAGAAACTGAGTATTATCTGACAGAATTGCAGGGGTGTCAATACTTTTGGCCATGACTGTATATCGCACAGACTGCATTCTCAGCCTCCTATATATCGTACAGACCGCACTCTCAGCCTCCTATACTCTCAGCCTCCTATATATCGTACAGACTGCATTCTCAGCCTCCATATATCGTACAGACCGCACTCTCAGCCTCCTATATATCGTACAGACTGCACTCTCAGCCTCCTATACTCTCAGCCTCTGATATATTGTACAGACCTCACTCTCAGCCTCCTATATATCGTACAAACCGAACTCTCAGCCTCCTATATATCATACAGACTGTACCCTCAGCCTCCTATATATGGTACAGACCGCACTCTCAGAATCCTATATATCGTACAGACCGCACTCTCAGCCTCCTATACTCTCATCCTCCTATATATCGTACAGACCGCACTCTCAGCCTCCTATATATCGTACAGACCGCACTCTCAGCCTCCTATACTCTCATCCTCCTATATATCGTACAGACTGCATTCTCAGCCTCCTATATGTCGTACAGACCGCACTCTCAGCCTCCTATATATCGTACAGACTGCATTCTCAGCCTCCTATATATCGTACAGACCGCACTCTCAGCCTCCTATATATCGTACAGACCGCACTCTCAGCCTCCTATATATCGTACAGACCGCACTCTCAGCCTCCTATATATCGTACAGACCGCACTCTCAGCCTCCTATATATTGTACAGACCGCACTCTCAGCCTCCTATATATCGTATAGACCACACTCTCAGCCGCCTATATATCGTACAGACCGCACTCTCAGCCTCCTATATATCGTACAGACCGCACTCTCAGCCTCCTATATATCGTATAGACCACACTCTCAGCCGCCTATATATCGTACAGACCGCACTCTCAGCCTCCTATATATCGTATAGACCACACTCTCAGCCGCCTATATATCGTACAGACCGCACTCTCAGCCTCCTATATATCGTACAGACCGCACTCTCAGCCTCCTATATATCGTACAGACCGCACTCTCAGCCTCATATATATCATACAGACCGCACTCTCAGCCTCCTATATATCGTACAGACCGCACTCTCAGCCTCCTATATATCGTACAGACCGCACTCTCAGCCTCCTATATATCGTACAGACCGCACTCTCAGCCTCCTATATATCGTACAGACTGCATTCTCAACCTCCTATATATGGTACAGACCGCATTCTCAGCCTCCTATATATCGTACAGACCTCACTCTCAGCCTCCTATATATCGCACAAACTGCATTCTCAGCCTCCTATATATCGAACAGACCGCACTCTCAGCCTCCTATACTCTCAGCCTCCTATATATCATACAGACTGCATTCTCAGCCTCCTATGTATCGTACAGACCGCACTCTCAGCCTCCTATATATCGTACAGACTGCATTCTCAGTCTCCTATATATCGTACAGACCGCACTCTCAGCCTCCTATATATCGTACAGACCGCACTCTCAGCCTCCTTTATATCGTACCGACCACACTCTCAGACTCCTATATATGGTACAGACCGCACTCTCAGCCTCCTATATATCATGCAGACCGCACTCTCAGACTCCTATATATGGTACAGACCGCACTCTCAGACTCCTATATATCGTACAGACCGCATTCTCAGCCTCCTATATATCGTGCAGACTGCATTCTCAGCCTCCTATATATCGTACAGACTGCACTCTCAGTCTCCTATATATCGTATAGACTGCAATCTCAGCCTCCTATATATTGTACAGACCTCACTCTCAGCCTCCTATTCTCTCAGCCTCCTATATATTGTACAGATCGCACTGTCAGCCTCCTATATATTGTACAGACCTCACTCTCAGCCTTCTATATATCGTACAGATCGCACTGTCAGCCTCCTTTATATTGTACAGACCTCACTCTCAGCCTCCTATACTCTCAGCCTCCTATATATCGTATAGACCACACTCTCAGCCTCCCATATATCGTACAGACCACACTCTCAGCCTCCTATATATCGTACAGACCGCACTCTCAGCCTCCTATATATCGTACAGACCGCACTCTCAGCCTCCTAAACTCTCAGCCTCCTATATATCATACAGACCGCACTCTCAGCCACCTATATATCGTACAGACTGCATTCTCAACCTCCTATATATCGTACAGACCGCATTCTCAGCCTCCTATATATCGTACAGACCTCACTCTCAGCCTCCTATATATCGCACAAACTGCATTCTCAGCCTCCTATACTCTCAGCCTCCTATATATCGTACAGACTGCATTCTCAGCCTCCTATGTATCGTACAGACCGCACTCTCAGCCTCCTATATATCGTACAGACTGCACTCTTAGCCTCTTATATATTGTACAGACCTCACTCTCAACCTCCTATACTCTCAGCCTCCTATACTCTCAGCCTCCTATATATCGTACAGACCGCACTCTCAGCCTCCTTTAATTTGTACAGACCACACTCTCAGCCTCCTATATATCATACAGACCGCACTCTCAGCCTCCTATATATCGTACAGACCGCACTCTCAGCCTCCTTTAATTCGTACAGACCGCACTCTCAGCCTCCTATATATCATACAGACTGTACTCTCAGCCTCCTATATATCGTACAGACCGCACTCTCAGCCTCCTTTAATTCGTACAGACCACACTCTCAGCCTCCTATATATCATACAGACCGCACTCTCAGCCTCCTATATATCATACAGACTGTACTCTCAGCCTCCTATATATCGTACAGATCGCACTCTCAGCCTCCTTTAATTCGTACAGACCGCACTCTCAGCCTCCTATATATCGTATAGACCACACTCTCAGCCTCCTATATATCGTATAGACCACACTCTCAGCCTCCTATATATCGTACAGACCGCACTCTCAGCATCCTATATATCGCACAAACTGCATTCTCAGCCTCCTATATATCGTATAGACCACACTCTCAGCCTCCTATATATCGTACAGACCGCACTCTCAGCATCCTATATATCGTACAGACTGCATTCTCAACCTCCTATATATGGTACAGACCGCATTCTCAGCCTCCTATATATCGTACAGACCTCACTCTCAGCCTCCTATATATCGCACAAACTGCATTCTCAGCCTCCTATATATCGAACAGACCGCACTCTCAGCCTCCTATACTCTCAGCCTCCTATATATCATACAGACTGCATTCTCAGCCTCCTATGTATCATACAGACCGCACTCTCAGCCTCCTATATATCGTACAGACTGCATTCTCAGCCTCCTATATATCGTACAGACCGCACTCTCAGCCTCCTATATATCGTACAGACTGCACTCTCAGCCTCCTACATATTGTACAGACCTCACTCTCAGCTTCCTATACTCTCAGCCTCCTATACTCTCAGCCTCCTATATATCGTACAGACCGCACTCTCAGCCTCCTTTATATCGTACCGACCACACTCTCAGACTCCTATATATGGTACAGACCGCACTCTCAGCCTCCTATATATCATGCAGACCGCACTCTCAGACTCCTATATATGGTACAGACCGCACTCTCAGACTCCTATATATCGTACAGACCGCATTCTCAGCCTCCTATATATCGTGCAGACTGCATTCTCAGCCTCCTATATATCGTACAGACTGCACTCTCAGTCTCCTATATATCGTATAGACTGCACTCTCAGCCTCCTATATATTGTACAGACCTCACTCTCAGCCTCCTATACTCTCAGCCTCCTATATATCGTACAGATCGCACTGTCAGCCTCCTATATATTGTACAGACCTCACTCTCAGCCTTCTATATATCGTACAGATCGCACTGTCAGCCTCCTTTATATTGTACAGACCTCACTCTCAGCCTCCTATACTCTCAGCCTCCTATATATCGTATAGACCACACTCTCAGCCTCCTTTATATCGTACCGACCACACTCTCAGACTCCTATATATGGTACAGACCGCACTCTCAGCCTCCTATATATCATGCAGACCGCACTCTCAGACTCCTATATATGGTACAGACCGCACTCTCAGACTCCTATATATCGTACAGACCGCATTCTCAGCCTCCTATATATCGTGCAGACTGCATTCTCAGCCTCCTATATATCGTACAGACTGCACTCTCAGTCTCCTATATATCGTATAGACTGCACTCTCAGCCTCCTATATATTGTACAGACCTCACTCTCAGCCTCCTATACTCTCAGCCTCCTATATATCGTACAGATCGCACTGTCAGCCTCCTATATATTGTACAGACCTCACTCTCAGCCTTCTATATATCGTACAGATCGCACTGTCAGCCTCCTTTATATTGTACAGACCTCACTCTCAGCCTCCTATACTCTCAGCCTCCTATATATCGTATAGACCACACTCTCAGCCTCCCATATATCGTACAGACCACACTCTCAGCCTCCTATATATCGTACAGACCGCACTCTCAGCCTCCTATATATCGTACAGACCGCACTCTCAGCCTCCTAAACTCTCAGCCTCCTATATATCATACAGACCGCACTCTCAGCCTCCTATATATCGTACAGACTGCATTCTCAACCTCCTATATATCGTACAGACCGCATTCTCAGCCTCCTATATATCGTACAGACCTCACTCTCAGCCTCCTATATATCATACAGACTGCATTCTCAGCCTCCTATACTCTCAGCCTCCTATATATCGTACAGACTGCATTCTCAGCCTCCTATGTATCGTACAGACCGCACTCTCAGCCTCCTATGTATCGTACAGACTGCATTCTCAGCCTCCTATATATCGTACAGACCGCACTCTCAGCCTCCTATATATCGTACAGACTGCACTCTTAGCCTCCTATATATTGTACAGACTTCACTCTCAACCTCCTATACTCTCAGCCTCCTATACTCTCAGCCTCCTATATATCGTACAGACCGCACTCTCAGCCTCCTTTAATTTGTACAGACCACACTCTCAGCCTCCTATATATCATACAGACCGCACTCTCAGCCTCCTATATATCGTACAGATCGCACTCTCAGCCTCCTTTAATTCGTACAGACCGCACTCTCAGCCTCCTATATATCATACAGACTGTACTCTCAGCCTCCTATATATCGTACAGACCGCACTCTCAGCCTCCTTTAATTCGTACAGACCACACTCTCAGCCTCCTATATATCATACAGACCGCACTCTCAGCCTCCTATATATCGTACAGATCGCACTCTCAGCCTCCTTTAATTCGTACAGACCGCACTCTCAGCCTCCTATATATCATACAGACCGCACTCTCAGCCTCCTATATATCATACAGACCTCACTCTCAGCCTCCTATACTGTCAGCCTCCTATACTCTCAGCCTCCTATATATCGTACAGACCGCACTCTCAGCCTCCTTTAATTCGTACAGACCACAATCTCAGCCTCCTATATATGGTACAGACCGCACTCTCAGACTCCTATATATCATACAGACCGCATTCTCAGCCTCCTATATATCGTACAGACTGCACTCTCAGCCACCTATATATCGTACAGACTGCACTCTCAGCCACCTATATATCGTACAGACTGCACTCTCAGCCTCCTATATATCATACAGACTGCACTCTCAGCCTCCTATATATCATACAGACTGCATTCTCAGCCTCCTATATATTGTACAGACCTCACTCTCAGCCTCCTATACTCTCAGTCTCCTATACTCTCAGCCTCCTATATATCGTACAGATCACACTCTCAGTCTCCTATATGTCGTACAGACCTCACTCTCAGCCTCCCATATATCGCACAGACTGCATTCTCAGCCTCCTATATATCGTACAGACCGCACTCTCAGCCTCCTATACTCTCAGCCTCCTATATATCATACAGACTGCATTCTCAGCCTCCTATATATCGTACAGACCGCACTCTCAGCCTCCTATACTCTCAGCCTCCTATATATCGCACAGACTGCATTCTCAGCCTCCTATATATCGTACAGACCGCATTCTCAGCCTTCTATACTCTCAGCCTCCTATATATCGTACAGACTGCATTCTCAGCCTCCATATATCGTACAGACCGCACTCTCAGCCTCCTATATATCGTACAGACTGCACTCTCAGCCTCCTATACTCTCAGCCTCCGATATGTTGTACAGACCTCACTCTCAGCCTCCTATATATCATACAGACCGCACTCTCAGCCTCCTATATATCGTACAGACCGCACTCTCAGCCTCCTATATATCGTACAGACCACACTCTCAGCCTCCTATATATCATACAGACTGTACTCTCAGCCTCCTATATATGGTACAGACCGCACTCTCATACTCCTATATATCATACAGACCGCACTCTAAGCCTCCTATACTCTCATCCTCCTATATATCGTACAGACTGCATTCTCAGCCTCCTATATATCGTACAGACCGCACTCTCAGCCTCCTATATATCGTACAGACAGCACTCAGCCTACTGTATATCGTACAGACCGCACTCTCAGCCTCCTATATATCGTACAGACCACACTCTCAGCCTCCTATATATCGTACAGACCGCACTCTCAGCCTCCTATATATCGTACAGGCCGCACTCTCAGCCTCCTATATATCGTACAGACCGCACTCTCAGCCTCCTATATATCGTACAGACCGCACTCTCACCCTCCTATATATTGTACAGACCACACTCTCAGCCTCCTATATATCGTACAGACTGTACTCTTGGCATCCTTTATCACATACAGACCGCACTCTCAGCCTCCTATATATCGTACAGACCGCACTCTCAGCCTCCTATACTATCAGCCTCCTATATTTCGTACAGACTGCATTCTCAGCCTCCATATATCGTACAGACCACACTCTCAGCCTCCTATATATCGTACAGACCGCACTCTCAGCCTCCTATATATCGTACAGGCCGCACTCTCAGCCTCCTATATATCGTACAGACCGCACTCTCAGCCTCCTATATATCGTACAGACCGCACTCTCACCCTCCTATATATTGTACAGACCACACTCTCAGCCTCCTATATATCGTACAGACTGTACTCTTGGCATCCTTTATCACATACAGACCGCACTCTCAGCCTCCTATATATCGTACAGACCGCACTCTCAGCCTCCTATACTATCAGCCTCCTATATTTCATACAGACTGCATTCTCAGCCTCCATATATCGTACCGACCACACTCTCAGACTCCTATATATGGTACAGACCGCACTCTCAGCCTCCTATATATCATGCAGACCGCACTCTCAGACTCCTATATATGGTATAGACCGCACTCTCAGACTCCTATATATCGTACAGACCGCATTCTCAGCCTCCTATATATCGTGCAGACTGCATTCTCAGCCTCCTATATATCGTACAGACTGCACTCTCAGTCTCCTATATATCGTATAGACTGCACTCTCAGCCTCCTATATATTGTACAGACCTCACTCTCAGCCTCCTATACTCTCAGCCTCCTATATATCGTACAGATCGCACTGTCAGCCTCCTATATATTGTACAGACCTCACTCTCAGCCTTCTATATATCGTACAGATCGCACTGTCAGCCTCCTTTATATTGTACAGACCTCACTCTCAGCCTCCTATACTCTCAGCCTCCTATATATCGTATAGACCACACTCTCAGCCTCCCATATATCGTACAGACCACACTCTCAGCCTCCTATATATCGTACAGACCGCACTCTCAGCCTCCTATATATCGTACAGACCGCACTCTCAGCCTCCTAAACTCTCAGCCTCCTATATATCATACAGACCGCACTCTCAGCCTCCTATATATCGTACAGACTGCATTCTCAACCTCCTATATATCGTACAGACCGCATTCTCAGCCTCCTATATATCGTACAGACCTCACTCTCAGCCTCCTATATATCGCACAAACTGCATTCTCAGCCTCCTATACTCTCAGCCTCCTATATATCGTACAGACTGCATTCTCAGCCTCCTATGTATCGTACAGACCGCACTCTCAGCCTCCTATATATCGTACAGACTGCATTCTCAGCCTCCTATATATCGTACAGACCGCACTCTCAGCCTCCTATATATCGTACAGACTGCACTCTTAGCCTCCTATATATTGTACAGACCTCACTCTCAACCTCCTATACTCTCAGCCTCCTATACATCGTACAGACCGCACTCTCAGCCTCCTTTAATTTGTACAGACCACACTCTCAGCCTCCTATATATCATACAGACCGCACTCTCAGCCTCCTATATATCGTACAGACCGCACTCTCAGCCTCCTTTAATTCGTACAGACCGCACTCTCAGCCTCCTATATATCATACAGACCGTACTCTCAGCCTCCTATATATCGTACAGACCACACTCTCAGCCTCCTATATATCGTACAGACCACACTCTCAGCCTCCTATATATCGTACAGACCGCACTCTCAGCCTCCTATATATCGTACAGACCGCACTCTCAGCCTCCTATATATCGTACAGACCACACTCTCAGCCTCCTATATATCGTACAGACCACACTCTCAGCCTCCTATATATCGTACAGACCGCACTCTCAGCCTCCTATATATCGTACAGACCACACTCTCAGCCTCCTATATATCGTACAGACCGCACTCTCAGCCTCCTATATATCGTACAGACCGCACTCTCAGCCTCCTATATATCGTACAGACTGCATTCTCAACCTCCTATATATGGTACAGACCGCATTCTCAGCCTCCTATATATCGTACAGACCTCACTCTCAGCCTCCTATATATCGCACAAACTGCATTCTCAGCCTCCTATATATCGAACAGACCGCACTCTCAGCCTCCTATACTCTCAGCCTCCTATATACAGTGGGGCAAAAAAGTATTTAGTCAGTCAGCAATAGTGCAAGTTCCACCACTTAAAAAGATGAGAGGCTTCTGTAATTTACATCATAGGTAGACCTCAACTATTGGAGACAAACTGAGAAAAAAAAATCCAGAAAATCACATTGTCTGTTTTTTTTTCATTTTATTTGCATATTATGTTGGAAAATAAGTATTTGGTCAGAAACAAGCAATCAAGATTTCTGTCTCTCACAGACCTGTAACTTCTTCTTTAAGAGTCTTCTCTTTCCTCCACTCATTACCTGTAGTAATGGCACCTGTTTAAACTTGTTATCAGTATAAAAAGACACCTGTGCACACCCTCAAACAGTCTGACTCCAAACTCCACTATGGTGAAGACCAAAGAGCTTTCAAAGGACACCAGAAACAAAATTGTAGCCCTGCACCAGGCTGGGAAGACTGAATCTGCAATAGCCAACCAGCTTGGAGTGAAGAAATCAACTGTGGGAGCAATAATTAGAAAATGGAAGACATACAAGACCACTGATAATCTCCCTCGATCTGGTGCTCCATGCAAAATCCCACCCCGTGGGGTCAGAATGATCACAAGAACGGTGAGCAAAAATCCCAGAACCACGTGGGGGGACCTAGTGAATGAACTGCAGAGAGCTGGGACCAATGTAACAAGGCCTACCATAAGTAACACACTACGCCACCATGGACTCAGATCCTGCAGTGCCAGACGTGTCCCACTGCTTAAGCCTGTACATGTCCGGGCCCGTCTGAAGTTTGCTAGAGAGCATTTGGATGATCCAGAGGAGTTTTGGGAGAATGTCCTATGGTCTGATGAAACCAAACTGGAACTGTTTGGTAGAAACACAACTTGTCGTGTTTGGAGGAAAAAGAATACTGAGTTGCATCCATCAAACACCATACCTACTGTAAAGCATGGTGGTGGAAACATCATGCTTTGGGGCTGTTTCTCTGCAAAGGGGCCAGGACGACTGATCCGGGTACATGAAAGAATGAATGGGGCCATGTATCGTGAGATTTTGAGTGCAAACCTCCTTCCATCAGCAAGGGCATTGAAGATGAAACGTGGCTGGGTCTTTCAACATGACAATGATCCAAAGCACACCGCCAGGGCAACGAAGGAGTGGCTTCGTAAGAAGCATTTCAAGGTCCTGGAGTGGCCTAGCCAGTCTCCAGATCTCAACCCTATAGAAAACCTTTGGAGGGAGTTGAAAGTCCGTGTTGCCAAGCGAAAAGCCAAAAACATCACTGCTCTAGAGGAGATCTGCATGGAGGAATGGGCCAACATACCAACAACAGTGTGTGGCAACCTTGTGAAGACTTACAGAAAACGTTTGACCTCTGTCATTGCCAACAAAGGATATATCACAAAGTATTGAGATGAAATTTTGTTTCTGACCAAATACTTATTTTCCACCATAATATGCAAATAAAATGAAAAAAAAACAGACAATGTGATTTTCTGGATATTTTTTTCTCAGTTTGTCTCCCATAGTTGAGGTCTACCTATGATGTAAATTACAGACGCCTCTCATCTTTTTAAGTGGTGGATCTTGCACTATTGCTGACTGACTAAATACTTTTTTGCCTCACTGTATCATACAGACTGCATTCTCAGCCTCCTATGTATCGTACAGACCGCACTCTCAGCCTCCTATATATCGTACAGACTGCATTCTCAGCCTCCTATATATCGTACAGACCGCACTCTCAGCCTCCTATATATCGTACAGACCTCACTCTCAGCCTCATACATATTGTACAGACCTCACTCTCAGCTTCCTATACTCTCAGCCTCCTATACTCTCAGCCTCCTATATATCGTACAGACCGCACTCAGCCTCCTTTATATCGTACCGACCACACTCTCAGACTCCTATATATGGTACAGACCGCACTCTCAGCCTCCTATATATCATGCAGACCGCACTCTCAGACTCCTATATATGGTACAGACCGCACTCTCAGACTCCTATGTATCGTACAGACCGCATTCTCAGCCTCCTATATATCGTACAGACTGCACTCTCAGTCTCCTATATATCGTATAGACTGCACTCTCAGCCTCCTATATATTGTACAGACCTCACTCTCAGCCTCCTATACTCTCAGCCTCCTATATATCGTACAGATCGCACTGTCAGCCTCCTATATATTGAACAGACCTCACTCTCAGCCTTCTATATATCGTACAGATCGCACTGTCAGCCTCCTTTATATTGTACAGACCTCACTCTCAGCCTCCTATACTCTCAGCCTCCTATATATCGTATAGACCACACTCTCAGCCTCCCATATATCGTACAGACCACACTCTCAGCCTCCTATATATCGTACAGACCGCACTCTCAGCCTCCTATATATCGTACAGACCGCACTCTCAGCCTCCTAAACTCTCAGCCTCCTATATATCATACAGACCGCACTCTCAGCCTCCTATATATCGTACAGACTGCATTCTCAACCTCCTATATATCGTACAGACCGCATTCTCAGCCTCCTATATATCGTACAGACCTCACTCTCAGCCTCCTATATATCGCACAAACTGCATTCTCAGCCTCCTATACTCTCAGCCTCCTATATATCGTACAGACTGCATTCTCAGCCTCCTATGTATCGTACAGACCGCACTCTCAGCCTCCTATATATCGTACAGACTGCATTCTCAGCCTCCTATATATCGTACAGACCGCACTCTCAGCCTCCTATATATCGTACAGACTGCACTGTTAGCCTCCTATATATTGTACAGACCTCACTCTCAACCTCCTATACTCTCAGCCTCCTATACTCTCAGCCTCCTATATATCGTACAGACCGCACTCTCAGCCTCCTTTAATTTGTACAGACCACACTCTCAGCCTCCTATATATCATACAGACCGCACTCTCAGCCTCCTATATATCGTACAGATCGCACTCTCAGCCTCCTTTAATTCGTACAGACCGCACTCTCAGCCTCCTATAATTCGTACAGACCGCACTCTCAGCCTCCTATATATCATACAGACTGTACTCTCAGCCTCCTATATATCGTACAGACCGCACTCTCAGCCTCCTTTAATTCGTACAGACCACACTCTCAGCCTCCTTTATATCATACAGACCGCACTCTCAGCCTCCTATATATCGTACAGACCGCACTCTCAGCCTCCTATATATCATACAGACCGCACTCTCAGCCTCCTATATATTGTACAGACCTCACTCTCAGCCTCCTATACTCTCAGCCTCCTATATATCGTACAGACCGCACTCTCAGCCTCCTTTAATTCGTACAGACCACAATCTCAGCCTCCTATATATGGTACAGACCGCACTCTCAGACTCCTATATATCATACAGACAGCATTCTCAGCCTCCTATATATCGTACAGACTGCACTCTCAGCCACCTATATATCGTACAGACTGCACTCTCAGCCTCCTATATATTGTACAGACCTCACTCTCAGCCTCCTATACTCTCAGTCTCCTATACTCTCAGCCTCCTATATATCGTACAGATCACACTCTCAGTCTCCTATATGTCGTACAGACCTCACTCTCAGCCTCCCATATATCGCACAGACTGCATTCTCAGCCTCCTATATATCGTACAGACCGCACTCTCAGCCTCCTATACTCTCAGCCTCCTATATATAATACAGACTGCATTCTCAGCCTCCTATATATCGTACAGACCGCACTCTCAGCCTCCTATACTCTCAGCCTCCTATATATTGCACAGACTGCATTCTCAGCCTCCTATATATCGTACAGACCGCATTCTCAGCCTTCTATACTCTCAGCCTCCTATATATTGCACAGACTGCATTCTCAGCCTCCATATATCGTACAGACCGCACTCTCAGCCTCCTATATATCGTACAGACTGCACTCTCAGCCTCCTATACTCTCAGCCTCCGATATGTTGTACAGACCTCACTCTCAGCCTCCTATATATCATACAGACCGCACTCTCAGCCTCCTATATATCGTACAGACCGCACTCTCAGCCTCCTATATATCGTACAGACCGCACTCTCAGCCTCCTGTATATCGTACAGACCGCACTCTCAGCCTCCTGTATATCGTACAGACCACACTCTCAGCCTCCTATATATCGTACAGAGCGCACTCTCAGCCTCCTATATATCGTACAGGCCGCACTCTCAGCCTCCTATATATCGTACAGACCGCACTCTCAGCCTCCTATATATCGTACAGACCGCACTCTCAGCCTCCTATATATTGTACAGACCACACTCTCAGCCTCCTATATATCGTACAGACTGTACTCTTGGCATCCTTTATCACATACAGACCGCACTCTCAGCCTCCTATATATCGTACAGACCGCACTCTCAGCCTCCTATACTATCAGCCTCCTATATTTCGTACAGACTGCATTCTCAGCCTCCATATATCGTACAGACCGCATTCTCAGCCTCCTATATATCGTACAGACCGCACTCTCAGCCTCCTATATATCGTACAGACCGCACTCTCAGCCTCCTATATATCGTACAGACCGCACTCTCAGCCTCCTATATATCGTACAGACCGCACTCTCAGCCTCCTATATATCGTACAGACCGCACTCTCAGCCTCCTATATATCGTACAGACCGCACTCTCAGCCTCCTATATATCGTACAGACCGCACTCTCAGCCTCCTATATATCGTACAGACCGCACTCTCAGCCTCCTATATATCGTACAGACCGCACTCTCAGCCTCCTATATATCGTACAGACCGCACTCTCAGCCTCCTATATATCGTACAGACCGCACTCTCAGCCTCCTATATATCGTACAGACCGCACTCTCAGCCTCCTATATATCGTACAGACCGCACTCTCAGCCTCCTATATATCGTACAGACCGCACTCTCAGCCTCCTATATATCGTACAGACCGCACTCTCAGCCTCCTATACTCTCAGCCTCCGATATATTGTACAGACCTCACTCTCAGCCTCCTATATATCGTACAGACTGTACTCTTGGCATCCTATATCACATACAGACCGCACTCTCAGCCTCCTATATATCGCACAGACTGCATTCTCAGCCTCCTATATATCGTACAGACCACACTCTCAGCCTCCTATACTCTCAGCCTCCTATATATCGTACAGACTGCATTCTCAGCCTCCATATATCGTACAGACCGCACTCTCAGCCTCCTATATATCGTACAAACCGCACTCTCAGCCTCCTATATATCGTACAGATCACACTCTCAGCCTCCTATATATCATACAGACTGTACTCTCAGCCTCCTATATATCGTACAGACCGCACTCTCAGCCTCCTATATATCGTACAGACTGTACTCTCAGACTCCTACATATGGTACAGACCGCACTCTCAGCCTCCTATATATCGTACAGACCGCACTCTCAGCCTCCTATACTCTCATCCTCCTATATATCGTACAGACCGCACTCTCAGCCTCCTATATGTCGTACAGACCGCACTCTCAGCCTCCTGTATATCGTACAGACTGCATTCTCAGCCTCCTATATATCGTACAGACCGCACTCTCAGCCTCCTATATATCGTACAGACCGCACTCTCAGCCTCCTATATATCGTACAGACCGCACTCTCAGCCTCCTATATATCGTACAGACCGCACTCTTAGGCTCCTATATATCGTACAGACCGCACTCTCAGCCTCCTATATATCGTACAGACCGCACTCTCAGCCTCCTATATATCGTACAGACCGCACTCTCAGCCTCCTATATATCGTACAGACCGCACTCTCAGCCTCCTATATATCATACAGACCGCACTCTCAGCCTCCTATATATCATACAGACCGCACTCTCAGCCTCCTATATATCGTACAGACCGCACTCTCAGCCTCCTATATATCGTACAGACCGCACTCTCAGCCTCCTATATATTGTACAGACCACACTCTCAGCCTCCTATATATCGTACAGACTGTACTCTTGGCATCCTATATCACATACAGACCGCACTCTCACCCTCCTATATATCATACAGACTGTACTCTTGGCATCCTATATCACATACAGACCGCACTCTCGGTCTCCTATAATAGATACTTTCTATAAGAGGCTGAGAGTGTGGTATGTACAGTATATAGGATGCCGATATTGCGGTATGTACGGCATTTTGGCCTGGCATATAACATACAGGCTTTCGGCCTCCTATTAGGCCTCCTATCAGACATACAGACTGTCGGCCTCCTATAAGACATACAGACTGTCGGCCTCCTATAAGACATACAGACTGTCGGCCTCCTATAAGACATACAGACTGTCGGCCTCCTATTAGGCCTCCTATAAGACATACAGACTGTCGGCCTCCTATAAGACATACAGACTGTCGGCCTCCTATTAGGCCTCCTATAAGACATACAGACTGTCGCCCTCTTAGATACTGTACAGACCGCACTCTCTGCCTATGTACGGCATACAAGAGGATGATAGTGCGGTCTGTACGGTCGGTATAGAGGCCTCATTTCACATATTAGGCCATATAAGAGTGTGGTGTGTGTATCTTAGGCTGGTTTCACACTAGCGTTTTTTTGCACTTGCACCCCTATGTTTAATATGGGTGCGCATTGTCTAGCGTTTGTATGCGTTTTTGTGCGCATGAGTTTTTTTGCAGTGTGCGCCTATGCGCACCGGACGCACCCTGTTGCATTTTCTGTGCGCCCAACCTGTGTAAAAAGCCGCATGCACACAAATGCGCACGGAATGCACAGAAAAAACACATTACAGTCTATGGGAACGCTAACGTGCGCATGGACATGCGCACATCAGCGTTTACAAACACATGCGTTTTTAGAGTCAAAGTGGTAAAAAGGCATGCGCAAAAAATAAGCAAACGCATGCAAAACACTTGATGCATTTTTTTATGCGTTTGCACTGCGCATGCTGCGCAGCGCAAAAAAACGCTAGTGTGAAAGTAGCCTTATATAGGAGGCACTGGCAGAGATTGTGATCTGTGATGCTGCATTATGTCATGTGTATTAGCAGGGCCGATTTTAGGCAAAGTGGGGCCCTAGGCAAAGTTTAAAATGGGGCCCCAAATGCTAACATATTGCACATCACACAGAAGCATTTTGATTGTATTTACATGTGCTGAGTTCAGGCCACTAAATGAGTGCGATCAACAATATTGAAGTCGTTCAACACTTGTTTCCCGGCCTCTTTCCACTGTCTGAAAAAGAATGCTGGGGACAGAACAATCACTAATGGATCAATCTGTCCCCATACAGTATCATGTTATCAGCAGCACATCTACAGTTTACACCCCATAGTCCTCCATATAATATAATGTGCCCCATAGTCCTCCATATAGTATAATACACTCCCCATAGTCCTCCATATAATATAATGTGTCCCATAGTCCTTCATATAGTATAATACACTCCCCATAGTCCTCCATATAGTATAATACACCGCCAGTCATCCATGTAGTACAACTCACTTCCCATAGTATAATGCACCCCATAGTTCTTCATACAGTATAATGTATTCCCCATAGTCCTCAATACAGTATAATGCAGCCCACATATAGTATAATGCAGCCACCCCATAGAGCATAATGCAGCCACCCATACAATATAATGTAACCCCCCATAGAATATAATGCACCCCCCTCATATAGTATAATGCAGCCCCTCATTAGAATATATGGCAGCCCCTTATATAGTAAAATGTAGCCCTCCATAGAATACACTGTAGCCCTCCTCATATAGCATAATGCAGCCCCAATAGAATATAATGTTGCCCCCTCATAAAGTATAATAGAGCCCCCATACAATATAATCTAGCCCCCATAGAATATAATGCAGCCCCCCATAGAATACAATGTAGCCTCCTCATATAGTATAATGTAGCCCCCTCATAAAGTATGATGCAATCACCCCCCTTAGAATATAATATAATACAGCCCCCCCATAGAATATAACGTAGCCCCGAATAGAACAGAATACAGCCCACCTCCCCATAGAATATAATTTGGCCCCATATTATATAACACAGCCACATAGTATATAACACAGCCCCACATGGTGTATAACACAGCCTCACATGGTATATAGCACAGCCCCACATGGTATACAGCACTGCCCCCCCATGGTATACAGCACTGCCCCCCATGTCGGGAGCCGACAGAGCAGAGCTGCCTGACTCTGAGCCTGAGGGCTGGAGTAAGGACGGATCACGGAGTCGGACTGACAGGAGAGGGACACAGACCCACTCTACTACTACTCTACTCACCGGAGCCAGCAGCCAGTACACACAGAGAGAGCAGAGGAGCATAGGAGCGAGCGGGAGCAGCAGGGAGAGCAGAGCTTGGCGTCCTCATTGTCTGTTGTGTCTGAGTCTCACAAGCTATGCTATTAACCAGCCAGCAGCCAGCTACAGAGCCGGAAAGCAGAGCGCGGTGCGTGTCACCGCCCATCAAGAACAGCGACGTCACGCGGCAAGGTCCTGGGTGAGTCATCAGAGTCAGTGGAACCGGAGCCCGCCAGACGCCGCTTCAGAGCCTCAGTGGGGTACGGGTACGCTATGGTATAATGTGCACGCGCGTCCCTGCAAATCCTGGGAAGCGTTTTAACCCCTTCACTACCAAGGGTGGTTTGCACGTTAACTACCGGGCCAATTTTTACAATTCTGACCACTGTCCCTTTATGAGGTCATAACTCTGGAACGCTTCAACGGATCTAGGCGGTTCTGACATTGTTTTCTCGTGACATATTGTACTTCACTTTAGTGATAAAATTTCTTCGCTATAACTTGCGTTTATTTATAAAAAAAACGGAAATATGGCGAAAATTTAGAATATTTTGCGATTTTCAAAGTTTGAATTTTTATTACCTTAAACCAGAGAGTTACATGACAGAAAATAGTTAATAAATAACATTTCCCACATGTCTACTTTACATCAGCACAAATTTGGAAACAACATTTTTTTTTGTTAGGAAGTTATAAGGGTTAAAAGTTGACCAGCGATTTCTCATTTTTACAACAAAATTTACAAAACCATTTTTTTTAGGGACCACCTCACATTTGAAGTCACTTTGAGGGGTCTATATGGCAGAAAATACCCAAAAGTGACACCATTCTAAAAACTGAACCCCTCAAGCTACTCAAAACTACATTCTAGAAGATTATTTACCATTCAAGTGCTTCACAGGAGCAGAAGCAACATGGAAGGAAAAAAATAACATTTAACTTTTTAGTCACAAAAATGATCTGTTAGCAACAATTTTTTAATTTTCCCAAGGGTAACAGGAGAAATTGGACCCCAAAAGTTGTTGTCCAATTTGTCCTGAGTACGCTGATACCCTATATGTGGGGGGGGACCACTGTTTGGGCGCACGGCAGGGCTCGGAAGAGAAGCAGCGCCGTTTGACTTTTTCAACCTAAAATTGGTTGGAATTGAGATTGGACGCCATGTTGCATTTGACGAGCCCCCAATGTGCCCAAACAGTGGAAACCCCCCACAAGTGACCCCATTTTGGAAACTAGACCCCCTAAGGAACTTATCTAGATGTGTGGCGAGCACCTTGAACCCCCTGGGGCTTCACAGGAGTTTATAACGCCCGGGCGTGAAAATAAAAAATCATATTTTTTCCACAAACATGATCGTTTAGTCCCCAATTTTTTATTTTCCCAAAGGTAGCAGGAGAAATTGGACCCCAAAAGTTGTTGTCCAATTTGTCCTGAGTACGCTGATACTCTATATGTGGGGGGGACCACTGTTTGGGCGCACGGCAGGGCTCGGAAGGGAAGCAGCACCGCTTGACTTTTTCAACCTAAAATTGGCTGGAATTGAGATTGGACGCCATGTTGCGTTTGACGAGCCCCTAATGTGCCCAAACAGTGGAAACCCCCCACAAGTGACCCCATTTTGGAAACTAGACCCCCTAAGGAACTTATCTAGATGTGTGGTGAGCACCTTGAACCCCCTGGGGCTTCACAGGAGTTTATAACGCCCGGGCGTGAAAATAGAAAATCATATTTTTTCCACAAACATGATCGTTTAGTCCCCAATTTTTTATTTTCCCAAAGGTAGCAGGAGAAATTGGACCCCAAAAGTTGTTGTCCAATTTGTCCTGAGTACGCTGATACTCTATATGTGGGGGGGACCACTGTTTGGGCGCACGGCAGGGCTCGGAAGGGAAGCAGCGCCGCTTGACTTTTTCAACCTAAAATTGGCTGGAATTGAGATTGGACGCCATGTTGCGTTTGACGAGCCCCTAATGTGCCCAAACAGTGGAAACCCCCCACAAGTGACCCCATTTTGGAAACTAGACCCCCTAAGGAACTTATCTAGATGTGTGGTGAGCACCTTGAACCCCCTGGGGCTTCACAGGAGTTTATAACGCCCGGGCGTGAAAATAAAAAATCATATTTTTTCCACAAACATGATCGTTTAGTCCCCAATTTTTTATTTTCCCAAAGGTAGCAGGAGAAATTGGACCCCAAAAGTTGTTGTCCAATTTGTCCTGAGTATGCTGATACTCTATATGTGGGGGGGACCACTGTTTGGGCGCACGGCAGGGCTCGGAAGGGAAGCAGCGCCGCTTGACTTTTTCAACCTAAAATTGGCTGGAATTGAGATTGGACGCCATGTTGCGTTTGACGAGCCCCTAATGTGCCCAAACAGTGGAAACCCCCCACAAGTGACCCCATTTTGGAAACTAGACCCCCTAAGGAACTTATCTAGATGTGTGGTGAGCACCTTGAACCCCCTGGGGCTTCACAGGAGTTTATAACGCCCGGGCGTGAAAATAGAAAATCATATTTTTTCCACAAACATGATCGTTTAGTCCCCAATTTTTTATTTTCCCAAAGGTAGCAGGAGAAATTGGACCCCAAAAGTTGTTGTCCAATTTGTCCTGAGTACGCTGATACTCTATATGTGGGGGGGACCACTGTTTGGGCGCACGGCAGGGCTCGGAAGGGAAGCAGCGCCGCTTGACTTTTTCAACCTAAAATTGGCTGGAATTGAGATTGGACGCCATGTTGCGTTTGACGAGCCCCTAATGTGCCCAAACAGTGGAAACCCCCCACAAGTGACCCCATTTTGGAAACTAGACCCCCTAAGGAACTTATCTAGATGTGTGGTGAGCACCTTGAACCCCCTGGGGCTTCACAGGAGTTTATAACGCCCGGGCGTGAAAATAAAAAATCATATTTTTTCCACAAACATGATCGTTTAGTCCCCAATTTTTTATTTTCCCAAAGGTAGCAGGAGAAATTGGACCCCAAAAGTTGTTGTCCAATTTGTCCTGAGTATGCTGATACTCTATATGTGGGGGGGACCACTGTTTGGGCGCACGGCAGGGCTCGGAAGGGAAGCAGCGCCGCTTGACTTTTTCAACCTAAAATTGGCTGGAATTGAGATTGGACGCCATGTTGCGTTTGACGAGCCCCTAATGTGCCCAAACAGTGGAAACCCCCCACAAGTGACCCCATTTTGGAAACTAGACCCCCTAAGGAACTTATCTAGATGTGTGGTGAGCACCTTGAACCCCCAGGGGCTTCACAGGAGTTTATAACGCCCGGGCGTGAAAATAAAAAATCATATTTTTTCCACAAACATGATCGTTTAGTCCCCAATTTTTTATTTTCCCAAAGGTAGCAGGAGAAATTGGACCCCAAAAGTTGTTGTCCAATTTGTCCTGAGTACGCTGATACTCTATATGTGGGGGGGACCACTGTTTGGGCGCACGGCAGGGCTCGGAAGGGAAGCAGCGCCGCTTGACTTTTTCAACCTAAAATTGGCTGGAATTGAGATTGGACGCCATGTTGCGTTTGACGAGCCCCTAATGTGCCCAAACAGTGGAATCCCCCACAAGTGACCCCATTTTGGAAACTAGACCCCCTAAGGAACTTATCTAGATGTGTGGTGAGCACCTTGAACCCCCTGGGGCTTCACAGGAGTTTATAACGCCCGGGCGTGAAAATAAAAAATCATATTTTTTCCACAAACATGATCGTTTAGTCCCCAATTTTTTATTTTCCCAAAGGTAGCAGGAGAAATTGGACCCCAAACGTTGTTGTCCAATTTGTCCTGAGTACGCTGATACTCTATATGTGGGGGGGACCACTGTTTGGGCGCACGGCAGGGCTCGGAAGGGAAGCAGCGCCGCTTGACTTTTTCAACCTAAAATTGGCTGGAATTGAGATTGGACGCCATGTTGCGTTTGACGAGCCCCTAATGTGCCCAAACAGTGGAATCCCCCACAAGTGACCCCATTTTGGAAACTAGACCCCCTAAGGAACTTATCTAGATGTGTGGTGAGCACCTTGAACCCCCTGGGGCTTCACAGGAGTTTATAACGCCCGGGCGTGAAAATAAAAAATCATATTTTTTCCACAAACATGATCGTTTAGTCCCCAATTTTTTATTTTCCCAAAGGTAGCAGGAGAAATTGGACCCCAAAAGTTGTTGTCCAATTTGTCCTGAGTACGCTGATACTCTATATGTGGGGGGGACCACTGTTTGGGCGCACGGCAGGGCTCGGAAGGGAAGCAGCGCCGCTTGACTTTTTCAACCTAAAATTGGCTGGAATTGAGATTGGACGCCATGTTGCGTTTGACGAGCCCCCAATGTGCCCAAACAGTGTAAACCCCCCACAAGTGACCCCATTTTGGAAACTAGACCCCCTAAGGAACTTATCTAGATGTGTGGTGAGCACCTTGAACCCCCTAGGGCTTTACAGGAGTTTATAACGCCCGGGCGTGAAAATAAAAAATCATATTTTTTCCACAAACATGATCGTTTAGTCCCCAATTTTTTATTTTCCCAAAGGTAGAAGGAGAAATTGGACATCAAAAGTTGTTGTCCAATTTGTCCTGAGTACGCTGATACTCTGTATGTGGGGGGGACCACTGATTGGGCGCACGGCAGGGCTCGGAAGGGAAGCAGCGCCGCTTGACTTTTTCAACCTAAAATTGGCTGGAATTGAGATTGGACGCCATGTTGCGATTGACGAGCCCCCAATGTGCTCAAACAGTGGAAACCCCCCACAAGTGACCCCATTTTGGAAACTAGACCCCCTAAGGAACTTAACTAGATATGTGGTGAGAACTTTGAACCCCCAAGTGTTTCACTAAAGTTTATACTGCCCAGGCGTGAAAATAATAAATCCTATTTTGTGCCCACAAAAATGATCGTTTAGTCCCCAATTTTTAATTTTCCCAAGCGTAACAGGAGAAATTGGACCCCAAAAGTTGTTGTCCAATTTGTCCTGAGTACGCTGGTGCCCCATATGTGGGGGAAAACTACTGTTTGGGCACACGTCGGTGCTCAGAAGGGAAGAAGTGACGCTTTGGAATGCAGACTTTGATGGAATGGTCTGCGGGCGTCATGTTCCGTTTGCAGAGCCCCTGATGTGGTTAAACAGTAGAAACCCCCCACAAGTGACCCCATTTTGGAAACTAGACCCCCTAAGGAACTTATCTAGATATGTGGTGAGAACTTTGAACCCCCAAGTGTTTCACTAAAGTTTATACTGCCCAGGCGTGAAAATAAAAAATCCTATTTTGTGCCCACAAAAATGATCGTTTAGTCCCCAATTTTCAATTTTCCCAAGCGTAAGAGGAGAAATTGGACCCCAAAAGTTGTTTTCCAATTTGTCCTGAGTACGCTGGTGCCCCATATGTGGGGGAAAACTACTGTTTGGGCACACGTCGGGGCTCAGAAGGGAAGAAGTGACGCTTTGGAATGCAGACTTTGATGGAATGGTCTGCGGGCGTCATGTTCCGTTTGCAGAGCCCCTGATGTGGTTAAACAGTAGAAACCCCCCACAAGTGACCCCATTTTGGAAACTAGACCCCCTAAGGAACTTATCTAGATATGTGGTGAGAACTTTGAACCCCCAAGTGTTTCACTAAAGTTTATACTGCCCAGGCGTGAAAATAAAAAATCCTATTTTGTGCCCACAAAAATGATCGTTTAGTCCCCAATTTTCAATTTTCCCAAGCGTAAGAGGAGAAATTGGACCCCAAAAGTTGTTTTCCAATTTGTCCTGAGTACGCTGGTGCCCCATATGTGGGGGAAAACTACTGTTTGGGCACACGTCGGGGCTCAGAAGGGAAGAAGTGACGCTTTGGAATGCAGACTTTGATGGAATGGTCTGCGGGCGTCATGTTCCGTTTGCAGAGCCCCTGATGTGGTTAAACAGTAGAAACCCCCCACAAGTGACCCCATTTTGGAAACTAGACCCCCTAAGGAACTTATCTAGATATGTGGTGAGAACTTTGAACCCCCAAGTGTTTCACTAAAGTTTATACTGCCCAGGCGTGAAAATAAAAAATCCTATTTTGTGCCCACAAAAATGATCGTTTAGTCCCCAATTTTCAATTTTCCCAAGCGTAAGAGGAGAAATTGGACCCCAAAAGTTGTTTTCCAATTTGTCCTGAGTACGCTGGTGCCCCATATGTGGGGGAAAACTACTGTTTGGGCACACGTCGGGGCTCAGAAGGGAAGAAGTGACGCTTTGGAATGCAGACTTTGATGGAATGGTCTGCGGGCGTCATGTTCCGTTTGCAGAGCCCCTGATGTGGTTAAACAGTAGAAACCCCCCACAAGTGACCCCATTTTGGAAACTAGACCCCCTAAGGAACTTATCTAGATATGTGGTGAGAACTTTGAACCCCCAAGTGTTTCACTAAAGTTTATACTGCCCAGGCGTGAAAATAAAAAATCCTATTTTGTGCCCACAAAAATGATCGTTTAGTCCCCAATTTTCAATTTTCCCAAGCATAAGAGGAGAAATTGGACCCCAAAAGTTGTTGTCCAATTTGTCCTGAGTACGCTGGTACCCCATATGTGGGAAAAAACTGTTTAGGCACACGGCAGGGTCGGAAGGGAGTGACGTTTTGAAATGCAGACTTAGATGGAATGGTCTGTGGGCGTCATTTTCCATTTGCAGAGCCCCTGATGTGCCTAAACAGTAAAAAAAACCCACAAGTGACATTGATTTGGAAACTAGACCCCCAAGGAACTTATCTAGATGTGCCCCAACTAATCTAATGTTTCCGGTAACGAAATTTAGTAGTGCATTGAGGTGTGGTACAATTTGAAGCAATCCTTCATACACAGGCCAGGTTTTTCGGGGCAGGTGTCGCATTGATAAATGGTGTCCTTGCGTATTCCGTTTTTGTAACACACTCGGCACCTTTTTTGCGATTTACCTCTTTTTCCAGTTTGCGGGACCTCCCCCGGGAAATGCTGACCTGGTACAATACGAGCACCTTCAGTTCCGGAAGTTCTGGGGCCCGCTCCTTCCAGAGTGCCAAACATCAGGGCCTTAACCACTACCTCCTGAAACTGAAGGTACGACGTATCGCTGGGGCATGCACATTGTGACAATAGGAATGCGTTGAGCATTGCCAATTGGACGATGTGCACGACCAGCTTTTTGTACCACGCCTTGGCCTTTCTCAAAGCATTGTACGGTTGGAGGTATTGATCGGAGCGATCAACGCCCCCCATGTTTTTATTGTACCCCAGCACACATTCAGGTTTGCTGACCTGTGCCGAGGTACCCCGTACAGTGCTGAGGGCGCTGCCATCACCGTGTATGGTGGTCAAGAGAAAGACATCCCTCTTGTCCTTGTACTTGACCACCAGCAGGTGGTCGCTACATTGGGCCCTGCTCTCACCTTTTCGGAGCGTCTGCCCAAGTAGCGTCTTCGGGAGGCCTCTCTGATTTTTGCGGACAGTACCGCAAGCTGCGGTACCTCGCGCAAAGAGGGCTTTGTAGAGTGGGACACTGGTATAAAAGTTATCAGTGTAGAGGTGATAACCTTTATCCAGCAGTGGGTGCACCAAATCCCACACAATTTTCCCACTCACTCCCAGGTCAGGAGGACACTCAGGGGGTTCAATCCTGGTGTCCTTTCCTTCGTACACTCTAAACCTGTGGGTGTACCCTGAGGTACTCTCACACAGCTTATAGAGTTTGATTCCGTACCTGGCCCTCTTACTGGGCAGGTATTGACGGAATCCGAGCCTGCCCTTAAAATGGACCAAGGACTCGTCCACGCAGATGTTCCTTTGGAGCACGTACACTTCAGCAAACTTTTTGTTGAAGTGTTCGATGACCGGCCGAACTTTGAACAGACGGTCAAAGTTGGGGTCATCTCGTGCGAGACACTGTGCATTATCGTTATAATGCAGAAACTTGAGGATGGCCTGAAAACGCGCCCGGGCCATGACCATTCGGAATACTGGAGTGTTGTATAAAATATCAACACTCCAATATTGCGAAATTTCAGGCTTCTTCAGGATACCCATGTGGAGGACCAGGCCCCAAAACTTCGTCATTTCAACTGCGTCCACAGGAGACCAGTTAGTATAGGATGAAAGCGGGTTTTGCTCCAAAAATTGCCGAGCGTACAAATTAGTTTGCTCCACCATGTGGTTAACAAAATCCTCAGAGAAAAAGACTTTGAAAAAGTCAATTTCTGTGAGGCCGGTGGTGTCAAACTTGATTCCTGATTCTGCCACAAAATCAGGAATCAGTGGCTCGTAATTTTCGGGGGGCGAGGTCCACACAGGGTCTCCTGAATCAGCTGCGGGCATGGTGGGCGCTGCCTCATCTTCTGTCCTGGAGCGTCTGCGTGGCGGTTCCGCAGGAGCCGAGGAGGAAGATGAGGAGGGGGAAGAGGAAGAAGAAGAGGATGAAGAATCCGAAAAATAAAGAAAAGTCGGATCGTCATCCTCGCTATCAGTGTCGGAGGCAAGGTAAGAATATGCCTCCTCCATTGAATAGCGCTGTTGGGAGGAACGTGATGGGCGGGACATTTTTTTGTGTAAATATGGTGCTTGGGTGTACTTTATTTATTACTGTGTATGTGGTGGGGGGCTAGTGATTGGTGCACACTATCCTGTAAGAAAAAGCTAAAAGGAAATGTGGAAAAAAAAGTCTAAAACAGCAGGACCTAGATATGGTAAGTGAACGGCGTCACTTACCAAAATTCAGTGGCTGCTGGATGTGTGCACAGGGGTGGCTCAAAGGGGGGGGGAGGTGAAAAATAAAAATGGAAAACAGTCGGCACGAACTTTTATAAGTGAATTGCGTCACTTATCAAAATTCAGCGGCTGCTAAATGTGCACACGGAAACCGCACAAAGGGGGGTAAAAAGAGGGGGCTGGGAGGATTGGGGTGGATGAATAGAGATCGGACAGGGATCAACAGTTAGGGTTGTAGTTACGTGGCACAAAAAGGGGAGAAAAAAATTTAAAACGGCAGGCAGGTGGCGCAAAAGTGGGGTGGAGGGGGGTGGGGGATGGGGGGATTGGGGTGGATGAAGAGAGATTGGGCAGGGGTCAGTTAGGGTTGTTGTTAGGTGGCACAAGGGGGGGAGAAAAAAAATGAAAAACGGGATGTGTGTGCGAAGGAAAAAAGGCGAGCACGAGTGTTGATCGGTGAACTGCGTCACCGATCAACGCTCGGTGGCTGCGCACGGAGGTGGCGCAAAAGTGGGGTGGAGGGGGGTAAAAATAGGGGGAAGGGGGATGGGGGGATTGGGGTGGATGAAGAAAGATTGGGCAGGGGTCAGTTAGGGTTGTAGTTAGGTGGCACAAGGGGGGGAGAAAAAAATGAAAAACGGGATGTGTGTGCGGAGTAAAAAAAAGCGAGCACAAGTGTTGATCGGTGAACTGCGTCACCGATCAACGCTTGGCGGCTGCACACGGAGGCGGGCCAAAAGGGGGGGTGGAGGGGGTAAAAGGGGGGTGAGGGGGGGTAAAAGGGGGGTGAGGGGGGTAAAAGGGGGGACGGGGGAATGAAGATAGGTGGGGGGGTGAAGATAGATTGGGCAGGGGATCAGGGATCAATTAGCACTTACAGTTGTAGTTTTCTTTCTTCTTCTTCTTTCTTCTGCAGGGATTGTGATGCTACAAGCTGTGGCACCACAATACCCAGCACAGGAGCTCTTGCTGCGTCCGACCTCTCTGCAGGAATCCTCAGCTAGAGTGAGGACCCCTGCAGACAGGTTAGACAGGTCAGAGGCAGGTCAGGGGGCAGGTCACAGAGTGGTCACTTCGCTGCTGTGACCTGTCATTGGTGGGATCGAATGATTACATCGATCCCACCAATCCCTGATCTGCCTGGTGACCATGGTAACTGCCTAGGATCGGAGCTCACAGCTCCGATTCCTAGGCAGGTCATGGCCAGGTCATCAGCAGGGCACAGAGCGGTCACATGGTGACCGCAGCTGTGCCCTGTGGCTGGCGCGATCGCCGATCTAATCGATCGCGCCAACCACTTCCTGCAGGCCCTACTGGGCCTGTCCTAGGCTCTGGCCTAGGATCGGTGCTATTACAGCACCGATCCGGGCCGGTACCGGCAGGGCACAGCGGCGATATTGCGCCGCTGTGCGCTGCGATTGGCGCGATCGATTAGATCGGCGATCGCGCCAATCTGGGGGCTTTTCTCCGGTGCCTGGCGTTGCCAGGCACCGGTCCTAGGATCGAGTACATCGGTACTCGATCCTAGCCTAGATTCCTGTTGTTTCAGCCAATCTGATTGGCTGAAACAAAGAGAGTTGCTGTGATTGGTTGTTCTGAATTGAACAGCCAATCACAGCTCAGAGAGGGGCGGGCCAGGGCGGAGACTGCCCGGGATGCCGAGGCCATCTATCCTGAGGTAAGATGGCATCGGCATTTTAATGCGATCACCGCGACTTAAGTCGCGATGTCGCATTAAAGGGCATGACGTAATATTCCGTCCATGGTAATTAGGTCCATGGTCACATGGACGGAATATTACGTCAATTGTAGGTAAGGGGTTAAAAAGGCCCACGCATTTAAAGGGGTCGCATTTTTAAAGGGCCCCAGCAACCCTCGGGGCCCACCGGGCATTTATCCGCTACCGTGCCAGGCCAGACCGAGCCTGGCTTGCAGACACGCTCATAGACATATAGTCAGACATGCACACAGAGATGTTCGCACACACTCAGTTAGATAAGTACATAGACACGCACATAGATATTCACACAGACAGACATGCTAATAGATACTCTTAGGCTGTGTACCCACGATGCAGATTTTATGCGTTTTTGCCGCGAAAACGCTGCAAAAACACATACAGAACGCATTCCATGCATTCCTATGGCATTCTGCACATGCTGTGCTAATGCTGCATTTGCATTTTTTTCCACGGCAGAATTGCATCGCGGCAAAAAACGCAGCATGCTGATTCTTTTTGCAGAATCGCGGCGATTCCGCCCCCATAGGAATGGATTGATCCACTTACTTTCTGCATGTGGCTATGCCCACTATGCGTAAAGTGAGCGGATCATGTGCGGATGGTAGCCACGGTGTGGAGGAGAGGAGACTGTCCTCCAGGCCCTGGGCACCATATCCCTGTAAAAAAAATTAAAAAAAAATAAAAAATTGGGTTATATTCACCTTCCGGCGTCCTGTGCAGCCTTACCGATGCTCCCGTCAACTCCCGTTCCCAGTAATGCCTTGCTGCAAGGACCTGTGATGAAGTAGCGGTCTCGCGATACCGCTACAGTATCGCGAGACCGCTATGTCATCAAAGGTCTCGCAAGGCATCGCTGGGAACGGGAGCATCGCGAGGATCGGGAAGGCTGCGTGAGACGTCAGAAGGTGAGAATATCATGATTTTTTAATTATTTTTAACATTCTATCTTTTACTATTAATGCCGCATAGGCAGCCTCAATAGCAAACAGTTGGTCACACTAGTCAAACACTATGTTTGACGAGTGTGACCAACTTGTCAATCACATTCCAAGCGATGATTCAAATAGCTTGAATTGGAGACTCGCACGGAAGACACTAAAGGTATGTTTCCATGTTCCGTATTTGCTGCGGATTGGACGCTGCGTACAGCCACAGCGTGCAATCCGCAGCGGCCAGATGTTACAGCATAGTGGAGGGGATTTTATGAAATCTCATCTTCACTATGCATGCAGGAATGCCTCCGGCGTCCCTGTGTAACCGGACATGTGGCACGTCTTTCTAGACCGCAGCATGTCAATTTATTTTGTGGAGACGCTCCATCTCCACAAGGTTAATATCACCGTCTATGTATAGGATGCGGTGATTCCGCACGGATAGCCGGCAGCGCTTTGGAGGGAGCGGGCATGTGCTGCCAATACTGACCATGGAAACAAACCCTAATACACACGCACAGGCATGCACACAGACACGCTTATAGACATACTTATAACCACGCATGCATGCAGACACGCTTGTAGACACACCCACAGACACGCTCGCAACATGCATAAAGACACACTTATAGACACGCTCGCATGCAGACATGCACCTAGACATGATCGCAGACACGCTCATATGCATACACGCACCTAGACAAGCGCACACACATGCACAGATATATTGTATACACATGCAGTCACACACATTTATAGACTTAGATACAATCAATCTTATAAAATTCATATGTACAGACAAGTACATTTACAGACACAACACATAGGGGAGTTTTTACCTTCCAGAATTGTCTCTGCCCCACACTCCAGTGTCCAGGTCATCTGTGTCCAGCAGGAAGATGGCAGTGCAGGGCCCACTACATTGTGTCATTTTAGCAGATAGGGCTGTGTCTGCTAGCTGTGATGCGGCCAGGCCAGCACACAAACAAGATTTAAAGGTGCAGTGCTGGCCCGGCAGAAGAAGCAGCCGGTCATATGCCCCTCTGCCACCACCCCAACCCGCCCCTGATAATCGGACTGGGTCGAGACCCCATCAACCTGCAGGACATTTCAGGACCTGTCAAAAATTGGGGAAAAAAATGCAGTTACTCCATGAAGGCGTTTACCATTATCATAAAACTCCTCTCTCCCGGCTGTAATTTGTTATAAAAAAACAAACTGGCTTTACTCACCCTCCCCAGGTCCAGTGCTGAGCCTCCTATGCTGCTCACAGTATCTGTTACTGTCTATATGAAATTGAGAAAAACCAGTGCACCATCATCTAAGTTTTGTATGTTCCTGAGCACGGACAGATGTCTTTGCCTTGACAATAGAGGCAGTTAGGCTACGTGCACACGTAGATTTCGATATTTACCTTAGATACCAGCTCCCAGTGTCTGCTTAAAGCGCTGGGAGCCTCACTGATCGTTGGCTCCCGCTGTGACACGCAGAGATGCACGCTGGCCAGCGGGAAAGCAACGATCAAAAAGTGGCCCAGGCCGATCCTGCACGATCAGCGATACCCAGCAGGGGGCCCGGTCGCCGATGTGTGTCACACACAGCGATCTCGCTAGCGATCTCGCTGTGTGTGACGGGGCCTTAAGTCAGCCAGGATAATTTGCATCATCTGCTGTAACAGGTACCCATAAACTAATACTTTTCTTATTATTTCATGCCATTTTCTTCCTTTTACCCAACCAGAAAATGAAGTTTCCATTAGCAGTAGTTAGCTATACCCTCTTAGAGCGGTTGTCCTGTTTTAAAATACAAGTCTGCAGTCACTCTCTGTGACTACAGACTTAAGAATCCTCACATCGCGCGCACTGCGTACTGTGATGATTCTCCAGTGTCAGCATCGGGAAAGGGTGACACGTGATCGCAAGTATGTGTACTCCTGGCCACATTCCAACCTCGCTCAATGCAAGTGTATTGAGTGATGCTGGAAACAATCTAGCCGAAATGTGGTCGGGAGTAAGCATATCCAATACTTGAGTAAGCATATCCAATACTTGAGTAAGCATATCCAATACTTGAGTAAGCATATCCAATACTTGAGTAAGCATATCGCAAGACCGCTGCTCCTGGCACTGACTCCGGAGCATCCTCATAGCACGCAGTGCACATGCATAGACTGCAGACTTGTAGTTTAAAATCGCACAATCCCTTTAAGACATTGTAATACATCCTAAATCCATATTATACACCAGCTTAACAGTTCATAAAAGAAAATATATGAGCCAAAACAGTAGCAATATATTCAGTAGTATCATGATTTCATTCTATTTTTGAAAATACACAAAGAATACTCCAAAGATGAATTATAGCATAATATATTATTTATAACATAATATACTACAGTGTCTCTTTTTGCTTATTTTCACCACCAGTTAGATGAGTCTCACGTTCCACCTAACTTTTCCTGACCAAGCTTCTCGCTTCCATTCAGTAGTCTACATTTTGGAAAGAAATCGGTCTTCTCGAACAAAAGATTTGTCAATTTCTTTTACACTGCAGCAACCTGTAAAAAAATAGATATCTTGTTTAAAATGCATGTAATAGTTCCAAAGTTTCATATTCCAGAATAATAACAGATTGCATTAGAATAACTGATGTAAGGACATTTACACAGTGGGTACGGAAAGTATTCAGACCCCTTTAAATTTTTCACTCTTTGTTTCTTTGCAGCCATTTGGTAAATTAAAAAAAGTTCATTTTTTCTCATTAATGTACACTCTGCACCCCATCTTGACTGAAAAAAATCTGAAATGTAGATATTTTTGCACATTTAATAAAAAAGAAAAACTGAAATATAACCTGGTCATAAGTATTCAGACCCTTTGCCCAGTATTGAGTAGAAGCTCCCTTTGGAGCTAGTACAGCCATGAGTCTTCTTGGGAATGATTCAACAAGTTTTTCACACCTAGATTTGAGGATCCTCTGCCATTCTTCCTTGCAGATCCTCACCAGTTCAGTCAGGTTGGACAGTGAACGTTAGTGGACAGCCATTTTCAGGTCTCTCCAGAGATGCTCAAATGGGTTTAGGTCAGGGCTCTGGCTGGGCCAGTCAATAATGGTCACAGAGTGGTTCTGAAGCCACTCCTTTGTTATTTTATCTGTGTGCTTAGGGTCATTGTCTTGTTGGAAGGTGAGTCTGAGATCCAGAGCACTCTGGAAGAGGTTTTCATCCAGGATATCTCTGCTCTTGGCTGCATTCATGTTTCCTTCAATTGCAACCAGTCCCTGCAGCTGAAAAACATCCGCATATCATGATGTTGCCACCACCATGTTTCACTGTTGGGATTGTATTGGGTAGGCGATTAGCAGTGCCTGGTTTTCTCTATGCATACCGCTTAGAATTAGAACTTTTTGGTGATATCTTTGTCTCATCAGACCAGAGAATCTTATTTCTCATAGTATGGTAGTCCTTCATGTGTTTTTTAGCAAATTTTATGGGGGCTTTCATATGTCTTGCACTGAGGAGAGGCTTCCGTTGGGCCACTCTGCCATAAAGGCCCGACTGATGGAGGCTGGAGTCATAGTTGACTTTGTGGAACTTTCTCCCATCTCCCTACTGCATCAGTGGAGATCAGCCACAGTGATTTTGGGGTTCTTCTTTACCTCTCTCACCAAGGCTCTTCTCCCACGATTGCTTAGTTTGGCTGGACAGCCAGGTCTAGGAAGACTTCTGGTGGTCCCAAACTTCTTCCATTTAAGGATTATAGAGGCCACTGTGCTCCTGGGAACCTTGAGTGCTGGAGAAATTTTGTAACCTGGGCCAGATCTGTTAATTGCCATAATTCTGTCTCTGAGCTCCTTGTCCAGTTCCTTTGACCTCATGATTCTCATTTGGTCTGACATGCACTGTGAGCTGCGAGGTCTTATATAGACAGATACTATATATACTCGTGTATAAGCTGACCCGAGTATAAGCCGACCCCCCTAATTATGCCACAAAAAATGGGAAAACTTATTGACGCGGGTATAAGCCTAGGGTGGAAAATGCAGCAGCTACTGGCAAATTTCAAAAATAAGAATAGATAACAATAAAAGTAAAATTAATTGAGACATCAGTAGGTTAAATGTTTTTGAATATCCATATTGAATCAGGAGCCCCATATAATTCTTCATATAGTTCATGATGGCCCCATAAGATGCTCCACACAAAATACACCCCATATAATGCTGCACAAAGGTTAATAATGGCCACAGAAGATGCTCCATAGAATAATATGCCCCATATGCTGCTCCATAAAGGTTATGGCCCCTTAAGATGCTCCATAGAATAGGCCCCATAAAATGATCCATAGATTATGCCCCCATAAGATGTCCCATAAGATGCTCCATAGATTATGCCCCCAGAAGATGCTCCATAAGATGCTCCATAGATTATGCCCCATAAGATGCTCCATAGATTATACCCCATATGCTGCTGCAAATAAAAAAAAATGACATACTCACCTCTTCGTCGCTGGGGGACAGGTGCCGGGTCCTGAGCAGGCGGCAAAACCGACGCGCTATGAGGACAGGTGCCGGTGTCACCACTAGCTCAGGACCCGGCACCTGAGATGTTCACCTGTCCCCGATCCATCGCTGCTCACCGCTGTCTGCCGCGTCGTCTGTCAGTGATGTTCACAAGTTGAGGATCAAGAAAACCACTTATGTAGGGAATATACAGTGGTTACTGTCACCATGATAGCCCATCTTTTTGACTGAAAGGATGGTCTAATTATTCTCTCCCTAAATATATTATAAAGTATGGCCGCTTATATATAAAGAGGAAAGAAATTATCACTATTATTGGTGAAAGGACACTTTTTGCACTCTTTATTTATACTAGTTATATCAAATGAGTAATTACTCTTTATTACTTTTCACCACTGATAACTGATCACTTATGATGGCTCAGTGGTGAAATCGTCAGACATTTGTCTTAAACTCACCACGATGAAATTGGTTCTTATCCTCTTTTGTTTCCTTTTTTTGTGTTTTAGATATTTCTTATATTTCTTTTTATTTAATTATAGAAGTCTATGTTATCATATTGATTGTCTGAATGGGATACACAATGCTATCACTATCTGGAATATATGTTTTTTGATATATATGTTATTTTGCCTGTTTTTGTTTTTCTTCTTAAATATCTTTATGTGCAACATGTGTGGGTTGACGCCCTTTTCTTACGACGGGGGGCCATGTCCACACAGCATATAAAGCTATCACTTTTATAGACCGATTACAACTCTGTACTGTAACCTGAAGAAGAGGTGCGGTTTGTCTCCTCGAAACGCTTAGTTTTTGTAGTACATTTAATAAAGAACTTGAAATATTTATATGGATTTCTGAAGAATTCGTGTCACTGTAGCAGCGCGGTTGCTCAGAAGTGCTTTTCTTGATCCTCAACTTGTGATTCTTAGTGGACGTTTCCACCTGCACGAGCTCTGCAGCAGCTATACAACTGCAAAAAATGTTGTGAGTGGTTGTGTCTGAACACAACCCATAAAGGGTGAGTACTTCAGAGTACTTTTTTCTTTTTCATTAATTTATACCAGGTGAAGCCCTATGTCTGCGCCCCCTCCCTTGTTTTATCCTTTAGTAGTGATGTTCAGGCAGCAGAGGGCGAGGCGCACATTAACCACATCACCGTGCCCTCTGCTGGCGGAATGTCACTGACAGAGGATGTGGCAGAAAGCGGCGAGCAGCGATGGAGTGGGGACAGGTGAATATTAGATATACTTACCCCCCCCTGGAGTGGCCTATGCAGCCCCATTCTCCCACGGTCTCCCTTCCTTCAGCGGTCACATGGTACCGCTCATTAAACTCATGAATATGCGCATATTCATGAGTTTAATGAGCGGTACCACGTGACCACTGAAGGAAGGAAGGGAGACCGTGGGACAAGCAGGGGGGCTGTAGAGACTCATCAGGTGGGGTCAGTATGATCTGACACCCCTGCTCCCCCTCACCCGCCAACCCCCTGGCATATATGACTCACGTATAAGCCGAGAGGGGGACTTTCAGCCCAAAAAAATGGGCTGAAAATCTCGGCTTATACGCGAGTATATACGGTGTATGCCTTTACAAATCTAGTCCTATCAGTTTAAATAAACACAGCTGGACTCTAATGAAGGAGTAGAATAATCTCAAGGAGGATCACAAGGAAATGGACAGCATGTGACTTAAATATGAGTGTCTGAGCAAAGGGTCTGAATACTTAAGACCATGTGATATTTCAGTTTTTCTTTTTTAATAAATTTGCAAAAATTTCTACATTTCTGGGTATTTTTCAGTCAAGATGGGGTGCAGAGTGTACAATAATGAGAAAAACAATTAACCTTTTTTTAATTTACCAAATGGCTGCAATGAAACAAAGAGTGAAAAATGTAAAGGGGTCTGAATATTTCCGTACCCACTGTACACTATGCAATACCACCTTTACTGTATTGCATACTGGGTGTAGTTCTCAGTATCTGCATTATTCTGCACTATATACTATTTTATATAGGAAAAGTGGTATTGCACAGTGTATATATAATATGCAATACCACTTTTACTATCCTGAACACTGGGTGTAATTCTCAGTATCTGTATTAGGCAAGAGTCACGCTGCTGTACAATACGGCTGTACTGTACATCGCATACCACTCAGCCCAGAGTTACTCCATTGGGCAGCTCAGATCAGTGTATTTTTTCTCAGGCGTAATCAGCATGCATGTAAAATTTCAGAATGCTACGATTGTATGCATATATCATCCGAGACTTGCCAGTGCAAATCAATGGGTGCAAGAAAAAAATGGCACAGCACTCGGACCATGCAAGTGCTGTCCGATTTTTATGCACCGATGTCCTTTGATAAGCCGTCAATTCATCTGCCACTTACAGTAAAATCACAGCATGACAGGTTAGAATAGAATAGATAGAATACATATATATACATAGAATAGATAGATATAAAGATGTCAGTGACATATATACTGTATAGATAGATAGATAGATAGATAGGTAGATAGATACCATATATACTCCTGTATAAGCCAAGATAAGCGACTTTGCCTTTTTTCGGGTCGAGTCGGGTTTCATGAAACCCGACTTTCGCAAAAGTCGGGTCTAACGAAATCGGCCGATTTTTGTGAAAAGTCAAAGGCCGACTGAAACACGAAACCCAATGCAAGTCAATAGGGAAGCAAAGTCGGCAGGGAGTGGAGGACAGGAAACACACCTACAGTGCCCTTTTGAATGCCAAAACATCAATTCTTATTACTGAAGTATTTCAACCTTAATTTACTTCATAATACTAGTTACGCACTGAAAAATGGGGGTTACTTGGCTAAATTTGTGGTGGGGTAGGGCTGGCTCCAGGTTTTCCTGTGCCCTGGGCTAAAGAGCGCCCCTTTAACACATAGCACAAATCATGATGCTCCGATACGGCAGAGAAATAGCGGTATAGTACAGTGAAAAATACTTCACTTTTTACATCTCATGACTGATATCCATTTTAAATTCTCCAATAGCTCCAAAAACGGACAGTATATTACTCCATACAGTATTATGGCCACCGCATAGTGCGCTATACAGAGTAATGAGGCCCATATAATTCTCCATACAGAATCATTGGTCCCATATAATGTTTGAAACAGTGTATGATGAGCTCCACATAATGCTACAGTATATGCTGGTCCCCTTGGATAAAGCTGCACTGTCTTATGGGCCCAAATAATGCTCCATATATAATGGGCCCCATTTCTAATGCTCTAGTGTATAATGGGCCCTGTAAATGCTGCTCCAGTGTCTGATATCCACCTTTGGAATGCTGCAGTGTATGGTGGGCCCCATATATCATTCTCCAGAGTATAGTGCTCCCCAAAAATTGCTGTCCCAACAATGAAAACAATTAAATAAGTCTCCTCAAATAAGTCTCCTTGCTAGGGAATCCCTGTACTAGTCTGGGCATACAGACGTGATGTCATTGCGCTCTCTGATCAGAATATCACTGTCAGGAAACGCGGAAGACATCATGGCGGTGGAGCAGGGAGAGGTAAGTATTTCAACTTTGCAAGTGCTGTGATCCTGAGCAAGCAGGGGGGGGCCCACTCGTTGGCGATGGCACTGGCACAGGGCCCCTCATAGTACGGCGGTGTGTCTGACGGTGGGTGGGCCGAACCGGCACTTTCATCTGCACCTTCCTCTTTGTCACCGTGTAAGGTGGTACTGTATATGGGAAGGGTAACCTGAGTTTCATCAGGGTCAGATTCTGGCTGCGTAGAGTGCGAGGGGAATGTAGTGGTCTGGGTCAATGTACCAGCAGAATCCTCTAGCAGTGGCTGGGCATCAGCGCACTTGTGGCGCCCCCAGGAGTACGGTCGCCACAGTGGCATTACCTTCCTCCTAGGGAGTGTGATGTCATGCTTGGGAGCAACGAAGGATCTCTCTAGCAGTTAAACCAACACACAACACATTTCCCACTCCAGGCCAGCAGGGAGACCTCTGAACCTGACTGCTGAGGAGCTGCTCTCTGTGGTCGGGAGGAGGTAAGTTAGGGCAGTCTGTGAAGGGAAGGGAAAGTGTGTGGACGTGAGAAGGTGAGCTGGTGGATGAGCAGAGTTAAGGCTCACTCCTAGCTGGAGCGCATGGTCCGGATTCCGGTCTCCGAGTTTGTAGGAACACTGACGTTCCTGCAGCCAAAACCGGAAGAAGTAGCAGCTGTAAATGCTCTGTACCCAACTGAGGCTCGGAGGCCCCAGCATCGACGTTTGTGAGCCAGAAGGAAAAGGCTACAGCTGCCAGCCATACGAGAAAGTTCCAAAAGAGAGTCAACAGGGGGAACTTCATTGAACTCAGCACTGCGAGTACCTCAGATAAGCACTAGAACGGAGGCCACACTACCTATCTGCAGAGAGAGAATTCCAAATTGGCTTCCAGGCTGACCAACTCCTTCTCCATCTGTACTCTGGGTCCTGGACGGCACTTACCAAGTACAGGTAAAGGAACTGCACGACTGTGTCTGTCATCTTTCTCCTGCGCCTGGCGCACGGCTCTGCTACATCCTGCACTGCACACCATCTACCAACTCTTTCATCTGCCCTGCGACTACGGCCCTACCTGTGCAGGGCTTCTACATCTTAGCTGCACCACAACATCTGTCCCAGAGAAGCGACACTGCAGCGCTTGTCAATCTAATCAGAAACCACAGGTGGCGTCACATATCATTCACCTATAAACGTAATTCACCCCTTTGCATGGACTCCCAGGGGCATGGAACGGGTCACCACCACCGTGACACATCCCTGTGAGACACCGGCCCGGTACCGATTAACCCCACTGCCCTGGCTGGCCACCCACACTCCATGTCAGATTCATCTTGGACTTGGGAATTCACGATTTGACTTGATAACCAAGGCATGGTATGATAGAAAGAGCTACATGGACTAATGTGAAGTGTGGCCTGCTGCATCATTCATTTTGGGTGGGGGTGCAGGACACAAGGAAAGGGGTTCTTCCTGACCAGGAGCCAGCACTTGACGACTCAGTGCTTGCATTTTTTTAAACTTCAGAAGAGGAGGGCATATTTGCTGGAGTCTGATCCGGCAATGTAAGCCAAAACCAGTTCCTCATGCTCCGGCTTTAAAAGCGGTTAACCTACTCCCAGAAAAGGTAGCCTTCCAGGCGTTTCGGAGCCAGACCATGACGCAGGCTCAACACCTCCTGCCTTAGCTGCTTTTGTGCTTTTGCCACTACCAGCAGATGCACCACCACCATCAGCACCAGCTGGCCCCCCCACGCCCACGTCCGCGGCCTCTTCCACCAAACTTCAAAATTTGGCGCAAAATAGACACAAAATAACATCAGATATATGGCAATGGCACTGTATAACAAGCGTACAGCTCTATTCAGTCAAAGGATAATTGTCAATCTCCATATATATTCCATCAGTCACACAGAGACGCTCACAGGCTCAGTATGGATTAGACAAGAATATAAAAGGTAGACAAAGTGTACAGTATCATCAGATAGCAGGTATATATAGCATAGTTTAAACATTAACAATGTATGTCTATATATCAGGAGTAGTGTTGAGCCACCCCGCTAGTGTTTTGGTTTGTCGCACAGGAGGCATGTTCGTCGAACCACATTGAAAACAATGGCAGGCAAACACAAACACATAAAAACACATAGAAAACAATTACAAAACACCTTAAAAGGTGTCCCAAAGCCGACAATATGCTCAGAAGACAAAAATAACATATGGAAAAGGGCAACTACATTTAGAAAAGAGGTGGAGGAGTAAAAGGAGGAGGTGGAGGAGACACAGATATAGGCTTGTCATGCCCTTATGAAGTCAAGAAAGGCTGGAATAAAAATGTAAAACACAAACCAAAAAAAAATTCTGAAATCGAACATGATCATATGCCGTCGGACTTCCCACGAATAAATTATGCCAACTGGCGATCAGGCGGCGTTATTCCCACGAACCTCCAAACAGCGTCCATGAAGGCAAAGTGTTTGCTTTCCAGGGGCAGTATAAACCTTAAAGGAATGTCCAAAAGGGCACCTCCAGGAGTGGAGCATGCGGCTTAATTGGACTCCACCCGGGAAACCACAACCATGTCACCTCAAGAAAAGATGCACACATTGAAAGTTTTGTTGATTCTGTGTGTGGTGTGGTATGTCCGTTTGTAGTTGTTCTAGCAATTTGTCAGCTTTATTACATTAACTAACGAGACTCCAGCATGCCCCCGCGGTATGCGTCAAGCTTACTAGAGGGATACGCGAGGCTCTGGCACGCGAGATCGAGCAATAACAGGTCTATCATGGCCTTACATGTCCGGGGCTGCAAGCGCGCTACACTGAAAGGACCAGCTTTTGTCGCTTACAGGTGCAGATAACCTGCTGAGCACCATTAGTGATGGGGATCTGTGATTCCAATTATTCCCCGCGAACGATGATTTCCCAGTAAGTGCAGGTCAACCGCAATTCCTGAATTAGGCCTAACCGGCATTCCTGAAAAAATGCAAAAAATTACGTGTCCAAACCACAGGTGCTGTAGCTTGCTTAACAGCTCGGCAGCCGTTCTCAGGCCCAGTATGGATTCAACAACATTCTAGAAAGGTGCTAAAGGGTACAGTTTCACCGGATAACACGTATATATGTAGCATAGTTTACACATTAAAAACCTATGTCTATATATCAGGAGGCAGGCTCAGACGGTCTCAGGGCCAGTATGGATTAGACGTGATTGGACAAAGGTGAGAAAGGGTACCGTATCACTGGATAACAGGTATGTATACCATATTTTACACATTAAAAATATATTTCTATAGATCAGGAGGCAGGCTCAGACGGTCTCAGGCCCAGTATGGATTTGACCAGATTGTACAAAGTTGAGAAAGGGTACATTATCACTGGATAGCAGGTATATATAGCATAGTTTAAACATTTAAAATCTCCGTGTTCTCAGTATGGATTAGACAACAATCTAAAAAGTCGAAAAAAGGAAATGTATTTGAAGCGTACACCAGTATACACTTTTGGTGGTATTTTTTAATCTTCATATATATTTCAGTCTCAGTAAGACAGTCCAGACTCCCCGCAATAGGAAATGAGATGCATACAATTACTGACATAAAGTCTAGTGATTGCAGAAATCTAGGAATTACTATTCACGGGAAAAACTTCCGTCACAATTCTCAGAGGCGATGCTGACCCTCAATTAATTAGTGTGTGGAGACAGAAAAAACCTTTCTTTGTGAAGAAAGTGTTGCTGTATCGCAGTACCCTTGATCCCTTTGCCATTACTCATATCCATCCAATTTTGATCACAGGGAGAGATGTAAACATGGTGCTCACTGCCTAACATGATCTGTCACGAAACTTTGGAGTGCAAAACACAGAAGCCACAGGCCGTAGGTGATTCAATTGGATTGGCATGAGAGGGCACATTTAAAAATGTGCGCTGGAATGTCACACGTCTGTTGGTAGGAAAACTGTGAAAGCTGATGAGAAACCACCACTGCAACTCATTGTGAGTCGATGTCCATAAGAATTGGAAGCCATTGATCATCTGAAGCTAGAGCCCGGCCAGCGGGACAGGGCATAGCTACGTCTTAACCATCATCTTCTATCAGTTCACCAAATTTGTAGTGGCCGTCCCAGTGAAGGATTTGACAGCCCAGACTACACAGCGGAGGAGCAGGGAGAGGTAAACATTGCAAATGCTGGGGCCCTGCCCAAGCAAGGGGGGCCCACTCGTGGGCGTCAGTACTGGCACTGGGCCCCTCATAGTACGGCGGTGTGTCTGACAGCGGGTGTGCACCCCCACCATCAGAGACACTTGATTGCACTGTGAGGGACCCTGTGCCAGTACCCGCGCCCAAGAGTCGGCCCACCCACCTGTCCAGGGCAACGGTACTCGCACTGTTGAGTGCGTTAGGTGGTGACCCCGGCCATGGGGGGAGGAGGCAGCCCAGTTAGGGAGGTTTACAAAATGGCATATGTTGATGTGGGACATTCACCTGCTGCTAAAGGCGAAATTGGTCAAGTCCCAGGAAGAGGACAACCTATGTGTCATCAGGGTAAGGTGTGACAAAATCCTTGGAAACCCATGCATGGTTCATTTTTATGAAGGTTAGATCATCCACATTTTGGGTCGAGAGATGGGTCCTTTTTTCTGTCAGGATTGATCCAGCAGCACTGAAGACTCTTTCCGATAGCACACTTGCAGCTGGGCAAGCGAGCTACTGTAAGGCATATTGTGCCAATTCAGGCCAGGTGTCCAGTTTAGAGGCCCAGTAGTCAAATGGGAATGACCTGTGAGGGAGAACATCGATATGGAATGAGAAGTAGTTTGTAACCATAGTTGACAAGTGCTGTCTCCTGTCACTTTCAATCGATGCAGCATTACCAGTTGTGTGAACGGGACTTGAAAAATCAGTCCACAACATGGTCATGAAACCCCTGTCTCCAACGCCACTTCTGATGTGTGCACCACCAACACCTCTTCCAAGTTGTCCCACGGCCCCTACGGCTCGTGTGAGAACCATCACCGCTGTTGTGTGCTGGGAATGCCTCAACCAACCGGTTTACCAGAGTTGCTTGTTTATTAGCCAATATTAGGTCAAGGTTCTCCTGTGGCATGATGTTTTGGAATTTGCCTTTATAGCGTGGATCCAGGATGCTGGCTAACCAGTTGTCGTAATCATTCATCATTTTGGCAATGCGGGGGTCCCTTTTTAGGATCTGCAAGGCATAATCTGACATGTGGGCCAATGTTCCCTGTGTCAATAATGCACTGCGAGTGCTGGGTGGAGGAGCACTTTCTGGCAAATCCACATCCCTCCAGTCACGCACAAACCCTGTACCAGACCTTGCCACGCCAACATTTTCTCTTGCCCCACGAGAAGCATCCTCCTCCCCTAAATAATCATCCCCATCATCATCCTCCTCCTCCTCTTCCTCTTCTTCCTCCACCTCGTCCAGGAGAGTTCCCGGAGCAGATAATGGCTGACTGTCATCAAGGCTTCCCTCCTCTCTTCCTCACCATCCACGGCTGCAGACGCCTGCTCCTTAATGTGCATCAAAGTTTGCATGAGCAGACACATAAGTGGGATGCTCATGCTTATGATGGCGTCGTCTGCGCTTACCAGCCGTGTGCATTCCTCAAAACCCTGAAGGACTTTACAAAGGTCTTTCAGCTTCGACCACTGCACACCTGTCGACTCCATGTCTGCACTCAAAGTGGCTGCCCGTGTATCCTCCCACAAATGCATTACGGCCTGCCTCTGTTCGCACAGCCGCTCAACCATGTGCAGGGTGAAGTTCCACCTTGTTGCAACGTCGATAATTAGGCGGTGCTTGGGAAGGTGGAGCAATCGCTGCAGCTTCTGCATACGACTGGAGTGTACCGGCGACCAACGGATGTGCGAGCACAGTCTTCGGACCTTCTGGAGCAGGCCTGTTAACTTCAGATAATTATTGAGGAAGCACTGCACCACCAGGTTCAAGGTGTGAGCCAAGCAAGGTGTGTGTCTGAGTTTTGAAAGGGCTATGGCTGCTACAAAATTCCGGGCCGTTATCACTAACTACCTTGCCTGCCTCAAGATGTAGACTGCCCAGCCATGACTCAGTTTGTCGCTGAAAATAATCGGCCAGTACCTCCGCGGTGTGTCTGTCGCCCAAACACATCATCTTCAACACAGTCTGCTGACGCTTTCCACTAGCTGATCGATAGGGGGACACCATGTGCAACACTGACAGCTGCGGATGGAGTGCTCGTGCGACTGCGCTCTGTGGAAGAGCTTTCGCTTCTGGAGGAGGAGGAGGGTAGAACGCCTACAGCCAACTGTGTCCTATACCGTGGGCTAGGCAGCACTGTCCCACCACCGCTGTCCCCTGTGGACCCTGCATCCACCACATTAACCCAGTGCGCAGTGATGGACCCGTAACGGCCCTGGCCATGCCTACTGGACCATGCATTAGTTGTGAGGTGCACCTTTCCACTCACTGATTGCTTGAGTGCATGTACAATGCGGTCTTTCACATGAAGGTGGAGGGCTGGCATGGCTTTGCGAGAAAAGAAGTGGCGACTGGGTAGGTCATAGCGTGGTACTGCATAGGCCATGAATTTGCGGAAAGCTGTGCTTTCAACCAACCGATAGGGCATCATCTCTAGCGAGATTAGTTTGGCAATGTGGGCGTTCAAACCCAGTGTACGCGGATGAGAGGATGAGTACTTTCTTGTCCTACTCATAGTCTCTGGTAGGGTGAGCTGGACTTGAGAGCTGCATATGGTCGAACTAGTGGTGGACATGGCGGACTGAAAGAGGGTTGATGATGGTGATTGAGTTGGTGTTCTTTCTGATGGCCTAGATTCAGTCTTTTTTTGCAATAACAGTGTGATTCCCTGACTGATTTGCCCTTGCGACGACAACTCAACATTTGCTGCTGATGGTGTGCTAACCGGTGGGCTTACAGTGGGGCAAACAATGTAGTGTTGCTGACTACCTTCTTTGGGAGCAGTTGCACATGTGGTACGTGAGTTTTGGTAGTCCGTCCACGCTTGCAAGTGCATGGTGGTTAAATGTCTTAGCATGCAACTGGTATTCAAATTTCTCAGATTTTACCCTCGGCTAAAGGTCTTTGCGCACTTCTTACAGATAACCTTGGCCTGATCATTAGGATTTTGTTCAAAAAAGTGCCACACTGCACTCTTCCTACTATGGAAGATATTTTGAGGCCTTGCACGCTGTGCTATTTTGACCGTCTGGCCAAGCTGTCCTGCAACTCTTTTGGTTTTTGTAACCTGTTTTTGGACTGCTCCGGGCCTGCCAGATAACAGCTGTTGCGATGTCGATGCACGCTGCAGATGCGCCTCCTCCTCTTCTGAGCTATTGGCAGCGGCACCCTCTTCCCCCAATGGATGCCAATCTGGGTCAACAACTGGCTCATCCATCACCTCCTCTTCAATGTCATGTGCACCTTCATCTGTGTCACCGTGTATGGTGGTATAGTACGTGGGAAGGGGCACCTGAGTTTCATCAGGGTCAGATTCTGCCTCAGTACACTGCGAGGACAATGTAGTGCTCTGAGTGAATGTACCAGCAGAATCATCTATCAGTGGCTGTGCATCAGTGCACTCCATGTCAGATTCATCTTGGCCTGGGTAATTCACGATTTGACTTGATAACCCAGGCATGGTATGTGAAAACAGCTCCATGGAGTAATCTGTAGTGTGGACTTCAGGACACAGTTGGATTCTGTCAGGCCCTGTTTATATTACACCGCAATGTGACAGGCAGATTCTGAATGGTGTAAAAAAGGTGGATGGAGGACTGTGGAGAATTTGAATCTCTCTAGACTTCAGGACACAGTTGGATTCTGTCAGGCCCTGTTTATATTACACCGCAATGTGACAGGCAGATTCTGGATGGTGTACGAAAGGTTTATAGAGGACAAGGGGAGAATTGGATTCTCTCTAGACATCAGGACACAGCTGGATTCTGTCAGGCCCTGTTTATATTACACCGCAATGTGACAGGCAGATTCTGGATGGTGTAAGAAAGGTGTATAGAGGACTGGGGAGAATTGGAATCTCTCTAGACTTCAGGACACAGTTGAATTCTGTCAGGCCCTGTTTATATTACACCGCAATGTGACAGACAGATTCTGGATGGTGTAAAAAAGGTGGATGGAGGACTGTGGAGAATTGGAATCTCTCTAGACTTCAGGACACAGTTGGATTCTGTCAGGCCCAGTTTATTTTACACCGCAATGTGACAGGCAGATTCTGGATGGTGTAAGAAAGGTGTATATAGTAGTGGGGAGAATCTGAATCTCTCTAGACTTCAGGACACAGTTGGATTCTGTCAGGCCCTGTTTATATTACACCGCAATGTGACAGGCCGATTCTGGATGGTGTAAAAAAGGTGTATAGAGGACTGTGGAGAATTTTAATCTCTCTAGACTTCAGGACACAGTTGGATTCTGTCAGGCCCTATTTATATTACACCGCAAAGTGACAGGCAGATTCTGGATGCTGTAAGAAAGGTGTATAGAGGACTGGGGAGAATTTGAATCTCTCTAGACTTCAGGACACAGTTGGAGTCTGTCAGGCCCTGTTTATATTACACCGCAATGTGACAGGCAGATTCTGGATGGTGTAAGAAAGGTGTATAGAGTACTGGGGAGAATTGGAATCTCTGTAGACTTCAGGACACAGTTGGATTCTGTCAGGCCCTGTTTATATTACACCGCAATGTGACAGGCAGATTCTGGATGGTGTAAGAAAGGTTTATAGAGGACTGGAGAGAATTTGAATCTCTCTAGACTTCAGGACACAGTTAGATTCTGTCAGGCCCTGTTTATATTACACCGCAATGTGACAGGCAGATTCTGGATGGTGTAAGAAAGGTGTATAGAGGACTGGGGAGAATTTGAATCTCTCTAGACTTCAGGACACAGTTGGATTCTGTCAGGCCCTGTTTATATTACACCGCAATGTGACAGGCAGATTCTGGATGGTGTAAGAAAGGTGTATAGAGGACTGGGGAGAATTTGAATCTCTCTAGACTTCAGGACACAGTTGGATTCTGTCAGGCCCTGTTTATATTACACCCCAATGTGACAGGCAGATTCTGGATCGTGTAAGAAAGGTGTATAGAGGACTGGGGAGAATTTGAACCTCTCTATACTTCAGGACACTGTTGGATTCTGTCATGCCCTGTTTATATTACACCGCAATGTGACAGGCAGATTCTGGATGGTGTACGAAAGGTGTATAGAGGACTGGGGAGATTTTTAATCTCTCTAGACTTGAGGACACAGTTGGATTATGTCAGGCCCTGTTTTTATTACACTGCAATGTGACAGGCAGATTCTGGATGGTGTAAGAAAGGTGTATAGAGGACTGGGGAGAATTGGAATCTCTCTAGACTTCAGGACACAGTTGGATTCTGTCAGGCCCTGTTTATATTACACCACAATGTGACAGGCAGTTTCTGGATGTTGTAAGAAAGGTGAATAGAGGACTTGGGAGAATTTGAATCTCTCTAGACTTCAGGACACAGTTGGATTCAGTCAGGCCCTGTTTATATTACACCGCAATGTGACAGACAGATTCTGGATGGTGTGCGAAAGGTGTATAGAGGACTGGGGAGAATTTGAATCTCTCTAGACTTCAGGACACAGTTGGATTCTGTCAGGCCCTGTTTATATTACACCGCAATGTGACAGGCAGATTCTGGATGGTGTAAGAAAGGTGTATAGAGGACTGGGGAGAATTTGAATCTCTCTAGACTTCAGGACACAGTTGGATTCTGTCAGGCCCTGTTTATATTACACCGCAATGTGACAGGCAGATTCTGGATGGTGTAAGAAAGGTGTATAGAGGACTGGGGAGAATTTGAATCTCTCTAGACTTCAGGACACAGTTGGATTCTGTCAGGCCCTGTTTATATTACACCGCAATGTGACAGGCAGATTCTGAATGGTGTAAGAAAGGTGTATAGAGGACTGGGGAGAATTGGAATCTCTCTAGACTTCAGGACACAGTTGGATTCTGTCAGGCCCTTTGTATATTACACCGCAATGTGACAGGCAGAAATTGCCTAGTGTATGACAAACTACAAGGTGTATATAGAATTGGGCAGAATTTGAATCTCCCTAGAGTGTAGGTCTGTAAGAACGGACAAACTCTTTGGCTTTTCCTTACAGAGTCACTCACTTAGATAGCTTCAATTTGGCAGTGATAACAGCCGTTACACGGTACTGTGAGAGGAGCGTACACGTACACCGCTGTACGGTGTATGTAAAATTGTCAAGCTCCGTGTTTTTGTATACGGACTGACACACGCTGTCTCTCTCTAGTTTTGAATGTAATCAAACAGCAAATATAATAAACTGTTTGAAAAATGGACAAAACTATAAGGTGTAGGTCTATAAGAACGGACAAACCCCTAGGCTTTTCCTTACAGAGTCACACACTTAGATAGCTTCAATTTGGCCATGAAAACAGCCGTTACACGGTACTGTGTGAGGAGCGTACACCGCTGTACGGTGTGTGAAAAAATGAATGCTCAGTACCTCACCAGGACAAAACAATAAAATTTGGATTGCTTTTAAAAAAGCAGTTTGAACACCAGTGTGCACACAGCAATGCAGCTAGCCTTAAAAGGCAGGCTAATCACCACCAGCGCTGCAGCACAAAAGCAAAAATCTTCACCTTTCACTGCACAGAACAGTAACTACAGTGAAAAGCGCTAGCAGCAGAAGCAGGTTTTTTTTTTTTTCTTTTTGCCTTCCTAACGCTCTCCCTACAGAATCATCATCAGCAGCTCTCCCTATTCTGAGATCAGCATGAGTAACATGGCAGTCGGCGTGCACTCCCTTTTATACCCCCTGTGACGCCCCACAAAGCAAGCCAATCACTTGCATGCCCTTCTCCAAGATGGTGGTGACCGCTGCCTATGTCATCATGTTGCCCACAGTGTCCGTTCTTCCTGATTGGCTGAAAAAGGGCGCTAAAGCATCTTTTGAAACGCAACTTTGGCGCTAAAGTCGCCGACCTCGTGGCCGACCTCACACTAAGGTTGGGTTTCGTTGCATGAAACCCGACTTTGGCGAAAGTCGATGACTTTTGAATTTTTTAGACCCATTTCGCTCAACTCTAGTCATATACATGGGGGTTGGCGGGAGAGGGGGAACGGGGGTGTCAGAGATCATACTGACCCCCTCGATGCGTCTCTGCAGCCCCCCCGCTTCTCTCACGGTCTCCCTTCCTTCCTTCAACGGTCACGTGGTACCACTCATTAAACTCATGAATATGCGCTAGGAGGGGGTAAGTATATCCAATATTCACCTGTCCCCCATCCATCGCTGCTTGCTGCTGTCTGCTGCATCCTGTGTCAGTGATGTTTAGGCAGCAGAGGACCTGATGACGTAGTTACTGCGCGCCGCGTCCTCTGCTGGCTAAACAGTCACTGACACAGGATGCAGCAGACAGCAGCAAGCAGCGATGGACCCGGGACAGGTGAATGTCTCAGGTGCCGGGTCCTGAGCAAGCGGCGACATTGGCACCTGTCCCCCACCGACAAGAGGTGAGTATAGCGTTTTGTTTTTTTTTTAAGCATATGGGGTATAATCTATGGAGCAGCATATGTGGGGCATATTCTATGGGGCAGCATATGGGGCATATTCTGTGGAGCAGCATATGGGGGCATATTCTATGAAGCAGCATATGGGGGCATATTCTATGGGGCAGCATATGGGGGCATATTCTATGAAGCAGCATATGGGGGCATATTCTATGGGGCAGCATATGGGGGCATATTCTATGGAGCAGCATATGGGGGCATATTCTATGGGGCAGCATATGGGGGCATATTCTATGAAGCAGCATATGGGGGCATATTCTATGGGGCAGCATATGGGGGCATATTCTATGGAGCAGCATATGGGGGCATATTCTATGGAGCAGCATATGGGGGCATATTCTTTGTGGCAGCATATGGGGGCTTATTCTATGGGGCAGCATATGGGGGCATATTCTATGGGGCAGCATATTGGGGCAGCATATGGGGGCATATTCTATGGAGCAGCATATGGGGACATATTCTATGAAGCAGCATATGGGGGCATATTCTATGGAGCAGCATATGGGGCATATTCTATGGAGCAGCATATGGGGGCATATTCTAAGGGGCAGCATATGGGGGCATATTCTATGGGGCAGCATATGGGGGCATATTCTTTGTGGCAGCAAATGGGGGCATATTCTATGGGGCAGCATATGGGGGCATATTCTATGGGGCAGCATATGGGGGCATATTCTATGGAACAGCATATGGGGACATATTCTATGAAGCAGCATATGGGGGCATATTCTATGGAGCAGCATATGGGGGCATATTCTATGGAGCAGCATATGGGGGCATATTCTATGGGGCAGCATATGGGGGAATATTCTATGGGGCAGCATATGGGGGCATATTTGGCATATTCTATGGGGCAGCATATGTGGGCATATTCTATGGGGCAGCATATTGGGGCAGCATATGGGGGCATATTCTATGGAGCAGCATATGGGGACATATTCTATGAAGCAGCATATGGGGGCATATTCTATGGGGCAGCATATGGGGGCATATTCTATTGGGCAGCATATTGGGGCAGCATATGAGGGCATATTCTATGGAGCAGCACATGGGGGCATATTCTATGAAGCAGCATATGGGGGCATATTCTATGGGGCAGCATATTGGGGCACATTCTATGGGGCAGCATATGGGGGCATATTCTATGGGGCAGCATATTGGGGCAGCATATGGGGGCATATTCTATGGAGCAGCATATATTTGGGCATATTCTATGGAGCAGCATATGGAGGCATATTCTATTGGGCAGCATATATGGGGCATATTCTATGGAGCAGCATATGGGGGCATAATCTATGGAGCATCTTATTGGGGCATAATCTATGGAGCATCTTAAGGGGGCATAACCTATGGAGCATTTTATGGGGGCATAATCTATGGAGCAGCATATGGGGCATAATCTATGGAGCATCTTATTGGGGCATAATCTATGGAGCATCTTATGGGGGCATAATCTATGGAGCATCTTATGGGGGCATAATCTATGGAGCATCTTATGGTGTATAATCTATGGAGCATCTTATGGGGCATAATCTATGGAGCATTTTATGGAGCATTTTATGGGGGAATAATCTATGGAGCATCTTTTGGGGGCATAATCTATGGAGCATCTTATGGGGCCATAGCCTTTATGGAGCATTATATGGGGCATATTATTCTATGGAGCATCTTATGGGGCCATAACCTTTATGGAGCAGCATATGGGGCATATTATTCTATGGAGCATCTTATGGGGCCATTATTAACTTTTGTGCAGCATTATATGTGGTGTATTTTGCATGGCGCATCTTATGGAGCCATCATGAACTGTATGGAGCATTATATGGGGCTCCTGATTCAATATGGATATTCAAAAACATTTATCCTACTGATGTCTCAATTAATTTTACTTTTATTGGTAACTATTTTTATTTTTGAAATTTGCCAGTAGCTGCTGCATTTTCCACCCTAGGCTTATACGCGAGTCAATAAGTTTTCCCAGTTTTTTGTGGCAAAATTAGGGGGTCGGCTTATACTCGAGTATATATGGTAGATAGAATAAAAGTTGGCAATTCATCTGCCGCGTACAGTAAAATCACAGCAGGACCCGACAGGATAGAATAGATGGATTACATACAGTATATACACACAAAATACATAGATGTAGAAATGTTAGTGACATATACAATCAGTACAGTGTGTGTCGTTTTGACGATGCGGCAACTGCATCAAAATTCAAACTAGTGTTAGACGTGGGTCGTCGCATCGTCAGAATGATGCATTCTGTGAGAAAGCATGCAAGGGGGAGGAAGAAAGAAAAACTTCCTGACAACAGAATATAAATAAAATTGCTTTATTTAGGATACAGGGCAAGGTACGGGCGGGTACCTGGTCCTTTCACCTGTCTTTGTGCACGGACATTTTAATTGGTAATGTAGGACAGATGTATATTTTCTGTGTCATGACTCTGTGTAATATACTCTGATGGTATTATTGTCATATCAAGCGGGCCATGTTCCCACATTACTTTTGTGTGTCATGACTCTGTGCTATATATCAAGACGGTATCACTGCTACACTGAGTGGGCTATGTTCCCACTTCATACTTTGTGTGTTTGGTATAACATCTCTGTGTTTTTCCCTTTTGTCCTTCCCATTTGGGTTATGCTTGATTGATATGTGAGGACTTTTGGTACCTTTTTCATGACAAGTTAACAACTTATACAAATTTTTATTGGTATTGTTCCTTGCCCTGTATCCTAAATAAAGCAATTTTATTTATTGACCTGTCTGTTGTCAGGAAGTTTTTCTTTCTTCCTCCCCCTTGCATATATTTGTTTGACAAATGGTCTCTACTTAGTCCACAACACCATGTATACTATGGGGTTATCACTAACCCCTTTGTTGGTAGTATATATTATATTTTATACCCCATTGCATTAGCTATGTTGGTGCGTGCTATCTTTATTTTTTATCAGTCTGTGAGAAAGGCAGCACTAACAAGTACAGGAGGAGAACCAGTAACACTTATATTGATAAGTACCACAAAATCACAACCCCAACACATTTGTTACAAGGAGTGCAAACTAAGTACAGGCGCACCCTTGGGGGGGGTCAGACATTTAAATGCACCTGCCCACCTACTTGTTTTCCATCTATGTCAGCCCTTCTCTGGCTCTTTAAAGTCAGAGCTGTCAATCAAAGAAGAAGGTGGTCAAGATAGAGGGAAAACAAGCAGATGGGAACATGTAATTAAATGAATTGCCCCGCCATGATGCCCTGAGCGCCTGTACTTGGTCATTCTGTGCATTCAGACTCCCTTTAAATTTTGAGAACAAGAGAACCATAGGAGTTTTATAATATAAAATTACAAAAGTTACTTTATTAATATAACAAAGCTAAAAGACAAACATGAATAAAAAGATGTGTTACACCGGACACCAAAAAAGACCATATGGCAATCAATACAACATATATACACCGTTGCATTATATGTCAGATAATAATATATCCTGGGAGCAATCCCCTAACACATACCTAACCTAAACGCCTGAGTCCTCCATGAAGTAAGTTAGACTGCCACAAAAGCTACTAATTGGGACCATGCAACTGCTTAAAGGTCCTTCTCCTTTATACCACAGCACAGTAAACCCAATTTCATATTATGTCCACATCAATAAGTTAATTTGTGGAAAGGAGAAAGGAGGACTCGGGCATTTTGTTATATTAATAAAGTAACTTTTGTAATTTTATATTATAAAACTCCTATGGTTCTCTTGTTTTCATATTATGAAGTACTGGAGTTGCATGCAGTGGCAAAGTGTATTGTAATGAGTCTGGTTATTAGTATATTAATCCCTTTAAATTTTGTTGGATAAATTTAGTATTCTCATTACTGGTGCCCTGTCTATATTCCAACCCAAATACTGTAAGTCCCCTTTAACAGTAGAAAATTACAGTAAAATGGTAAAATGTACGTTGTATTAGTTTTTCGCTGTCTTGTCTTTGAAGAGATTAAAATAACTACAAAGACCTTGGTTTCAATGAAGAGATTAAAACTAAGAACAGTAAATAAATAGGTTGAAGTCTGAATTGTTCTCCATGTCAGTCATTACCTGAACACTTTTGTCTTGGGTAAAGCCATGCCTTGAAATGTGACAGAGAAGCTTGACACCTGCTATAAATCCTCTTTTAATGAACTAGCCAAATAAAGGGGTTTTATGGGGTATTACAAATTAAATGCCTGTTCTAATCGCTGCATGAATGCACTGCCAACTAATTAGGATGAAGCTTTATAAGGAAAAATGCATGTTTTGGCCATATGCAGGTTACACACAGATAATATGCTGTATTTACTGTATATTAAATAGCAAGGTAAACTATGAAAGTTACGATTATTAGCTTACTTTATAGGGAGTCTGACAGTAGGATAAACCCACTTCTGTCTTTATGGGCACATAGGTCATAGACAGGGACGGTTTTAGGCAAAGTGGGGCCCTAGGCAAAAGTTTAAAATTGGGCCCCAAATGCTGACATATTGCATATCACACAGAAGTATTTCTGTTATATTTACATGCGCTGAGTTCAGGCCACTAAACGAGCGTGACTGACAATACTGAAGTAATTCGACGCTTGTTTCCCAGCCTCTTTACACCAACTGAGAAAGAATGATGGGAACAGAACAATCACTAATAGATCAATCTGTCCACATAGAGTATCATGTTATCGGCAGCATATCTACAGTTTCCACCGGCGAGGTGCTGCTGAGAACAATGATTTCTGTTCCGGGATAAACAATCCAGTCACTCGATAAATAGGCAGCATTTTGCTTGTTTTGTATAATACACACCATAGTCCTCCATATATTATAATGTGCACCACAGTCCTCCATATTGTAAAATGCACACCCCATAGTCCTCCATATAATATAATGTGCCCCATAGTCCTCAATATAGTATAATACACTCCCCATAGTCCTCCATATAGTATGATACACTCCCTATAGTCCTCCATATAGTATTATATACTTCCCATAGTTCTCCATATAGTATAATACACTCCTCATAGTCCTCCATAAATTTAAATACACTACTCAGTCCTCCATATAGTATAATACACTCCTCATTGTCCTGCATATATTAAAATGCACTGCTCATTCCTCCATATAGTATAATACACTCCTCATAGTGCTCCATTTACCATAATGCACCGCCATAGTATCCATGTATGTAGTACAATTCACTTCCCATAGTACTTCTTATAGTATAATGTATTCCCCATAGTCCTCGATACAGTATAATGCAGCCACCCCATAGAGCAAAATGCAGCCACCCCACAGAGTATGATGCAGCCACCCCACACAATATAATATAGCCTTCTCAAAGTATAATGCAGCCCCGCCAAACAATATAATTTAACTCCCATAGAATATAATTCAGCCCCTCCATACAATATATGGTTTGCCCCCTCATAGAGTATAATGCAGCCCCTTCATACAATATATGGTTTGCCCCCTCATAGAGTATAATGCAGCCCCCCACAGAATATAATGCAGCCCCTCCATAGAATATAATGTAGCCCTCTTATATAGTATAATGTAGCCCCTCCAAAGAATACAATGTAGCCCTCCTCATATAGTATAATGCACTCCCCCAAAGAATATAATGTAGCCCCCTCAGAGTATAATGAAGCCCCCCATACAATATAATCTAGCCCCGCCATAGAATATAATGTAGCCACCTCATAGAGTATTATGCAATCACCCCTCATAGAATATAATACAGCCCCCCATAGAATATAATGTAGCCCCCCATAGAATATAATACAGCCCACCTTCCCATAGAATATAATGTAGCCCATCAAAGGATATGATGCAATCCTCACGCATAGAATATAATACATCCCCCCATAGAATATAATGTAGCCCCCATAGAATATAATGTATCCTCATAGAATATAATACAGCCCACCTCCCTATGGAATATAATGTAGCACCCCATAGAATATAATGTAGCCCACCTCCCTGTAGAATATAATGTAGCCCCCCCATAGAATATAATACAGCCCACCTGCATAGAATATAATGTACCCCTATAGAATATAACACAGCCCACCTCCCCATAGAATTTAATGTAGCCCCCCCCCCAAGAATGACCCCACAGTCCAGTACTCACTGATAGAGATGAGCGACTTTACCTCCGGGAGGGTCGAGTCGGGTTTTGGACCACCCGACTTTACCAAAAGTTGGTCAAACTAAATCGGCCGACTATCGGCAAAAGTCGGAGTTCCGACCGAAACCTGACCCCAATGCAAGTCAATGGGGAATAAGAGTCGGCAGTGAGTGGAGGACAGTAAACACACCTACAGTGCCCATTTCAATGGCAACGACATCAATTATTATTACTTAAGCTTGTCAACCTTAATTTACTTTATAATAATAGAAATGCATTGAAAACTGGGGGTTATTTGGCTAAAGTTGTGGGGGGGTACAGCCCAGTTAGGGAGGTGGAAAAACTGGCATATGTTGAGGTGTAGGCTGGATGTTCAGCAGCTGCAAATGGAGGAATTGTAGAAGTCGGAGGAAGAGGAGGACAAAGCGAGCCATTTTGCTGGCAACCTATGTGTCATCAGGGGAAGGTGGTACAAAATCCTTTGAAACCCAGGCATGGTTCATTTTAATGAAGGTGAGATCACCTACATTTTGGATCGACAGCCGGGTCCTTCTTTCTGTCAAGATTGATCCAGCAGCACTGAAGACTCTTTCTGATAGCACACTACCAGCAGGGCAAACGAGCTCCTGTAAGGCATATTGTGCTAATTCAGACCAGGTGTCCAGTTTACAGACCCAGTAGTCAAAGGGGAATGAACTGTGAGGGAGAACATCGATAGGGGAGGAGAGGTAATTTTGAACCATAGTTGACAACTGCTGTCTCCTGTCTGTTGCAATCGATTCAGTATTACCAGTCTTTTGAGCGGTACTCGAGAAATCAGTCCACAACATGGTCATGAAACCCCTGTCTCCAACGCCACTTCGGCTGTGTGCACCACGAACACCTCTTCCATGTTGCCCAGTACGTCTCGTGGTAGAACCTGCACCACTGCTGTGTGCTGGGAATGCCTCTAACAAACGGTTTACCTGAGTTGCTTGTTTGTTCGCCAGTATTAGCTCTAGGCTCTCCTGTGGCATGATGTTCTGTAATTTGCCTTTTTAGCGTGGATCAAGGATGCTGGCCAACCAGCAGTCGTCATCCTTCATAATTTTGGCAATGCGGGGGTCCCATTTTAGGATCCACAAGAGATAATCACACATGTGGGCCAATGTTCCAGGTGTCAATGATGCACTGCCAGTGGTAGGTGGAGGAGCACTTTCTGCCAAATCCACATCCCTCCAGTCACGCAGAAACCCTATACCTGACCTTGGCAAGCCAACATTTTCTCTTGCCCCCTGAGAAGCATCCTCCTCCCTAAAATAATCATCCCCCTCATCCTCCTCCTCTTCTTCCACTACCTCGTCCAGGACAGTTTCCTGAGCAGACAATGCCTGACTGTCATCAAGGCTTTCCTCCTCCTCCTCTGCTGCAGACGCTTGATCCTTAATGTGCGTCAAACTTTGCATGAGCAGACGCATAAGTGGGATGCTCATGCTTATGATATTGTTGTCTGCGCTTACCAGCCATGTGCATTCCTCAAAACACTGAAGGACTTTACAGAGGTCTTTCAGCTTTGACCACTGCACACCTGACAACTCGATGTCTGCCCTCAAACTGCCTGCCCGTGTATCCTCCCACAAATGCATTACAGCCTGCCTCTGTTCGCACAGCCTCTCAACCATGTGCATGGTAGAGTTCCACCTTGTTGCAACGTCTATGATTAGGCGGTGCTTGGGGAGGTGGAGCGATCGCTGCAGCCTCTGCATACGACTGGAGTCTACGGGCGAGCAACGGATGTGCGAGCACAGTCTTCGCACCTTATGGAGCAGGGCTGGTAACTCCGGATAATTATTTATGAAGCACTGCACCACCAGGTTCAAGGTGTGAGCCAGGCAAGGTATGTGTCTGAGTTTTGCCAGAGCTATGGACACCACAAAATTACATCCGTTATCATTGACTACCTTGCCTGGCTCAAGATGTAGACTGCCCAGCCATGACTCAGTTTCTCGCTGCAAGTAGTCGGCCAGTACCTCTGTGGTGTGTCTGTTGTCACCCAAAGACATAATCTTTAAAACAGCCTGCTGACGCTTACCCCTAGCTGTTCGACAGTGGGACACCTCGGGTGCAACACTGGCAGCGGCGGATGGAGTGCTCGTGTGACTGTGCTCTGTCGACGAGCTTTCGCTTCTGGAGGAGGAGGAGGCGGAGGGTCGAATGCCTACAGCCAACTGTTGCCTATCCCACCGCTGTCCCCTGTGGCACTATCCCACCGCCGCTGTCCCCTGTGGACCCTGCATCCACCACATTCACCCAGTGCGCAGTAATGGACACTTAGCGGCCCTGGCCATGCCTACTGGCTCATGCATCTGTTGTGAGGTGCACCTTTCCACTCACTGATTGTTTGAGTGCATGGACAATGCGGTCTTTCACATGCAGGTGGAGGGCAGGGATGGCTTTTCTAGAAAAGAAGTGCCGACAGGATAGGTCATAGCATCGGACAGCGTAGGCCATGAGCTCTCGGAACGCTGCGCTTTCAACCAAATGGAAGGGCATCATCTCTAATGAGATCAGTTTTGCAATGTAGGCATTCAAAGCCAGTGTACGCGGATGAGAGGATGAGTACTTTCTTGTCCGACTCAGAGTCTCTGCTAGGGTGAACTGGACTTGAGAGCTACTGTACATATGGTGGAACTAGCAGTGGACATGGCGGACTAAGAGGGGGTTGGTGATGGTGATGGTGGTGGTGGTGGCGATGGCCTAGATGCAGTCTTTCGTTGGAAAAACATTGTGATTCCCTGACTGCTTTGGCCTTGCGACGACACCTCAACATTTCTTGCTGATGGTGTGCTAACCGGTGGGTGTTATGAGCTCATTTTCTGCTCCACCAGCTGGGAGTTCTCCTTGCGTTCTCCCTCTGGTGGTGACAGGAGGTAGTGAGGTTGGTTTAATTGGTAATGGTCTGCCACCTGACGAGGAGGATAATGATTGGATCTCTGGAGTATCAGACTGGATATAAGACAGCCGACGCCCTATCCTAGTGCTGGTGATTCAGTCTGCTTCTCAGGTCTTGGACTTCAGCTCTGCTCCAGTCTTCTCAAGTTAAGTTTGTTTTTGCTATTGTTCACACTTGCTCTTGTTGGTCAACTCAGTTTTTGTGCAGTCAGCCAGCCCGGCTGGGCTGTGCTGAATTTCCACTCTTATTTATCTGTATTTGCCAATTTGCCTTTTTGTCCTTTATTAGATTGGCCTCTTTTTTGCTCTGTCTCAGAATATTTCAGAGTGCTGATATAGTGGGAGAATTCTAGTGACTTCAGGGTTAATTTTGTTATCAGAAGTGTTGGACATTATTTTGGGTAGGGTTTTTTTGGCAGATTGCAGACAGTTTCTTTCCTTTCCTGTCCTTTCAAGTTAGTTTGGCCCCATCGTTGGCTCAACCTATTTTTGTGCCTTTGTTTGTGTTTTCATCTTGCTTCACCGTCAATACATGTGGGGGGCTGTCTTTCCTTTGGGGTCTGCTCTGGGGAAGTTAGTTTTGCTCTTTTCTTTCTTTAGGCTTATTTAGCTCTCCGGTTGTGACGAGGCGTCCAGGACCATCGTAGGCACGCTCCACGACTACTGCTAGTTGTGTGTTAAGATCAGGGATCTGCAATCTGCATAGTTACCAACCTCTCTGGTTTTCTGAGACTTAGCGTGTGTTGCTTTTTTCTCCTCGGTGACCCATTCATAACAGGTGGGCTTACAGTGGGGGAAGCGATGTAGGGTTGCTGGCTACCTTCAGTCGGAGCAGATGCACATGTGCTACCTGAGATTTTGCATTGCAAGTGCATGGTGTTGTGGTGCTAATAAAATATGGATATCTTATAACCTAAATATTGTAATATATTGCTTATATGCTTTGATATAGTGTGGTCATTAGACCAAGGGTGGAATGTATTGCAAATATGAAATATGGTTGTTTGAATCCAAACACTATATATTGCAATATACTATGGTGTTTTATCATTGATACTGAACTTTGATACTGAGCCACAAAGCGTTTGCTCTGTGTCAATACCGTAAGACAAGGAATTGTTCTGTGGTCTTTGAAGCTCTGTGTTTCAAAGATTCATTATCCTGATTTGCACACAAGTGATATTTGCTTTGACTGAATACTTTCTCTTTACTATACCCTGGGCCCACGTCCTAGCGAGCAGGACCCACCGAGAGATGTGATCTGCCGGGTACATAAATACCAACTTAAAGATGCGGTCATGGGGGCAGCCAGGAGGGCAAAGTCCATAAACCACTTGGACACCCGCATACAGCTTTTACCAGATTTGTCCAGATGGACCTTACAAAGACGCAGAGCTCTCCGCCCCCTTCTGGAGGAGTTGCAGCAACGTGAACTTTCCTACACATGGGGGTTCCCGTTTTGTCTTCAGGTTCAGAAGAAAGGCAGAGTACACCGACTGAGCCACCCTGGCGGCATTCCAGCCTTTTCGGTCGCCCTGGATATACCTGAGGTGGATATTCCTGAGTGGCCAATCCTACCATCGTTTTATAGAATGGAAGACCCTCCCGGAGGCCCAGATCCTCAACGTCAGCATAGACGTGGAAGACGGCCCAATGGACATGGGCGTGCATATCTAATAGAGGAAGACGCTGACTGATTATCCAGTATTGTAAAATTCAATTTTTTCTATCCGATTTGACATGGGTCTATATGTATTCGGACGGGGGTGGGACTCGGGGATCTTTACTACGAGTAATACAGGACTAAAATGTAAATATTCTTACACTATCAAATGCCCCCTCACACCCTTAGACAGTTAATCCTTCATATTAACCACTCCCACAAGCTTTTATTGGTGGTTTAAGGTGGGGCGCCCTAGTCTAAAGGATAGATTTGCTGTCTAAAAGTTATGCTGTTTCAGGATTATAGATTAGGGTGCCTTTAAACAATGGCGGGTTTGGTTGGGTTCTATTTTTTTGATGATACTGAAAGTAATTACAAAATGGGATGGGTCACGGCTCATGGGTCCACAGTTAGGCTGGGTTGTATATGGCCGGTACCCATCAGACTCACTGCTTTAGAGGTTGCGACTGATACATCATAATGGGGTCGGAAACCGGAGGAGACGGCGTCTCCGACTCTTCTTCTGTCGTACACTTACCCCCCGGAGGGCTGCCTGGCCATTGAGGCACGCAGCAATTAACAATAACCTCCACTTGGCTCTAAATTGTTTGTTAGAGTGTGTCTATCCACACTCGTATTGTTATAATTTTCTTGTACCATTGTTTCTCTAACTCTTACCTATTTTCTCTGATTGTGCCTACTTCCCCCTATTAGCTCCCTCCTCCCCTCCTCACAGCGGGCACCGGACTCCGAGGATGACCCACCCTTCTTGGCGAAGTCTGTGTTCTTGACTTCGGACTACAAATGCAATGCTAGGTAAGAAGGCCATGCAAAAGATTATGGTATATTGGGCTCTTTGAACACTAGGGGTTTTAACCCCTTCACCCCCAAGGGTGGTTTGCACGTTCATGACCGGGACAATTTTTACATTTCTGACCACTACCTTTATGAGGTCATAACTCTGGAACGCTTCTATGGATCCCGGTGATTCTGACACTGTTTTCTCGTGACATATTGTACTTCATGTTAGTAGTAAAATTTCATTCAAATAACTTGCGTTTATTTGTGAAAAAAATGAAAATTTGGCAAAAATTTTGAAAATTTCGCAATTTTCCAACTTTGAATTTTTATGCCCTTAAATCACAGAGATACAGCACACAAAAAACTTGATAACTAACATTTCCACATGTTTACTTTACATCAGCACAATTTTGGAACCAAATTTTTTTTTCGTTAGGAAGTTATAAGGGCTAAAAGTTGACCAGCGATTTCTCATTTTTACAACACCATTTTATTTTTAGGACCACATCACATTTGAAGCCACTTTGAGGGGTCTATATGATAGAAAATACCCAAAAGTGACACCATTCTAAAAACTGCACCCCTTAAGGTGCTCAAAACCACATTCAAGAAGTTTATTAACCCTTTAGGTGCGTCACAGGAATTTTTTTGAATATTTAAAAAAAAATGAACATCTAACTTTTTTTCACAAAAAAAATACTTCAGGTTCAATTTTTTTTATTTTACCAAGGGTAACAGGAGAAATTGGACTGCAAAAGTTATTGTGCAATTTGTCCTGAGTACGATGATACCTGATTTGTGGGGGGGAACGACTGTTTCGGCGCATGGCAGAGCTCAGAATGGAAGGAGTGCCGTTTGACTTTTTCAATGCAAAATTGGCTGGAATTCAGATCGGACGCCATGTCACGTTTGGAGAGTCCCTGATGTACCTAAACAGTGGAAACCCCCTACAAGTGACCCCATTTTGGAAACTAGACCCCCCAAGGAACTTATCTAGATATGTGGTGAGAACTTTGAACCCACAAGGGCTTTACAGAAGTTTATAACGTACAGCGGTACAATTAAAAAATCATATTTTTTCAACAAAAATGATCTTTTCACCCCAATTTTTATTTTCCCAAGGGTAACAGGACCCTAAAAGTTATTGTGCAATTTGTCCTGAGTATGCTGATACCCCACATGTGGGGGTAAACCACTATTTGGACGCATGGCAGAGCTCGGAAGGGAAGCAGCACCATTTGACGTTTTTGGCTGGAATTGAGATCGGACATCATGTCGCGATTGGAAAACCCCTGATGTACCAAAACAGTGGAAACCCCCCACAAATGACACCATTTTGGAAACTAGACCCCCTAAGGAACTTATCTAGATGTGTGGTGAGAACTTTGAACCCCCAAGGGATTCACAGAAGTTTATAACATAAAGACGTACAATTAAAAAATATTTTTTCCACAAAAATGATCTTTTCACCCTCAATTCTTATTTTTCCAAGGGTAACAGCACCCTAAAAGTTATTGTGCAATTTGTCCTGAGTACGCTGATACCCCACATGTGGGGGTAAACCACTATTTGGGTGCATGGCAGAGCTCGGAAGGGAAGCAGCGCCATTTGACGTTTTTGGCTGGAATTGAGATCGGACACCATGTCGCGATTGGAAAACCCCTGATGTACCTAAACAGTGGAAACCCCCCACAAATGACACCATTTTGGAAACTAGACCCCCCCAAGGAACTTATCTAGATGTGTGGTGAGCACTTTGAAGCCCCCAGTGCTTCACAGAAGTTTATAACGCCCGGGCGTGAAAATAAAAAATTCGTATTTTTTCCACAAACATGATCTTTTAGTCACCATTTTTTTTATTTTCCCAAGGGTAACAGGAGAAATTGGACCCCAAAAATTGTTGTCCAATTTGTCCTGAGTATGCTGATACCCCATATGTGGGAGAAAACTACTGTATGGGCACACGTCGGGGATCGGAAGGGAAGTAGTGACGTTTTGGAATGCAGACATTGATGGAATGGTCTGAGGGTGTCATGTTGCCTTTGGAGAGCCCCTAATGTACCTAAACAGTGGAAACTCCCCACAAATGACCCCATTTTGAAAACTAGACCCCCTAAGGAACTTATCTAGATGTGAGGTGAGCACTTTGAACCCCCAAGGGCTTCACAGAAGTTTTTAATGCCAGGGCATGAAAATAAAAAAATCGTATTTTTTCCACAAACATGATCAATTATTCCCCAATTTTTTTATTTTCCCAAGGGTAACAGGAGAAATTGAACCCCAAAAGTTGTTGTCCAATTTGTCCTGAGTAAGCTGACACCCCATATGTGGGAGAAAACTACTGTATGGACACACGTCAGGGCTCGGAAGGGAAGTAGTGACATTTTGGAATGCAGACTTTGATGGAATGGTCTGCGGGTGTCATGTTGCCTTTGGAGAGCCCCTAATGTACCTAAACAGTGGAAACACCCACAAATGACCCCATTTTGGAAACAAGAACCCCTAAGGAACTTATCTAGATGTGTGGTGAGCACTTTGAACCCCCAAGGGCTTCACAGAAGTTTATAATGCCAGGGCATGAAAATAAAAAAATCGTATTTTTTCCACAAACATGATCAATTAGTCCCCAATTTTTTCATTTTCCCAAGGGTAACAGGACAAATTGGACTGCAAAAGTTGTTGTCCAATTTGTCCTGAGTACGCTGACACCCCATATGTGGGAGAAAACTACTGTATGGACACACGTCGGGGCTCAGAAGGGAAGCAGTGCCATTTTGGAATGCAGACTTTGATGGAATGGTCTGCGGGTGTCATGTGCGTTTGGAGAGCCCCTGATGTACCTAAACTATTGAAACTCCCCACAAGTGACCCCATTTTGGACACTAGACCCCCCCATGGAACTTATCTAGATGTGTGGTGAGCACTTTGAACCCCCAAGGGCTTCACAGAAGTTTATAACACTCGGACGTGAAAATAAAAAAATCATTTTTTTCCACAAAAATGATATTTTTGCCCCCAATTTTTTATTTTCCTAAGGGTAACAGGAGAAATTGGACCCCAAAAATTGTTTTGCAATTTGTCCTAAGTAGGCTGATACCCTACATGTGGGGGTAAAACACTGTTTGGGCGCATTGCAGAGCCTGGAAGGGAAGGAGCACCATATGACTTTTTCAACTCAGAATTGGCTGGAATTGAGATCAGACGCAATGTTGCATTTGGAGAGCCCCTGATGTGCCCAAACAGTGGAAACCCCCAATTCTAACTCCAACCCGAACCCCAACACACCCCTAACCCTAATCTCAGCCCTAACTCAAGCCCTAACCCTAGCCCTAACCCTAACCCTAACCCTAGCCCTAACCCTAGCCCTAACCCTAGCCCTAATGGAAAAATGGAAATAAATACATTTTTTTAATTTTATTATTTTTCCCTAACTAAGGGGGTGATAACGGGGGGTTTGATTTACTATTTATGGCGGTTTTTATTTTTGGCAGCTGTCACACGCTAAAAGACGCTTTTTATTGTAAAAATAGTTTTTGCATCACCACATATTGAGAGCTATAATTTTTCCGTATTTTGACCCACCAAGTCATGTGAGGTCTTATTTTTTGCGGGACGAGTTGACATTTTTATTGGTACCATTTTTGGGCACGTGACATTTTTTGATCGCTTTTTATTCCGATTTTTGGGACGCAGAATGAACAAAAACCAGCGTTTCATGAATTTCTTTTGGGGGAGTGCGTTTACAGCGTTCCGCGTGCGGTAAAATTGATAAAGCGGTTTTATTCTTCGGGTCAGTACGGTTACAGCGATACCTCATTTAGGTCTTTTTTTATGTTTTGTCGGTTTTATGCAATGAAAACTATTTTATATAAAAAATAATTATTTTTGCATCGCTTTATTCTGCGAGCTATAACTTTTTTATTTTTTCACTGATGATGCTGTGTGGCAGCTCGTTTTTTGCGGGACAAGATGACGTTTTCAGCGGTACAATGGATATTTATATGCGTCTTTTTGATTGCGCGTTATTACACTTTTTGTTTGGCGGTATGATAATAATTCATTATTTTTTAACTTCGTTTTTTATTTTTATTTTTTAAGGGGTTCACTAAAGGGGTTAACTAATGGGACAGTTTTATAGGGCGGGTCGTTACAGATGCGCCGATACCTAATATGTGTACTTTTATTGTTTTGGGTTTTTTTATTTTCAAAAAATGAATTTATTGGGGAATATTTTTTTTTTTTTTTACTAATTTATTTGGCGATTTTTTTAAAATTATTTTTACACTTTTTTTTATTTTTTTTTTTACTTTATTACATAGTCCCAGGTGGGACATCACTGTCCTGTGACAGATCGCTGATCTTTCACATCACAGATCACTGTGACAGATCAGCAATCTGTCACAGACAGTGCACAAGGCTTCCTCATGCCTGTACTTTGCAGGCACTGAGGAAGCCAGCTTCCTCCAGGCCCCCGAAGGCCCCCGTCGCCATCTTGGATCCGGGGGCCTGGAGGAAAGGAGTCCCCCGCAGCAGCGCTGCACATTGCGCTGCCGTGGGGGGCTCAGGGAAGCACGGAGGGAGCCCCCTCCCTGCCGATGCTTCCCTTTAACTCCCGGTACACCGCGATCATGTTTGATCGTGGTGTGCAAGGGGTTAACGTGTCGGGGGCAGTCCGTGACCGCCCCTGACACATAGTGCCGGGTGTCAGCTGTGATAATTCAGCTGACACCCGGCCGCGATCAGCGGCGCTCACCACGTGGGTGCCGCTGATCGCGCTAGACGTACTATCCTGTCCATGGGCATAGGGGCCCGGGGCCCATGGACGGGATAGTACGTCTGATGTCAGGAAGGGGTTAATATCCCGCAGACGCGGTCACAAATCCTATATGGTATGCACAAGAAAAGAGTAAATGTGCTGATTCTACAGGAGACACACTTTAACACTAGAAGTCCCAGAGAGGGGTCATTTAACATTTCTACCTTTGGAACCCAGAGACGGGTCGAATGACCTGAAGGATTTTAGTTAACGTCCTCTAATCACCGTCTTTTGTTCTGTAATTAAGGCCATTACTGTCGCACCACAGGAGGTTGTTGTTTTCCATTGAGTTTAGCCATTTAGTTTCTAGTTAGCTCTATTTAGTTTATTGTATTTGATAATATAAAGACTATACATATTGTATTTAGTTTAGTTTTATTTGAGCAAAAAAGCACTGAAACAATGAATCATTTTTTATATATTTTAAATAGAGAATTAGAAATTTTAGAGCAAGGTACAGCTGTGAGTAATGACCAGAATCATTTGTGTCTAAGGCCTCAAGCACACTAGCGAAAAAAAATCGCACAAGAGGGCTGAAATTTCAGTGTGAAAAATATACAAAAGAACAACTATTTGTTTCCATGCTTTTTATTATTGTTATAAAAATAATAAAAAAAATACAAGAAATAAAACAATTCCACACATATTTACAATAGGCTACAGTGGCGGGGCTGCATGTGTGTGTGTGAGTGGCATGTCCTTCTTGTGTGACTAGCATTTCAGCACTCACCGAGCAGTCTGTCTGCACTGTCGGAACATACCTGGCACTGCCTGGGTATGTCCCTGGTACAGTTGCCACACGTGTATTTGTAGCAGTCAATACATCTCTCAGTTGCACAATTGAGTGGTGAGCCTTCTCTGCATTTTGTTTCTTATGAACAAAATAGGTGAAGCAGTCACCTATTTATCCCCCACAGCACAAGAGGCTGCATGCAAATTTGCTAAGGTGTTAGCAACCTTATGCATATCCCCCGCACAACAATGCAGCTGGGGGTGGGCAGACACACTCAGGAGCAGCTTACATTCTTTTGCTCTTTTACAAGACCTTTGTTGAGGTGGATCAACACAATTTATTTGTTTTGTTTTTTTGTCTGTCATTTTTAACCCACTTCTTTCACATTTTTTTTAAAACAAAAACATAACTAAATTCTTTTAGAAAAACTTGAAAAATTGAAACAGATTGTATGTTTTGCAAACTATATGTACATTTGGCAAAATGTCCTGGATAATGCAGCACAACATCACGGATCAGCAGCAAAAGGTCACATCTCTCCCAAAACACTTCATGTGTGCTTCAAAACAAAACCCATGAACCAATCCACCAGCTCCGAGTGACGTGCATGTTGAGTAGTCCATTCTTGAATGCTACGAAGCATGTCAAGAGTGATAAAACAGAGGAAGCTCTGAAGGCGACTCCGGACACTTCGTCTGGCCTTAGCACTTGGCTCTCCATCTGTAGGGTACGGTTCTATTGGGGTGAAATGGAGACGTTTCCCCACTTGTACTTCACGCCACACTGTGCCATATTTTGCGGTCTCTGTCAGCTCACTCGCCAACCGAGCTCTCTTTTTTGGTAGAGGAGGAGTCTCCTCATCTGCAAGATAAATAATTTCAAATTAACATTTTGTTTTGGTTCTAAAGGCTAGGTTCACATTTGAGAGAATTTCAGTTCCCTGCGAATCCAGCAGGGAACTTAGAAATTTTCTCAGCCTCCGCATGTTCCCCACATGCGGGAGAGCGGGGAACGCGGTCCCTAGCAACCCGCTGTGTTTACTGGATACCAGCTACAAAGCGGGCTGCGGGGAGTGCGATTCGCACCCCCGCATCCCCCCCCGCACAGAGAACTCCTCAAGATGCGTTCCCCATTTGTTCCGCAATCCTTAGAAGCCTTTATTACGGTGATACCGAAACCAGGGAAAGATCCTAAAGTGGTAATCATTTACCGTCCAATATCTCTCATTAACGTCGACGTAAAACTATACGCAAAAATCTTAGCAAATCGATTGGCCCCTCTTTTGCCTTTAGTGGTACACTCGGACCAGGTGGGGTTTGTACGGGTAAGAGAGGCGAGAGATGGTATAGGTAAAACCCTTATCCTGACTGTACATGCTAAATTAAATCATAAACCATTGGCTTTGCTGTCGATTGATGCAGAGAAGGCCTTTGACCGTGTACACTGGGGCTTCATGTTTTCGGCCCTACGACAAATAGGACTGGGGAGTCGCTTCCTACATAGGATCGCGGCTCTTTACTCCGGCCCTTCGGCGAGAGTTAAAGTCAACGGGGCGATGTCAGACTCTATGGCCATCAGGAATGGAACCCGACAGGGATGTCCTTTGTCGCCTCTGCTATATGCAATAGTTATGGAACATCTTGCGGTAGCGATCAGGAAGAACCCCAGTGTGCACGGTTAATGGGTAGACCATGTTCATTATAAGGTCTCTCTTTATGCGGATGACCTCCTTCTGTATATATCCCAGCCTCACATTACCCTTCCATCATTGATGGAAGAGTTTCACAAATATGGAGCAGTCAGCAGCTTTAAGATTAATTTTCAGAAAACCGAAGCCCTTAATATATCTTTGAGACACACAGAGCTTACAAGAATCATGGGAAATTTCCCCTTTCGGTGGAGGGTCGGGGCTATTCAATACTTGGGCGTTCAAATCCCTTCCGACATGACTTATCTGTACAAATTAAATTACCTGCCCCTCTTAGAGTCGAACTTGAAACGTTTGAGGGAGTACGGACGGAAGAATATCTCATGGTTTGGCAGGATGAACTCATTTAAGATGGATATTCTCCCCAGATTTTTATACTTGTTTCAGGCGGTCCCGATTGTACCGCCGAAAACATTCTTCCAGACCATCAGATCGGTGCTGATCCGGTTTATCTAACAGACCTCTAAACCCCGTCTAAAGTACGCTAGCTTGACTACCCCAAAGTCCAGGGGTGGCGCAGGCCTCCCTGACCTTGAGTTATACCATAGAGCGTCCATACTGGCACGTTTATTTGATTGGCAATTCGGTCATCACTCCAAACAGTGGGTCCAGCTGGAGCAGACATCTTTTAATGTTCCATTGCGCCACCTTCCATGGATCCGACGTTATGACTTGGTCACAAATGATTCTGAGGGAAATACAGGCTTCTTGACTCGAGAAGTTTTACAGTTATGGCATCGTGTTAAAACCAGAAAGAAATTGATCAGCGCTCTGAATTCGCTGACACCAATATTTGGTAACCCAGATTTTCCTTCAGGGCGTCACAGAGACCAATTTCTGGGTTGGCATAGAAGTTCTGACTTGCGTCTGGGACAGGTGTTGATAGAGGGGAGGGCTCCATCTTTGGAAACCTTAACGCAGGGGTCCCCCGCGGGAACACTTTCCTGGATGGAATATAATCAGCTGAGATCATTTATTCGGGGACACTCGGGCGACCGTTCTTCTCACTCCCCCACGACGCGGTTTGAAAACTTACTATCGCAACAAGACCCTCCTTCTCATCTGATTTCTCTTTTATATAAGGAACTTCATTCAGGAGACTCGGATGCGGTTCCAAATTACATCCAGGCATGGGAGGAGGAGATGGGACAAAAATTTTCAGTTGAAGACCTTGACAAAGCTTATCTTTTTACACATAAAATGTCTCCGGCTGGGGGCGCGCAGGAGAAAAATTTTAAGATACTGACTAGGTGGTACTTGTCCCCCGTCAGACTACAGTCAATTTATCCGTCAGTTGACGATACCTGCTGGCGATGTGAGTCTGAAAGAGGCACGCTATTCCATATCTGGTGGCAGTGTCATGCTATACAACCATTTTGGGTAAAGGTGTTCGGAGTTTATCAAAAGATTTCTGGAGCATGTGTTCCCCCCTCCCCACTAATTGCCATCCTAATCCTTCCAGGTCCCATATCCACTCAGAAAAAAAACCTTCTCAAAATTTGCATTACCGCGGAGCATATGGTAATTCCACGCCATTGGCGCACAACAACACCACCGACTATGGCAGAATGGGTGACGGAATTTGCAGACATCTTCCGTATGGAGGAATTAATGGCCTTGGATATTATTCAAGGAAACTCCCGAATTACCCCGCTTGGTCGAGGAAGCAAATTAAGGGTCGACTCAGAGGCCCGAGGTCCGCTCTCCCCGCTATACCTCTCACAAGGTTCTTATTTCCCTTTCTTAGTTTTTTCTTTCAATGTTTTTTGAAGTACGCCTATACTGGTTACATGTGTGACATTGTTAAACACGCTTGTAGTTACTATTCTTTTATATTTGCTTATTAATGATGTTGATGTTCCGGATGAAACACGGGGCGGCGTGACATCTCTTTTGGTTGATATCTACGAGTCAACAATGTATAACAGATGTATATACAGTTGAGATTATCAAACCACGGGATGAAATACGTTTGTCCTCTGGTACTTGACAGTACTGATGAATATACACCGTTTTTATTCAACAGAGGAGTTACGAGCCTTAGAACCAGAAGATATCTCATCCTTATAAGAGAATGATTATATTGTAACCTTAATATGCCTTGGTGTACACTGTTTGTTGTATTGTATGTTGTTACGTCTAATTGTTTTCAATAAAATAGATTCAACATAAAAAGGTGGACCCTGTGTCAGTGAGGTGGGGACATTTCCAGAAGGTATCGTGGGTGCACGATTTCTGTGATGAAAAGACCAGAGTATTTCCTTCTTGTTGACACTGTGGTCCCTCCAGTGGAGAAGTGATGTTGCAATACTACTTGGTAATGTATCGATGCTTATTTCTCTATGTACTATAATTCATATTAATTGTATGATTCACATGAAATGAATTAATTAACAAAACAGGGTACTATTATATTTGCCATTCCATAATTTAGCATTATCCTGATGTAATCTTAATAAATTGTTACATTATTGTTTTACCATAAAACTGTATTCAGTGTGCCTAATTCGTATATTAGTGAGCGTTAGGTAAGGGCGTACCCGCCCTGTCACTTTGACGTGGTAAAACAGGTGTTTACATGTCTAAGCATGCAACTGGGTATTCAAATTTCAGAGATTTTTCGCTCGGCTAAAGGTCCTTCCGCACTTCTTACAGATAACCTTTGCCTCATCAATAAGATTTTGGTCAAAAACGTGCCACACTGCACTCTTCCTACTATGGGCCAAGCTGTCCTGCAACTCTTTTTGTTTTTTTAACACGTTTTTGGACTGCTATGGGCCTGCCAGATAACCGCAGCTGCGATGTCGATGCCTGCTGCGGATCCTCCTCCTCTTCTGAGCTATTGCCAGCGGCACCCTCTCCCCCCAATGGATGCCAATCCGGGTCAACAACTGGGTCATCCATCACCTCCTCTTCAATTTCATCTGCACCTTCCTCTGTTTCACCAAGTAAGGTGGTATAGTATGCGGGAAGGGGCACCTGAGTTTCATCAGGGTCAGAATCTGGCTCAGTAGACTGTGAGGTCAATGCGGTGCTCTGGGTGAATGTACCAGCAGAATCATATAGCACTGGCTGTGCATCAGTGCACTCCATGTCATATTCATCTTGGACTGGGGAATTCAGGATTTCATTTGATAACTTAGGCATGGTATGTGAAAAGAGCTCCAGGGAGTAATCTGAAGTGTGGCCTGCCGCATCCTTCAATTTTGGTGGGGGTGAAGGACACAAGGAAAGGTGTTGTTCCTGACCAGGAGCCTGAACTGATGACTCAGTGCTTGCAGTTTTTGAAACTTCAGAAGAGGAGACGATAGAGCTGGAGGCTGTTTCGGCAATGTAAGCCAAAACCTGTTCCTGGTGCTCCGGCTTTAAAAGCGGTTTACCTACTCCCAGAAAAGGGAGCCTTCCAGGCCTTCTGGAGCCAGACGATGATGCAGGCTCAACACCTCCTGCCTTAGGTGCTATTGTGCTTTTGGCACTACCAGCAGATGCACAACCACCACCATCAGTACCAGCTGCTCCCCCCGCACACGTCCACGGCCTCTTCCACCATAATTCCTCATGTTTGGGAAAATGTACCAAAACTACCAGCAGATATATGGTACTGTATGAGGAGCGTACAGCTGTATACGGTGTAGGGAAAAATTTAAATCTCCGTATATATTTCCGAGTCACACACAGAAGCTCACTCAGTATGGATTTGACCATAATACAAACAGCAGATATACGGTACTGTATGAGGAGCGTACAGCTGTATACGGTGTAGGAGAAAATTTAAATCTCTGTATTTATTTCCGGAGTCACACACAGACGCTCACTCAGTATGGGTTTGACCGTAATACAAACAGCAGATATACTGTACTGTATGAGGAGCGTACAGCTGTATACAGTGTAAGGGAAAATTTAAATCTCTGTATTTATTTCCGGAGTCGTACACAGATAGTCAGCATGTATTTGTCTGTGATGCCAGCCGGTATACGGTAGTGTGTGAGGAGCGTACAGCTCTATACGGTGTGGGAAAAAATGATCGGTCGGTAACTGTTCAGAAAAAAAGAATAAAAGTATTAGTGCTTTGTAAAAAGCAGTCTGCACAGCAGTGTACACACGGCAATACAGCTATCAGGCAGCCTAATAATGCTGCACACAGTTAAATCCTCCCCTGTCACTGCACACTAACTGTACAGCACAATTGCTATCAGCACAAGCACATACGAACTTCTTATATCTTTCCATACTGATAAACAGCAACCTCTCCCTACTGTTAAGATCGGCAGAAGTAAAATGGAGGTCGGTGATCAGGGCTTTTATAGACACTATGACGCCCCCAAAGCAAGCCAATCACTGCAATGCCCTTCTCTACGATGGTGGTGGACGCTGCATGTCATCTTGTTGCCCACAGTGTACGTCCTTGCTTATTGGCTGAAAAAAGGCACCTGCAAGCATTCTGGGAAATCCAACTTTGGCGCTCGTTTTGCCGACCGCATGGCCGACTTCACGCTATGGGTCAGGTTTCGGTCGGTGAAACCCGACTTTGGCATAAGTCGGTGACTTATGAATCTGGCCGACCTGTTTTGCTCAACTCTACTCACTGATATATATATAAAAAAAACCCACAATCCTCACCTCTCCTCGCCCACCGTGCTGCTCCAGGCTCTGCTACGGTCTCAATGGCAGCACACAGTGGGTGCGGTGCGTGAAGAAGTGATGTCACCACGTACCCGTATTGTTAGAGGCAGAGTGGAATGACGCTCTCTCCTCCATCATTGCTTTGAATGCGGTGGTGGCGTTGGGGGAATCGGCGTTGGTGGCAGGTGGGCCCTCCTGACCCAGAAGCCCCATAGCGGCTGCGTGATATGCCGCTACTAGCAGCACGCCATTGGCTGGGGGCCCCTGGGGGAGCGGGTGCCCTAGGCAGCTGCCTGGTCTGTCTGCCGCTAACACCTGCCTTGGTCATAGAACGTTGAATAAAATGATACCTTGATATCTTTGATCCGATATTTTATCCCAGGCAAATCCTGGTTTCCTCAGTATGTAAATGAGCTGTTAAGATCTTTGGGCTGGACATAGATGTTCCTGAGAATCTGCCTCAAGGGATAGCAGATTATTTTAAATCAAAAAGTTTGAGACATGTAGATCGGGAGAGCAGACTGTCAGTCATTACATGTCTCACACTGGTAACACCCCTTTTACTTAAAATAATCTCATACATACAGAGACCATATGGCTCCATAATACAGAGATGTTGGCATTCAATGAGCTGCTACAGAGAACCTACATGGAGAATTATATGTAACATGGCAAATGTTTCATACTGACTCCATGAGACAAAATTCTGTACATGCCTCTCTATATAACTGGAGGAAGAGTAGGGCCCTATATAAGTCTTTGGGTGCTGTAATACTGGGTGTCGTATTATGGCTCCATAGAATTTTGAAGTTGTATAATGCGGCAGATACAACAGGTATGTTCCTGGCACGGATGAAGCATAGCTAAAACACTGCAAAAATTCACGGCAACTAAGAAAGTCTGAACAGGTTTCCACCCTGGTTTTCTTTGATTTATCATCATTTACACTGGATTTGGAAACTTCAGAGTCCATTTTACATGGCATATTTCTGTGTGTAGGAAACAGGTAGCTACAGCTAAATCCCAACCTTACATAACCCAGACCTCCAGGCTGCAGACTACGTGAGTACAACTTATGACATCACACAGACCAAGACATTTGTTTTTCCATGGTTTCATAACTGTGTCTACTCCATTGGTTAAGGAGATGATCACAGGCTAAAGCCCCCATACATAGACTAATGTCGGGCAAACCCATCAATATCAGGGGGTTCAGGTGACGCTCTAATGTATATGGGGAAGCTGACCAACTGATTGTTGGGAGAGATGTCAAATCAGATATGTCCAATCTTGGACTGCCAATCATTTGGTTCTCACAGAGTTAAATCAGCTGTCAGACATACTGTATCTGTCGGTGGCTTTCTCATGTATAACAGAACAGCTTTCAGCCGAATGAGCACTGCTGTGTATGGGTGAGACGGACTAGATGGCTGTCAGCCAAACTATGAGCCGGCGCATTGTTTGCCTGATAGCCATCTAATGTGTATGGCTGGCTTTAGTGTAGTCAAGTTATCTTTAGATGTTGCCACCTGCAGAACAAGGTAACACTATAGAAAAATTGGTTTGTATGCAACTCATTATCCACAGAGAAGCTACTGTGTAGCATCTGCATTCATAACCGTGAGCCTTGATGTCCAGTTATGCTTCAGGCCTCTGCTGATAATGGATTCATGAGCACATAGCTAGGAACATGGATACACAAAAATACCATAATTATGGTTAGAGATACTCTCCATATAGCTAGAATGCATCAAAGAAAAGATGAGAGCTAAAATCTCCTTAGAACATGTCAACAAAAAATGCAAAAAAACTATAAAGAAGTCCCGTTATATTCAAAAAGAGAGAAGTCACTTTATTAAATATTAATAATTAGACAGGACATGACAAAATATCATACAATACAGTTAACAAAGAATAGAATGTATAAAATCGACAACAGGCGAACAGTGATGCTGCCGAAGTAATGGAGCGGGGAAAATGTAAGCAAAAGGTATTAGAAACCCCCATGTTAAACATCAAAAAATGGGTACTATATCATGAAACATAGAGTCAAATCCCATGTGGCTAATGTATAAGGAAAGTGCATAGATGCACCACCCATGCAAGGGTGGTAGACTAGTGCAATTAAGCCAAGATATGCAGAAGGCTCCCTGTATGGAAAAAACCTTCAGGACATAAAAGTCCAACAGCAGATAATAATTGCAACCATTAAATAAACAAACCAAAGAGGTCTCATACTCATGGTGAAGGAGTCCCCGCGCCACACAGAAGCCCCGACGTGCGTTTCACACCTCGCTTCCTTGGGGGGCAGTGTATTCCTTCATGATCTGCGTGTTTAAATATGCCGCCGTCCTATGGATATGGCCAATCAGCTGCAGTGTGCACACGGAGCGCACGGGGGCGGGGCACCAGGAGACACACCGTCACTTCCAATGTCGCGGATGCATAAGTCAACCGGAAAGCACCGACGACGTGCGCAGCACAAAAGTGGCAATGTAAATAAGACACATAAAGCTATATTATTCCATATTAACTAAGGACATGACTATACAATAACCAATTAAATGACATACAGCCCTAACAATGCATATCAAATCTCGATAAATGTAAGTATACCAATGTAATACATTTAGACATGCAGGTCATGAAGGATTACACTGCCACCCGAGGAAGCGAGGTGCGAAACGCGCGTTGGGGCTTCTGTGTGGTGCGGGGACACCTTCACCATGGGTATGAGACCTCTGTGATTTGTTTATTTAATGGTTGCAATTATTATCTGCTGTTGGACTATTTTTCCATACAGGGAGCCTTGTGCATATCTTGGCTTAATTGCACTAGTCTACCACCCTTGTATTGTTGGTGCCTCTATGCACTTTCCTTATACATATGCCACATGGGGTTTGACTCTGTGTTTCATGATATAGTACCCATTTTTTGATGTTTAACATGGGGGTTTCTAATACCTTTTGTTTACATTTTCCCCGCTCCATTACTTCGGCTGCATCACTGTTCGCCTGTTCTCGATTTTATACATTTTATTCTTTGTTAATTGTATGACATTTTGTCATGTCCTGTCTAATTATTAATATTTAATAAAGTAACTTATTTCTTTTAGAATATAACGGGACTTCTTTATAGTTTTTTTTGCATTTTTTGTTGACACGTTGTAAGGAGATTTAGCTCTCATCTTTCCTTTGATGCATCCTGATAATGGATGTAGTAAGATAGAGATTTCATGTATAAGTTGTAGTTATTGCAGATTGCAGTAAGATAAGCGCACAAGGTCGGTTGCATGAACTGTGGTTGCAGCATAGTTTCTTTACGTATTGTAACCTAAATAACTTGAGAAACACTGTGGGCAAAACTAATACTCTGAGATTTACCAAATAAAATACATTTAAGGTTGAATAAATGTCTAAAAAAAACAGGGAATAGCTCACATGGGCTAAACTGTGCGAAATCATTTCCTGGCTTATACCTCAAAAAGGGAGCAATAGAAGTGATCGGGCCTCTTTCATCCCTCCAGCTCCCCCCTCCCCCCAGGATAGGAACATCATAATGTAAAAATTTTACTATGTATAGGAGAAGGAACAGTTCTGAAGCTCAAGGATTGTCACAGTAACTATGATGGGAAATGATTTTTGCTGCCACGAGCCATGAAAAAAGTGCATTAAAGTGTACCTGTCATTTCAGGAAATGCATAATATCTGTATTTGCCTCTAGCTCCTCCTTCTCCATAGAACTTTATAAGCACCAACTGTCATCTAGCCCCTCAGTGCTGGGAAAATCTGTAGTCACTGAAGACAGGTTTTTTCCATGAATGAGCGAGCAGACCAGGAGGAGTTAGAAGCAAATGTCTGTAATAAGATATGTGACTACTTTTATACATACACACATATGTATATACCGTACATATATTTCTATATTTACTCTTTAACTTACCTGAGAGAGCCATGGCCAGACGAAATTCATCTCTTAGAATATTAAGTACTTCTTCCACACCATGTTCTCCCTTGTATTAATACAGAAGGTGTACGTAAGCAATTCAAATTCTACTGATCATTGTAATGTATTCTACATGCCTCCATATCCTATAAATCTACTGTACCTGATAGGCCAGGCCCCATAACACAGGTCTTCCTATGAACACTGCCTTGGCCCCCAATGCCAAGGCTTTCAGAACATCTGTTCCTTTCCTTACTCCACCGTCCAGATATACTTCGACTTTCCCATCCACAGCTTTCACAATTTCCTGAAGCACGTCAAGCTGTGGGGTAAAACGGTGAATAAATGACGTTCAGTATCACATATAAATCGGTACCATAAATAAAAGGCACAGCCATCCCTCACTGTACAATATCAGAATGTTTCTGCTATGGACTACAGAAATAACATCACTAATAACTAATGACACATACACCTTCAGAGAAAGTATGCAGGGTCACTACATAAATATCCAGCTGTTAGGAACCCTGAAGGTGAACCCACTGGACCATGGCAACGAACCTCCCCTGGGCGAGCGGACCAGGTGGACCACCCCCTATACAGGGAGTGTTAGGGACAGGCCCAGGGGAAACTATTACCGCGGCAGCTGGTACCTAGGGCAGAAGCACAGAAGACTGGACGAGGGTAGAACAGCAGGAACCAAGAGACTGGACCGGGGTAGAACGGCAGGAACAAAGGAGACTGGACCGGGGTAGAGCGGCAGGAACACAGGAGACTGGACCAGGGTAGAGTGGCAGGAACCAGGAGACTGGACCAGGGTAGAGCGGCAGGAACACAGGAGACTGGACCAGGGTAGAGCAGCAGGAACCAGGAGATTGGACCAGGGTAGAGTGGCAGGAACCAGGAGACTGGACCAGGGTAGAGCAGCAGGAACGAAGGAGACTGGACCAGGGTAGAGCGGCGGGAGCACAGGAGACTGGAGCTGTGGGCTGGCAAGGTAGGAACACTGGAACATAGAAGAGAACAGGTAACAAAATGTGAGAGAGCAAGCCAGGGGACGAGACGTGGAGGTAGCGGCGGCGAATGCCAGCAAAAGGGGCCAGAATCACAAGGGAAGGCAAGTGACGATCAGGCAGCGTCACTAGGGAGCGACGGCCTGATATGGGAGCATGGGGAGGAGCTCCCGGGTCAGGGTCCTCCTGACCATAGAGAGGACCAGGAAGAGTGACCAGCTCAGAGAGGAGGAAGTGCTCGTGCATGGAGAGAGCTGCGGGGAGTGCACGCCCGGGAGGAAGCAAGCGCTGTCGTCAGAGCAGGGGAACAGACGGGGACGCACCGGGAAGCTGCAATCTGGTGAGTTTGACGGGGCACAGGGAGCGTTGGCACGGCAGAAGGAAGTGGTGACGTGACACCTGCCTTTGTGGGTATGAATATCCTGGGATACAGTGTACAATGCTATTGAGACGATATCCAATGAGGTGTACAAAGATCAACATTAGATTAAACTAAATTTGCCAATTTTTGGTGTTCTGAGAGGCACTGTACTGCTGCGTTAGAAATATTGATAAACTTTTTTGCACTTTTTTGTACATAACCATATCCTAGATGTGCCCCCATGTACCTCGAATCCTGTGTTTCACCCATGAATGAGCATTTTCATATCAGGTCTCTGTATAATGACAACATCCTGGATCACCCCAATTCATTTTTCCGGTACATTTTGGGAGAATATGTGTAAAACGGCTGTTTTCTCTATGCATTTTTGTTAGTGAATAATCTTGAACTCTTTTTATTTTAAACTTTAACAAACCTGAAATGTTTTTTCACATTTTTTTGCCATATATTTTTTAAGCCATCTTCATTGAGACAAAATTTAAGACTTCGCCTGCCTTTGCCCACCACTAAGGAGTGCTATTTCTGGATTGCTCATAGACGTTAAATGCGCGGGCGGTCCACACTTTACTCTGTAGTGACGTTCTTAAGTTTCAATGCAAAGTAGGCAGCCTACAGCAGATTGTGCAGCTGCAGGGACAGGGAGCCATTGTCAGACACAGTCAACTACCAAAAGAGAAGGCAGACATGATTTTTTACAATTTTTCCTTCCTGATCACTGTGCACACAATTCGGAATGAGTTCTGTATACTAACAACACTTCCTCCTCCAGAACCCAGTGATCGTGTGATCTCTGAGTGTGGGGAGGGATCAGGAGCAGCTGGGTCCAGTGGGCCCTATTGTAGCCCCTGTAACTGGGATTACTAGCCCTTTAGTAATGAACAATAAAAATAACCTATTTATATGTTCAAATTCCCACAGAGGTCATAAAGACGTTATGGGAATCATACTGTGCAGAATAAATGAAGAAAAAAAATAGAGAAGAAGAAAAAATAATTAAAAACAACAAACAACACCACCTGTCCAAATGGCTATTTATAGTCCCGACACGGTTGCAGAAAATTATGTCCAATAAATAAAAATAATTTCTAATTTAAATTTTTTTGGCAGCAGTCTTTTGTTGTCATAAAAAATAACTACAAAAATGTGAAAAATAGACATTACATTTTTCTTCCTTATATTTTTTATTAATTAGGAATATAAAAAATGACATAAAAATTAGCCCTCATAGATATTGAAAAAAAGAGGCAAAAAGTTACTTGATATCGAAAAGAGAACATTTTTTAGATTCATATGATAACATCTTAAAATGTGCTTGGTTGAGAATGGGGAAGATGGTCTGGTCCTGATCTGTTTAATAAACTGTATACAGTAAACTCATAAGCGCCCTAGTGATGGATACATATCATTTTCTGATGTAACTCTATGGACAAAATTCATCATGTCTTTTATATAAGTAAGCAAGTGTGGTATATACAAGTTGCAAGTTTTTGCCCTATGCTTATATGCGCAAAAATGTTGTGACTTTTTTTGTGGTCTCACAAGTTCAGCACCATCCTTTTTTAAAAATGCGCAGGATGTATTGCTATGGAGCATGGCCAAGTGCAGCCCAACAGCATCACTATAGCAAAAAATCACTACATTTCACACCATGAGTTAATTTCAAACTGTGTGGCTCTACAGCCCCCAAAAATGTGCAAAATTCATCAAGAGGCTGGCAGCTTGTGAAATTAGTGTATCTTACTCTAACAAACTTTTTTTCACAACTGTTATAAGAACAGCCAGCCTTGATGAATGGGCCTCATGTATCTACTTCTCCTTCCCACTACCTAACCTGGATTATCTTACTATCCCAGTAAGAGGACGATCCATTGCAAACTCGCTCTATCAGCCAGCAGTTACTCTGTGGACACAACCAGGGGCTTTCTCAACCAAGGCCTTGACCCTTTATAGGAGTGAAATGGTGAAAACTAAAGCTGGCATCAAAATGTAAAAACCTGCAATTTTTCAGAACTTTGAGTTGCTCAAAAATATTCCAACAATTCAATCAGGTTTATGAAAAAGAAAGAAAAGCACGAGCATCCAAATGGCCCATTTAAAAAGTCTTGCTTTCTTATTGTGCAATGAAAAGCATCAGAATGTCTTCGGATACAACTGCATAAAACAGAAACCACTGCTGACGCGCTTCGAGTCATTTATGGCCCTAAGTTGAAGCATTTGGATACTGGTGTTTTTTTTTTCCTCCTATATACACAAAGTGCAAGCAATTTTATGCCAGAATTCTGGTGGAAATCGTTTGATGAATCGGCCCCTATGTGAACACCATGTTCTATATGTGTCAGCGGAAAGGTTACATAATGATGTTCTTTAACTTCTCTGAACTTGAACTCTGGATCTTGAGATTTGCTTATAGTAGAGAGAAGAATAGTTATACAGCTGTAGAATTATGTGTTACCTTTCTGATATAGACAGTTTTACATGCGGAAGCCCTGTTGAGTATCTAGACCCTTTGAGTTGCGGTACATTAAATATTAAGCATGCACTTACTGTGGCTGGGACACCGTCCAACTGACGTGCACCGTGATTGGACACCAAGATACCTCTTACGCCACACTTCACAGCTTCTATTGCATCCTCCGCTTAAAGGAAAGATACAATTAATACAGTTATATTTACAGCCATGGAAGTCCCTCAAATAATAGTCTCCTGTGCTTAACCGATTTTTGTTTGGTTGCTTCCATTTTTCCTTCTTTTCTTTCAAAGGTCATAACTTTTTTTAATTTTTCCATCCACAAAGCCATATATGTATATGTTAGCTTTGTACACAAGAAACATATTTATATGTTTCTCGCGAGACAATTTTTAGTTTCAAATGATGCCATTCACTGTGATATAATGTACTATAAAAAGAGAAAAAGTATGGTGAAATGCTGGGAAAAAATTGCAATTCCACAAAAAGATTTTGGGCCTTATTTTTTGGTGCAGTAAAAATGACCTTGTGATTTGAGTCTGTTGGTCATTATGATGCTAAATCTATGCTTTTAATGTTTTGGGGTACATATGATTTTGACAGCTTTTTGTTACCTATTTTGAATGTAAGGTGAGTGAAAAACAGCAATTTAGGAGTTTTTTTTTTTTTCATTCTGTTTTTTCAGTATTGTTTAAACAATGTTATAGTTTGACTTTTATGAATGATTTTACGCTAACAATATTTGTATTTAATGTAAAAGGGGAGGTTATCGTTCTTTTATTTTTTTATTTTTAGCTATTATTACATACTATATTTATTTTTTCCCCTAACGAAGTTTAATGCGTTATTAGTAATATAGCATTGCAATAGATTGTCAAGTTATTATTTTTTTATGAGTGCAAAAATACTCATAGGAGAATCTGGCCTGAAACAACTTAGTTAGCTGAATACATACTTGTTATTTATTGATTGGACCACTTTAGGTTGAAGAGGTTATCTGGCACTTGCGGTAAGTTCTTAGCACAATAGGAAAATAAAACCTATCAGCAGGTAGATGCTAAACTGCCTATTCTGCCCTGCGGAGATCTTTCATAGTTTAGGCGGCAATTCTCCTGCTTCCTTTGACCTCACATCAACAGAGCAGCTCCCTCTCTTCTGATTTGCTCTGTCAATGGGACATCATTACTTATGTCATGCTAATTGACAGCCGGCTCCGTGCAATCAGTCAGAAGGGAGCCAGCTGTCAATCAGCATGGCATCAGCATTGATGCCCCATAACAGAGGAGAGTATGACATCACCGGGAGGAGAATCGCCGGTGGGAGCGCTCCATGAATGCTCTTACCAAGGAAAGGTCTGTTGAAAGGCACAACAGGCAGGTAGCTAGGTACTACCTGTCGGAGAGTTCTTAACTAGAGTTGAGCGATACCGTCCGATACTTCAAAGTATCGTATCGGATGGTATCGGCCGATCTTTAAAAAAAGTATCGGTATCGCCGATTCCGATACCGGAAGTCCCATTCAAGTCTATGGGACTTCCGGTATCGGAATAAGAAAAACCCTTTCCTGCCCTTGTACAGCCTCTCTGGGGTCTGTACGGGCCTTTCGGGGGGCTGTGCCGGCCTGCCAGGGGGTCTGTGCAGGCTCCGGTGGTCTGTGCCGGCCTGCCGGTGGTCTGTGCAGGCTCCGGGGGGCTGTGCCGGCCTGCCGGGGGGCTGTGCCGGCCTGCCGGGGGGCTGTGCAGGCTCCGGGGGGCTGTGCCGGCCTGCCGGGGGGCTGTGCCGGCCTGCCGGGGGGCTGTGCCGGCCTGCCGGGGGGCTGTGCAGGCTCCGGGGGTCTGTGCAGGCATCGTCCGATGGGACTACAAGTCCCATCGGGCGATGCCTGCTACCATGACAGTGATTGACACATTAGCCAATGATGGGACAGTAGTAGTCCCATCATCCGGCTAATGTGTTAAATGTAAAAAAAAAAAAAAAAAAAAAAAAAATTACATGCTACATACATACAACATGCATACTACATACATGCTACATTCATACTACATACTACATACATGCTACATTCATACTACATAAATACTACATGCAACATACATACTACATATATACTACATGCATGCTACATACATACTGCATGCTACATACATACCACATATATACTACATACATACTACATGCATGCTACATGCATGCTACATGCTACATACATAACACATATATACTACATGCATGCTACATACATACTACATGCTACATACTACATGCATGCTACATACATACTACATGCTACATACTACATATATACTACATGCATGCTACATACATACTACATGCTACATACATACTACATATATACTACATGCATGCTACATACATACTACATGCTACATACTACATGCATGCTACATACATACTACATGCTACATACTACATATATACTACATGCATGCTACATACATACTACATGCTACATACATACTACATATATACTACATGCATGCTACATACATACTACATGCTACATACATACTACATATATACTACATGCATGCTACATACTACATGCTACATACATACTACATATATACTACATTCATACTACATACTACATGCTACATACATACTACATATATACTACATTCATACTACATACTACATATATACTACATACATACTACATACATACTACATGCATGCTACATACATACTACATGCATGCTACATACATACTACATGCATACCACATATATACTACATACATACAATACATTCATACAATACATACATAGACATACAGTACATATAACATAGAGTAACATACTTACCAATACTTGTCACATTGTTCCCCGAAGCCATTGTCTTTTCCGGGATAAATATTAACATAACAAACCACAAAAATACTCACCCACGATCCGAAGCAGTCCACGAGTGTGTCCCACGACGATCTTGGGTAGAGAACTGCAGCATCAGATGATGCTGCCGTTCTCTACGGGCTGCAGGAATCCAATGACGGAAGGTAGGTATCCTTCCGCACTGTATTCCTCCGCCACTTAAAAAAAAAAAAGTCCCTAGTCTCACTTTATGCCATTGCTGTGTGGGAAATTCCCACACAGCAATGGCATAAAGTGAGACTAGGGACTTTTTTTTTTTAAGTGGCGGAGGAATACAGTGCGGAAGGATACCTACCTTCCGTCATTGGATTCCTGCAGCCCGTAGAGAACGGCAGCATCATCTGATGCTGCAGTTCTCTACCCAAGATCGTCGTGGGACACACTCGTGGACTGCTTCGGATCGTGGGTGAGTATTTTTGTGGTTTGTTATGTTAATATTTATCCCGGAAAAGACAATGGCTTCGGGGAACAATGTGACAAGTATTGGTAAGTATGTTACTCTATGTTATATGTACTGTATGTCTATGTATGTATTGTATGAATGTATTGTATGTATGTAGTATATATGTGGTATGTATGTAGCATGTAGTATGTATGTGGTATGTATGTAGCATGCATGTAGTATGTATGTAGCATGCATGTAGTATGTATGTAGCATGCATGTAGTATGTATGTAGTATGTATGTAGTATGTATGTAGTATATATGTAGTATGTATGTAGCATGTAGTATGTATGTAGCATGCATGTAGTATATATGTAGTATGTATGTAGCATGCATGTAGTATGTATGTAGTATGTATGTAGCATGCAGTATGTATGTAGCATGTATGTAGTATGTATGTAGTATATATGTAGTATGTATGTAGCATGCATGTAGTATGTATGTAGTATGTATGTAGCATGCAGTATGTATGTAGCATGTATGTAGTATGTATGTAGTATATATGTAGTATGTATGTAGCATGCATGTAGTATGTATGTAGTATGTATGTAGCATGCAATATGTATGTAGCATGTATGTAGTATATATGTAGTATGTATGTAGCATGCATGTAGTATGTATGTAGTATGTATGTAGCATGCAGTATGTATGTAGCATGTATGTAGTATGTATGTAGTATATATGTAGTATGTATGTAGCATGCATGTAGTATGTATGTAGTATGTATGTAGCATGCAGTATGTATGTAGCATGTATGTAGTATGTATGTAGTATATATGTAGTATGTATGTAGCATGCATGTAGTATGTATGTAGTATTTTTTTTTTTTTTTTAACATTTAACACATTAGCCGGATGATGGGACTACTACTGTCCCATCATTGGCTAATGTGTCAATCACTGTCATGGTAGCAGGCATCGCCCGATGGGACTTGTAGTCCCATCGGACGATGCTTGCACAGACCCCCGGACATCAGCACAGCCCCCCGGCAGGCCGGCACAGCCCCCCGGCAGGCCGGTACAGACCCCCACAGGGTGCACAGACCACCGGCAGGCCGGCACAGCCCCCCGGCAGGCCGGTACAGACCCCGGGCAGTCCACACAGCCCCCCGGCAGGCCGGCACAGCCCCCCGGCAGGCCGGCAGAGACCCCCGGAAGGCCCGAAATGACGGCGCATCATGATGCGCACACACCGCGCATCATGATGACGTCAGGCCGTCAATCAACTGAACTTCCGATTCCGATGCCGAATTCCGATATTGAAAAAATATCGGAAGTCGGTATCGGAATTCCGATACAGCAAGTATCGGCCGATACCCGATACTTGCGGTATCGGAATGCTCAACACTATTCTTAACCCTATAGGAAAAAAGACCCTAAGCCACAGATAACACCTTTAATTGACTGATATTAGCTATGTGGTTTGAGTGTGGACCAGTCAAAACTGATATGGGCATATACAGTCATGGCCAAAAGTATTGACACCCCTGCAATTCTGTCAGATAATACTCAGTTTCTTCCTGAAAATGATTGCAAACACAAATTCTTTGGTATTATTATCTTCATTTAATTTGTCTTAAATGAAAAAACACAAAAGAGAATGAAGCAAAAAGCAAAACATTGATCATTTCACACAAAACTCCAAAAATGGGCCGGACAAAAGTATTGGCACCCTCAGCCTAATACTTGGTTGCACAACCTTTAGCCAAAATAACTGCGACCAACTGCTTCCGGTAACCATCAATGAGTTTCTTACAATGCTCTGCTGGAATTTTAGACCATTCTTCTTTGGCAAACTGCTCCGGGTCCCTGATATTTGAAGGGTGCCTTCTCCAAACTGCCATTTTTAGATCTCTCCACAGGTGTTCTATGGGATTCAGGTCTGGACTCATTGCTGGCCACCTTAGAAGTCTCCAGTGCTTTCTCTCAAACCATTTTCTAGTGCTTTTTGAAGTGTGTTTTGGGTTATTGTCCTGCTGGAAGACCCATGACCTCTGAGGTAGACCTAGCTTTCTCACACTGGGCCCTAAATTATGCTGCAAAATTTGTTGGTAGTCTTCTGACTTCATAATGCCATGCACACGGTCAAGCAGTCCAGTGCCAGAGGCAGCAAAGCAACCCCAAAACATCAGGGAACCTCCGCCATGTTTGAATGTAGGGACCGTGTTCTTTTCTTTGAATGCCTCTTTTTTCTCCTGTAAACTCTATGTTGATGCTTTTGCCCTAAAAGCTCTACTTTTGTCTCATCTGACCAGAGAACATTCTTCCAAAATGTTTTAGGCTTTTTCAGGTAAGTTTTGGCAAACTCCAGCCTGGCTTTTTTATGTCTCGGGGTAAGAAGTGGGGTCTTCCTGGGTCTCCTACCATACAGTCCCTTTTCATTCAGATGCCGACGGATAGTACGGGTTGACACTGTTGTACCCTCGGACTGCAGGGCAGCTTGAACTTGTTTGGATGTTAGTGGAGGTTCTTTATCCAACATCCGCACAATCTTGCATTGAAATCTCTTGTCAATTTTTCTTTTCTGGCCACATCTAGAGAGGTTAGCCACAGTGCCATGGGCTTTAAACTTCTTGATGACACTGCGCACGGTAGACACAGGAACATTCAGGTCTTTGGAGATGGACTTGTAGCCTTGATATTGCTCATGCTTCCTCACAATTTGGTTTCTCAAGTCCTCAGACAGTTCTTTGGTCTTCTTTCTTTTCTCCATGCTCAATGTGGTACACACAAGGACACAGGACAGAGGTTGAGTCAACTTTAATCCATGTCAACTGGCTGCAAGTGTGATTTAGTTATTGCCAACACCTGTTAGGTGCCACAGGTAAGTTACAGGTGCTGTTAATTACACAAATTAGAGAAGCATCACATGATTTTTCGAACAGTGCCAATACTTTTGTCCACCCTCTTTGTTATGTTTGGTGTGGAATTATATACAATTTGGCTTTAGGACAATTCTTTTTGTGTTTTTTCATTTAAGACAAATTAAATGAAGATAATAATACCAAAGAATTTGTGTTTGCAATCATTTTCAGGAAGAAACTGAGTATTATCTGACAGAATTGCAGGGGTGTCAATACTTGGGCCATGACTGTATGTATGTATTAAGGCTTAGACCTGAACTCCTTCACGCCATGGCCATTTTCCGTTTTTTTTTTTGTTTGTTTTTTTCCTCACCTTCTTTCAAGAGCCATAACTTTTTATATTTTCATCATTATAGCTGTATGAGGACTTGTTTTTTTGTGGGACGAGTTGTACTTTTATAAATAAAGATTATTATTATTATTATTATTATTACTTTTGAATAATATAATTGATTTAAATTGCAAAAAAACTGCATTTCCACAATAGCTGTTTTTATTTTTTTCCATTTACCATGTTCACTATATCGTGAAATTGACCTGGCGATATGATTTCCCAGGTCAGTATGAGTACGCAGATACCAAACATACGTATATAGTATAGTTTTTATGGGGGGGAGTAGGGGAAAAAAATTCTGAAGGTTGTAGGAATTTTGCATTTGTTGCTATTTTTCGAGATCTGTAGAGTTCCATTTTTTGGGTGAGGACTTACTTTTTGTGCCCTGAGCTTATGTTATTATTGATACCATTTGTCATAGATATGATGTTTTGATGGCCACTTATTGCAATGTTGAGGCGGCAAAAGCTTAATTCTGGCGTTTCGATTTTTTTCTCGTTACACCATTTACCGATCTGATTAATTTACCGTACTTTAGATTTTGAAATATCGGACATTTCTAAACACAGCAATACCAAATATGTGCTTTTTTTATTGTTTTATTTTCAGTGGGGTGATTTGAACTTCTGTTTGCTTTTTTCATATGTTTAAAAACTTTGTTTTCATTTTTTACTTTATTTAATAGTCTCCTTAAGAGACTTGAGGCTGTGACATCCGTGCTATACCTACCAGGACTTCAGCTCCACCGACCAGCATTCATAGAAGTATCGTGATGACAGGCACGGAGGTCTTCTGCTGTCCCCCGGCTGTCATGACAAACCTTCTGCACCCTGTGATCACGGGATGCCAAGAAGCAGCCGGAATGACGTGCGTTAAATCCTGCTGTCAGTGTTTGACAGCAGAATCTAACTGGCTTACAGCCGAGAGTGGAGCTCCGATCTACCTGCGGTAGTTAAATCAGCTGTCATTTGCAGGAAAGATGCGGGCTCAGCGCTGGAGGCGACATCAAAGTCAAGGACATGACATATTATGTAAATACTGCATATGTCATTTGTCATGAAGGGGTTAAAGTAGTCATTTTATTTTTACATTCACATGGATACTTCACGGTATATGCCCCTACATTTAGGGTGCAATTACATCACCATATTTTACAGTCTGTGAGCGACACAATTCCTGGCCCCCTCTTGAGTCTCCGGACCTGAGCTAATGGTCTCATAGGCTTATATCATGCAGTCAACTCACATTAGGAGTCAGGGTCTGCCGGGTATTGCAGCTGAAAGTTGACTGTTAAATATTGTGGTACAGCATGAATGTACCAAAAGGTCTCATTCAGACGTCTGTGATTATCACGTGTGGATAAATAAATTGCAAAGCTTCTCCTTTCCATTGCAATTTTAATCACAGACAGTGCACAGACTGCACACGGTCATCCATGTTCATGGATCCATGGACTATGATATCCATGATGAAGCCATAGACTTGTATTCATTGACTATAATAACTACAATTGTATCTGTGAAAAGCACAGAACATGTACGTGCTACACGGATGTCTGAATGAAGCCCAAGTCTTACAGCTGAAAGGTGAAATGATTTAACATGAATTAATCATATGTATAAATATATACGCAAAAATAAAAAAATAGCGACATAAAACTGGCTCTTCTATCATTGACATGTTTGTGCGGGAGAAAGGTTTAACCCCTTCACCCCCAAGGGTGGTTTGCACATTCATGACTGGGCCAATTTTTACAATTCTGACCACTGTACCTTTATGAGGTCATAACTCTGGAACGCTTAAATGGATCCTGGTGATTCTGACATTGTTTTCTCGTGACATATTGTCCTTCATGCTAGTGGTAAAATTTCATTCAAATAACTTGCGTTTATTTGTGAAAAAAATGGAAATTTGGCAAAAATTTTGAAAATTTCACAATTTTCCAACTTTGAATTTTTATGCCCTTAAATTACAGAGATACGGCACACAAAACACTTGATAACTAACATTTCCCACATGTTTACTTTACATCAGCACAATTTTGGAACCAAAATTTTTTTTTGTTAGGAAGTTATAAGGGTTAAAAGTTGACCAGTAGTGTTGAGCATTCCGATACCGCAAGTATCGGGTATCGGCCGATACTTGCTGTATCGGAATTCCGATACCGACTTCCGATATTTTTTCAATATCGGAATTCGGCATCGGAATCGGAAGTTCAGTTGATTGACGGCCTGACGTCATCATGATGCGCGGTGTGTGCGCATCATGATGCGCCGTCATTTCGGGCCTTCCGGGGGTCTCTGCCGGCCTGCCGGGGGGCTGTGCCGGCCTGCCGGGGGGCTGTGCCGGCCTGCCGGGGGGCTGTGTGGACTGCCCGGGGTCTGTACCGGCCTGCCGGGGGGCTGTGCCGGCCTGCCGGTGGTCTGTGCACCCTGTGGGGGTCTGTACCGGCCTGCCGGGGGGCTGTGCCGGCCTGCCGGGGGGCTGTGCTGATGTCCGGGGGTCTGTGCAAGCATCGTCCGATGGGACTACAAGTCCCATCGGGCGATGCCTGCTACCATGACAGTGATTGACACATTAGCCAATGATGGGACAGTAGTAGTCCCATCATCCGGCTAATGTGTTAAATGTTAAAAAAAAAAAAAAAAAAAAATACTACATACATACTACATGCTACATACATACTACATATATACTACATACATACTACATACATGCTACATACATACTACATGCATGCTACATACATACTACATATATACTACATACATACTACATACATACTGCATGCTACATACATACTACATACATGCTACATACATACTACATGCTACATACATACCACATATATACTACATACATACAATACATTCATACAATACATACATAGACATACAGTACATATAACATAGAGTAACATACTTATACCAATACTTGTCACATTGTTCCCCGAAGCCATTGTCTTTCCGGAATAAATATTAACATAACAAATCACAAAAATACTCAACCACGATCCGAAGCAGTCCACGAGTGTGTCCCACGACGATCTTGGGTAGAGAACGGCAGCATCAGATGATGCTGCCGTTCTCTACGGGCTGCAGGAATCCAATGACGGAAGGTAGGTATCCTTCCGCACTGTATTCCTCCGCCACTTAAAAAAAAAAAAGTCCCTAGTCTCACTTTATGCCATTGCTGCGTGGGAATTTCCCACACAGCAATGGCATAAAGTGAGACTAGGGACTTTTTTTTTTTTAAGTGGCGGAGGAATACAGTGCGGAAGGATACCTACCTTCCGTCATTGGATTCCTGCAGCCCGTAGAGAACGGCAGCAACAGCTGATGCTGCCGTTCTCTACCCAAGATCGTCGTGGGACACACTCGTGGACTGCTTCGGATCGTGGGTGAGTATTTTTGTGGTTTGTTATGTTAATATTTATTCCGTAGACGACAATGGCTTCGGGGAACAATGTGACAAGTATTGGTAAGTATGTTACTCTATGTTATATGTACTGTATGTCTATGCATGTATTGTATGAATGTATTGTATGTATGTAGTATATATGTGGTATGTATGTAGCATGTAGTATGTATGTAGTATGTATGTAGCATGCATGTAGCATGCAGTATGTATGTAGCATGCATGTAGTATATATGTAGTATGTATGTAGCATGCATGTAGTATATATGTAGCATGTATGTGGTATGTATGTAGCATGTAGTATGTATGTAGCATGCATGTAGTATATATGTAGCATGTATGTGGTATGTATGTAGCATGTAGTATGTATGTAGCATGCATGTAGTATATATGTAGCATGTATGTGGTATGTATGTAGCATGTAGTATGTATGTAGCATGCATGTAGTATATATGTAGTATGTATGTGGTATGTATGTAGCATGTATGTGGTATGTATGTAGCATGTAGTATGTATGTAGCATGCATGTAGTATGTATGTAGCATGCATGTAGTATATATGTAGCATGTAGTATGTATGTAGCATGCATATAGTATATATGTAGTATGTATGTGGTATGTATGTAGCATGTAGTATGTATGTAGCATGCATGTAGTATATATGTAGTATGTATGTAGCATGTAGTATGCAGTATGTATGTAGCATGCATGTAGTATATATGTAGTATGTATGTTGCATGTAGTATGAATGTAGCATGTATGTAGTATGTAGTATGTAGTATGAATGTAGTATGTATGTAGTATGCATGTTGTATGTATGTAGCATGTAATTTTTTTTTTTTTTTTTTTTTTTTTTACATTTAACACATTAGCCGGATGATGGGACTACTACTGTCCCATCATTGGCTAATGTGTCAATCACTGTCATGGTAGCAGGCATCGCCCGATGGGACTTGTAGTCCCATCGGACGATGCCTGCACAGCCCCCCGGAGCCGGCACAGCCCCCCGGCAGGCCGGCACAGCCCCCCGGAGCCTGCACAGTCCCCCGGCAGGCCGGCACAGCCCCCCGGCAGGCCGGCACAGCCCCCCGGAGCCTGCACAGACCACCGGCAGGCCGGCACAGACCACCGGAGCCTGCACAGACCCCCTGGCAGGCCGGCACAGCCCCCCGAAAGGCCCGTACAGACCCCAGAGAGGCTGTACAAGGGCAGGAAAGGGTTTTTCTTATTCCGATACCGGAAGTCCCATAGACTTGAATGGGACTTCCGGTATCGGAATCGGCGATACCGATACTTTTTTTAAAGATCGGCCGATACCATCCGATACGATACTTTGAAGTATCGGACGGTATCGCTCAACTCTATTGACCAGCGATTTCTCATTTTTACAACACCATTTTATTTTTAGGACCACATCACATTTGAAGCCACTTTGAGGGGTCTATATGATAGAAAATACCCAAAAGTGACACCATTCTAAAAACTGCACCCCTTAAGGTGCTCAAAACCACATTCAAGAAGTTTATTAACCCTTTAGGTGCGTCACAGGAATTTTTTTGAATATTTAAAAAAAATGAACATCTAACTTTTTTTCACAAAAAAAATACTTCAGGTTCAATTTTTTTTATTTTACCAAGGGTAACAGGAGAAATTGGACTGCAAAAGTTATTGTGCAATATGTCCTGAGTACGCTGCTACCTGATTTGTGGGGGGGAACGACTGTTTCGGCGCATGGCAGAGCTCAGAATGGAAGGAGCGCCGTTTGACTTTTTCAATGCAAAATTGGCTGGAATTCAGATCGGACGCCATGTCACGTTTGGAGAGTCCCTGATGTACCTAAACAGTGGAAACCCCCTACAAGTGACCCCATTTTGGAAACTAGACCCCCCAAGGAACTTATCTAGATATGTGGTAAGAGCTTTGAACCCACAAGGGCTTTACAGAAGTTTATAACGTACAGCGGTACAATTAAAAAATCATATTTTTTCCACAAAAATGATCTTTTCACCCCAATTTTTATTTTCCCAAAGGTAACAGGACCCTAAAAGTTATTGTGCAATTTGTCCTGAGTACGCTCATACCCCACATGTGGGGGTAAACCACTATTTGGGAGCATGGCAGAGCTCGGAAGGGAAGCAGAGCCATTTGACGTTTTTGGCTGGAATTGAGATCGGACACCATGTCGCAATTGGAAAACCCCTGATGTACCAAAACAGTGGAAACCCCCCACAAATGACACCATTTTGGAAACTAGACCCCCTAAGGAACTTATCTAGATGTGTGGTGAGAACTTTGAACACCCAAGGGCTTCACAGAAGTTTATAACATAAAGCCGTACAATTAAAAAATCATATTTTTTCCACAAAAATGATCTTTTCACCCTCCATTCTTATTTTTCCAAGGGTAGCAGCACCCTAAAAGTTATTGTGCAATTTGTCCTGAGTACGCTGATACCCCACATGTGGGGGTAAACCACTATTTGGGCGCATGGCAGAGCTCGGAAGGGAAGCAGCGCCATTTGACGTTTTTGGCTGGAATTGAGATCGGACACCATGTCGCGATTGGAAAACCCCTGATGTACCTAAACAGTGGAAACCCCCGACAAATGACACCATTTTGTAAACTAGACCCCCCAAGGAACTTATCTAGATGTGAGGTGAGCACTTTGAACCCCCAAGGGCTTCACAGAAGTTTATAATGCCAGGGCATGAAAATAAAAAAATCGTATTTTTTCCACAAACATGATCAATTAGTCCCCAACTTTTTTATTTTCCCAAGGGTAACAGGAGAAATTGAACCCCAAAAGTTGTTGTCCAATTTGTCCTGAGTACGCTGACACCCCATATGTGGGAGAAAACTACTGTATGGACACACGTCAGGGCTCGGAAGGGAAGTAGTGACGTTTTGGAATGCAGACATTGATGGAATGGTCTGCGGGTGTCATGTTGCCTTTGGAGAGCCCCTAATGTACCTAAACAGTGGAAACCCCCCACAAATGACCCCATTTTGAAAACTAGACCCCCTAAGGAACTTATCTAGATGTGAGGTGAGCACTTTGAACCCCCAAGGGCTTCACAGAAGTTTATAATGCCAGGGCATGAAAATAAAAAAATCGTATTTTTTCCACAAACATGATCAATTAGTCCCCAATTTTTTTATTTTCCCAAGGGTAACAGGAGAAATTGAACCCCAAAAGTTGTTGTCCAATTTGTCATGAGTACGCTGACACCCCATATGTGGGAGAAAACTACTGTATGGACACACGTCGGGGCTCGGAAGGGAAGCAGTGACGTTTTGGAATGCAGACTTTGATGGAATGGTCTGCGGGTGTCATGTGCGTTTGGAGAGCCCCTGATGTACTTAAACTATTGAAACTCCCCACAAGTGACCCATTTTGGACACTAGACCCCCCACGGAACTTATCTAGATGTGTGGTGAGCACTTTGAACCCCCAAGTGCTTCACAGAAGTTTATAACGCTCGGACGTGAAAATAAAAAAATCATTTTTTTCCACAAAAATGATATTTTTGCCCCCAATTTTTTATTTTCCTAAGGGTAACAGGAGAAATTGGACCCCAAAAGTTGTTTTGCAATTTGTCCTGAGTAGACTGATACCCTACATGTGGGGGTAAAACACTGTTTGGGCGCATGGCAGAGCTTGGAAGGGAAGGAGCACCATTTGACTTTTTCAACTCAGAATTGGCTGGAATTGAGATCAGACGCAATGTTGCATTTGGAGAGCCCCTGATGTGACCAAACAGTGGAAACCCCCAATTCTAACTCCAACCCGAATCCCAACACACCCCTAACCCTAATCTCAGCCCTAACCCTAACCCTAGCCCTAACCCTAACCATAACCCTAGCCCTAACCCTAACCCTAGCCCTAACCCTAGCCCTAACCCTAACCCTAATGGAAAAATGGAAATAAATACATTTTTTTATTTTATTATTTTTCCCTAACTAAGGGGGTGATAACGGGGGGTTTGATTTACTATTTATGGCGGTTTTTATGTTTGGCAGCTGTCGCACGCTAAAAGACGCTTTTTATTGTAAAAATAGTTTTTGCATCACCACATATTGAGAGCTATAATTTTTCCGTATTTTGACCCACCGAGTCATGTGAGGTCTTATTTTTTGCGGGACGAGTTGCCGTTTTTATTGGTACCATTTTCGGGCACGTGACATTTTTTGATCGGTTTTTATTCCGATTTTTGGGACGCAGAATGAACAAAAACCAGCGTTTTATGAATTTCTTTTGGGGGAGTGCGTTTACACCGTTCCGCGTGCAGTAAAATTGATAAAGCGGTTTTATTCTTCGGGTCAGTACGGTTACAGCTATACCTCATTTAGGTCGTTTTTTTATGTTTTGTCGGTTTTATGCAATGAAAACTATTTTATATAAAAAATAATTATTTTTGCATCGCTTTATTCTGCGATCTATAACTTTTTTATTTTTTCGCTGATGACACTGTGTGGCAGCTCGTTTTTTGCGGGACAAGATGATGTTTTCAGCGGTACCATGGATATTTATATGCGTCTTTTTGATCGCTCGCTATTACACTTTTTGTTTGGCGGTATGATAATAAATCATTATTTTTTGCTTCGTTTTTTATTTTTATTTTTTAAGGGGTTCGCTAAAGGGGTTAACTAATGGGACAGTTTTATAGGGCGGGTCGTTACGGATGCGGCGATACCTAATATGTGTACTTTTATTGTTTTTTGTTTTTTTTATTTCCAAAAAATGGATTTATTTGGGGGAATATTTTTTTTTTTTCTAATTTATTTGGCGATTTTTTAAAAATTATTTTAACACTTTTTTTTTTTTTTTTTAACTTTATTAAATAGTCCCAGGTGGGACATCACTGTCCTGTGACAGATCGCTGATCTGTCACATCACAGATCACTGTGACAGATCAGCAATCTGTCACAGGCATTGAAGAAGACTTCCTCTTGCCTGCGCTTTGCAGGCACTGAGGAAGCCAGCTTCCTGCAGGCCCCCGAAGGCCCTCATCGCCATCTTGGATTCGGGGGCCTGCAGGAAAGGAGCCCCCCGCAGCAGCGCTGCACATTGCGCTGACGTGGGGGGCTCAGGGAAGCACGGAGGGAGCCCCCTCCCTGCCGATGCTTCCCTTTATCCCCCGGTACACCGCGATCGTGTTTGATCGCGGTGTGCAAGGGGTTAACATGTCGGGGGCAGTCCGTGACCGCCCCTGACACATTGTGTCGGGTGTCAGCTGTGATAATCAGCTGACACCCGGCCACGATCAGCGGCGCTCACCACGTGGGCGCCGCTGATCGCGGTAGACGTACTATCCCGTCCATGGGCATAGGGGCCCGGGGCCCATGGACGGGATAGTACGTCGGATGTCAGAAAGGGGTTAAAGGTAGGACTAGTGTAACATTTCTATCATCTGTATGCCCATATTAATAGGTCACATACGTCCAGAGGGTGACACATTCCCTTTAAGAATTGGTGTCACAGTCAATGGACATGGTATTCTATGGAGTGTTTCAGCACTTTGAGTTTTGCCACCCATGGGGTGGGTCTCTGGTGCCATCCGGTAACATGACTAAAAGACTTGTCATAAGATAACTAGAAGCGTATCTTGATTGGCCACTGCATTCCACAATGCTGCTGAATTCATTGATTATGTTGTAATACAGTATTACATTTTTACAGACCTGTTAAAATCCCTTTGGCTACTATGGGTAGAGACGTTAATCCTTTAAGCCACTCAATGTCCTCCCACTTGATAGAAGCATCAATCGCTTGTGACACATACACTGCCAAACCACTGTTGTCTCCATAGCCTTGTTTTGATGAAAATGCCAAGTCTTCAGTCTCAAAGTTTTTCATCCTTCAGATATTTATTAACAGAAATGAATAGCAGGTTACAAGTAAATGTAAAGGAAATATTAGTAAGAATTGATTATGGATGCAAATAGACATGGGACTGAAACAGTTTAATATTTTTTAGCCTGCATCTCATTGTACTAAGTAGGTTGTTTGGGATCAGCAATGTATTTCTTAAAGGGAACCTGTGAAGCATTCTGTGAAGGTGGGTCTTCTGTTTCTGACCCCTACTAACGCAGAAATATTGACTTTTATGAATAGGTCCTCATACCTGTAATGCGTCCCATAGGTATGGTGTGTCTCCCTGTATCAGCCGTCTGCCAGCCGTCCAATGTGCCTCTTAATGAATCAGGAGTGGCTGACTCCAGCACACTTCTTCATCAAAACTTACATGAATTTACCATCGATCTTGATGAATCGGGGCCATGATCTTAAGGCTGAGTTCACACGTGGCGTTTTTTTCGCGTTTCCGCGGCGGTTTTAACCGCGCGATTTTGCCGCGAAAACGCGAAAAATAAGCATCCCATGCATTCCTATGGGATTTCGCAATGCTGTGCTAATGCTGCGGTTTTTACCGCGGCGGAATCGCTTCGCGGTAAAAACCACAGCATGCTCATTAATTTTGCAGAATCGCGGCGATCCCGCACCCATGGGAATGCATTGTTCCGCTTACTTCCCGCACGTGGCTGTGTACACCATGCGGAAAGTAAGCAGAACAGTTGCGGATGGTACCCACGGTCCGGAGGAGAGGAGACTGTCCTCCGGGCTTTGGGTACCATATCCCTGTAAGAAATAGAATTTAAAATAAAAAATATTGTTATTCTTACCTTCCAGCATCCCGCGCAGCCTTCCCGCGTCTCTCCACGCTCTCGTTCCCAGTAATCCTTTGCGAAAATGCCCGCAATGGCGTCCGTTCTCGCGGGATCTCGAAGTCTCGCGGTCATTCGCGTGACGTCATCGCGAATTACCGCGATGACGTCAACATCTTTATCAACGATTTAGATGAAGGAATTGAGGGTAAACTGATTAAATTTGCTGATGACACAAAGCTAGGAGGGATAGCTAATACTAGAGAAGAGAGAGAGGATTCAAAAAGATTTAAATAAACTGGAGAAGTGGGCAGTAACTAACAGAATGGTTTTTAACAGGGAGAAATGCAAAGTACTACATCTGGGCAATAAAAATGAAAAAAGCATATATAGAATGGGAGGAATAGGGCTAAGTGACAGCACATGTGAAAAAGACTTGGGTATACTAATAGATCACAGACTGAATATGAGTCAACAGTGTGATGCAGCAGCAAAAAAGGCAAATGCAGTTCTAGGATGTATTAACAGAAGCATACAGTCTAGATCACGTGAAGTCATTATTTCCCTCTACTCCTCTTTGGTCAGACCTCATCTGGAATATTGTGTCCAGTTTTGGGCACCACATTTTAAAAAAGACATCAACAAACTGGAGCAAGTTCAGAAAAGAGCGACCAGAATGGTGACCGGTCTGCAAACCCTGTCTTATGAGGAAAGGTTGCAGGATTTGGGAATGTTTAGTTTGCAAAAGAGAAGACTGAGAGGAGACTTAATTGCTGTCTACAAATATCTAAAGGGCTGTCACATTGTAGAAGGATCAACTTTATTCTCATTTGCACAAGGAAAGACTAGAAGCAATGGGATGAAACTGAATGGGAGGAGACACAGATTAGATATTAGAAAAAACTTTTTGACAGTTAGAGTGATCAATGAGTGGAACAGGCTGCCACGAGAAGTGGTGAGTTCTCCTTCAATGGAAGTCTTCAAACAGAGGCTGGACAGACATCTGACTGGGATGATTTAGCGAATCCTGCTTTGAGCAGGGGGTTGGACCAGATGGCCCAGGAGGTCCCTTCCAACTCTACGATTCTATGATTCTATGATTTTCGCAAAGGATTACTGGGAACGGCTGCGCGGGACGTCGGAAGGTAAGAATAACACCATTTTTTTTTTTTTTTTTTACATTTTATCTTTTACTACTGATGCTGCATAGGCGGCCTCAGTAGTAAAAAGTTGGTCACACTTGTCAAACACTATGTTTGACGAGTGTGACCAACCTGTCAGTCAGTTCTCCAAGCGATGCTACAGATCGCTTGGAAAACGTTAGCATTTTGCAAGCTAAATACACTTGCAAAATGCTAGTTTTTCCGCGGGAAAATCACGGGAATTTAAAATGCGATTTTCCCGCGGAATGGAATTCCGGAATTCTCACGGTAATTTCCGCGAGAGTTCCGCTACGTGTGAACTTAGCCTTAATGTGTGTCTGTCTTGACTGTGTAAATGCTTACGGCCTTTGCACTAATATTGTTCATTTGCTTTCTAACTGCAAAATTAAGCAATTTTCTAAATACTGCTATTTTGCTGCTGCTGAATGTATCTAACTCAATGTTGTGCAAAAATATACAAAATCATCATAGCTCCTACTCCTGACAGCTCTCTTTTCTCTCCCCCTTTCTTCACTTAATGTTGGAAATAGCAGCATGGAGGTGAGAAGGTTGTACATAGATCTTAAGAGTGAAGGAATTAGGCAATGGAAAAGGAGGGACACATATGAAGGGGAAATTAGTGCAGGATAGAAGCTGTGCTGATACAGGAGGCGGAGGCACACACCACTTTTAAGACTTGCCTGATTCACTAATTAGCCTCTGACTCCAGCACGCCCACTCATCAAGTCTGGCATGAACAACACCGGTCTTGATGAATATGGGCCACAATGCTTGTCATAGCTGTGTGGAGCTGGTGCATCGCAGAGGGCCCTTCCCCTATCAAATATTAATATTCAGCCTCGATTGAGCTGAGTACAAATAGGACAGAACAACCATCATCTACTAGACTGAAAAAAGACAGGGGCAGCAATTGGGGAGCAGCATAAAGCATGAAATAGGCAGAATCAGGTAGCTTATTATATTACAAAAGTAGTTACAATAGTTAGAGCCTGTTTTTTATTTCATAAAAATCTAAATGACAATTGCTCTTTAAGTAAAAGAAATATATTGACCAGAGTTTAAAGGGAACCTGTAACAAACTACGCACAGCATGAACCTAAGCCAGGCTGAACAACCACAGCTATTTATCTACTCTTCCCACAATCAGATACAAGATTTCTCCCGCGCATCCCCCCTACTCTGGAACTCTCTACTACGACATATCAGACTCTCGCCTACCATGGAAGCCTTCAAAAAGAACCTGAAGACCTACCTCTTCCAACAAGCCTTCATCCTGCAGTAACCACCGATCCACCAAACCGCTCCACGACCAGCTCTACTCTCACCTACTCTATCCTCACCCATTCCTGGTAGATTGTGAGCCCTTGCGGGCAGGGTCCTCTCTCCTCCTGTACCAGTCATGACTTGTATTGTTTAAGATTACTGTACTTGTTTTTGTTATGTATACCCCTCCTCACATGTAAAGCGCCATGGAATAAACAGCGCTATAATAATAAATAATAATAATAATTTATGTTTTTCCTTGAAACACTACAGTGTTTCAAAGAAATCATATTATATAGAACCGGACAAGGATCCAGAATGCCAGAGGGATTGATATTACTAGTGTGACGCCACCCCCCTGCATTGCTGTAGTTGATTGACAGGTCTCACCCATGTGTGAACTAGACATGTCTCTCCCTATGGTCCTCGACCGGCTTCTTACACTATGTTGTCTCTGAAATACCAGAGCATATTAGAGAAAAATATGCCTGGCTGCAATCGTGCATCTAGGCTTTGATTCATTTGGAATGAATCGTTTGACAGGTTCCCTTTAACTACTACTTTAACTGAGAGGTTTGAGCCGCAATTCCATGCACAGCCTGTAACGTGTGATGGTATGTTTGGAAGAAAACTGACTTTTTTTTCTAATCCTACACAATCAGTAATAGTTACAAGCAGTGTCGGACCGGGCTGCCACGGGCCCACCACTAACCAATTCTAGGGGCTCACTTTTCAGCTACATGCAAATCAGACTATACCCTAATTCCCAAATGTATATAACAATAAACCAGGTAGACTGTTAAATTAATAAGATGCTGCCTTAGTCTATATATAGTGATTCAAGTATATTGTGCCAAGTACTGTTCATATAAGAGAGTGGTGGCCCAGTCTTGCACAGGGGTCCACTGGAGGATTCTCCTGTTCTCCTGTCCAAGCCTGGTTACATGGGAATATTACCTGAGATGAGGAGGTAGTTGGAACTTATTCCGCACGTCATCAAGTCTCCTCCCCAGATAAGGCGTGTCCACAGTTAGAAAGATTGCTTTATATCCATGTTGTTCAGCCCTTTGAACCAGTGACTTTGTTAGGTTGCGATCTTTGTAGATGTACAGCTGCATCCATCGCAGACAGTCGGGCGCAGCTTCAGCAACTTCTTCAATGGAGGAGGTGGCCCAAGAGCTCAACATCATTCCTGTTCCAGCTGACCTGCAAGCTAAATTGTGAAACGAGCCAATGTATAACATGGAAATATGGGTAATATGTGAATGTTACCCATAAAACTCTCAATTTTGGTGCAAATTAGAACATCATTTGAAAAAAATATGTGTACTTCCACCCTGTAAGCATATACAATACAAGGTGTTAGATCACCAATGCAGGACGTATGCAAAAACATAAAACATTTGTGCAAAAACGAGCAATTTGATCAAATTATTTAGGGGAAATTTTTTTATGTTTATTAGGTGGGACATTGTCTACATTTAACATAAATCATTAATTTAATAATCACTAATTTAATTTAACTGCTTGAAGTGGGGAGAAACAAAATATTTCTTAAATAAAAAGATTAAGGCTGTGTGCCCACGTTGTGTTTTTTTAAGTGTTTTTGAAGTGTTTGTGCCGGATCAGACGCTTCAGAAATGCTTAAAAGAAGCTTTCCATTAAATTTAATGCATTTCTGGCTTTTTGTGCCAATGCATGCTTTTTTTTCCGCTCAGAAAATGCTTAGCGGCTAAAAACGCAGCATGCTCATTATTTTCCACATAGGTCCGCGTTTTTAGATGTTTCCAAGCTTTCCAGAAACCGCGCGGAAAAAACGCACGTTTTTTGTGCAAAAATCACGCAAAAAACGCGCGGACATAAAACGCGCGGTTTCTGGGAAGGAGTCCGGTTTTCTGAGCATTTAAAAACGCTAACACGGGCACATAGCCTAAGTGCAAATTACATTACAATAAAAAGTACTAACAGCCATGGTCAAGAAATTATAACATTATGGTTTATATTTGGGAAAATCACAAAAATAAATGGGTTTCACATCCTACTGAATGGTTTTTTTTTTTTACCAAAAAACTGACATCAGTGAAAATTTCTGCAAAAACACTGACAAAATTGACAAGTTGCAAATTTTTTTTAAAAAAACAGCAGTCTTTCAATTAGGTCATGAAAAAAGCAAGAGATTTCTGAAATCTCGTAGCTTTTGCTAGTACTGTAAAACACAGCTTTTAATCTGTATAAAAAAATGTAGCAAAAACTGCTGTTAAAACGGAACGTGTGAAGATAGCGTATAGGGGTTGCCCACTACTAGGACAACTCCTTCTTGAACTAAATGTTTGGTCCCGGTAAAATAATAAAGCCTATACTCCTCTCCTGTGCCGGCGCCGTTCCTGCGGTTTCGGCGCTCGCTCTCCCTGGGCCCTTGTGCACTGTTGTGACATGTGACCCTGGCACTCAATCAGCGCTGGCGTCACTGTCACCGCCAATGTACAGATTGAACATGAAGAGGCAGTCCAGGCTGCAGCTGATCTCTGACTTCCTCTTCATGTTGAATCTGTAAGTAGGCGGGGACAGTGACGCCTGCGCCGATTGAGTGCCAGGGTCAGATGTCATAACACCGAACGAGGGCCTGGGTAGAGCAAGTGATGGAATGGCACCGGCATGGGAGGTAAGTATAAGGTTTTTTTAATTTAATTGGGGCAAACATTTAGTTCAAGAAGGGGTTGTCCCAGTAGTGAACAATCATTTTAAGGATGTGAGTCGCCCTCCCAGGACCGTGGGGTACTCGGTACCTGGCCGGTATCAGTGGGATGTGTCACAGCAGCGGTAACCCGGTCCGTGGCCCTGGGCGCCCAATTAATGGGGGAAATTTAACGTTGGAATGTAGTTAGATTAAATAGTTCGTGACGCCACCTGTGGTGTTCGGCAAGTAAGGTGTTAGGCCGACGCTGCATGCAGATCCTCTGGGGCTGGTGGTGTGTTGCAGCCAAGATGGTGAAGCTCCCCACAGGTGAAGCTGTAGCCCCAGGGCAGTGTAGATGTAAAATTAGAGGAGAGGCACAAGCAGTGTAGAAGCTGGTACCCAGATGTAGCGGTACTGGGTGCATTGGCGCGAGAATGAATGGCGGACACCAGGGCTTGTAGTTCCAAAGCTTTACTCACAGTCTGTAGTACACACAAGTGCCTGCCTCTGTGCCGTGTCCTCCGGGTCAGAGACTCAGTCAACCTCCAGGCAAGATGGAATGCTCCCTTCCAACACTCCGCCAACATGTGCCTTTCTGAACGTCTCCTCTATAGCGCCTTTAAGTGTGAAGTACTCCTAGTACTGAGTTACACTGGAGTGCCTCCTGACAGATGTCCCCAAGAACTCTACTTGTACGGCAGACAGCTGTAGCCTGCTTCGGGGGCTCTCTACTCCTGAGTCCCGGCTCACTATCCAAGTTGCTGTTGTGCCCCCAAGTCTTAGATAGGAGTAGTGCATTTACAACCCACTACTCCACCAGTGTCTGCTGCAGAACCATTAGTGTCCATACAACCTCGGGGACTAGGCCCCGGTCTTGCGCTTAGAACTTCTAGGCAGGGTTCTCTCCTAACCCACGTCCTCTGTGTTCCCTTTTACTCCTACGTTCCGTACTTGTCTTTCTTTCCTATGGAAGTTCAGGTTGCAGTTCATTGTCTTTCTCCTTCTTTCCTTTCCCGTGTCAGCTGGCTCAGATCACTGAGGCAGCTGCAGCACTCCTTCCTCCATCCCTCTTCCAGGGATCCCCACTCCTCTCCGAGTGGCTTCCTTCCTCAGACTCTCTGTCTGACTGACCTGTAATTCTAAACCTCCCTGCTCTTTTATATATTCTCAACTCCACCCACCTCCCAGCACATTTAGTGTTCCAAGCAAGGAACCACCAAAGGTGCTCTGCTACTCTCTAAGCAAGGAGCCGCAATGTGGCTTTGCTGAACTACTCTGTAATGTGGGGTGCGAGTGTTGGAGTGTGGTCAGGAGCCTCCAACTTATCTGGATGGTGGGGCACCTCACCATAGGAGAAGGTGCAGTACCTCTGTGGCGACTGAGCCTCAGGGGCGCCACATATGCAGAAAAGTTACCATCCAGAATGGGCCACTGCTATAAATTTGTTAAATTTTATGACTGTCAAATCTAAGTTTGCACTGTCTAATATTGCACAGGATTAGTAAATCTACCCCATTGGGCTTAATTTATTAATAGTAAATCATTAATTGTTACCACCATTTTGGTAACCATGATAGACTGAAATTGCCTCCTGTAGTGTCAGCCCAAGGTTTCAGTTCTGAGGAAGCTCTCAATGGACATAAAGCTTAATGGCCGCAGCTCCTATGTTTAAAAAACCTATCTGGGTTGGTGTACATTTTTTACAGGACACCTCTCTATGGAGGAGCACAGTCTAGCGTTATAAGAGCGGGTTTACCTCGCACAGTTGCCGTTTCTCCGTCAGGGTGCGCCATTCTCTGCATTGCGGTTGCTCCTACACATATCGGCATGCTCACTTTCTGTCCTAGGATGCTTGTCGAGAGATCGACACCAGAAACATCTCTCAGAACACGAGGATACAACCTCCATCTGACAACAATGAGATTGAAATCGAGCTTTAGACACATGTTTAGGATTTGGTTTTCACATTTTTTTTTTTAAATTAAGCAACGTTTCAAGGCAAATCCTAAAGGGATCATTTTTCATGGCAGCTATTTGTGCCAATTCTTTAATCAACGTGCTAATGACAAGAAGCAGAACTGAATCCAATCCAGTTTTACAGCAAACACCAAATTGCTTCCACGTCGCACTGTTTTATCCATATTTGTACAGAAGAGGTGTCATCCCGATCTTTACTGCTACCCTGGCCGTGCGAATTCTGCCCATTCCAAGGAACAATTACATATATCAGGTTTGCGTCTCTCCATATTTCCTATAAATGGTGCTCTTTTCTACACTCTCGTTTCAAAGTAAATGTTTACTTATTTTAACATTCTGGCATTTTCTTTACTATCTCTTTCCATGATTGTAAAGTGCTACAGAAATTGGGGGCGTTTTGTCGGTGGGTTAAAAAATATGGACACTTTTGGTGGCAGTTTTATTTCACCTAAATGCTTGTGTTTTGGTCTAAAAATTATTTCTACAATTAGTCTTCAGCAAAAATGCAGCAAAAAAATGTATTTGGCTTTGAGGCTGTTTGTTTCTTTGCACATTGCAGAATGAGATTATCCAAGAATCTGTCAGAGCGCCTTAGTCTTTGGACTCATTCACATGACCGCATTTTCTGTCTGAGTGCTGTATATGAAAAAAACAGCCAATGTTATTCAATGGGTCAGGGCAGATGAACAATTTTTTTACTGACTGAATCTGCACGTGAAAGAAAGAAATCAAAGCATGTACAAGTTTCTTTGGTAAATCGGATGAGATTCACCATTAGGGTATGTGCACACGTTGCGGATTTGGCCCTGCGGATCCACAGCAGTTTTCCATGCGGTTTACAGTACCATGTAAACTTATGGAAAACCAAATCCGCTGTGCACATGCTGCGGAAAATTATTTCCTGCGTCTTATTTTCCGCAGCATGTCAATTGTTTTTGCAGATGCGCAGCCGCAGTTTCCATTCTGGCACATACAAATTCTCTCTCTCTCTCTCTCCTTGTAAAAATCTAAATGTTGCAAATTGTTTAATCACACACAAAAATTTACTGCCACATAATCACAAAAGAGTTTTATTATCAGTAAACAAATTAAAATGAATATTGACTGAAGTGTTATTCATTTTATAGCATGATCTTCATTTATCTAAATGCATTTACGCAAATTCTTCAGGATTTTCAAACTTTCTACAAAACCTACAATATTTAAGCAGTCATATTTTAGATTAATGTATACTCAGTTTGCACTTAATCAAGATACAGTTATTTAATTGCTATTTACAATGTGTTTACAGTACATTTACAGCTAATTGTTATCTTCTTCAGATTTTATGTGCTGAAGAAATAGAGACGTCTATTTTAGTATCATTTTTATGATGTTTTTACATTGTAGCTTAACCACATATTCACTACAGACAAGGGCTTCTTTGTAGTGGTACTAAATTCCATACTAAGCAGTAACCCTTTGTAAAGTCTGACTTTTATTTCTACATTGACAAAACCCATTCTTTCTTTTCTATGCATAAACATTGAGCTGCAAACATTGCCATCACAGACAGGTCTATGTCCGAAGACAGACATCTTTCTAATGAGAATTCTTCACCACCACACCATGAAATATTGATGGTAGAGCTACATAAAGCATATATTTTATTTCTTGATTTCTTAGCTCCATTACAGAGATATTAGCTTGCAAAGTTAATATTCTAATTTTTGTTAAGATCACTGAGACAATAGCAGAGTTTCTCCTCTGTGGGTGTTTCCTTTCCCCCCCCCGCATGATATTAACCAATCATAAGAATGAGGTGCCATGCCAAGGGAAAAAAAGAACATGCCCCTAGAGAATGTCAGACCTGACTTTCTCTGTGAGAGACTTGTAATGATGACACATAACCCTGCTCTTCTCATTGATCTCACTGCCTGTATCTACTGTCATTATAAGCAGTAGATGAGAGTAGAGCAGAGCCATGCGTCTTTACAAACACCTGATGCAGCTCTCATTTCACGGCATTGTTCTATAGGATTGCACTTGGCCCAATGTTATACCATGCAGAAGTGCTGATCAGCAATCATTTGCTCATGGTTATTCGGTATGATAAAACAGTCGCAGCTTGCTGCTAGTACATCCAAGAATCGGATCGCATGCACCCATACAAGTCTATGCGTCATCCGAGTGCAGACCGACACACGCCAACTCACAGAATGGAGAAAATTGAGAAATTAAGTTCTCAGTCTTCTCCACACCTGCTATCTCATTCTCGCATGCAAGAGAATCACATTAAAATGACACTCGAATCAGGCTCGCAGCAGAATTTGATCTGAGGGTCATATGTACATAGGATTTTATTCTCTTGCATGACAGAATCTTTGGATGTTAGTCATGACAGAGTCTTTTGGACAGATTCTCCCACCTGCTTCGCTAATTAATGCTCTCCTTGCTTAGGATGTTAGTTTAGGGCAAATCTCAGTAGTCACACTCCATTTTTGGATGATGTTTTGAATAGTACACCTTGAGATTTTTAGAACTTGGACTATTTTTTTATGACCTAACCCTGCTTTACTCATCTCCTTAACTATATCCTTGACCTGTCTGGTGTGTTCCTTGGTTTTAATTATGCTGTTTGATCCTTAATGTTCTCAAACAAACTTCTGAGGCCTTCAAAGAACAGCTGTAGTTATAATGAGAATAAATTACACATAGGTGGAATCAATTGACTAATTATGCGACTTCTGGAGGCAGTTGGTCACTCATGATTTTAGGGGTATCAGACTAGAACGGGACTGAATATAAATGCACGTCATCACTTTCAGATGTATATTTTTTAAATATTTAGAAAACCACACTTCACAACTACTTTGTGTTGGTATGTTACATAAAATCCAAATAAAAAAAACATTTAAGTTTGTGTGCCTAATGAGGAAAAATGTAGAAAAGTATACGGGGCATGAATACTTTTTCAAGGCAATATATATGTATATATAGATAGATAGACATATATGGACATGTATTGTAACAAATACATAGTAATTATGTCCCTGTTGATGACTCCATATTGCCTCCAACAAAGTATGGTCCCTAATCAGTATGAGGGCACCCTCAGCTTCCTACTCAGTATGAGGGTCCCCACATCCTCCAACTCAGCAAGGATCCCCTTGCAGCCCCCTACTCAGTGTGACGATTAGGAGCAGGCTACGTCCGAGAGTGGACCCTCTGGATCGCGGATCTGGAGCCCCTGGGGCCAGCACGCCAGGTGAAGACCGACCCCTATACAGGGATCATTTGGGGCAGGACCACAGGGGACAGAGGCGCGACAGCCGGAACCAAGAGGGACGGCTCGAAGGACAGCAAAGCTATGGGAGACAGACGGAACTAAGGAACTAGAGCAGGGGTTCCTGGGCGGAAGGAGGAACAATAGGAGCAGCAGGGAAGGGTACAGAGAGACAGGCGGAGAGGGTCTAACACAGCCGACAGACAGGGAAGACGCTGGGGAAATGCACAGACAGAGCGGGGCAGGCAGGAAAGGAGGACAGTACAGGAACAGGGACAGAAGTGGAGCAGACGGGTGTCAAGGAAAATACGTGAAGTGAGGACTACAGTGGAACTGTAGCGGCCAGAAAGGTGCAGGATTATCACACGATCACCAGACGCCCTCCTCATAGGGAGGACGCCTGAAATATCCTGGAGCCAGGAAGTACGTCCTGCAGCCCCGCCCCTCAGCGACGCCCCCCACCAGAGGAAGAGAGCGAGAGGACACGCGCCTGCGACCTAAGGCCGGCGTGAGTGCCCGCAGCAGGGCGGAAGGCAGAGCGGGCGTGCGCGTGGACAGGAGCGTGCAGGTGAGGAGATGCTGCGGCAGGTGCCGCCGCTGAAGGGGCATCGGCGGGCACGGCCGCCGATGTCACACTCAGTATGAAGGCCCTGCAACCACTTACTCAGTAAGAGTACCCCAACAAAGAATGAGGGCCCCCACAACCATACACTTAGTATGGGAACCCTACAGATCCCCTTTTATTATGATACCCCCACAGTCCGTCCCACAGTATGACGGCCCCCCATGGCCCCTCATACAGTATCATGGTCCCTACAGCCCCTCACAGAACAATGGCCCCCACAAACCCTCACACTATATAATAACTCCTTCAACTACCCACTCAGTATGATGGCCTCCTCAGCCTACCATTCAACAAAGGCCCCCCTCAACCCGTGACACAGTTAGAGGACAATCACACCCCCCAACACAGAAAGAGAACCCCAACAGCTCATCACTCAACATGAGAACCCCCCACTCAGAATTGGAGCCTCCACAGTCTCAACTCAGTATGTGGGCCATCACAGTCCCCCATAACCCACCACTCAGTGCAATTACTACCACCAGCCCTTCACTCAGTATAATAGCCTCCACCAGCCTCCCCACTCAGTAAATTGGCCTCCACCAGCCCTCACTCAGTATAATGGCCCACTCAAGACTGACAGGTGCAGGCTGAATGATGAGTCAAAGAGCTTTGGCCCTGTGATCCACTTTTCTATTCAACAGTATCTGTGTCCTGGGGATGCCTATATTGCTGAAATTGTGATAACAGGAGGAGGGGGCCTGGTGCCAAGCTGCATCGGGCCCCTACAACTTACAGGCTTCATAGCAGCCAGGTGGACTGCCGCTATGGACAGTATGCCCATGTTCCACCCAATGGTACAAACAGAAGAGTATAGTGTGAAAGGCTTCTCTGCACTGTATGAAGAGTCATTACGGTGTCTAAAAAGTGTTGCTTGGTGGGCCATGTTACCGATTTTGCACTTGAGCCCAAAAAAGTCATGCCCTATTCCCCATGGTCTTGTTGGATAATACACACAAAAATTGAGCTTAGTTAAAGTTGGTGTACATGCAGCATATAAAAGAATGTTCACTTTGGCCCAAAAACATTGACAAAACCTACAAAAAGCAAAATAAACAAAAATCCTGCTATAACTAAATAAGTAAAAAGCAAAAGTGCGTTTAAAAAATATTGCTTAAAAATAATTGAGGGCTAAAATTATAATAAAGGGATTTCCAGCTCTCTCATGAAAGTGTGCAGTTACTTTATGATACAGGAAAGATATATATCTTTGTACCGTGTTAGCCAGTAGATAGAAGAATATTTAGAATTGAGAGTCACTGAGCTGATGAAGAGACCTGAGTAGTCTCGAAAGCTTGCAATTTGTTACCATCTTCTCATGTTAGCCATTAAAAGGTATCAACCACTGAGGACTCTCAATTCTAAATATTCTTCCAATTACTTTATGAGAATTCTCCAGGGCCAGCGGTGCAACTGCTAGACAACATAGAGTGCTGCAGACTTTGTTGCTAAACCTGGACTACCCCTTTATACTGCAAGCTTTCGAGACAACTGATGACTGATGAAGATTCAAGATGTCCCATACGCTTGCTTTTTAATATTTTTTGTTAGCCACTAAAAAGGTGTCGTATCTATAAATCTAAGGCTACAGTTACACATCCGTGACAATTTTAGTATCCGTCAGAAATTGGCTGTTTTTTTTCTCATCTGAATCACCTCCTTGTGGCATCCGCTTTACAATCTTTTTTTTTCTCATCCAGCTTTTTGGAAGGCTTCCAATTTGCGTCGGTATTTCACCGATCCCCATAGACTTGAATGAAAGAATCTAATCCAGAAACGCAGATCCTAAATAGGAACTTCTCTAAATCTCATGGATGTCAAACGCTACTCTATGTTTTGTCACAGATGTGAGTATGGGTCCATGAATCTCTATGAGTCCACATGCCGTTCCATTTTTTTTCTTGGACATGTCACACAAATATGTAAATGTGTGTAAATGTAGCCTAAGTTCCGCTTCACATGTCTGCATTTCATAGTCCATGTATGAATCCGTTTCCAGACCGACAGTAGCTCTCTTGATCTGAACTAACAGCCTTAGGCCACGTTCACACATTCAATATTTGGTCAGTATTTTACATCAGTATTTGTAAGGCAAAACCAGGAGCGGATGAGAAATCCTGAAGTGGTGACGTGTGTCTATTAGGGTTCATACTCACTTGCGAGAGACTCGCACGATTCTCACGTGAGTCTCTCTCATGAAAACCTGGCACTGCCGCCGGCACTGGGCCCGGAGTGTGCAGCTACATGTATTTCTATGCAGCCGCACGCTCCTGTCTGAGTGCCGGCGGCAGTGCCGGGTTTTCATGCAGGAGAGACTCACGTGAGAATCGTGCGAGTCTCTCGCAAGTAAGAGCCCTTATACTTTTTCTCTGATTGTTCCCATTCCAGGATTTGGCTTGCAACTACTGATGTGAAATACTGACCAAATACTGAACGTGTGAACGTGACCTAAGAGACAGATAGGAAACCTCTGGTTGGTTTAGAAAATGTGGTTCATACACGAACCGAGAAATGAGGATGTGTGAACCGGCCGTACTGGGAGCAATGAGGCAAAATCTGTGGTCACTAATTTGGTGAAGCTACATATAAAAAGTATAGCAGCAAAAAAGTAAAACAATATTTATTTCATTTCATGATTACCATAATAACTAAAAAAAATGAAAATACATATTCAACACATAATTGTAAACCTATGGCAATAACATAATAGCAGGTAGGATGGGTGCCTTCAGGGGTCGGCATTCCCGTAAATGCTGTGTTTCCCATAAAGGATTCCATTGAGATAATTGCAACTTTATTCACGGTTCCCAAGCTACAACCAGTATATGTGACAAGTACAGTAGGGTAATGTAGAACAAGGCGATCAAGATTATTTTTAAAATAAGAAAAGCAGAGTAAATCATTGCATTCTGTGCCTCACCTTGAAAATGCTGCTACATTGTCGGCTAGGGTTTGTTGATTTTCGGCCCCTGATCGGTAATAATCATACACTGATTTTTTCATAAAACGCTTCGCATATTGCTCAAAGTCATCCAAAGTAATAGGATTTGAAGACATTTTAAGCTGATATGTCCACCAAGTCACAGAACCCTTGCTATGGGTTATTTGGAGTTTGCTATATGGGGGGAAAGATAATAAATAACTATTACGGTGTCATGCTTACATAACCTACAGCAGTCCTCCCTGTAAATGGATAAACACCAGTCTGCATGCATACAGTTTTAGAATGGACTTTCTCCTTTTGTGCAAAACTGAGACGTTTATCACTTGCAGGTTGTAGTCTGGCTTTTTATGCTTACATTGTTTTATAAAAAGTTTATATACTTTTACATTTTATGGCATTGTTAAGATTTTCAGCCAATATGTGCACCTGCTCCATGTGCCTAAGCTGAGATTTCAAAATAGCCAAGTGCCACCTAGGTCTTCCCAGTGTGTATGTGTGTGTGTAACAGGCAGTGTGTGTGTAATATGTATTGTGTGTGTGTAGTATGTAGTCAGTGTGTGCGACACATGTGTGTGTGTATGAAATGTGTGTAACATGCAGCGTGTGTATGTGTGCAATACATAGTGTGTATGTGACATGTAGTCTGTGGGAGCATGCGCGTGTGTAGCATACAGTGTGTATCTGTGTGTAATATGTAGCGTGTATGTGACATCTAGTTTGTGAGTACATGTGTGTGAAATGCAATATGTGTAGCCAGCTGGCACAGTAAAGGAAAGGAGAAAGACATTGAACTGAAACCTGAACTTCCATAAGAGAGAGAGATTAGTACGGAATGAAGGAGTAACAGAGAACAGAGAGAATGTGGGTTAGAGGAAGAACCCTGCCTAGAAGTACTAAGCGCAAGGCCGGGGCCCGGTTCCCGAGGTTGTATGGACACTTATGGTTCTGCAGCAGACACCGGTGGAGTAGTAGGCTGTAAATGCACTTCTCCCATCTAAGACTTGGGGCACAACAGCAACTTTGATAGAGAGCCGGGACTCAGGAGTAGGGAGTCCCCGAAGCAGGCTACAGCTGTCTGCCTTACAAGTAGAGTTCTTGGGAACATCTGTCAGGAGGAACTCCAGTGTAACTCAGTACTAGGAGATCTTCACACTTAAAGGCGCTATAGAGGAGACGTTCAGAAAGGTACATGTTGGCGGAGTGTTGGAAGGGAGCATACCATCTTGCCTGGAGTTTGACTGAGTCTCTGACCCGGAGGACACGGCCCGGAGGCAGGCACCTGTATGTACTACAGACTGTGAGTAAAGCTTTGGAACTACAAGCCACAGTGTCCTCCATTCATTCTTGCGCTAACACACTCAGCACCGCTACATCTGGGTACCATCCTCTACACCGCCTGCGCCTCTCCTCTTCCCCTACATCCACACTGCCCTGGGGCTACAGCTCCACCTGTGGGGAGCTTCACCATCTTGGCTGCAACACACCACCGGCCCCACAGGATCTGCAAGCAGCGTTGGCCTAACACCTCACTTGCCGAGCACCACAGGTGGCGTCACAAACTATTCATTCAAACCATTACATTCATTCCCCCATTACTTGGGCGCCCAGGGCCACGGTCCGGGTCACCGCTGCTGTGACACATCCCACCGGCCCGGTACCGAGTACCCACAGCCCTGGGAGGGCGACCCACACGCAATGTGTGTGTGTGTAATATGCAGAATGTATGAGATGTGTCATTTTGTCTGTGTGTGCACGCGTGTGTGTGTTTAATGCAATGTGTGTAACATGCAGTGTGTGTGCATCTATGCAATATGCATTGTTTGTGTGGAAAATGCAGTGTGTGACATATAGTGTGTTTGTGTAAAATGAACTGTGTGTATGCGGGTAAGTTGCAGTATTTATGTGTGATTATAGGGTGCATTGTGTGTATGTGTGTAACATGTGTGGTACTAGCAGGCACGCCGGATGCAGTGACAAGACGCGAGACGGTTTTGTGTTTCTGGTAATAACTTTTATCGGTTTGTAGGTACCTATCCGCAGTGGTAGTCTAAGCAGCCGAAAAAATAGCAAAACTTGTCCTCGCAGGGACTCAATACACGCAAACACGGAAATATAAGAACACGACTACGTCCGGCAAAAGCCGGTCACTATAGGGCCGCGGTATGGCCGACTACGGGTCCTTAACTATAAAGTGTCACTTAACCGTCCCGACGTCCCTCGGCGTCCTGGACGATGGTTCTTCGGCGAAGCAGCCACTGGGCCTAGCCGCTGAAGATCTGTCGTAGTCTTCAAGCGTTGCGACGCTCCGGTGTAGCAGGGGGCACAACAGGCTCTGGAGGAGTTCTTGGACAGATGGGCCGCAGCCCCCGGATCGGGGTTCGCAGCGGCAATGTGGGGTGGCGGTTGCCAAGCCACCTGCGCAGCCAGCGGCTGCAACGGGGGGCTCAGCGGCGAGCAACGGCCCGGCCCTTGCCACGGACAGTGGTGGCCGTCGACGGCGCTGAACTAGCCGCGGCCACGGGTGGAAGCGGGTAGGCTGCATGTGGCAGGAGACAGGCCGCAACCTCGGGCTGGGGTGAGGCGGCAACTGCCGCTGGTGGCCACGGGCAGGCCGCAGCCACGGGCAGGAGCGAGGCGGCAAGAGCCGCGAGTGACCGCAGGCAGGACGCAGCCGCGGACTGGGGTGAGGCGGCAACGGCTGCTGGTGGCCGCGGGCAGGCCGCAGCCACGGGCAGGAGCGAGGCGGCAACAGCCGCGAGTGACCGTGGGCAGGCCGCAGCCACAGGGCGGAGTGAAGCGGCAGCGGCCGCTGGTCGACGCGGCGCAGTGGTCCTCGGACGGTTGTCTCTGCGCCGTCCCACTGATGTCCCGGATGAGTGTCTCTCCTGCCTCTGTCCTCCATTCTGGCTCCGGTAAGTTGCTTTGGCTCTCAGTCGCTCCCACGGTCTCCTGCTCCTTCTGTCCCATCTGCTGACTCACTTGTGACTCTCATTCCCCGCCCCTTTTATACTGGCTCCTCCCCCAACCCATCTGTCAGTCTCACCGGTCCATCCCTGAATTCTGTCCCTCGGAAACAGATTCCCCCAGCAGAACCCAGGTGACGGTCCCCTTGGTTCCAACCTGGACACTCGGCTGGGACCCTCTCTCCTACACTCCCCCACCCTGTATGCTCGCCAGTCCCCGGGCGAGGGCTTTAGTAGACTCGAGTTAGTCTTTTGAGATGACAATTTCTTGTCGCTATACGAACTGGTCCTGTTCGTAGCGTTCAGGGGGTTTGCCAGCTGTGGACCACTCGGAGCGTCTAAGTTCGGGTGTGGTGAAGCTTTCTGGGGTGGTGGATGGTGGTCGGTTGGTAGATTCTGGTGGGATGGCTGGGTCCACTGCGATGTCACTACTTGGATGGCTGGGGAGTCCTCCTCATCATCTAGGCCCCAGACCGTTAACGGGGGGTCAGGGACCTGATGGGTCGGCTCGGATCGCAGGGGATCAGTGGACGCACACGGACGTAGCATGTTACGCTGCACAACATGAGTGACAGGCACGCTGTTTTCTTCAGATTGTTTTTCATACACAGGCCCTTCGGGGCTTATTCGGCGCAACACTCGATACGGGCTTTCCTCCTAGCGGGGTTCTAACTTGTTCTGGGGGCATTGATCTAGTACGAATACCCGATGCCCAGTTTGAAAGTCAATAGGTGGCGGTAGCGCTCCCCCTGGAGTTCTAGGTCCTGGAGCTTTGTATGGACAATTCGGTGGAGGGTTTGTAGTCGGTGCCGGTGGCTTCGGACCCAGGAGGATACTTCTGTCCAAGGCTGAGGTTCCTCCGGGTTCAACTCCACTTCTGTGATTCCTTTGCCTACTCGTCCAAACAGCAGTGAATAGGGGGTATAACCGGTCACCCGGTGCACTCGGTTGTTGTAAACCCACACGAGCTCAGGGACATACTCAGGCCAGCAGGCCTTTCGGTCGCTTTCTAGGGTACGCAGCATTTGAATTAGTGTCCGATTAAATCGTTTGCAGGCCCCGTTCCCCTGCGGGTGGTATGATGTAGTCTGAGACTTATCGATACCGTAGAGATGATGTAATTCTTCCATGACTCTTCCTAGGAAGCACGCTCCCTGGTCCGAATGTATTCGTTGCGGGCGGCTGTACACTTGGATGAAGTTTGTACAAATCGCATAGGCGACCGACTCCGCTGTTTGGTCTCGGGTGGGGGTGACCATGGCAAATTTGGTGAAATGATCCACCATAACGAAACAATGTTCATACTCCTGGTTTGCGGGACCTATGGTCAGATAGTCCACCATGAGGAGCTCGAGGGGAGCTGATGTTACGATTGTCTGCAGCGGGGCTCTTTGTGCGGGTGGTGTGGCAAGCTCGCATGGACGGCAGGTTCGGCAAACTTCTTCCACGGCGGCGTGCAAGCGCGGGTGGTAGACTATCTGCTGCAACCATTGCAAAGTCTTTTGAGCACCGAAGTGAGCCCCTTTTTCGTGGGCTTCAAGCGCCAGTTTGCCTAGGTGGGCTGTGGGCACGACCACCTGCCACGTTGTAGCAGACGTCATCCGGGACACGGCCTTTCGATATAATAGCCCCCTTTTGATGACCAGTTTTTCCCATTGGCGCAAGATTAGCAACATATCCTGTCTCTGTGTACCAGTGGGCAATTTGCCGGTGGCCACCCATCGGCGCAGGAGTCCAATTTCTCCATCTTCCTGCTGCTGTTGGATTCACCTGCTGCGTGGCTGTTCCAGCATCCCCTGGGGGAGTCTTGGATGTGGCACTCCCTGCAGGGCAGCTGTAAGCACGGCGGTAGTGAGGGCGAACGGCGTTTCTTCTCCTTCCAATTCGCCATCTCAATTTTTCCCTGGGGTGGTGTGCCAGATCCTGGAGAGGGCGTTAGCGTGCACGTTTTCAGCCCCTTTCTTGTAGATGATCTTATAGTTGTACTTAGCCATCCGAACCACCCACTGATGCTCCAGAGCCCCCAGTTTGGCATTCTCCAAAAGGGCTAGCGGGTTGTCAGTCCGCACTACTACCTTGGAGCCCACCAGATACTCTGCGAAGCGCTCCGTCATTGCCCACACTACCGCGAGGAGCTCAAGCTTAAAAGAGCTGGAATTGGCAGGGTTGCGTTCGGAGTCATGCAGCGACCGGCTGCCATAGGCGATCCCTTTTTCTCGGCCGTCTTGAACCTGTGACAACACAGCCCCTAGTCCCTGGAGGCTCCCATCAGTATGCAGTATGAACAGTTGTGAGAAATCCACATACGCCAACACCGGGGCTTCCGAGAGTGCAGCCTTAAGATCTTGAAGCGCGTCTTCCTGCAGTTGCTGCCACTGGATCTTCCGCCTATTTGCCCCGGCAGGATCCCCCTTTAGCAGATCCTGCAGGGCTCGGCATGCAAAATTCTTCACGAACCGACAGTAGTAGCCGGCCAACCCCAGGAAGGCTCGCACGTCTTTCAACTGTCTCGGGGGTAGGCCACCCCTGGATGGCGGCAACCTTTTCCAGGATGGTCTAATGCCCTCTGCCGAGTTGACATGCCCCAGACATTCGATCTGGGTGCAAAACAGGTGGCATTTCTGGGGCTTTACTTTCAACTCGTACTTCTGCAGCCGGCCGAGCACCTGCCCCAACCGCCGCAGGTGGTCCTCAAACGTGGCGGAATAGATGATAATATCATCCAGGCATATCAGCGTGGCTTCGAAGTTGACACCTCCTAGACACCGCTCCATCAACCGCTGGAAGGTTCCTGGGGCGTTGGCCGGCTGGAACGGCATACGATTGAACTCAAACAGCCCCATAGGAAGAATAAATGCGTCTTGGCTCTGTCTTCCTCTGACATCGGCACCTGCCAGTACCCACTAGCCAGGTCTAGGGTTGATAAGTATGTTGCATTTCCCAAGGCGGACAGAGACTCTTCTATGCGGGGCAGTGGATACGAATCCTTGATGGTGCAGGCGTTCAACTTTTGATAGTCCACACAAAAACGCAGGGTGCCGTCTTTTTTGCGTGCCAACACAATTGGGGCCGCCCAGGGGCTCTGGCTTTCTCGTATGATGCCCTTCCGGAGCATTTGGGCTAGTAGGGTTTTCACCTCCTGGTATAGCTGTGGAGGGATTTGCTGATATCATTCCCAAATGGGGGCCGCTCCTGCCGGGGGGATTCCATGCATGATGGCCGTGGTGCAGCCAAAGTCATCCTCGTGGCTGGCGAAGACACTCTAATACTGTCCGAGAAGTGTCTCTACCTGGCGAAGTTGGGCTGGCGTTAGGCCAGAGAGTTTGGCCCGCATTCTCTCCAGGATGGTTCGACCTTTCTCTTGGGTCGAGGATTCGGCAGTCTGTAGGATCCATATAGTTACTGCCCAAGGATCCTCGGGCTGCACCTTCAACTGGACCGCTGGGGCTGGCAGCACCTCCTCCAAAGGTCTTACTAGTTTGGCCATTTCGGCTTGGGGCTTCAAGACGATATCCTGGTCTTCCAGGTTGACGCAGCGCACCAGGACGGTCCCTTCCCGCACCGTGGCCAGGGAATGAGATACCAGGATGCCAGGGTGCAGGCGGTCCGAGTAGAATGGCTCCACCTGCATCTCCACGCCCTCCAATGGCATTGGGGTGTGGTTCGGCAGGGCCACCACCGTCTGCCCCAGGGGAAGCACGAGCGGAGGAGCTGCCGGCGCGATGACTTTGCCCAGCGCCTCGCCCTCCTGGCAATCCTGGAGCACCCGCGCCTCCCGCACCAACTGCTGGAAGACCCGCCCTTGGGCCATGCGGGAACCCCACTGGCTCAGGGTTTTCTGAGTGGGGTCGTTGAGGAGTATATTGCCGAATTCCCATAGTATGTTCATGCCCAAGATAACTGGATGGCGGCTGTTAGTTTCTCCTTGGGTCAGGACCACTCCCCGGCAGCCGAGGGTTTCCCACACAGCGTCATTTGGAGCCATACCACTCCGGCGACGGGAACCGGCAGTTCGTTTGCGGCTACTAGCTTTATCATGGACCCCCACTGGGGCCTTGTTGCCTCCGGGAAATGCTGCCGGAAGTAGGTTGCAGCCATGGTTGTTACTTACGACCCCGTGTCCACTAGGCACCATACAGCACGACCCTCAACTTCTGCCCATACTACTGGGCACTTGGCGACCAGATCTTCGGGACTTCCACCACCCCTTGTTGTGGCTTCCAGCTCCGAGCGGTGTCCCCCCTGCACGGGGCCCTCTAGTTTAATGCCCGTCGGGGTGGGTATCTCCCACGTCGTGGACACTCTCGTGTGAAGTGGCCCGGTTCTCTGCACTCATAACACTGGGGCTGCGAGGCTCGGCCACCCCGGGCATTGAAGCCATGCCGCCCAGGCGTGGGCTCAGTTCTCTTCCTTATTTCGGCCAGCTTGCCTAGGATGCTCTTCAGCTCCTGTCTCACTTCCTCAATCCACTGGGGCTCTCCGACAGCATTCACGGAGGCCTCCATGCCCCGGGCCTTCCCCACAGGGACCGTCATCCCCTGCTCCTGCTCTTGTACCCGGGCCTGACTCTCCACTTCAGAGAAAGCTATAAGTGGGTTCACTTGGATCTGCTCCCGCAAAGCCTGTTTTATTAATGGGTCCCGGAGTCCAGTCACTAACAGGTCACGTAGGGTAATGTCAATAGGTCCTACCCCTACTCTGTCCTTCCGCTTGATGGCTGTGTATAACTCCTGGAGGACGTTCATATACTGAGTGATGGTCTCCCCCTCCCCCTGCATTCGACTGAAAAACCGGGTCCTCAACTCTCCCACGTTTGTTGGATCCCCATGGGTTTCTTCCAGAATCCACAAGACCCTAGCGAAGGTGTTGCGGTGTCCCGGGGGTCTCAACATTACTGAATACCAGGCTTCCCCATCTAACGCCATGAGAGCTACCTCAGCTTCCAAATCAGGGGTCATTGGATGCATGCGGAAGAGCCCCCGCATGCACTCTGTCCAGCTCCACAACAGGGTATTGGAGCCAGAAAACCATGGCAGGTTGCTTAGTATAGCCCCCAAAGAGATGCTGGACCGGGGGCCCCCATCATCGGCGGCGCCTGCGTCGCCACTTTGGTCGGGAGTATCGCTGTCTGCGCTTGGAGACTGCATCCTGCCGACTACGCCAAATGTGGTACTAGCAGGCACGCGGGATGCAGTGACAAGACGCGAGACGGTTTTGTGTTTTTGGTAATAACTTTTATAGGTTTGTAGGTACCTATCCGCAGGGGTAGTCTAAGCAACCGAACAAATAACAAAACTTGTCCTCACAGGGACTCAATACATTACACACAAACACGGAAATATAAGAACACGACTATGTCCGGCAAAAGCCGGTCACTATAGGGCCGCGGTATGGCCGACTACGGGTCCTTAACTATAAAGTGTCACTTAACCGTCCTGACGTCCTTTGGCATCCAGGACGATGGTTCTTTGGCGTAGCAGCCGCTGGGTCCAGCCACTGAAGATCTGTCGTAATCTTCGAGCGTTCCGACGCTCTGGTGTAGCAGGGGCACAACAGGCCACGGAGGAGTTCTTGGACAGATGGGCCGCAGCCCCCGGATCGGGGCTCGCAGCGGTGATGTGGGGTGGCGGTTGGCAAGCGGCGAGCAACGGCCCGGCCCTTGCCACGGACTGGAGCGGGACAGTGGTGGTTGCCGACAGCACTGAACTAGCCGCGGCCATGGGTGGAAGCGGGGTGGCTGCAGGTGGCGGGAGACAGGCCACAGCCGCGGGCAGGAGCGAGGCGGCAACGGCCGCGAATGACCGCAGGCAGGCCTCAGCCACGGACTGGGGTGAGGCTGCAACAGCCACTGGTGGCTGTGGGCAGGCCGCAGCCGCGGGGTGGAGTGCGGCGGCAACGGCCGCTGGAGGCCGCGGGCAGGAGCGAGGCGGCAATGGCCGTGAGTGACTGCGGGTAGGCAGCAGCCGCGGGGCGGAGTGAGGCGGCAGCGGATGCTGGTCGACGCAGCGCAGTGGTCCTTGGATGGTCATCTTGGCACTGTCCCACTGATGTCCCGGATGAGTGTCTCTCCTGCCTCTGTCCTCCTTTCTGGCTCCGGTAAGTTGCTTTGGCTCTCAGTCGCTCCCATGGTCTCCTGCTCCTTCTGTCCCATTCTGCTGACTCACTGTGACTCTCATTCCCCGCCCCTTTTATACCGGCTCCTCCCCCAGCCCATCTGTCAGTCACACCGGTCTGTCCCTGAATTCTGTCCCCCGGAAACAGTTTCCCCCGGAACCCAGGTGATGGTCCCCTTGGTTCCGGCCCAGACACTCGGCGGGGACCCTCTCTCCTACAAATGCAGACTGTGTGTTTGTGTTAACATGTGTAAGGGAGGTCCAGGACTGTAGTCATGGCTGAGCACTCCGCTGTGTCTGAGCACCATTCTTTCACCGGCGTACCTGTGTCTTCTCTCACTGCACCATCAGGGATACCACTGTGGTGCTGAAGCCTTTCACCGAGATTGGGTGAGTGGGGACCTCCACAATATCTTCCCACGATCTGCCGGGCCGGATTCTTTCCATTTCCTGCCGCCACTTCAGCTCCATCCGGTCTATGCCTCGGCAACTTCGGGTGCAGGAGTGCTCCATCGCTGCCGGTCCAAGATCACACAATGGCGCCGTGCAGCTGCACCTGGGTTTTCCTTCTATCTGGGTTTTCCTCCTTCCATTTCCAGATGGGGACGCCTCCGACAACTCCACCCATTTGCTGGAATTCTCTAGGGGAAGGCGAGGTCTTCTTTTCTTCATCCGCACCCACCAGGGGCGGACCGGGGAATATCGACAGGTGGATTTTGCACCAATACTGTACTGAAGCACCCACGAAGAGAAAGGCCCATGTCTTCTTCTTCTTCTTCAATGCCATTTCCTGCCATCTTCATGGCCGCCATCTTGGCCAACACAATGTCAGTTTCTTTCACGTCAAGTCTAGTTTGTTAGTTACATCCGGCATTTCATTAACATTCACCAAATCTTCATCTTTAAGTTTTCTGAAACAGCAAATACTTTCACATCACCCACATCATCTTTCTTTTCGGTTTCTCCACATTGCAAGGTAGTCACATCCTGCCGACTACGCCAAGTGTAAGGTAGGTCCAGGTCCGTAGTCATGACTGAACAATCCGGTGTATCTGAGCCCTGGCCTCCTCTCACATGAAGACAGCATTCTTTCACCAGCATATCTGTGTCTTCTCTCATCAGGGATACCACTGCGGTGCTGAAGCCTTTCTGCAATTGGTTTCGCAAGAGTTGAGACACAGTCCGGTTCAAATGAAACAAGTGGAACTTTAACTTGAACAACTTGGCAGCACATTCTCGTCAGTTACAATATCAACAGCAAGTTCCATGCAGTTCTCATTCGGTTCTTTCCCTGTACTTAGTTCTACGTCCTCCAGTACATTACGGGGTAATAGCGCCTATACATTTCTGTGTCATAGTGTCATATGTTAGCATTTGGGGCCCCACTTTTATTTTTTGTCTTGGTCACACTTTGCCCTAGGTCCTCACTCGAAGGTTATTTTTGCAAAAAAGGCAGATACATTTTTCACTATTAGCACCAAAGGACTCTATAGCAAGATGATTGGCCTTGGTTTAATAATATTTACCTGTTGTTGCAACTTTCACATGGGTATTGTATGAACTATCATTTGTATGAAACACTTACATTTAGTGGCATTTAACAAATTAATTATGATGTATGCACAAAGATGCAATGAACCACAATCATTCCGATGAATATCACCCTATGTAAAAGGCCCTTTAAGCTCAATCTTAACAAATCTCAATAATCCATGAAAACCTAACAGAAGACATGAGGCCTAAAACAGCTTCCTCTAGCATTGGTTGGGGCTTCATGGTAACAAATCGTGATTGTCCATATTTGAAGTACAGATTGGATTTCTACGTTAAATGAAAATGAGAAGTGACATATCTTAGACTTTTTGTGTGCTAATTAAAATGTTGCAAAATCAATGTGGAGGAATTAAGATTTAGGTTTTATACCTGAAGGCCCCGTCTCACATAGCGAGATCGCTGAAGAGTCACCGATTTTGTGACGCAACAGCGATCTCGCCAGCGATCTCGCTACATGTTACACATAGCGGTGACCGGCCCCCCCGCTGGATATCACTGATCGTGCTTGAATGTCCTGGGCCATTTTTTCATTGTCGGTGTGCCGCTGGCCAGCATGCATCGCTGTGTTTGACGCTGACGAGCGACCTTGTTGGCGACGCAGAACTCAGGGACGCAGGCTGGAATCGTTCAGAATAGCTGCTGTGTGACAACGCACCAGCGATCCCTACCAGGTCGCATCGTTGTCGGGATCGCTGGTGCGTCGCTAAGTGAAACGGGGCCCTTAGTCTTAAACAGAAACCAACTGAGAGCAAGATGCATCAAACTTATTTAGAGGCCCACACATCTAAATAACTTTGCAAATCTTGGGCTGTCCATGCAGTGCAAACTAAAATTTACGAGCTATGAACCAGTGTAGCCACTTTCTGTTGTAAATTATAGTTAGTCAGGCACCACCTCCTCCACTAAACATTGGCCATTTCTACAGGCACTTTTGAAAAGTGACAAGGAAAGTGCAAAATCCCAAGTCGCAATTTTTGGGGATAAAAGGTGCTAGAAAATTTGCATTTTTTTAAGTCAGAAAAAAGGTTTTAAATTGTTATTCAATTCTTCACAATATATATTAATGTTTTATGTCCATTTACATTGCCTTTATTTATATATATTTGTATAAATAAATCAACTGTTTATATATAAATATTTATATACAAATTGCAAAGTCAATGAACAAAAGAGAAACCTAAATCAAATCAATTTGCCTTCAAAACAGCATCAATTCTTCTACGTGCCCTTTCAGAGAATTTGAAGTAAGTTGGCCAAGAGATTGTTCAAAACATGTTGGGGAACTAACCACAGATCTTCTGTGGATGTCGGTTTCCAAAAATCATTTTGTCTCCTCATTAATCCCTGTCAGAATTGATGATTTTGAGATCAGGGATATGTGGAGCCGTATCATCACTTCCAGGACTCTTTGTTCTTCTTTATGCTGAAAATAGAACTCTTGCAAATCGATTAGCAGGACCCAGTCCATCAGTAAGGTCTGTAATCTTTGGCCGCTGGATGGGAACCTTGAGAATCACCGCTTACCTTCCAGCATTTGTGGTTTAACTTTTGATTAACATGCCTGGCGGGACTTCATCATTGTGTTGTTTTGCATATATGATGTCATGCCAATTAATCCAAAGATGAACTGTGAATTCTGGTAGGTAAGAGGCAGTTCTCAGGGCTCCCATCAGTGGCAGAGATTACTGACCTGACCTGTGGCCTGGTTCTTGCAAATTGATTCACACTATTAATAATAATAATAATAATAAATTTTATTTTTACAGCGCCGACATATTCCGCAGCACTTTACATTTCAGAGGGGATTTGTACAGACAATAGACATTACAGCATAGCAATAATCACATACAGTAGATTATAACAAATACCAAGAGGAAAGAGGGCCCTGCTCGCAAGCTTACAGTCTATGAGGAAAGAGGCACTATTCTAACATCACCTATATGTTTTGGGGTCGCTGTCCTACTGCATAATGGATACACCTCTGTATGTATTTCCCAAATTTGAGGACACCATTTATCATGACCAAATCACCAACTCTATTTGCTAATATGCAGTCTCAAACTTACAAAGCCCTCCACCATGCTTCACTGTTACCTGCAAACACTCATCATTGTAGCACTCCAGCTCTTAGTGAGCATACTTTCTGCAGTTAGAGCCAAATATTTCATATTTTGACTTATCAGTCTAGAGCACCTGCTGCAAATTTTCTACAACCCAGTTCCTATGTTTCCAAGCATAGTTAATACATTTGGCCTTGTTTCCATGTAAAAACTATGGCTTTTTGGCCTCTACGCTTCTATAAAAACTACTTCTGACCAGACTTTTCAGAACAGTAGATGGGTGTAGCTGGGTCCCACTAATTGCTGTCAATTCTAAACTACTGCCACTGCTGGGCATTTTCCAGTGTCAAAGGTAAGAGAGCATGTTGTGTCTTTTATCTTCTGCACTACGTTTCCTTGCCTGACCTCTGTGTCTATGGTGCTCAGCATTGTCCATTTCTTGGTGTTCTTCAAAAGAGCTTGAACAGCCCAACTTGTAATCTTTGTCTGCTTTGAAATCTTTGCCTGGGAAAGACCTTGTTGATGCATTTAAATGACCTTGTGTCTTGTCACTGCACTCAGCCTTGCCATAATGAATGTATGACCTGTGCCATAAAACTGTCTTCCATAATCTCACCTTTGTAGCAGAGTTTGACTGTTCTTCACCCGGTTGTAAGCCTCCAACACGGAGGTTTCTGTTTCAGTTAATGCTTGTATTTGAAATTATATGTGATAATGATGATCATTATCAACTGTTTGGTAAAAATGATTACTTATACACATGACAATTTTACAAAATACCTGACTGAACAAATATACAGTAGATTTGATTTAGATTTTAATCACTCACCTTGCATTCTGCTAATTGATAAAAATAAATTATTAACACCTCTATTTTTAAAGCATTGCTACATTGCAGCATATTTCCACACCTGCCTAAAACTTAACAATGGTTTATGCTAATAATATTGAAGTGTTACATGAAGTAGTATTTTTCCCATAACTGTGAGTGTATTGTATGGCTGCAGCAGCATTCTATCCAGTGAATATATATTATATATATATATCCAGCATTTTCTGTAGTCAGCAATGATTTAAGTGAGCTGGGGCACGGTATGCCATGTTAGTATTATATGTAAGTTAAATATTAGAATATTAACTATTGACAAACTAAATGCAGACAGCAGCTGAGCTCATAGTTACATTTCTTTCCAAGTATGATAGCGCCATCTAATGGATAAATTACATATCTACAGTACCAGGCTGTTAATCTAGTGTACGATTAATAACGAAAAATTACTTCTCTAAACGCAAAAGACACCTGACTTACTGCATATATTTCAAGCAAAAGAAAACTATTGAAACTATCCTTAATATTAAATAAGGGAAAGACAAATTTACATTATTTTTTTTCTCTTCACGTTCTTACCTCTGCTTAGAAAATATAGGAGAGGTATAAACAATAGAATTGAGCGACTTTTGGTTTTTTAGGGTCGAGTTTCGTTTCGTGAAACCCGACTTTTCCAAAAGTCGGGTCGAGCAAGATCAGACGATTATAGGGAAAAGTCGGGGTCGTCCCGAAACACGAAACCCAATGTAAGTCAATGGGGAATAAAAGTCGGCAGTGAGAGGAGGACAGGAAAAACACCTACAGTGCTCATTTGAATGCCAAAAGCATCAATTCTTTTTACTTAAGCTTGTCAACCTTAATTAACTTCATAAAACAAGTTACGCACTGAAAAATGGGGGTTATTTGTCTAAAGTTGTGGGGGGGAGGGCTGGCTCCAGGTTTTCATGTACCCTGGGCGAAAGAGTGCCCCTTTAACACATACCACAACTCATCATGCTCCGATACGGCAGAGAAATAGCGGTATAGTACAATGAAAAATACTTCACTTTTTACATCTCATGACGAGGCTCATCTATTTCTCCATACAGAATCATTGGTCCCATATAATGTTTGAAACAGTATATGATGAGCTCCACATAATGCTACAGTATATGTTGGTCCCCATGGATGAAGCTCCACTGTCTTATGGGCCCAAATAATGCTCCAAACATAATGGGCCCCATTTCTAATGCTCCAGTGTCTGATGTCCACCTTTGGAATGTTCCAGTGTATGGTGGGCCCCATCTATCATTCTCCAGAGTATAGTGCTCCCCAAAAATTGCTGTCCCAACATTGAAAACAATCAAATAAGTCTCCTCGCTAGGGAATCCCTGTACTAGTCTGGACTCCTCGTCGTCCCCATCTTCCATCTCACTGCACAGTATTTCAACCTTGCAAGTGCTGTGATCCTGAGCAAGCAGGGGGGGCCCACTCGTTGGCGACGGCACTGGCACAGGGCCCCTGATAGTACGGTGGTGTGTCTGATGGCGGGTGGGCCGAACCTGCACTTTCATCTGCAGCTTCCTCTTTGTCACCGTGTAAGATGGAACTGTATATGGGAAGGGTAACCTGAGTTTCATCAGGGTCAGATTCAGGCCGTGTAGCGTGCGAGGGGAATGTAGTGGTCTGGGTCAATGTACCAGCAGATTCATCGAGCAGTGGCTCGGCATCAGTGCACTTGTGTTGCCCCCAGGAGTACGGTCGCCACAGTGGCATTACCTTCCTCCTAGGGAGTGTGATGTCATGCTTGGGAGCAACGAAGGATCTCTCTAGCAGGTTAACTGATTGGGCGGCATTATTCCCACGAGTCATGACCCTCCAAACAGCGTTCATGAAGGCAAAGTGTTTGTTTTACGTGGGCAGTATGGTTGCAAAGCTGAACCTTAAAGGAATGTCCAGAAGGGCACCACCAGGAGTGGAGCCTACGGTTAAATTCGACTCCACCTGGGAAACCTCAACCATGCCAGCTACAGAACAGATGCACACATTGCAAGCTTAATTCCGTTAACGAACGAGACTCCGTCATGCCCTGCGGTCCGAGTCCGGCTTACTAGAGGGACACGTGAGGCTCTGGCACATGAGATTGGCCAATAACTGGTGTGTCATGCCCTTACATGTCCGTGGCTGCATGTGCGCTACACTGAAAAGGCCAGCGTTTGTCGCTTACAGGTGCAGATAACCCGCTGAACAACGTTAGTGATGGGGATCACTGATTACAATTATTACCCGCGAACGATGATTTCCCAGTAAGTGCAGGTCAACCGCAGTTCCGGAATTAGGCCTAACCGTCATTCCTGAAAAAATGAAAAACTTACGTGTGCAAACCACAGGTGCTGTAGCTTGCTTAACAGCTCGCCAGCCGTTCTCACGCCCAGTATGGATTACACGTGATTGCACAAAGGTGAGAAAGGGTACCGTATCCCCGGATAACATGTATGGATAGCGTACACATTCAAAATATATGTCTATACATCAGGAGGCAGGCTCAGACGGTGTTAGGCCCAGTATGGATTGCACGTGATTGCACAAAGGTGATGAAGGGTACCGTATCCCAGGATAACATGTATGGATAGCGTACACATTCAAAATATATGTCAATACATCAGGAGGCAGGCTCAGATGGTGTTAGGCCCAGTATGGCTTGCACGTGATTGCACAAAGGTGAGAAAGGGTACCGTATCCCCGGATAACATGTATGGATAGCGTACACATTCAAAATATATGTCTATACATCAGGAGGCAGGCTCAGACGGTGTTAGGCCCAGTATGGATTGCACGTGATTGCACAAAGGTGAGAAAGGGTACCGTATCCCCGGATAACATGTATGGATAGCGTACACATTCAAAATATATGTCTATACATCAGGAGGCAGGCTCAGACGGTGTCAGGCACAGTATGGATTTGACGGCCCAGACTACACAGCGGAGGAGCAGGGAGAGGTAAAGATTGCAAATGCTGGGGCCCTGCCCAAGCAAGGGGGGCCCACTCGTGGGCGTCGGTACTGGCACTGGGCCCCTCATAGTACGGCGGTGTGTCTGACGGCGGGTGTGCACCACCACCGTCAGAGACACTTGATTGCACTATGAGGGACCCTGTGCCAGTGCCCGTGCCCAAGAGTCGGCCTACCCACCTGTCCAGGGCAACGGCACTCGCACGGTGTCGTGCGCTAGGTGGTGACCCCGGCCATGGGGGGGGGAGGCAGCACAGTTAGGGAGTTTTAGAAAGTGGCATATGTTGATGTTGGACATTCAGCTGATGCAAAAGGCGAAATAGGTCAAGTCCCAGGAAGAGGTGGACCAAAGCAAGCCATTTTTCTGTCACCCTATGTGTCATCAGGGGAAGGTGGGACAAAATCCTTGGAAACCCATGCATGGTTCATTTTAATGAAGGTTAGATCATCCACATTTTGGGTTGACAGACGGGTCCTTTTTTCTGTCAGGATTGATCCAGCTGCACTGAAGACTCTTTCCGATAGCACACTTGCAGCTGGGCAAGCGAGCTCCTGAAAGGCATATTGTGCCTATTCAGGCCAGGTGTCCAGTTTAGCGGCCCAATAGTCAAAGGGGAATGACCTCTGTGGGAGAACATCGATATGGGAGGAAAAGTAGTTTGTAACCATAGTTGACAACTGCTGTCTCCTGTCACTTTCCATCGATGCAGTATTACCAGTTGTGTGAGCGGTACTTGAAAAATCAGTCCACAACATTGTCATGAAACCCCTGTCTCCAACGCCACTTCTGCTGTGTGCATCATGAACACCTCTGCCAAGCTGCCCCCAGCCCGTACGGCTCGTGTGAGAACCATCACCGCTGCTGTGTGCTGGGAATGCCTCAAGCAACCGATTTACCAGAGTTGCTTGTTTATTAGCCAATATTAGGTCAAGGTTCTCCTGTGGCATGATGTTTTCTAATTTGCCTTTATAGCGTGGATCCAGGATGCTGGCCAACCAGTAGTCGTCATCGTTCGTCATTTTGGCAATGCGGGGGTCCCTTTTTAGGATCTGCAAGGCATAATCTGACATGTGGGCCAATGTTCCCGGTGTCAATGATGCACTGCGAGTGCTGGTTGGAGGAGCACTTTCTGGCAAATCCACATCCCTCCAGTCACACACAAACACTGTACCAGACCTTGCCACGCCAACATTTTCACTTGTCCCACGAGATGCATCCTCCTTCCCTAAGTAATCATCCCCATCATCATCCTCCTCCTCCTCTTCTTCCTCCACCTCGTCCAGGAGAGGTCCCTGAGCAGACAATGACTGAATGTCATCAAGGATTCCCTCCTCCTCTTCCTCCTTATCAACATTGGCTGCAGACGCCAGCTCCTTAAGGTGCATCAAAGTTTGCATGAGAAAGACGCATAAGTGGGATGCTCATGCTTAAGATGGCGTTGTCTGTGCTTACCAGCCGTGTGCATTCCTCAAAACACTGAAGGACTTTACAGAGGTCTTTCAGCTTCGACCACTGCACACCGGTCAACTCCATGTCTGCTCTCAAAGTGCCTGGCCATGTATCCTCCCACAAATGCATTAAGGCCTGCCTCTGCTCGCACAGCCGCTCCACCATGTGCAGGGTGGAGTTCCACCTTGTTGCAATGTCGATAATGAGGCGGTGGTTGGGAAGGTGGAGCAATCGCTGCAGCTTCTGCATACGAACAGAGTATACAGGCGACCGGCGGATGTGCATGCACAGTCTTCGCACCTTCTGGAGCAGGGCTGTTAACTCCGGATAATTTTTGAGGAAGCACTGCACCACCAGGTTCAAGGAGTGAGCCAAGCAAGGTATGTGGCTGAGTTTTGAAAGGGCTATGGCTGCCACAAAATTACGGCCGTTATCACTAACTACCTTGCCTGCCTCAAGATGTACACTGCCCAGCCATGACTCAGTTTGTCGCTTCAAGTACTCGGCCAGCACCTCGGCGGTGTGTCTGTCGCCAAAACACATCATCTGCAACACAGCCTGCTGACGCTTTCCACTAGCTGCTCGATAGGGTGACACCTCGTGTGCAACAGTGGCAGCTGCAGATGGAGTGCTCGTACGACTGCGCTCTGTGGACGAGCTTTCGCTTCTGGAGGAGGAGGAGGAGGAGGAGGAGGAGGGTCGAACGCCTACAGCCAACTGTTTCCTAAACCGTGGGATAGGCAGCACTGTCCCACCACCGCTGTCCCCTGTGGACCCTGCATCCACCACATTAACCCAGTGCGCAGTGATGGACACGTAACGGCCCTGGCCATGTCGACTTGACCATGCATCAGTTGTGAGGTGCACCTTTCCACTCATTGACTGCTTGAGTGCATGGACAATGCTGTCTTTTACATGATGGTGGAGGGCTGGGATGGCTTTGCGAGAGAAGAAGTGGCGACTGGGTAGGTCATAGCGTGGTACTGCATAGGCCATGAGTTCGCGGAAAGCTGCGCTTTCCACCAACCGATAGGGCATCATCTCAAGCGAGATTAGTTTGGCAATGTGGGCGTTCAAACCCAGTGTACACGGATGAGAGACTGAGTACTTTCTTGACCTACTCATAGTGTCTGGGAGAGTGAGCTGGACTTGAGAGCTGCATATGGTGGAAGTAGCGGTGGACAGGGCGGACTGAGAGAGGGTTGATGATGGTGATGGAGTTGGTGTTCTTTCTGATGGCCTAGATTCAGTATTTCATTGATATAACAGTGGGATTCCCTGACTGCTGTGGCCTTGCAACGACACCTCAACATTTGCTGCTGTGCTAACCGGTGGGCTTACAGTGGGGGAAACAATGTAGCGTTGCTGACTACCTTCTTTGTGATCAGTTGCACATGTGGCACTTGAGGTTTGGTGTTGTGTCCACGCTTGCAAGTGCATGCTGGTTAAATGTCTAAGCATGCAACTGGTATTCAAATTTTTCAGATTTTTCCCTCGGCTAAAGGTCTTTGCGCACTTCTTACAGATAACCTTGGCCTGATCATGAGGATTTTGTTCAAAAAAGTGCCACACTGCACTCTTCCTACTTTGGTAGACATTTTGCGGCCTAGCACGTTGTGATCTTTTGACCCTCTGGACAAGCTGTCCAGCAACTCTTTTGATTTTTGGAACCTGTCTTTGGAGTGTTCCGGGCCTGCCAGATAACAGCTGTTGCGATGTCGATGTCTGCTGTGGATGCTCCTCATCTGAGCTATTGGAAGCAGCACCCTCTTCCCCCAATGGATGCCAATCTGGGTCAACAACTGGGTCATCCATCACCTCCTCTTCAATGTCATGTGCACCTTCCTCTGTGTCACCGTGTATGGTGGTATAGTGTGCGGGAAGGGGCACCTGAGTCTCATCAGGGTCAGAATCTGGCTTTGTACACTGCGAGGACAATGTAGTGCTCTGAGTGAATGTACCAGCAGAATCATCTATCAGCAGCTGTGCATCAGTGCACTCCATGTCAGATTCATCTTGGCCTGGGTAATTCACCATTTCACTTGATAATCCAGGCATGGTATGTGAAAACAGCTCCATGGAGTAATCAGTAGTATGGCCTGCGTCATCCTTCAATCTTGGTTGGGGTGAAGGACACAAGGAAAGGTGTGGTTCATGAACATGAGCCTCCAATGACGACTCAGTGCTTTTACTTTTTACAACTTCAGAAGAGGAGGCGATAGAGCTGGAGGCTGAGTCAGCAATGTAAGACAAAACTTTTTCCTGATGCTCTGGCTTTAAAAGCGGTTTGCCAACTCCTAGAAAACTAAGCCTTCAAAGCCTTATGGAGCCAGACGATGACGCAGGCTCAACACCTCCTGCATTCGGTCCTATTTTGCTCTTGCCACTACCATCAGATCCACCACCAACACCATCATTACCAGCTGCCAACCCCCGCCCAATTCCACGGCCTCTTCCACCAGCCTTCCTCATTTTTCGTAGAAATGTAGACAAAATCCAACAAACTATATAGTAATGTAAAACAAGGTACAAGGTGTCTATAGGACAGGGGAGATTTTGAATTTCTGCACACACTTGTGGACACTGGACACTTATGGATTGTGTGAGGCCCAATGAATATCAGAGCGCTATTTCACAGGCTCGATGTCACAGGTGTGAAAAAAGTGACTACAGGATCACAGAGATTTTGAATTTCTGCACACACTAGTGGACACAGGACACTTTTGGATTGTGTGAGGCCCACTGAATATCAGAGCGCTATGTCACAGGCTCGATGGCACAGGTGTGAAAAAAGTGACTACAGGATAAGGGAGATTTTGAATTTCTGCACACACTAGTGGACACTGGACACTTTTGGATTGTGTGAGGCCCACTGAAAATCAGAGCGCTATGTCACAGGCTCGATGGCACAGGTGTGAAAAAAGTGACTACAGGATAAGGGAGATTTTGAATTTCTGCAGACACTAGTGGACACTGGACACTTTTGGATTGTGTGAGGCCCACTGAATATCAGAGCGCTATGTCACAGGCAGAAATTGGCTAGTGTATCACAAACTACAAGGTGTATGTAGAATTGGGCAGAATAGGAATCTCCCTAGAGTGTAGGTCTGTAAGAACGGAACAAGTCCTCCACTTATCCTTCCACAGTGACACACAGATAGCTTCACTGTGGCTGTGATAACAGCCGTTACACGGTACTGTGTGAGGAACGTACACCGCTGTATGGTGTGAAAAAATGCACGCTCAGTACCTCAGCAGGACAAAAAAAAAAATTGGGATTGCTTTTAAAAAAGCAGTTTGCAGAGCAGTGGGTAAACAGCAATGCAGCTGTCAGGAAGCCTTAGAAGGCAGCCTAACAACCAACACCGCTGATCCACCACAATATAGCCTCCCCTTGCACTGCACACACAGTGACTGGTGTGTTGTACAGGCAAAATCGCTAGCAGCAGAAGCAGTTTTTTTTTCTTCTTCCCTGCCTAACGCTCTCCCTACAGAATCAGCAACCTCTCCCTATGCTAAGATCGGCAGAAGTAAGATGGCGGTCGGCGTGCACGCCCTTTTATACCCCCTGTGACGCCCACCAAAGCAAGCCAATCACTTGCATGCCTTTCTGAAAGATGGTGGTGACCCCTGCCTATGTCATCACGTTGCCCACAGTGTCCGTGGATCCTGATTGGCTGAAAAAGAGCGCAAAACAAACTTTTGAAACGCGACTTTGGCGCGTAAGTCGCCGACCTCATGGCCGACCTCATCCTAGGGTCGGGTTTTGTTTCATGAAACCCGACTTTGCCAAAAGTCGGCGACTTTTGAAATTTTTCGACCCATTTCGCTCAACTCTAATAAACAGTAGTCTATATATTATATAAATTATTTATAAAGAAAAAAAGAACTTCAGCATCGGTCTCCACCATCTACAATAAAACAAATGTTAAAAACTACACAGTTTATAAAAGAAAAAAAAAACAATAGAAAATGAATCATAAATCAGCTGTGATGATTGATGACATCTCTTTTGTATAGCTAAAAGTGTTAGCAGCCTTTTCAAAGTGTGTGATAATGCTGGATCTGAATCGTGCACCTATTATAATCTATGGGGTTGCGCACATGTCCGTGTGTTCACAATTATACAGGGCAAGACAATCCACAAAACAGGAGCTCAAGAACAACAATACCGTATTTTTTGGACTATAAGCTGCACGGACTATATGACACACCCAAAATTCTGGGATGGAAATAGCAAAAAAAGATTTTTATAAGATGGGGGTCCATCTTATCATCCGATTTTAAGGTAGCTTACCTGAGAGCCGGCGGTGTTAGAGCAGGGTCACAGGAGGCATGGTCCCTTCCTCTAGAAGTTGGCGGCGGCAGAAGCGGGGGCAATGCTGCAGTCCCGGGGCATCCCAGCGGTGCGATGCAGCAGGTCCGCTGTCGGCGGTGAGGTAGAGCAGAGTGCGTTGCATGGAGCAGGGTCCCTTCTTCAGGATGCAGAAATGTGGTGATGTTGCGGCCCGGTATCCATGGTGAGCAAAGCCAAGTGCATCATTGGTTTCTTGGAGGCCATTTTCCCGAAGCCGAGAGCAGCAGAGATCTTAATCTGTGCACGAGTGGGCTCCGGCAGCCATTTTCCTGAAGCCGAGGGCCGCCAAGATCTCAATCTGCACACGCGCGGCTCCTGGTGGCCATTTTCCTGAAGCCCACAGCCTCAGGAAAATGGAGCACGAGCGGCCCACCCAAGATCTCAATCCACGCACTCACCGCTTCCAGTGGCCCACAGCTTCAGGAAGATGGCTGCAGGGAAACCGATGATGCACTTTGCACTGCTCACCGCAGACACCGAGCTTCAGCATCCCCACACATCTGTCTCTGCCGGTTTACAGAGGAAGGGACGCTGCTACACCACTGCAGCAACCCCCCCCAGTAAGCCTGCTTTCTGACTATAAGACGCACCACCCATTTTCTCCCCAAATTTTTTGCGGAAAAGGTGCATCTTATAGTCTGAAAAATACGGTATATACCGTACATTGACAACCATATTTATACAGATATAAGTAACTAGCTATGAACCTGTTCTACGTCCAGGTGGCGGGCCTTTTTATTGTTATATGGTCTCCCATCCTGGTATGTGCTGTACCCCTCATCCCTATCCTGGTATGTATGGTACCCCCTTATCCATATACTGGTATTTATGGTTCCCTCACCCCTCAATCCTGGCATGCATGGCACCCCCCCTCATCCCTATCGAGGTATACATGGCACCCTCCTCATCCCTATCGTGGTATGCATGGTACTCCCTCATCCCTATCGTGGTATGCATGGTGCCCTCAACCCCCAATCCTGGTATGCATGGTCCTCTCACCCCCCCCATCCTGGTATGCATGGTCCTCTCCCATCCCAATCCTGGTATGCATGGTCCCCTCACCCACCTATCCTGGTATGCATGGTGCCCTCACCCCCCAATCCTGGTATGCATGGTCCTCTGAACCCCAAATCCTGGTATGCATGGTCCCCTCACCCCCCTATCCTGGTATGCATGGTACCCTCACCCCCCTATCCTGGTATACATGGTCCCCTCACCCCCTATCCTGGTATGCATGGTCCTCTCACCCACCAATCCTGGTATGCATGGTGCCCTCACCCACCTATCCTGGTATGCATGGTCCTCTCACCCCCCAATCCAGGTATGCATGGTCCTCTCACTCCCCAATCCTGGTATGCATGGTCCTCTCACCCCCCAATCCTGGTATGCATGGTCCTCTCACCCCCTATCCATGGTCCTTTCACCTCACTATCCTGGTATGCATGGTCCTCACACCCCCCTATCCTGGTACGCATGGTCCCCTCACCCCCCTATCCTGGTATGCATGGTCCCCTCACCCCCTATCCTGGTATGCATGGTCCCCTCACCCCTCTATTCTGGTATGCATGGTCCTCTCACCCACCAATCCTGGTATGCATGGTCCCCTCACCCTCCTATCCTGGTATGAATGGTCCTCTCACCCCCCAATCCAGGTATGCATGGTCCTCTCATCCCCCAATCCTAGTATGCATGGTCCTCTCACCCCCCAATCCTGGTATGCATGGTCCTCTCACCTCACTATCCTGGTATGCATGGTCCTCTAACCCCCCAATCCTGGAATGCATGGTCCTCTTACAACCAATCCTGGAATGCATGCTCCCCTCACCCCCCTATCCTGGTATGCATGGTCCTCTCACCCCCTTTCCTGGTATGCATGGTCCTCTCACCCCCCCAATCTTGGTATGCATGGTCCCATCACCCCCCAATCCTGGTATGCATGGCCCTCTCATCCCCCATTCTGGTATGCATGGTCCTCTTACCAACCAATCCTGGAATGCATGCTCCCCTCACCCCCCTATCCTGGTATGCATGGTCCTCTCACCCTCTTTCCTGGTATGTATGGTCCCCTCACCCCCAATCTTGGTATGCATGGTCCCCTCACCCCCCTATCCTAATATGCATGGTCCCCTCACCCCCTAGTCCTGGTATGTATGGTCCTCTCACCCCCCTATCCTGGTATGCATGGTGCCCTCATCCCCCAATCCTGGTATGCATGGTCCCCTCACCCCCCAATCCTGGTATGCATGATCCCCTCATCCCCCTATCCTAATATGCATGGACCCCTTTCCCCCCCAATCCTGGTATGCATGGTCCCCTCACCCCCTATCCTAATATGCATGGTCCCCTCACCACCCAATCTTGGTATGTATGGTCCTCTCACCCCCCTATCCTGGTATGCATGGTCCCCTCATCCCCCCAATCCTGGTATGCATGGTCCCCTCACCCCCCTATCCTAATATGCATGGTCCCCTCACCCCCCAATCCTGGTATGCATGGTCCCCTCACCCCCCTATCCTAATATGCATGGTCCCCTCACCCCCCAATCCTGGTATGTATGGTCCCCTCACCCCCCAATCTTGGTATGCATGGTCCCCTAACCCCCCTATCCTGGTATGCATGGTCTCCTCAGCCCCCAATCCTGGTATGCATGGTCCCCTCACCCACAATCCTGGTATGCATGGTCCCCTCAGCCCCCAATCCTGGTATGCATGGTCCCCTCACCCCCAATCCTGGTATGCATGGTCCCCTCACCCCGCTATCCTGGTATGCATGGTAGCCTCACTCCCCTTTCCTGGTATACATGGTCCCCTCTCCCCCATCCTAATATGCATGGTCCCCTCACCCCCTATCCTAATATGCATGGTCCCCTCACCCCCCAATCCTGGTATGCATGGTCCCATCACCCCCCAATCCTAGTATGCATGGTCCTCTCACTCCCCTATCCTAATATGCATGGTCCCCTCACTCCCTACCCTAATATGCATGGTCCCCTCACCCCTCTTTCCTGGTATGCATGGCCCCCTCACCCCCCAATCCTGGTATACATGGTCCTCTCACCCCCTTTCCTGGTATGCATGGTCCCCTCACCCCCAATCCTGATATGAATGGTCCCCCTCACCCCTATTAAACTGCACACATTAAAAAAAAAATATTTATACTCACCTTTCTTCCCTGTGTCCAGCGCTGTCCTGTTCTGGGTGTGTTGTGGTGCCGGACTGGGCGCCTGCGCAGTCCTCGCTTTCCGCCGCCATGTTCTTGAAGACACACTGCAGTGTGTCTTCAAGAACATGGCGGCGGTAAGCACGGACTGCGTAGGCGCCGATTCATGTGACGTCAGGAGAGGGTGGGTTGTGGCGCCGGACTCTGCGCCTGCGTAGTCCTATCTTTCCGACGCCACAACCCGCCCTCTCCTGACATCCCATGGCACAAGACTCCACGGCAACAGCAACATCAGCTCGGTAAGGTGTTGCAGAGATCGCGGTATGCGTTCAGTGCTTACACATACCGCAATCTCTTGGGAGGGATGCGTCACTCTGTCTGGATCAAGACTGCGCAGTGCGCAGGCGTGTCGCGCTTGCGCAGTCTATAGAGGTGTCAGACAGAGTGACGCTTAGCCCTTTATATAGATAAACTCAAAGCACTGAGCAATCTGTATGCCAACTGATGGGTTCAGTCCACTTACAGTGTAACTAAACTTTAAGAATTTTTTAAATATATTTTGGAGTCTTTTAAACTCCTTCTAGACTGGAGGGGGTCCAGCTCCTGAAACTTCTGCAAGTTGCTCAAACCACTGTACTGAAGCGCTCAGCACCTGCATGAGCCTGCACACAGGAGTGTATCGACTCACAGACATTCTACTAAGCTCATGGACTGTTCTGTGTTATTCTGTACAGTGGTTTTCTGTGATTGGTCGGGGTAGAAAGGCATCCCACAGATCTACAGAGCATTTAAAAGGGATCTAACATATCAGAAAAATTCTAACAGCTTAAAGTGAGCCTGTCATGTAAAATATGCTAATAACCTAAAGATTAACCCCATATCTGCAGGTTAATATATATTTTTTCACATGATCGGATCTCTTTACCACAAATTGACGTAACTATATATCAGTGATGGGGTCCACATGCGTGGAGAGGTAGTCAGGAGCATACCGCCCACCACAAACGGTAAATGTAACGTTGATGGCATACATCTATAATAGCAGTGAATGGACATGAGCTAAGGCTGATTTCACACTTGCGTACGGCAGACACATGCACAGGCATCCGCATACATTTGCATGGCCTGCATACCCAATGTTAAATATAGGTACGCAGGACGCAGGACGCATGCCGACGTAGGCGGAGCTGAATAGAAGAGGTGCGGCAGTGGGCAGGGCTTCATGGAGGATGTACGCAACCCTCCGCAGCTCTGCCCTATGCAAGTGTGAAACCAGCCTAAAATAATTGTTGTTAATCATGTAGATGACAATCTGTGGCAGTGGCATTTAAATAGTGTGGTGTGCACATGTGAGGCACCAATGGGCTACCATGGCAGCCAAGGACCTGTAACTGCTATCTTGGTACTCCTGTGAAGCACAGCCCGTGGCTCATAAGAGACTATATACTGCACAATTGGTATTGCAGTATACAGAATAAATGATCAGATCACAAGATAAAAGTCCCTGAAGGGGATGAGAAAAGAAAGTTAAAGGGGTTGTCCTGTCTTAAGCCCCCTTACACTAAACGATGTCCCAGCGATCCCACCAATGATCCGACATGATGGGATTGCTGGGACATCGTTATGCTAATCGCTGGTGAGCTGTCACATAGACAGCCCCAGCGATCAGGACCAGCGACGCTGGACACTGGTTTCTAATGTAAACGTCGGGTATCCAGGAGCACCGCGACTCCTGGATACCCGACGTTTACATTAGCAACCAGCATCCAGCGTCGCTGATCGCTGGTCTCTCGCTGCTACACGAGATGCGTGCTGGGCAGCGGGAGACCAGCGATCGAAAAACGGCCCAGGCCGCTCGAGCACGATCAGCGATAACCGGCAGGGGGGCCGGTCGCTGATCCCCGTCACACACAGCGATCTCGCTAGCGAGATCGCTGTGTGTAATGGGACCCTTAGGCTTCAAGTCTGCTGTCACTGTATGTAACTGCAGACTTGTGAATCCTCACAGTTCTGCCGCGGGACGGTCATGTGACTGCAAGTATGCTATTTGAATACTTCCACCACATTCCGACTAGACATGTCTGGCCTTGCTCAATACAATTGCATTGAGCCAGGCAGCACACATCTAATCGGCATGTGACTTCATGCATGCAAATCATATATTTGCAATCATGTACCCGCCGCTGCCGGCAGCGGAGAATCCTCACAGTACACAATACGTGCACTGTGAATATTCACAAGTCTGCAATCATGGAGAGGGACTACAGACTTGTAATCTAAACCTTTTAAGAATTTAAAAATGGGTTACATAAAAATTAGAATCGCTCCTCTTTTCTTCCATTAAAAAATAAAAGTGAGGTCATCCAAAATCTAAAATGAATTAATCCATACGGAAAAGCTGTAAAGAGAGGAAAACCCAAAACACAATGTGATTTTTTTTGCTCTCCACAACTCCTCACAAATTAAAAAAAAAAGCTATCACAGCATCGCATGTTCCGTATATTGGTATAAAGACGAACAGCTTGCCATGGAAAAAAACAGCGCTCACACAGCTCTATTGATGGAAAAATATGAAGGAGACAGGTCTGATGTCACAAACCTCAATTTTTTTTTATATAAAAAAAGAAGTATAATGAAGGGCCTCTGAGCTCTGATTTTTAGGAGGCAATGTACTATCTTATCAGCCCCATGCCATGGAAGAATGTCTAATTGAAATTAGTGACTTCCAGAGAAAAGACCCTTTCTAGTAATTGTTAGGTTATGTGCGCATGATCCAGAGTTATGAAGCATCAAATCCGCAGCTTCCAGATGTTACAGCACAGTGTATGAATCCCATGACCACTATGTGTCCAGAGACGCCCGCGAATCACCCGAAGACAGATATGCAGCGCGTCCCTCCAGACCGCAGCTTGTCAATTTCTCTTATGGAGACGCTAGTCTCCGCAAGAGAAATTTCACCAATAGAATATATTGGATGTGGTGAATTTGCACGGTTCAGTGAACACATGCGGATCGGATTCACCTGCGTTCAATAGACGGCAGCACTTTGAATGCGTCAGACATGTGCAGCGTCCAAAGCGCAGTGTAATCTAATGTATAGACATAATAACAAAAAATAAGCAAGGTTCACAGTGAAGGCTCAAATAGAGGAATACAATAATTGGACAAGCAAATAAGTCTATACACATAGGTAGTAAAAGGAAAATCACTAGTATAATGTAATACAAAAAATAGAGATACAAAAATATCAGCTAGTCTCAAAATATGAGAATAATAAGCATCCCTGCATAGTCCAAAGTATAGTAGAGTGCACAAAAATCATATAGTATAGTATACAAAGTAGAGCACATGTGTGTTAAGCATCCCCCATGTAAATGGAAGATAGCTATGAGCAGTGTAAAAGGGCCAAGAGTTCCTTACCCATAATTATGGTGTGTGCCTCACAACCCCAACGAGCGTTTCACATGGGCTTCCTCTGAGGGATTAGCAGCGTGTGATGACATTTTGAGTATACATATATACAGTATATATATATATTTACATTCCCTATCGGGTGTAGCTAACGCCTGTTAGTTGTGGCGTATGTGCCGTGGGTATCTGCATCCATGAAAGTGTTTATATCAAAAAGGGAGTGATTCATAAAGATATCATGTCCCTGAAGGAAATAGTAAATCAAAAAATTACCATTATACTGCATAAGTTTTGCGAAAAATAGTAAAAGTGGACACAACTCAAAATACGTACACTTTTTTAGATTAAAATTAAAATACATGATACGACAATTACAAAACCTCTAGTGTGAAGGACAGGAAGGAAGGAGTAAGACGTCATTCATGTTAAAGAATCATATATTAGTAAGACTACACACAAAGGTAGAGGGCACAATTATACACCGCTTGGAAAAAGCCACCAATCTAATACTACGTTATACATTAGAGTTAATTATACAGGGGTGGACATACCACGTGTGCAGATAGTGCAGCTGCACCGAGGCCCAGAGGTGGAGGGGGCCCCTGTAGGGCGGCTAACACTGAGGGCAATCTGGCCTGTTTATCTGGCCCTGAGGTTCCGGGGGTCCTCTGGCCAGATTTCCCTCATGTGCAGCAGGCAGGGAATGATCTCTGCAGCTCCGCTGCCTACAGGAGAAAATTGCAGCAGAGCGGAGCTGCAGGGATCTGTCCTGCTTTCTGCCCGCGTTTCCTCTCTGACACAGCAGCGCGGCTACACAAGTGACGTTTTTAGTGTAGGAAATTCAAATTGGACCATGTCCATTGTCTTGCACTCCATTTGTGAGCCACACATTTCCATACTTACATTACTGTTGCTGTATAGGGATGTTTAGACCACCCTCACGTACTCCCAGGAAGGCCTCTACCTAGCTCTGCCCAAGAACTCTGATCGCTGTGTTTCACTGTTTGTCAAAGTGGGGGACTTCTATCCTCCTTTTGTAATGAACGGTGGTCAAGCAAGCACACGACTGTGCTGTTAATTCTGTATAGAGCTCCCATCGATTTAAAAGCTGTGCATAGATGATAACGACTTCTTACCAAAATACGTCTTTAATCTGGTGAAAAAAAATTCCCTTTGTAATTATTTGTGGCTTAGTTGTCAGATTGTGTAATAGATTTCCTTTAACTTTCCCCACTTGCCAGGCAGTGCCAGACATGGTGTCTGGCAGATTCTGCACCTCAGCAATCTGAGGATCCTGAGGATGGACACAGAAGGAAAAAATCAGGAATACATACAGTATCGTTTTAGCTTTTGTTTTTATTTGGGATTGGGGTGATGAAGCAGGATCTATATTTCATATGGGTAGAAGGGTTTAGGTATAGGGTATAGCTGGGGTTAACTTTCTTTGGTTTTCTGATTTTTTTGTTGACTTTCTATTTTATGTTCTAACATTTTCTCCGCACTCTCTTCCTCCTCTTCTGCAGTAGGCCAATGGTTGGTGACAGGAGTTGCTCTTCTGGGCTTTATCGGGACTTTGGTAGATAACAACGCTCCGTTAGCAGGAGTTTTAGTCGTAATCTACGCTTGGAGAAGTCAGGTTGTCCACCATGTACATAGCCTTCAAAATAGCATGCTGGCCGTGAGCAGGAACATTTTATGCACTAAAGATAAAAAATATACAATTACTAGAAAAAGTAAAGATACTTTACATAACACAAGTGCCAACCTGCCAGGCCATATTGTAGGGATGGCTCAATGGACAAATGCCACAGAGCTTTGGAGATTGCACCAACTTTAAGACCTAAAGTATCTCCACCACCCAGGCTGACTCTTCTTATTCATCGACCCAGTAATTTCTAGTTGCACCCCTGGCAATTATTTATATATAGTTTTCCACCTCTGATCAAAAATTGTGTTAAGTATATATAGACATGTATGTGAATAGTTCTCGTGTTTGGAAGCTCTGAAAGTTGCAGTAACTTCTATCCAGCATTAACAACCCGTGACTTCTATCAAAAAGTGATATTTTTGCTAAATGATTGTGATGTAAAACTTACCTGTGGAGTCACAGAATTTTTCTGACCTCTCAATTATGAAATATTAATCCTTATCCGTCTCAGTCTTTTACTTCAAGTTATTTCTACAGAACCAGGTACCTAAAGATGAAGAATAAAGAATCAAAATTAATTAAATCCGCCGTTCTATGAATCACAGTAGAAAAGTGGCTACTGGTCCTAAAGACTCCATTAGGCACCAGGTCTCGGGGTAACTGCTACCTCTATACCACTATAACTTGCATTTACATAGAGAAATAGTAAAGGTTATTATTGATTTATTTATATGAAAGTTACAGATGGCAGAATATAGATGAGGATGTACAACTCGAGGGATTGTGTTTTACCTTCTTATTAAACGTGGTGCGGTTCCATAACTTGCACAGTTAATTTACCAGATCCAGTTCAGTCTTCTGGAAATCCACAATATAAGGTGTGGACGATGTAATATTGTTTAGGAAGCAGCCATGGATGTTACACAAGGTCTGCAAATAATGGAAGGTCACATAGTAAGCCTGGAATAATGTCTCAGAACGTACAGAACATGTGCGGGTGCAGGACGTGTGCAGTGTGAATTAGGCTAATGGCTGAGGGTCTGTACCAGCAAATTTCATAGCTAAGGTCTTGAAACTTAATATTAGAAATATAGAACTTTATATAACTTACTGCTCCTTTGCAGTGGATCTTTTTGTGACTATCATGGTGGAGCCAGCCATAGTAGGAGGAGGCATTGCCTGGCACTGGAGCCGGGACAGGTAAGACATTCATATGTGTTTTCTGCATATCCTCTGCCCGGAGAAGGCACATTTCCTCCACATCTATAACCTTCAGAAACACACGCAGGCCTGGAGCATAATCTTTATAAGAGCTTCTTCCTTGGTGTTCTGTGGATGTGGATAATCGGAATAACTTGTTAGTAATACACTACGTTACAGGATAAAATAAGAAAACTGTCTATTTCCTTTTCTCAGTCCTTATTTCATGTAATTCTGGTTTATTATAATCATAATCTGCCATCCTTCTCAATGCTGTGAGTAGATAAGACATTGTTTCTGTAGGATCTGTGTTTCCTTATATGTACTGGACACTGACTAATGTATAAATGTTGGGTGCGCTGCTACAATGAACATATAAAGAACATATATACTTACATTTGGTAATGGCAGCAATAAATTTGCTTCTGGTTGATAGTACAGCCTGGATTTTGTTTCTGCAGGTTTTGTTGGATTTTTCCAGATTTTGGTCTTATATCTGGAATGTGGGTGGATGGAGTATGATGTTAGGAGATGGATGGTCCTCATCTCAAGCGGTGATTTACATGATAAGGTTCCCTCCACATTTGTGGCAAAATGCTCTTTGCTCACTGATTTTGGTGAAACGGCCGACTCTAAGGAGACAGAAAGAACATGGATTGGCAGTGAAGAAAGGGTAGAAATATCAGTTACTGGAGAGGGGAATGGATTATTCATGGAAAATTAGATCTGTCTTCAGTGATCTCCTGGTAGCAGAATATAAATTACATTAATGTAGCTTCTTTATAACTATATAAAAAATCTCCTTACCTGTATCTACACCCTGCACACACGTAGTTGTATGGGTAATTAACGTCATACGCATGATAGGTTCTCACAGGTGGCAATTCTGGGTGAACATGGATGACCTTTTCTGTGTAGGATCTCCAGAGTGGACCATGTCCATCGTTTTGCACTCCCTCAATGTGCCAGCAGGCGACATGGCACAACTCATGAGCCAGTGCATCTCTAAGGCGCTCTAAAGATAAAAAATATATAATTACTATATCTTAAGAAGATATTTTACATCACATGTGCCAACCTGCTAGGCCATATTATATGTGAGGCTCAGGAGACATTTGCTCTGGAGCTTTGGAGGTATAGGACCTGAAGGATCTCCATCGCCCAGGCTGACTCTTCCTCTTCATCGTCCCCGTAATTTCTAGATACAAGCCTGGCAATTACTATTTATGTGTATTTTATCCACTGTTTACCTCCGGATCCCCCACTATTAAGGAAAAAGGGGTCCTTCAAGGCTTTTCAATGACCATATCTGGTGACCAACATATAGCCATGCATGTGTGTGTTTCTCTTGTTTGGAAGCTATGAAAATTGCAGCAACTTCATTCCTGCCTTAAATGGAAGCTGTCATGTGAAAAAACATTATTAACCTGCAAATATGGAGTTAATCTGCAGTTTAATGGCATTCTGAACCTTCTCGACACTGGCTCTTAGACCGGGACGAAATAAACTTTGTTCCCCCTGGCAGCGTATGGCTTCCAGTCATAGCGGTGGCGCCGGCACAGGTTCAGTTACAGCTCTGTGTAAAGTGAGTGGCATCTGTAACCCACCCCGTCACTGACTGACAGCAGCTTAGCATTAGACCTTGCTGTCAGTCAGTGCTGGGGCATGGTTACAGCCCAGCTCGCTATACACTGAGCGGTGACTGAACCCTTGACGGTGCCATCCATATGACTGAAAGCTGCCGGTTGAATAAAGTTAATTTCCTCCCAGCAGCGGAGGTCTAAGTGCTGGCGCTGGGCAGCTACAGAATGCTGTTAATCTACAGATTAACCCCCATATCGGCAGTTACTAGCGTTTTTCACATGACAGGTTCTCTTTAACAACCTGGTACTTCTACCAAAATGTTATACAGTCATGGCCAAAAGTATTGACACCCCTGCAATTCTGTCAGATAATACTCAGTTTCTTCCTGAAAATGATTGCAACCACAAATTCTTTGGTATTATTATCTTCATTTAATTTGTCTTAAATGAAAAAACACAAAAAGAAATGTCCTAAAGCCAAATTGGATATAATTCCACACCAAACATAACAAAGAGGGTGGACAAAAGTATTGGCACTGTTCGAAAAATCATGTGATGCTTCTCTAATTTGTGTAATTAATAGCTTCTATAACTTACCTGTGGCACCTAACAGGTGTTGGCAATAACTAAATCACACTTGCAGCCAGTTGACATGGATTACAGTTGACTCAACCTTTGTCCTGTGTCCTTGTATGTACCACATTGAGCACGGAGAAAAGAAAGAAGACCAAAAAACTGTCTGAGGACTTGAGAAACCAAATTGTGAGGAAGCATGAGCAATCTCAAGGCTACAAGTCCATCTCCAAAGACCTGAATGTTCCTGTGTCTACCGTGCACAGTGTCATCAAGGAGCTTAAAGCCCATGGCACTGTGGCTAACCTCCCTAGATGTGGCCGGAACTGAAAAATTGACAAGAGATTTCAACGCCAGATTTTGCGGATGTTGGATAAAGAACCTCCACTAACATCCAAACAAGTTCAAGCTGCCCTGCAGTCCGAGGGTACAACGGTGTCAATCCATACTATCCGTCGGCATCTGAATGAAAAGGGACTGTATGGTAGGAGACCCAGGAAGACCCCACTTCTTACCCGAGACATAAAAAAGCCAGGCTGGAGTTTGCCAAAACTTACCTAAAAAAGCCTAAAACATTTTGGAAGAATGTTCTCTGGTCAGATGAGACAAAAGTAGAGCTTTTAGGGCAAAAGCATCAACATAGAGTTTACAGGAGAAAAAAGAGGCATTCAAAGAAAAGTACACGGTCCCTATAGTCAAACATGGCGGAGGTTCCCTGATGTTTTGGGGTTGCTTTGCTGCCTCTGGCACTGGACTGCTTGACCGTGTGCATGGCATTATGAAGTCAGAAGACTACCAACAAATTTTGCAGCATAATTTAGGGCCCAGTGTGAGAAAGCTGGGTCTCCCTCAGAGGTCATGGGTCTTCCAGCAAGACAATGACCAAAACACACTTCAAAAAGCACTAGAAAATGGTTTGAGAGAAAGCACTGGAGACTTCTAAGGTGGCCAGCAATGAGTCCAGACCTGAATCCCATAGAAAACCTGTGGAGAGATCTAAAAATGGCAGTTTGGAGAAGGCACCCTTCAAATATCAGGGACCTGGAGTAGTTTGCCAAAGAAGAATGGTCTAAAATTCCAGCAGAGCATTGTAAGAAGCTCACTGATGGTTACCGGAAGCGGTTGGTCGCAGTTATTTTGGCTAAAGGTTGTGCAACCAAGTATTAGGCTGAGGGTGCCAATACTTTTGTCTGGCCCATTTTTGGAGTTTTGTGTGAAATGATCAATGTTTTGCTTTTTGCTTCATTCTCTTTTGTGTTTTTTCATTTAAGACAAATTAAATGAAGATAATAATACCAAAGAATTTGTGTTTGCAATCATTTTCAGGAAGAAACTGAATATTATCTGACAGAATTGCAGGGGTGTCAATACTTTTGGCCATGACTGTATTTTTACCATATGATCATCATGTGATACTTACCTGCGGAGTCACACACTTTGTCAGATAGTTCAATAGTGGAGTACTGTTCCCCGTCCTTATAGATGTTTGTGCAGTAAGCACATGTTGCCGTCAGTCTTTTGCTCCACGTGAATTTTATTTTGGACTCAGGAAGCTAAATATGAGGAATGAAAAAATAAAATACATTATATTTGTAATTCAATGTAAAACAGCAGAAAATGCCGTCCCTTCTAGGACACTGCAAAGGGAGGTATAACTTGTGACTACTGGTCCTAAAGACTCCCGTAGGCACCCGGTCCCGGGGTGAGTGCTACCTCCCCCGCACCAGTATAACTGAGTATTTACATGGAGGAATAGTAAAGGTTATTGATGATTTATTACACAGATATTTACATGAAGAGTTACAGATAGCAGAATATAGATGAGGATGAACAACCGGGGATTGTAATATTATACCTCGTTCTCAAACACGGTGCTGTTATAGAGCTTGAACAGCCGTGTAACCAGCTCGTGTTTGGTGTTCTGAAAGTCCTGCACATACGGAGATGCCGGAGATGTGATGTCCTCTATGAAGCAGCCCTGGATGGTGCAAATAGGCCTGGAAGAACAGAAGATCATACATGAAGCCTTAGGTCATATCTCAGGACATACAGAACATTTACCTATTCATTACTTTCCCCTACAATTTAGAAGGGATTTCCCAATTAAGGATCGAGTCACCCCAATGGTGGAAAGTCAGGGGCAAATATACAATAGGGGCAGTCAGCAATAAGCTGTGAGTCCGGGCAGGTGGAAGTATCAGCACTGAGATAAATCTCCAGAAAATGTCAAAGTAGGAATCCAATATCACTGCTATGTGAGCGGAGCTGGAAGGTTTAATTGGGTGCCAGGAGTTATACATTTCAGATAGGAGGATTAGCTACACCCTGACATGGATTGGGGTGTAAAACAAGGAGGTGTGGGATCGCTGGATTTTGTGAACTGAGCTGATGGCTGAGGATGTCCACCAGTAGGGGGCACCACTCTGTTAGTTTATAGTGACTTATAACTTTATGTAACTTACTGCTCCTCTGAGATGGATCTCTCCAGGCATCCAGATGATTCTGTATCTGGAAGGAAACATGGAGCAGTGAAAATCTTTTCATCTTTGGTCATTTTTACATTAAGTCATCTATATAATATTCTTATAGAGATTAACAAAATCTGCAGTCCTTGATTGAAATAGAGTGAAGAGGCAGCAGAAATCAATGTGTAATTCTACTTTTCACTCCTGTGTCCACTTGTTGGCTATCAGGTCAAGGTGCACCGCTTTATTGTTAGATTATCTTTAGGGCAAATGTATGTAATCTGTATAGATTGTGATATAATCCATAGCTTTGCACACTCACCAGTGACAGGAGATGGTGGTTCTATTATGATACAGTCGTCATCATCGCTGTCAGTGTCTGGAGGTCCGCACTGCTCAGGGGCATCGTCAGCCTCGATGTCAGAAGTCCTGAGTCCTGTAAATAACATATAACAGAACAGAAAATGGATCAATGGACTGTGTCAAATACCGGAAATCTAGGTTGTGTCTAGAAAATAGAGCTAATTAATCCTTACTTTTGCGAGATGATATTTTCTCCCCAAAAGAATAATCGTCATCGTCAGAAATAACAATGACATCGGTGGAACTGTGAAAACAAACACAGAAATAGGAATCAGTGGGGAAAATTCTAATATTAAAACTGAATGAGATTATGGATAAAATAATTGATATAAATGGGTCAGATTAAATAATTCAGAGCCCAGGAACCACCATGGTCTTATATGAAGCCAAGATGAAAGACACTGATTGTCCCTAATAATGTCTCCCAATGGGACCTGAGCTCAGAGTTGGAGAAGTTGTTATTCATCCTACCTGAAGATGTCATTGCTACATGAAGGAAATGATGTTATAAGTTCTGAGGAAGAAACAAAAATGAATATATTAGACCGTTATTATGGATAACAGCAGTAAATGCTTAAAAACGGTCTACTAGGACTTGACAACACTTCTGATGAAGGGGCCGCACTGTCATCATTGTCTTTTTTACTAGTTACATCTAAGTCCCAATTAGTGAGACACAGTAATAATAAAAAAGTATAGAGGCTGCAAACCCTAAAATCAAAAGAAAAGTTGTTCTTGTAAACTCATTATTGTGAGGGCGCATATCAGCAGGGACCAGACAGCATTGGGAATCAGTACCTGGGTCTATAGGTGTTATCCCAGTTTTTAACCCACCTTCCGGTTGATAGTTTGGAAGTCTCGATCTTTTTTTTCTGTGATGGGACTAGAACAAGAGAAGAAATATAAGACCCCAAATGTCACATAAATCATGAGAAACACCAGTAAGGGTATGAAAATAACACACAGAGTCAGTTCTGGCTTTTACAAGGAGCATTTTATTCTTATAGAATAGTAGCAATATATTTATTAATATAACATTTAGTGACAGTCTAGTAAGATGGATATAAACTCTTTTGTGATTTTCTAAGGTCGCAGCTTATTAACCCAATACCCAAAGAGGAATATTACTCTTCATTATCAGATATTAAGAAGCCAACAATCAGCAATATTGATCATTCTAACAAATTGTCACCTAAATCATCATAGATGATAGATTAGTAATATATAAGAATAATGCAGAGAAGTGACGGCTCACCTGATGGAAATCCTCATCACTGCTGTTCTCTGAATCAGATATAATAATACGCTTACATCGCTTTTTGCTCGCCATATTCTCTCTCACTAAACGCCACAATCCTCTCTCTCTAACGCCTTCAACAACCCTCAACGGAATTAGTTGTTCCACGGCTTTTAGAACTGTCCGGTAAACTGTGACATCACTGTAGGCCATTGCTCTGGCCAACGTCACTGTGACCTCAGCACATATACAATTATAAGCTGCTATATATGTATAGAGAGGAGGCTGCACTAATATCCCACATAATCAGTCTAATCACATGGAGTAATAATGGGATGATAATTTTAAATGAAATGTATTTGTAAAAATTGTTGCTATGTATTGGTGATTACAGCCCTAGATCTCTCCCCTCACCCCACTTTAATTTTCCTCCCTTCTCTCTCCTTGTTGTTCCCCATTTTATCTTTGCTATTATAATATATTATAAATTTCCACGTCTGTTTCACAAATCTTATTGTGCTGTTTATTGTTTCTGAAACTTTAATAAAAATTTACAGTTTAAAAAAAGTACCTGTATTTATTAAATAAGACCAATATTCATCTGTATGACACAAAGGCATACAGCACAAGTAATTTACTGCGTAAGTCTTAGGAACCTGGTTGTACACCATGGTCAAGGAGTGGGACAATTGCTATATCTACAATAGCTGCAATGAGACATGGGAGGGCAGCGGTAGAGGAGCCACATACACTGGCAGGTGAGCGGCGATGCTCTGCCCTGATCCTCTGAATTTGGAGCAGCAGAGTAGTGCTCCTTGTCTCTCTAATAAGGAGATGGTAAAATGCTCACTGCATTGGGTTCCTGAATCCGGCTAAACAAGAACATCCTGCTCAGAGGTACTAAGCATCCTAGACCCCCCCTACAGTTGGCACCCCACCATCTCCTGAGACCATTCATCCAAAGTTGGAGATTGAGGTGTTTCCCAATAATGTTGAATAACTGAACAAGCAGCCATTGAGCAAAATCTCAGTGGCCCCTTTTTTTGTGCTTTAACAGATTGTAGCATCGGCATCCTTGCATGCTTCTCCCCTTCCCCGGCAGGTACGCAGATTCACTCACCACCGTGGCCTCCATCCCACACTTATTCCTCCTCCGGTTATTACCCGGGGTCAGCGCATAACTCTCAGATCCCGGGCACTATGCTGAGGGCACACACGCTCCATCCTTCTTGAGAGGACAGCGTGCGCCACCCTAAAGTGTCCCCAGCCAATGGCTGGGATAGCCCAGGGCTGTGGAGTCAGTAAGCCAAATTCCCAACTCCTCAATTTCCCTAACTTCCAACTCCACTACTCCAACTCCACAGCACTGCCTCACTACTGAGCATGTACATGAATGCAACTCCAACACCCACTCCCTTCAGCCTCAAGCGGTTTTAAATAGCTGTTTCCTTTCTGCCCTATAAAATGTAGGCTTTTTAGTCCAAGAAAGGTGTCTTATCAGGACAGGGACCCAACTATAAGGTACGCCTTGACGGGGGCAGTTGTGCTCATATACATTGGCCAATTTAAGTGCCAAGTACCTTCTTTTTACTGTAAATTTTGTTATAGTAATATTGCAGTTCCAAAATTCCATATGTACATAATGTAGCACTTCTCTATTTTCTATGGCAGCAATGCAGTTCTAATTTTCTAGATTTACCATTCTAAACAATCTAGAGTGCAGCTTTGTATATTCTTATAAAGTGCAGTACAGATTCATTTCAACTAAAAGCCGAGATCCTTAGATCAGGGACATAACAGACATTTATAGGACATTTCATAACTTTCCCAAATTATTCTGAAAACATTCACAGCACACACTGCAATGAACTGCTGAACCCAATGTATTATGTATTTTAGGAGTCGGAGTTGGTCCATTTTATACAAACTCCAACTCAGACTTCAACTCCACCAAAATGGACACTGATTCCATGACTCCGACTTCACAGCCCTGTGAGAGACACTTATTATTTGAAGCACCTCCACCTGAATGGAGATGTCTGAGCAACGTTTTAAGTCAGTTGTCTGCACGCTTGCTAGTTGTCAGGTCCCCAGTATCCTTCAGTCAATTTACCTGTCCTGTTTTTATCTGACCGTACTTGCCTTGTGTCCTTGTATTCCAGCCGTGCCGACCAGCACCTGCCTGCCTATATATCAGCTGTGTCTGTCAGCACCTGCCTGCCAGTACATCAGCTGTGCCCACCAGCACTTGCCTGCCTGTATATCAGCCATGCCCGCCTGCACCAGCCGTGCCAGTCTGTATACCAGCCATACCTGCCTACACCTGCCGTGTTTTCCAGGATTCCTGTTGTGTGTGCCTGTACTTATCAAGTCCATCTAGTCATGGCTGTTCCATCTGCTTGCCCCTTTGGGGGTCAGCTGCCGGGTGTTTGAGGTCTGTCCTGGAGTAGCACCTGTGGTCAATCTGGAACAAAGTCTAACCCCACCATCAGGGGTTTTAGTCAGGTGTTTGCCTAGTCACACCCCTCCAAGCTATCCTTGGATCATGGCGCAGTGGTTCCACCACCCCATTAGGCCAGCATCACACTAGAGAGGAATATGGACAAGTGCTATGTGAGAAAAAATCGCACAGTACTCGAACCACTGGTAATCTATGGGGCAGCTCCCATCACCGTTTTTTTTCTCGGCCGTATTATACGTGGAAGTGAAATCGCAGCATGCTGCAATTCGCACCATATATCATCTGAGACTCGCCAATGCAAGTTTATGGTTGCGAGAAAGAATCGCACACCACACGGACCATCCGTGTGACTTGCGAGAAATACACCCTGGTGTCCTATCAAAAGCCGGCAATTCATGTGCGAGGCACAGTAAAATCACACTGACAGGTTACAATAGAAAAGATAGAATAGATATATACACATAGTATAGATAGTATAGGTGTATATATACAGTGCCTTGCGAAAGTATTCAGCCTCCTGCAACTATTCAAGCTTTTCCCACATATCATGCTTCAAACATAAAGATACCAAATGTAAATTTTTGGTGAAGAATCAACAACAAGTGGGACACAATTGTGAAGTTGAACGAAATGTATTAGTTATTTTAAATTTTTGAGGAAATTCAAAAACTGAAAAGTGGGGCGTGTAATATTATTCGGCCCCTTTACGTTCAGTGCAGCAAACTCACTCCAGAAGTTCATTGTGGATCTCTGAATGATCTAATGTTGTCCTAAATGACTAATGATGATAAATATAATCCACCTGTGTGTAATCAAGTCTCCGTATAAATGCACCTGCTCTGTGATAGTCTCAGGGTTTTGTTTGATGCACAAAGAGCATCATGAAGACCAAGGAACACAACAAGCTGGCCATAGATACTGTTGTGGAGAGGTTTAAAGCCGGATTTGAATACAAAATGATTTCCAAAACTTTAAACATCCCAAGGAGCACTGTACAAGCGATCATATTGAAATGGAAGGAGTATCATACCACTGCAAATCTACCAAGACCCGGCCGTCCCTCTAAACTTTCATCCCAAACAAGGAGAAGACTGATCAGAGATGCAGCCAAGAGGCCCATGATCACTCTGGATGAACTGCAGAGATTTACAGCTGAGGTGGGACAGTCTGTCCATAGGACAACAATCAGTCGTACTCTGCACAAATCTGGCCTTTATGGAAGAGTGGCAAGAAGAAAACCATTTCTCAAAGATATCCATAAAAAGTGCTGTTTAAAGTTTGCAACAAGCCACCTGGGAGACACACCAAACATGTGGTAGAAGGTGCTCTGGTCAAATTAAACCAAAATATAACTTTTTTGGCAACAATGCCAAACTATATGTTTGGCGTAAAGGCAACACAGCTCATCACCCTGAACACATCATCCCCACTGTCAAACATGGTGGTGGCAGCATCATGGTTTGGGCCTGCTTTTCTTCAGCAGGGACAGAGAAGATGGTTAAAATTGATGGGAAGATGCATGGAGCCAAATACAGGACCATTCTTGAAGAAAACCTGTTGGAGTCTGCAAAAGACCTGAGACTGGGATGGAGATTTGTCTTCCAACAAGACAAGGATCCCAAACATAAAGCAAAATCTACAATGGAATGGTTCACAAATAAACATATCCAGATATTAGAATGGCCAAGTCAAAGTCCAGACCTGAATCCAATCGAGAATCTGTGGAATGGAAAGAGCTGAAGACTGCTGTTCACAAGCAATCTCCATCAAACCTCACTGAGCTCGAGCTGTTTGCCAAGGAAGAATGGGCAAGAATTTCAGTCTCTCGATGTACAAAACTGATAGAGACATACCCCAAGCAACTTGCAGCTGTAATCGCAGCAAAAGGTGGCGCAACAAAGTATTATGCTAAAGGGGTTGAATAATATTGCACGCCCCACTTTTCAGTTTTTGACTTTCCACAAAAATTTAAAATAACCAATAAATTTCGTTCAGCTTCACAATTGTGTCCCACTTGTTGTTGATTCTTCAGCAAAAATTTACATTTGGTATCTTTATGTTTGAAGCATGATATGTGGGAAAAGGTTGAAAAGTTCCAGGGGGCCGAATACTTTCGCAAGGCACTGTATATATGTCATTGACACACATATGGTATATATTATTGTGAGTTCATTTTCCCCTTTACCACTGAGGCCCGATGAACTCCCTCTTCTAGTAAAGAAAGATAGTGAGCCTGATTATCAGGCATCTGGGTCTAATGATGATGATTGGCTGAGTGGAGTTTCTGACTGGATATAAGGCTGTCCACGCCCGTCTGCTCTGCGGGTGATTTCTCTGTGGATCCTTGGATACCAGTCTGAATTCCTGCTCTCCAAAAGCTAAGTTTTCTGCTCTTCTGTTTGCATTTGTACGTTGTTTTTGTTTTTGCTGGATTTCTGTCATTCCCTGCTGGGGTGATCTGAATTCCTTTAGCTCTGTCTTCAGAAAATACTTGAGTGCTGATATAGTTTTTGAAGCCTAGCTGCTTCAGGGCCTTTTTCCATATCAGCCTGTTGGCTTATGTCTTTTCAGGGTTTTTGCAGATTGCAGACAGCTCCTATCCTATCCTGTCCTATTTTAGTGAGTTTGGGCCCCATTGTTTGCTCAGCCTATCTTTCTATCTGTGTGTGTGTTTTTTCATCTTGCTTCACCGTCATTATATGTTGGGGGCTGCCTTTTACTTTGGGGTCTGCTCTGGGGCAGTTTAGTTTTCCTTTTCTGTCTTTAGGCTATTTAGTTTCTCCGGCTGTGATCGAGGGGTCTAGGGCACCGTAGGAACCCCCCACGGCTACTGCTAGTTGTGTTGTTAGGTTCAGGGGTCTGCAATCTGATAGTTGCCAACTTCTCCGGTTTTCTGGACTTAGCTGCTATTTTTGTGTCTGCCTCCTACGGTGACTCATTCATAACAGAATCACTCGCCGAACCGCAGATCCTAGGGTACTCAATAGCAGGAAAGAATTGTAGTAAAAAAAAAAAAAAAAAAAAGGTGTGTATATTTTTTCCTCTATATCTCTGAGGCCGTAGGGGGATTTTTTTTTCTCTCAATGGTGATAAAGCAATTGTCTGATCGTGTGGAGCAGCTCGCTGCGGAAGTGCGGGGAATTTCCGCCTACCTTGCTCATTCTCATACTGCTGAACCAAAGATTCCCACACCTGATGAATTTTTTGGGGATCGGTCTAAATTTTTGAAGTTCAAAAATAATTGTAAATTATTTTTTGCCTTGAAGCCTAACTCGTCGGGGAGCTCCGCGCAGCAGGTTAAAATTGTCATCTCTTTGCTGCGTGGCGATCCCCAGGATTGGGCGTTTTCTTTGAAACCTGATGATCCTATTCTGACTAGTGTGAATGCATTTTTTCAAGCCTTGGGGTTGTTGTATGACGAACCTAATGCCATTGATCAGGCTGAAAAGACCCTGCTGGCATTGAACCAGGGTCAAGATCCTGCAGAGTCGTACTGTCAAAAGTTCCGAAAGTGGGCGGTACTTACTACCTGGAATGATAATGCCTTGGCTGCTCTCTTTCGGAAGGGTTTGTCAGAAGCCGTAAAAGATACTATGGTGGGATTTCCTGTTCCCTCTGGTCTTGACGATTCTATGTCATTAGCCATTCAGATTGATCGGCGTTTGCGCGAACGCAAAACTGCACGAGTGGTGTTGCCACTTGTTGAACAAGTGTCTGAGCCTATGCAATGTGATAGAGTTTTGTCCAGAGAGCAGCGTCAGGAGTTCAGAAGGCGTAATAAGTTGTGTTTTTTCTGTGGAGATGCCTCGCATATTATTTCTGTCTGTCCTAAACGAGAGAAACACTTTGCACACACGTTTTCTGTTGGTGGTGTTCAACCTAAGTTTCTTCTGGCTATTACTCTGATCTGCTCCCTGTCCACATTTTCCGCCAAGGCTTTTGTGGATTCGGGAGCAGCTCTAAACCTAATGGACTTGGATTTTGCTAAACGTTGTGGATTTCCGATGACACCTCTGCAGACGCCTATTCCTTTGAGGGGGATTGATGCTACTCCTTTGGCAAAAAATAAACCTCAGTTTTGGACCCAGGTGGTAATGCGGGTCGCCCCAGACCATCAAGAAAATTGCAGATTTTTGATGTTGCATAATCTGCATGATACCATTGTTCTGGGGTTTCCCTGGTTGCAAATTCATAATCCAGTTTTGGATTGGAAATCTGTGTCTGTGGTGAGTTGGGGTTGTCGGTGTGCCTTTAGTGAGGCTCCGGTGTTTTCCACCTCTCCTCAGTCGCATGATGTTCCTGATTATTTGGCGGACTTTTATGATGTATTTAGTGAGAATGAGTCTGCGTCTCTGCCTCCTCATAGAAGTTATGACTGTGCAATTGAACTGAGCCTGGGGTGTAAATTCCCCAAGGGTCGGCTCTTCAATTTATCTGTACCCGAGCACGAGGCTATGCGATCCTATATTAAGGAGGCGTTGGAGAAGGGTCATATTAGACCATCCTCGTCACCCTTAGGTGCCGGTTTTTTTTTTGTAGCCAAAAAAGATGGATCATTAAGACCTTGTATTGATTATCGTGCCCTCAACAAAATTACTGTTAAATATCAGTATCCGTTACCCCTGATTTCGGATCTATTCTCTAGAGTTAAAGGTGCTTGTTGGTTTACCAAGCTTGACCTCAGGGGGGCGTATAATCTTATTAGCATTAAGCATGGGGATGAATGGAAGACGGCGTTTAATACTCCGGAGGGACATTTTGAGTACCTGGTGATGCCTTTTGGGCTCACTAATGCCCCTTCTGTCTTCCAGTGCTTCATGAACGATATTTTCCGAGATTTTGTCGATAAATTTTTGATTATCTATCTGGATGATATTTTGATCTTCTCCAAGGATTGGGATTCTCATGTGGAACATATTCGGACTGTGTTCCGGATCTTGAGGGAGAATTCCCTGTATGTCAAAGGATCTAAATGCCTTTTTGGAGTACAGAGGATTTCTTTTTTGGGATTTATTTTGTCTCCGTCAACTATTGAAATGGACCCGGCCAAGGTACAGGCCATTCACGATTGGGTTCAGCCCACTTCTTTGAAGGCCCTTCAGAAGTTTTTGGGTTTTGCTAATTTTTATCGGAAATTTATAGCAAAATTTTCTAGTATTGCCAAGCCATTGACTGATTTGACTAAGAAGGGTGCTGATGTGTTGAATTGGTCTCCAGAGGCTGTTTCTTCCTTTCAGGAGCTGAAGCGAAGATTCACCTCCGCCCCGGTTTTGCTGCAACCTGATGTCTCACTTCCGTTCCAGGTAGAGGTGGATGCTTCTGAGATTGGTGCAGGAGCTGTTTTGTCCCAAAAGGATCCTGTAACATCTAAAATGAATCCCTGTGCTTTCTTTTCCCGAAAGTTCTCTCCATCTGAACGTAACTATGATGTGGGGAATCGGGAACTGTTGGCCATGAAATGATCATTTGAGGAGTGGAGACATTGGTTGGAGGGAGCTAAGCATCAAGTCGTGGTCCTCACTGACCACAAGAATTTTATTTACCTAGAGTCGGCTAAGCGCTTGAACCCTAGACAGGCTAGGTGGGCCTTGTTTTTTACACGTTTTGATTTTGTGGTTTCTTTTCTTCCTGGAACAAAGAATGTCAAGGCAGACGCCCTCTCTAGGAGCTTCTTTGCTGATTCTCCTGTGGTGATCAAACCTGCTACCATCTTAGGCGAAGGGGTAGTTCTTTCTGCCATCTCGCCCGATTTGAGACGTGCTCTGGAAGAGTTCCAGGAGGACAAACCTGAGCGTTGTCCCAGTGGAAAGTTGTATGTTCCTGACCAGTGGAAGAGGAGAGTGATGTCTGAAGTTCATTGCTCTGCTTTGGCTGGTCATCCAGGTATTTTTGGTACTAGAGATTTGGTGAGTCGGTCTTTTTGGTGGCCCTCCTTGTCTCGTGATGTCAGGAATTTTGTGCAGTCCTGTGGGACTTGCTCCCGGTCTAAATCGTGTTCTCGCTCTAGTGGGTTGTTGATGCCTTTGCCTGTCCCCAAGAGGCCATGGACCCATATTTCAATGGATTTTATCTCTGATATGCCTGTCTCTCAGAGAATGACTGTTATTTGGGTGATTTGTGATAGATTCTCGAAGATGGTCCATCTTGTACCACTCCCTAAGTTGCCGTCTTCCTCTGAGTTGATACCCCTGTTTTTGCAACAGGTGGTTCGCTTGCACGGGATTCCTGAGAACATTGTATCTGACAGAGGGGTTCAGTTTGTGTCTAGATTTTGGAGAACTTTCTGTTCCAAGCTGGGAATTCAGTTGTCCTTCTCCTCTGCTTTTCACCCTCAAACCAATGGGCAGACAGAGAGAACAAACCAGACCTTGGAGTCATATTTGAGATGTTTTATTTCCGCTGATCAGGATGATTGGGTTTCATTTTTGCCCTTGGCCGAATTTGCTTTAAATAATAGAGCTAGTTCTGCCACTTTGATGTCACCTTTTTTTTGTAACTTTGGGTTTCATCCTTGATTTTCTTCAGGGCAGGTGGAGCCCTCTGCCTGCCCAGGTGTTGACACTGTGGTGGAGAGAATGCACCAGATCTGGGACCAAGTGGTGGATAAGTTATCTCTCTCCCAGGAAAAGGCCCAGCGGTTTTCCAACCGACATAGGACCATTAGTCCCCAGTTTAAGGTTGGTGATATGGTGTGGTTATCATCAAAAATATTGCTATGAAGGTGGCTTCTCCTAAGTTTAAGCCTAGATTTATTGGACCTTACAAGATTTTGGAGATTATTAATCCAGTCTCTTTTCGTTTGGCTCTTCCTGTCACATTTAAAATCCATAATGTGTTCCATAAGTCTTTGTTGAAGAGGTTTGTTGAACCTGTTGTTCCTGGGGTGGCACCTCCAGACCCTGTATTGGTTGAAGGTAACATGGAATATGAGGTAGAGAAGGTACTGGATTCCCGTCTGGCTAGACGGAGACTCCAGTATTTGGTTAAATGGAAGGGTTATGGTCAGGAGGATAATTCCTGGGTCTCTGCCTCTGATATTCATGCCAAAAGATTGGTGCGTGCCTTTCATCGGGCTCACCCTGATCGCCCTGGTGGAGTGGTTGAGGGTTCGGTGACCCCTCCTCAAGGGGGAGGTACTGTTGTGAGTTCATTTTCCCCTTTACCACTGAGGCCCGATGAACTCCCTCTTCTAGTAAAGAAAGATAGTGAGCCTGATTATCAGGCATCTGGGTCTAATGATGATGATTGGCTGAGTGGAGTTTCTGACTGGATATAAGGCTGTCCACGCCCGTCTGCTCTGCGGGTGATTTCTCTGTGGATCCTTGGATACCAGTCTGAATTCCTGCTCTCCAAAAGCTAAGTTTTCTGCTCTTCCGTTTGCATTTGTACGTTGTTTTTGTTTTTGCTGGATTTCTATCATTCCCTGCTGGGGTGATCTGAATTCCTTTAGCTCTGTCTTCAGAAAATACCTGAGTAGAGTTGAGCGACTTTTGGTTTTTTAGGGTCGAGTTTCGTTTCGTGAAACCCGACTTTTCCAAAAGTCGGGTCGAGCAAGATCGTCCGATTATAGGGAAAAGTCCGGGTCGTCCTGAAACACGAAACCCAATGTAAGTCAATGGGGAATAAAAGTCGGCAGTGAGAGGAGGACAGGAAACACACCTACAGTGCCCATTTGAATGCCAAAAGCATCAATTCTTCTTACTTAAGCTTGTCAACCTTAATTAACTTCATAATACAAGTTATGCACTGAAAAATGGGGGTTATTTGGCTAAAGTTGTGGGGGGGGGGCTGGCTCCAGGTTTTCATGTGCACTGGGCGAAAGAGCGCCCCTTTAACACATACCACAACTCATCATGCTCCGATACGGCAGAGAAATAGCGGTATAGTACAATGAAAAATACTTCACTTTTTACATCTCATGACGAGGCCCATCTATTTCTCCATACAGAATCATTGGTCCCATATAATGTTTGAAACAGTATATGATGAGCTCCACATAATGCTACAGTATATGTTGGTCCCCATGGATGAAGCTACACTGTGTTATGGGCCCAAATAATGCTCCAAACATAATGGGCCCCATTTCTAATGCTCTAGTGTATAATGGGCCCTGTAAATGCTGCTCCAGTGTCTGATGTCCACCTTTGGAATGTTCCAGTGTATGGTGGGCCCCATCTATCATTCTCCAGAGTATAGTGCTCCCCAAAAATTGCTGTCCCAACATTGAAAACAATCAAATAAGTCTCCTCGCTAGGGAATCCCTGTACTAGTCTGGACTCCTCGTCGTCCCCATCTTCCATCTCACTGCACAGTATTTCAACCTTGCAAGTGCTGTGATCCTGAGCAAGCAGGGGGGGCCCACTCGTTGGCGACGGCACTGGCACAGGGCCCCTGATAGTACGGTGGTGTGTCTGATGGCGGGTGGGCCGAACCTGCACTTTCATCTGCAGCTTCCTCTTTGTCACCGTGTAAGATGGAACTGTATATGGGAAGGGTAACCTGAGTTTCAACAGGGTCAGATTCAGGCTGTGTAGCGTGCGAGGGGAATGTAGTGGTCTGGATCAATGTACCAGCAGATTCATCGAGCAGTGGCTGGGCATCAGTGCACTTGTGTCGCCCCCAGGAGTACGGTCGCCACAGTGGCATTACCTTCCTCCTAGGAAGTGTGAGGTCATGCTTGGGAGCAACGAACGATCTCTCTAGCAGGTTAACTGATTGGGCGGCGTTATTCCCACGAGTCATGACCCTCCAAACAGCATTCATGAAGGCAAAGTGTTTGTTTTACGTGGGCAGTATGGTTGCAAAGCTGAACCTTAAAGGAATGTCCAGAAGGGCACCACCAGGAGTGGAGCCTACGGCGTAATTTGACTCAACACGGGCAACCTCAACCATGCCAGCTACAGAAAAGATACACACATTGCAAGCTTAATTCCGTTAACGAACGAGACTCCGTCATGCCCCGCGGTCCGAGTCCGGCTTACTAGAGGGACACGTGAGGCTCTGGCACATGAGATTGGCCAATAACTGGTGTGTCATGCCCTTACATGTCCGTGGCTGCATGTGCGCTACACTGAAAAGGCCAGCGTTTGTCGCTTACAGGTGCAGATAACCCGCTGAACAACGTTAGTGATGGGGATCACTGATTACAATTATTACCCGCGAACAATGATTTCCCAGTAAGTGCAGGTCAACCGCAGTTCCGGAATTAGGCCTAACCGTCATTCCTGAAAAAATGGAAAACTTACGTGTGCAAACCACAGGTGCTGTAGCTTGCTTAACAGCTCGCCAGCCGTTCTCACGCCCAGTATGGATTACACGTGATTGCACAAAGGTGAGAAAGGGTACCGTATCCCCAGATAACATGTATGGATAGCATAGTGTACACATTCAAAATATATGTCTATACATCAGGAGGCAGGCTCAGACGGTGTTAGGCCCAGTATGGATTGCACGTGATTGCACAAAGGTTAGAAAGGGTACCGTATCCACGGATAACATGTATGGATAGCATAGTGTACACATTCAAAATATATGTCTATACATCAGGAGGCAGGCTCAGACGGTGTTAGGCCCAGTATGGATTGCACGTGATTGCACAAAGGTTAGAAAAGGTACCGTATCCCCGGATAATATGTATGGATAGCATAGTGTACACATTCAAAATATATGTCTATACATCAGGAGGCAGGCTCAGATGGTGTTAGGCCCAGTATGGATTGCACGTGATTGCACAAAGGTTAGAAAGGGTACCGTATCCCCAGATAACATGTATGGATAGCGTACACATTCAAAATATATGTCTATACATCAGGAAGCAGGCTCAAACGGTGTCAGGCACAGTATGGATTTGACGGCCCAGACTACACAGCGGAGGTGCAGGGAGAGGTAAAGATTGCAAATGCTGGGGCCCTGCCCACTCGTGGGCGTCGGTACTGACACTGGGCCCCTCATAGTACGGCGGTGTGTCTGACGGCGGGTGTGCACCACCACCGTCAGAGACACTTGATTGCACTATGAGGGACCCTGTGCCAGTGCCCGCGCCCAAGAGTCGGCCTACCCACCTGTCCAGGGCAACGGCACTAGCATGGTGTCGTGCGCTAGGTGGTGACCCCGGCCATGGGGGGGGAGGCAGCACAGTTAGGGAGTTTTAGAAAGTGGCATATGTTGATGTTGGACATTCAGCTGATGCAAAAGGTGAAATAGGTCAAGTCCCAGGAAGAGGTGGACCAAAGCAAGCCATTTTTCTGTCACCCTATGTGTCATCAGGGGAAGGTGGGACAAAATCCTTGGAAACCCATGCGTGGTTCATTTTAATGAAGGTTAGATCATCCACATATTGGGTTGATAGACGGGTCCTTTTTTCTGTCAGGATTGATCCAGCTGCACTGAAGACTCTTTCCGATAGCACACTTGCAGCTGGGCAAGCGAGCTCCTGTAAGGCATATTGTGCCAATTCAGGCCAGGTGTCCAGTTTAGCAGCCCAATAGTCAAAGGGGAATGACCTGTGTGGGAGAACATCGATATGGGAGGAAAAGTAGTTTGTAACCATAGTTGACAACTGCTGTCTCCTGTCACTTTCCATCGATGCAGTATTACCAGTTGTGTGAGCGGTACTTGAAAAATCAGTCCACAACATTGTCATGAAACCCCTGTCTCCAACACCACTTCTGCTGTGTACACCACGAACACCTCTGCCAAGCTGACCCCGGCCCGTACGGCTCGTGTGAGAACCATCACCGCTGCTGTGTGCTGGGAATGCCTCAAGCAACCGATTTACCAGAGTTGCTTGCTTATTAGCCAATATTAGGTCAAGGTTCTCCTGTGGCATGATGTTTTCTAATTTGCCTTTATAGCGTGGATCCAGGATGCTGGCCAACCAGTAGTCGTCATCGTTCATCATTTTGGCAATGCGGGGGTCCCTTTTTAAGATCTGCAAGGCATAATCTGACATGTGGGCCAATGTTCCCGGTGTCATTGATGCACTGCGAGTGCTGGTTGGAGGAGCACTTTCTGGCAAATCCACATCCCTCAAGTCACGCACAAACCATGTACCAGAACTTGCCACGCCAACATTTTCACTTGCCCCACGAGATGCATCCTCCTCCCCTAAGTAATCATCCCCATCATCCTCCTCCTCCTCTTCTTCCTCCACCTCGTCCAGGAGAGGTCCCTGAGCAGACAATGGCTGAATGCCATCAAGGATTCCCTCCTCCTCTTCCTTCTCATCAACATTGGCTGCAGAAGCCTGCTCCTTAAGGTGCGTCAAAGTTTGCATGAGCAGACGCATAAGTGGGATGCTCATGCTTAGGATGGCGTCGTCTGCGCTTACCAGCCGTGTGCATTCCTCAAAACACTGAAGGACTTTACAGAGGTCTTTCAGCTTCGACCACTGCACACCTGTCAACTACATGTCTGCTCTCAAAGTGCCTGGCCGTGTATCCTCCCACAAATGCATTATGGCCTGCCTCTGCTCACACAGCCGCTCCACCATGTGCAGGGTGGAGTTCCACCTTGTTGCAATGTCGATAATGAGGCGGTGGTTGGGAAGGTGGAGCAATCGCTGCAGCTTCTGCATACGAACGGAGTGTACAGGCGACCGGCGGATGTGCGCGCACAGTCTTCGCACCTTCTGGAGCAGGGCTGTTAACTCCGGATAATTTCTGAGGAAGCACTGCACCACCAAGTTCAAGGTGTGAGCCAAGCAAGGTATGTGGCTGAGTTTTGAAAGGGCTATGGCTGCCACAAAATTACGGCCGTTATCACTAACTACCTTGCCTGCCTCAAGATGTACACTGCCCAGCCATGACTCAGTTTGTCGCTTCAAGTACTCGGCCAGCACCTCGGCGGTGTGTCTGTCGCCCAAACACATCATCTGCAACACAGCCTGCTGACGCTTTCCACTAGCTGCTCGATAGGGGGACACATCGTGTGCAACAGTGGCAGCTGCAGATGGAGTGCTCGTACGACTGCGCTCGGTGGACGAGCTTTCGCTTCTGGAGGAGGAGGAGGGTCGAACGCCTACAGCCAACTGTTTCCTATACCGTGGGCTAGGCAGCACTGTCCCACCACTGCTGTCCCCTGTGGACCCTGTATCCACCACATTAACCCAGTGCGCAGTGATGGACACGTAACGGCCCTGGCCATGCCGACTGGACCATGCATCAGTTGTGAGGTGCACCTTTCCGCTCACTGACTGCTTGAGTGCATGGACAATGCGGTCTTTCACATGATGGTGGAGGGCTGGGATGGCTTTGCGAGAGAAGAAGTGGCGATAGGGTAGGTCATAGCGTGGTACTGCATAGGCCATGAGTTCGCGGAAAGCTGTGCTTTCCACCAACCGAAAGGGCATCATCTCAAACGAGATTAGTTTGGCAATGTGGGCGTTCAAACCCAGTGTACGCGGATGAGAGACTGAGTACTTTCTTGACCTACTCATAGTGTCTGGGAGGGTGAGCTGGACTTGAGAGCTGCATATGGTGGAAGTAGCGGTGGACAGGGCGGACTGAGAGAGGGTTGATGATAGTGATGGAGTTGTTATTCTTTCTGATGGCCTAGAATCAGTCTTTCGTTGATATAACAGTGGGATTCCCTGACTGCTGTGGCCTTGCAACGACACCTCAACATTTGCTGCTGTGCTAACCGGTGGGCTTACAGTGGGGGAAACAATGTAGCGTTGCTGACTACCTTCGTTGTGATCAGTTGCACATGTGGCACTTGAGGTTTGGTGTTGTGTCCACGCTTGCAAGTGTATGCTGGTTAAATGTCTAAGCATGCAACTGGTATTCAAATTTTTCAGATTTTTCCCTCGGCTAAAGGTCTTTGCGCACTTCTTACAGATAACCTTGGCCTGATCATGAGGATTTTGTTCAAAAAAGTGCCACACTGCACTCTTCCTACTTTGGCAGACATTTTGCGGCCTAGCACGCTGTGATCTTTTGACCCTCTGGACAAGCTGTCCAGCAACTCTTTTGATGTTTGGAACCTGTCTTTGGAGTGCTCCGGGCCTGCCAGATAACAGCTGTTGCGATGTCGATGTCTGCTGTGGATGCTCCTCATCTGAGCTATTGGAAGCAGCACCCTCTTGCCCCAATGGATGCCAATCTGGGTCAACAACTGGGTCATCAATCACCTCCTCTTCTATGTCATGTGCACCTTCCTCTGTGTCAAAGTGTATGGTGGTATAGTGTACGGGAAGGGGCACCTGAGTCTCATCAGGGTCAGAATCTGGCTCTGTACACTGCGAGGACAATGTAGTGCTCTGAGTGAATGTACCAGCAGAATCATCCATCAGCGGCTGTGCATCAGTGCACTCCATGTCAGATTCATCTTGGCCTGGGTAATTCACCATTTCACTTGATAATCCAGGCATGGTATGTGAAAACAGCTCCATGGAGTAATCAGTAGTATGGCCTGCGTCATCCTTCAATCTTGGTTGGGGTGAAGGACACAAGGAAAGGTGTGGTTCATGAACATGAGCCTCCAATGACGACTCAGTGCTTTTACTTTTTACAACTGAAGAAGAGGAGGTGATAGAGCTGGAGGCTGAGTCAGCAATGTAAGACAAAACTTTTTCCTGATGCTCTGGCTTTAAAAGCGGTTTGCCAACTCCTAGAAAACTAAGCCTTCGAAGCCTTATGGAGCCAGACGATGACGCAGGCTCAACACCTCCTGCATTCGGTCCTATTTTGCTCTTGCCACTACCATCAGATCCACCACCAACACCATCATTACCAGCTGCCAACCCCCGCCCAATTCCACGGCCTCTTCCACCAGCCTTCCTCATTTTTGGTAGAAATGTAGACAAAATCCAACAAACTATATAGTAATGTAAAACAAGGTACAAGGTGTCTATAGGACAGGGGAGATTTTGAATTTCTGCACACACTAGTGGACACTGGACACTTTTGGATTGTGTGAGGCCCACTTAATATCTGAGCGCTATGTCACAGGCTCGATGGCACAGCTGTGACCAAAGTGACTAGAGGATAAGGGAGATTTTGAATTTCTGCAGACACTTGTGGACACTGGACACTTTTGGATTGTGTGAGGCCCACTGAATATCTGAGCGCTATGTCACAGGCTCGATGGCACAGCTGTGACCAAAGTGACTAGAGCAGGGGTCCCCAACCGCCGGTCCGTGGCCCAGCATCGGGCCGCTGCAGTGCCCTTGCCGGTCCGCGGACACAAGGTGAGCCAGGGGCGGTCAGTGGCATAGCGGGGGCTGGGGCGGCGCGCAGCAGCTCTTAGCGGCGGCCAGGGAGCGATCAAGCAGCTCCGCTGCCTGCAAGAGGGAATAGCAGGAGCGGAGCTGCAAGGACCCGTCCAGCTTCCTGCCCGCCGCCCGCGCTTCCTGTCTCTGGCTGACACAGAGAGGAGCGCGGCCGCTGCTGTGTCAGTGCGAGGAAGAGCGGGCGGCGGGCAGGTGAGAGGAGAGAGGTGGTGTCTGTGTGTATATGTATGTCTGTCTGTGTGTGTGTGTATAATGTGTGTACATGTATGTCTGTGTGTGTGTTGGTCTGTGTTTGTGTAGCCTGGCCCTGGAGGAGATGGGGACATGAGGAGAAGGCCATGAGGGGAGTGATGGGGTGAAGGCAATGATGGGGAAAGGGGAGTGATGGGGTGAAGGCAGTGATGGGGAGAAGGGAGTGATGGGGTGAAGGCAATGATGGGGAGAAGGGAGTGATGGGGTGAAGGCAGTGATGGGGAGAAGGGAGTGATGGGGTGAAGGCAATGATGGGGAGAAGGGAGTGATGGGGTGAAGGCAGTGATGGGGAGAAGGGAGTGATGGGGTGAAGGCAATGATGGGGAGAGGGGAGTGATGGGGTGAAGGCAATGATGGGGAGAAGGGAGTGATGGGGTGAAGGCAATGATGGGGAGACGGCAGTGATGGGGTGAAGGCAATGATGGGGAGAAGGGAGTGATGGGGTGAAAGCAATGATGGGGAGAAGGGAGTGATGGGGTGAAGGCAATGATGGGGAGACAGCAGTGATGGGGTGAATGCAATGATGGGGAGATGGCAGTGATGGGGTGAAGGCAATGATGGAGAGATGGCAGTGATGGGGTGAAGGCAATGATGGAGAGACAGCAGTGATGGGGTGAAGGCAATGATGGGGAGATGGCAGTGATGGGGTGAAGGCAATGATGGGGAGACAGCAGTGATGGGGTGAAGGCAATGATGGAGAGATGGCAGTGATGGGGTGAAGGCAATGATGGAGAGATGGCAGTGATGGGGTGAAGGCAATGATGGAGAGATGGCAGTGATGGGGTGAAGGCAATGATGGGGAGAGGGGAATGATGGGGTGAAGGCAATGATGGGGAGAAGGGGGTGATGGAGCACTTATTCAAAACCTATGGTGAGTTGAGTCACATTATAAATGTTATTTAATTATAAGTATGCACTGCTACACTACAACCGTGTCCATAGCCCCGCCCCCTTATGACCAAAGCCCCGCCCCTGCCACACCTCCATCCCCGCCCTGCCGGGCCATGGAAGAATGGTCTTGCTTGAAACCGGTCCCCGGTGCAAAAAAGGTTGGGGACCACTGGACTAGAGGATAAGGGAGATTTTGATTTTCTGCTCACACTAGTGGACAATGGACACTTTTGGATTGTGTGAGGCCCACTGAATATCTGAGCGCTATGTCACAGGCTCGATGGCACAGCTGTGACCAAAGTGACTAGAGGATAAGGGAGATTTTGAATTTCTGCACACACTAGTGGACACTGGACACTTTTGGATTGTGTGAGGCCCACTTAATATCTGAGCGCTATGTCACAGGCTCGATGGCACAGCTGTGACCAAAGTGACTAGAGGATAAGGGAGATTTTGAATTTCTGCAGACACTTGTGGACAATGGACACGTTTGGATTGTGTGAGGCCCACTGAATATCTGAGCGCTATGTCACAGGCTCGATGGCACAGCTGTGACCAAAGTGACTAGAGAATAAGGGAGATTTTGATTTTCTGCTCACACTAGTGGACAATGGACACTTATGGATTGTGTGAGGCCCACTGAATATCTGAGCGCTATGTCACAGGCTCGATGGCACAGCAGTGACCAAAGTGACTAGAGGATAAGGGAGATTTTGAATTTCTGCTCACACTAGTGGACAATGGACACTTTTGGATTGTGTGAGGCCCACTGAATATCTGAGCGCTATGTCACAGGCTCGATGGCACAGCTGTGACCAAAGTGACTAGAGGATAAGGGAGATTTTGAATTTCTGCTCACACTAGTGGACAATGGACACTTTTGGATTGTGTGAGGCCCACTGAATATCTGAGCGCTATGTCACAGGCTCGATGGCACAGCTGTGACCAAAGTGACTAGAGGATAAGGGAGATTTTGAATTTCTGCAGACACTTGTGGACACTGGACACTTTTGGATTGTGTGAGGCCCACTGAATATCACAGCGCTATGTCACAGGCAGAAATTGGCTAGTGTATCACAAACTACAAGGTGTATGTAGAATTGGGCAGAATAGGAATCTCCCTAGAGTGCAGGTCTGTAAGAACGGAACATGTCCTCGACTTATTCTCACAGAGTGACACACTGATAGCTTCACTATGGCTATGATAACAGCCGTTACACGGTACTGTGTGAGGAGCGTACACCGCTGTATGGTGTGAAAAAATGCACGCTCAGTACCTCAGCAGGACAAAAAAAAAAATTGGGATTGCTTTTAAAAAAGCAGTTTGCAGAGCAGTGGGTAAACAGCAATGCAGGAATGTCAGGAAGCCTTAGAAGGCAGCCCAACAACCAACACCACTGATACACCACAATATAGCCTCCCCTTGCACTGCACACACATTGACTGGTGTGTTGTACAGGCAAAATCGCTAGCAGCAGAGCAGTTTTTTTTTCTTCTTCCCTGCCTAACGCTCTCCCTACAGAATCAGCAGCAACCTCTCTCTATGCTAAGATCGGCAGAAGTAAGATGTCACTGTGGCTATGATAACAGCCGTTACACGGTACTGTGTGAGGAGCGTACACCACTGTATGGTGTGAAAAAATGCACGCTCAGTACCTCAGCAGGACAAAAAAAAAAAATTGGGATTGCTTTTAAAAAAGCAGTTTGCAGAGCAGTGGGTAAACAGCAATGCAGGAATGTCAGGAAGCCTTAGAAGGCAGTCCAACAACCAACACCACTGATACACCACAATATAGCCTCCCCTTGCACTGCACACACAGTGACTGGTGTGTTGTACAGGCAAAATCGCTAGCAGCAGAAGCAGTTTTTTTTTCTTCTTCCCTGCCTAACGCTCTCCCTACAGAATCAGCAGCAACCTCTCCCTATGCTAAGATCGGCAGAAGTAAGATGTCACTGTGGCTATGATAACAGCCTGTTACACGGTACTGTGTGAGGAGCGTACACCGCTGTATGGTGTGAAAAAATGCACGCTCAGTACCTCAGCAGGACAAAAATAAAAAAATTGGGATTGCTTTTAAAAAAGCAGTTTGCAGGAATGTCAGGAAGCCTTAGAAGGCAGTCCAACAACCAACACCACTGATACACCACAATATAGCCTCCCCTTGCACTGCACACACAGTGACTGGTGTGTTGTACAGGCAAAATCGCTAGCAGCAGAAGCAGTTTTTTTTCTTCTTCCCTGCCTAACGCTCTCCCTACAGAATCAGCAGCAGCAACCTCTCCCTATGCTAAGATCGGCAGAAGTAAGATGGCGGTCGGCGTGCACGCCCTTTTATACCCCCTGTGACGCCCACCAAAGCAAGCCAATCACTTGCATGCCCTTCTGAAAGATGATGGTGACCCGTGCCTATGTCATCACGTTGCCCACAGTGTCCGTGGATCCTGATTGGCTGAAAAAGAGCGCAAAACAAACTTTTGAAACGCGACTTTGGCACGTAAGTCGCCGACCTCGTGGCCGACCTCATCCTAGGGTCGGGTTTCGTTTCATGAAACCCGACTTTGCCAAAAGTCGGCGACTTTTGAAATTTTTCGACCCGTTTCGCTCAACTCTATACCTGAGTGCTGATATAGTTTTTGAAGCCTAGCTGCTTCAGGGCCTTTTTCCATATCAGCCTGTTGGCTTATGTCTTTTCAGGGTTTTTGCAGATTGCAGACAGCTCCTATCCTATCCTGTCCTATTTTAGTGAGTTTGTCACTTTTGAAATTTTTCGACTCGTTTCGCTCAACTCTTGTACGTTATACAGGTGAAATTGCAAGTGCTGTATATACATGAAAAAAGTTTTAATCTTGGTACTCACCCAGGTCCCTGAGATGGGGGGAGGATGAAGAGATGAGGCAAATCCTGTCCAGCCAGCGCTGGAGGTGCTTAGGACTCGGACGAATGCCGGGGATTGGTGAGGAGACCCTGTTCTCTGATGCTGGTACTAGCAAGTGTCAGAAAGAGAGAGACTCAGGCATCCTGTATGCGCCACGGCGGGTGCATTTTCAATTTACTTCATAGGCCCTGTGTGCGTACGCTCTCCTGCTTGCCCACACCAGTCACTGTGTGTGCAGTGCAAGGGGAGGCTATATTGTGGTGTATCAGTGGTGTTGGTTGTTGGACTGCCTTCTAAGGCTTCCTGACATTCCTGCATTGCTGTTTACCCACTGCTCTGCAAACTGCTTTTTTAAAAGCAATCCCAATTTATTTTTTTTGTCCTGCTGAGGTACTGAGCGTGCATTTTTTCACACCATACAGCGGTGTACGCTCCTCACACAGTACCGTGTAACAGGCTGTTATCATAGCCACAGTGACATCTTACTTCTGCCGATCTTAGCATAGGGAGAGGTTGCTGCTGATTCTGTAGGGAGAGCGTTAGGCAGGGAAGAAGAAAAAAAAACTGCTTCTGCTGCTAGCGATTTTGCCTGTACAACACACCAGTCACTGTGTGTGCAGTGCAAGGGGAGGCTATATTGTGGTGTATCAGTGGTGTTGGTTGTTGGGCTGCCTTTTAAGGCTTCCTGACATTCCTGCATTGCTGTTTACCCACTGCTCTGCAAACTGCTTTTTTAAAAGCAATCCCAATTTTTTTTTTTTGTCCTGCTGAGGTACTGAGCGTGCATTTTTTCACACCATACAGCGGTGTACGCTCCTCACACAGTACCGTGTAACGGCTGTTATCATAGCCACAGTGACATCTTACTTCTGCCGATCTTAGCATAGGGAGAGGTTGCTGCTGATTCTGTAGGGAGAGCGTTAGGCAGGGAAGAAGAAAAAAAAACTGCTTCTGCTGCTAGCGATTTTGCCTGTACAACACACCAGTCACTGTGTGTGCAGTGCAAGGGGAGGCTATATTGTGGTGTATCAGTGGTGTTGGTTGTTGGGCTGCCTTCTAAGGCTTCCTGACATTCCTGCATTGCTGTTTACCCACTGCTCTGCAACCTGCTTTTTTAAAAGCAATCCCAATTTTTTTTTTTGTCCTGCTGAGGTACTGAGCGTGCATTTTTTCACACCATACAGCGGTGTACGCTCCTCACACAGTACCGTGTAACGGCTGTTATCATAGCCACAGTGAAGCTATCAGTGTGTCACTCTGTGAGAATAAGTCGAGGACATGTTCCGTTCTTACAGACCTGCACACTAGGGAGATTCCTATTCTGCCCAATTCTACATACACCTTGTAGTTTGTGATACACTAGCCAATTTCTGCCTGTGACATAGCGCTGTGATATCCAGTGGGCCTCACACAATCCAAAAGTGTCCAGTGTCCACAAGTGTCTGCAGAAATTCAAAATCTCCCTTATCCTCTAGTCACTTTTGTCACAGCTGTCCCATCGAGCCTGTGACATAGCGCTCAGATATTCAGTGGGCCTCACACAATCCAAAAGTGTCCATTGTCCACTAGTGTGAGCAGAAAATCAAAATCTCCCTTATCCTCTAGTCACTTTGGTCACAGCTGTGCCATCGAGCCTGTGACATAGCGCTCAGATATTCAGTGGGCTTCACACAATCCAAAAGTGTCCAGTGTCCACAAGTGTCTGCAGAAATAAATTTAAAATCTCCCTTATCCTCTAGTCACTTTTGTCACTGCTGTGCCATCGAGCCTGTGACATAGCGCTCAGATATTCAGTGGGCCTCACACAATCCAAAAGTGTCCAGTGTCCACAAGTGTCTGCAGAAATTCAAAATCTCCCTTATCCTCTAGTCACTTTGGTCACAGCTGTGCCATCGAGCCTGTGACATAGCGCTCAGATATTCAGTGGGCCTCACACAATCCAAAAGTGTCCATTGTCCACTAGTGTGAGCAGAAATTCAAAATCTCCCTTATCCTCTAGTCACTATGGTCACAGCTGTGCTATCGAGCCTGTGACAAAGCGCTCAGATATTCAATGGGCCTCACACAATCCAAAAGTGTCCAGTGTCCACAAGTGTCTGCAGAAATTCAAAATCTCCCTTATCCTCTAGTCACTTTGGTCACAGCTGTGCCATCGAGCCTGTGACATAGCGCTCAGATATTAAGTGGGCCTCACACAATCCAAAAGTGTCCAGTGTCCACTAGTGTGTGCAGAAATTCAAAATCTCCCTTATCCTCTAGTCAATTTGGTCACAGCTGTGCCATCGAGCCTGTGACATAGCGCTCAGATATTCAGTGGGCCTCACACAATCCAAAAGTGTCCATTGTCCACTAGTGTGAGCAATAAATCAAAATCTCTCTTATCCTCTAGTCACTTTGGTCACAGCTGTGCCATCGAGCCTGTGACATAGCGCTCAGATATTCAGTGGGCCTCACACAATCCAAAAGTGTCCAGTGTCCACAAGTGTCTGCAGAAATTCAAAATCTCCCTTATCCTCTAGTCACTTTTGTCACAGCTGTGCCATCGAGCCTGTGACATAGTGCTCAGATATTCAGTGGGCCTCACACAATCCAAAAGTGTCCATTGTCCACTAGTGTGAGCAGAAATTCAAAATCTCCCTTATCCTCTAGTCATTTTGGTCACAGCTGTGCCATCGAGCCTGTGACATAGCGCTCAGATATTCAGTGGGCCTCACACAATCCAAAAGTGTCCAGTGTCCACAAGTGTCTGCAGAAATTCAAAATCTCCCTTATCCTCTAGTCACTTTGGTCACAGCTGTGCCATCGAGCCTGTGACATAGCGCTCAGATATTCAGTGGGCCTCACACAATCCAAAAGTGTCCATTGTCCACTAGTGTGAGCAGAAATTCAAAATCTCCCTTATCCTCTAGTCACTTTGGTCACAGCTGTGCCATCGAGCCTGTGACATAGCGCTCAGATATTCAGTGGGCCTCACACAATCCAAAAGTGTCCATTGTCCACTAGTGTGAGCAGAAATTCAAAATCTCCCTTATCCTCTAGTCACTTTGGTCACTGCTGTGCCATCGAGCCTGTGACATAGCGCTCAGATATTCAGTGGGCCTCACACAATCCAAAAGTGTCCAGTGTCCACAAGTGACTGCAGAAATTCAAAATCTCCCTTATCCTGTAGTCACTTTGGTCACAGCTGTGCCATCTAGCCTGTGACGTAGCGCTCAGATATTCAGTGGGCCTCACACAATCCAAAAGTGTCCATTATCCACTAGTGTGAGAAGAAAATCAAAATCTCCCTTATCTTCTAGTCACTTTGGTCACAGCTGTGCCATCGAGCCTGTGACATAGCGCTCAGATATTCAGTGGGCCTCACACAATCCAAAAGTGTCCATTGTCCACTAGTGTGAGCAGAAATTCAAAATCTCCCTTATCTTCTAGTCACTTTGGTCACAGCTGTGCCATCGAGCCTGTGACATAGCGCTCATATATTCAGTGGGCCTCACACAATCCAAAAGTGTCCAGTGTCCACAAGTGTGTGCAGAAATTCAAAATCTCCCTTATCCTCTAGTCACTTTGGTCACAGCTGTGCCATCGAGCCTGTGACATAGCGCTCAGATATTAAGTGGGCCTCACACAATCCAAAAGTGTCCAGTGTCCACAAGTGTCTGCAGAAATTCAAAATCTCCCTTATCCTCTAGTCACTTTGGTCAAACATCAAAAGAGTTGCTGGACAGCTTGTCCAGAGGGTCAAAAGATCACAGCGTGCTAGGCCGCAAAATGTCTGCCAAAGTAGGAAGAGTGCAGTGTGGCACTTTTTTGAACAAAATCCTCATGATCAGGCCAAGGTTATCTGTAAGAAGTGCGCAAAGACCTTTAGCCGAAGGAAAAATCTGAAAAATTTGAATACCAGTTGCATGCTTAGACATTTAACCAGCATGCACTTGCAAGCGTGGACACAACACCAAACCTCAAGTGCCACATGTGCAACTGATCACAACGAAGGTAGTCAGCAACGCTACATTGTTTCCCCCACTGTAAGCCCACCGGTTAGCACAGCAGCAAATGTTGAGGTGTCGTTGCAAGGCCACAGCAGTCAGGGAATCCCACTGTTATATCAACGAAAGACTGATTCTAGGCCATCAGAAAGAACAACAACTCCATCACCATCATCAACCCTCTCTCAGTCCGCCCTGTCCACCGCTACTTTCACCATATGCAGCTCTCAAGTCCAGCTCACCCTCCCAGACACTATGAGTAGGTCAAGAAAGTACTCAGTCTCTCATCCGCGTACACTGGGTTTGAACGCCCACATTGCCAAACTAATCTCGTTTGAGATGATGCCCTTTCGGTTGGTGGAAAGCACAGCTTTCCGCGAACTCATGGCCTATGCAGTACCACGCTATGACCTACCCAGTCGCCACTTCTTCTCTCGCAAAGCCATCCCAGCCCTCCACCATCATGTGAAAGACCGCATTGTCCATGCACTCAAGCAGTCAGTGAGCGGAAAGGTGCACCTCACAACTGATGCATGGTCCAGTCGGCATGGCCAGGGCCGTTACGTGTCCATCACTGCGCACTGGGTTAATGTGGTGGATGCAGGGTCCACAGGGGACAGCGGTGGTGGGACAGTGCTGCCTAGCCCACGGTATAGGAAACAGTTGGCTGTAGGCATTCGACCCTCCTCCTCCTCCTCCTCCAGAAGCGAAAGCTCGTCCACAGATCGCAGTCGTACGAGCACTCCATCTGCAGCTGCCACTGTTGCACACGATGTGTCCCCCTATCGAGCAGCTAGTGGAAAGCGTCAGTAGGCTGTGTTGCAGATGATGTGTTTGGGCAACAGACACACCGCCGAGGTGCTGGCCGAGTACTTGAAGCGACAAACTGAGTCATGGCTGGGCAGTGTACATCTTGAGGCAGGCAAGGTAGTTAGTGATAACGGCCGTAATTTTGTGGCAGCCATAGCCCTTTCAAAACTCAGCCACATACCTTGCTTGGCTCACACCTTGAACCTGGTGGTGCAGTGCTTCCTCAAAAATTATCCGGAGTTAACTGCCCTGCTCCTGAAGGTGCGAAGACTGTGCGCGCACATCCGCCGGTCGCCTGTACACTCCGTTCGTATGCAGAAGCTGCAGCGATTGCTCCACCTTCCCAACCACCGCCTCATTATCGACATTGCAACAAGGTGGAACTCCACCCTGCACATGGTGGAGCGGCTGTGCGAGCAGAGGCAGGCCATAATGCATTTGTGGGAGGATACACGGACAGGCACTTTGAGAGCAGACATGGAGTTGACAGGTGTGCAGTGGTCGAAGCTGAAAGACCTCTGTAAAGTCCTTCAGTGTTTTGAGGAATGCACACGGCTGGTAAGCGCAGACGACGCCATCCTAAGCATGAGCATCCCACTTATGCGTCTGCTCATGCAAACTTTGACGCACCTTAAGGACCAGGCTTCTGCAGCCAATGTTGATGAGGAGGAAGAGGAGGAGGGAATCCTCGATGACATTCAGCCATTGTCTGCTCAGTGTCCTCTCCTGGACGAGGTGGAGGAAGAAGAGGAGGAGGAGGAGAAGGATGATGGGGATGATTACTTAGGGGAGGAGGATGCATCTCGTGGGGCAAGTGAAAATGTTGGCGTGGCAAGTTCTGGTACAGGGTTTGTGCGTGACTGGAGGGATGTGGATTTGCCAGAAAGTGCTCCTCCAACCAGCACTCGCAGTGCATCATTGACACCAGGAACATTGGCCCACATGTCAGATTATGCCTTGCAGATCCTAAAAAAGGACCCACGCATTGCCAAAATGATGAACGATGACGACTACTGGTTGGCCAGCATCCTGGATCCACGCTATAAAGGCAAATTACAAAACATCATGCCACAGGAGAACCTTGATCTAATATTGGCTAATAAACAAGCAACTCTGGTAAATCGGTTGCTTGAGGCATTCCCAGCACACAGCAGCGGTGATGGTTCTCACACGAGCCGTACGGACCGGGGTCAGCTTGGCAGAGGTGTTCGTGGTGCACACAGCAGAAGTGGTGTTGGAGACAGGGGTTTCATGACAATGTTGTGGACTGATTTTTCAAGTACCGCTCACACAACTGGTAATACTGCATCGATGGAAAGTGACAGGAGACAGCAGTTGTCAACTATGGTTACAAACTACTTTTCCTCCCATATCGATGTTCTCCCACACAGGTCATTCCCCTTTGACTATTGGGCCGCTAAACTGGACACCTGGCCTGAATTGGCACAATATGCCTTACAGGAGCTCGCTTGCCCAGCTGCAAGTGTGCTATCGGAAAGAGTCTTCAGTGCAGCTGGATCAATCCTGACAGAAAAAAGGACCCGTCTGTCAATCCAAAATGTGGATGATCTAACCTTCATTAAAATGAACCACGCATGGGTTTCCAAGGATTTTGTCCCACCTTCCCCTGATGACACATAGGGTGACAGAAAAATGGCTTGCTTTGGTCCACCTCTTCCTGGGACTTGACCTATTTCACCTTTTGCATCAGCTGAATGTCCAACATCAACATATGCCACTTTCTAAAACTCCCTAACTGTGCTGCCTCCCCCCCCATGGCATGGGGTCACCACCTAGCGCACGACACCGTGCGAGTGCCGTTGCCCTGGACAGGCGGGTAGGCTGACTCTTGGGCGCGGGCACTGGCACAGGGTCCCTCATAGTGCAATCAAGTGTCTCTGACGGTGGTGGTGCACACCCGCCGTCAGACACACCGCCGTACTATGAGGGGCCCAGTGCCAGTACCGACGCCCACGAGTGGGCCCCCCTTGCTTGGGCAGGGCCCCAGCATTTGCAATCTTTACCTCTCCCTGCTCCTCCGCTGTGTAGTCTGGGCCGTCAAATCCATACTGTGCCTGACACCGTTTGAGCCTGCCTCCTGATGTATAGACATATATTTTGAATGTGTACGCTATCCATACATGTTATCTGGGGATACGGTACCCTTTCTAACCTTTGTGCAATCACGTGCAATCCATACTGGGCCTAACACCGTCTGAGCCTTCCTCCTGATGTATAGACATATATTTTGAATGTGTACACTATGCTATCCATACATGTTATCCGGGGATACGGTACCCTTTCTAACCTTTGTGCAATCACGTGCAATCCATACTGGGCCTATCACCGTCTGAGCCTGCCTCCTGATGTATATACATATATTTTGAATGTGTACACTATGCTATCCATACATGTTATCTGGGGATACGGTACCCTTTCTCACCTTTGTGCAATCACGTGCAATCCATACTGGGCCTAACACCATCTGAGCCTGCCTCCTGATGTATAGACATATATTTTGAATGTGTACACTATGCTATCCATACATGTTATCCAGGGATACGGTACCCTTTCTCACCTTTGTGCAATCACGTGCAATCCATACTGGGCCTAACACCGTCTGAGCCTGCCTCCTGATGTATAGACATATATTTTGAATGTGTACACTATGCTATCCATACATGTTATCCGGGGATACGGTACCCTTTCTCACCTTTGTGCAATCACGTGCAATCCATACTGGGCCTAACACCGTCTGAGCCTGCCTCCTGATGTATAGACATATATTTTGAATGTGTACACTATGCTATCCATACATGTTATCTGGGGATACGGTACCCTTTCTCACCTTTGTGCAATCACGTGTAATCCATACTGGGCCTGAGAACGGCTGGCGAGCTGTTAAGCAAGCTACAGCACCTGTGGTTTGCACACGTAAGTTTTTCATTTTTTCAGGAATGACGGTTAGGCCTAATTCCGGAACTGCAGTTGACCTGCACTTACTGGGAAATCATCGTTCGCGGGTAATAATTGTAATCACAGATCCCCATCACTAACGTTGTTCAGTGGGTTATCTTCACCTGTAAGCGACAAACGCTGGCCTTTTCAGTGTAGTGCACATGCAGCCACGGACATGTAAGGGCATGACACACCAGTTATTGGCCAATCTCATGTGCCAGAGCCTCACGTGTCCCTCTAGTAAGCCGGACTCGGACCGCGGGGCATGACGGAGTCTCGTTCGTTAACGGAATTAAGCTTGCAATGTGTGCATCTTTTCTGTAGCTTGCATGGTTGAGGTTTCCCAGGTGGAGTCGAATTAAACCGTAGGCTCCACTCCTGGTGGTGCCCTTCTGGACATTCCTTTAAGGTTCAGCTTTGCTACCATACTGCCCACGTAAAACAAACACTTTGCCTTCATGAACGCTGTTTGGAGGGTCATGACTCGTGGGAATAATGCCGCCCAATCAGTTAACCTGCTAGAGAGATCCTTTGTTGCTCCCAAGCATGACATCACACTCCCTAGGAGGAAGGTAATGCCACTGTGGCGACCGTACTCCTGGGGGCGACACAAGTGCACTGATGCCCAGCCACTGCTCGATGAATCTGCTGGTACATTGACCCAGACCACTACATTCCCCTCGCACGCTACACGGCCTGAATCTGACCCTGATGAAACTCAGGTTACCCTTCCCATATACAGTTCCATCTTACACGGTGACAAAGAGGAAGCTGCAGATGAAAGTGCAGGTTCGGCCCACCCGCCATCAGACACACCACCGTACTATCAGGGGCCCTGTGCCAGTGCCGTCGCCAACGAGTGGGCCCCCCCTGCTTGCTCAGGATCACAGCACTTGCAAGGTTGAAATACTGTGCAGTGAGATGGAAGATGGGGACGACGAGGAGTCCAGACTAGTAAAGGGATTCCCTAGCGAGGAGACTTATTTGATTGTTTTCAATGTTGGGACAGTAATTTTTGGGGAGCACTATACTCTGGAGAATGATAGATGGGGCCCACCATACACTGGAACATTCCAAAGGTGGACATCAGACACTGGAGCAGCATTTACAGGGCCCATTATACACTAGAGCATTAGAAATGGGGCCCATTATGTTTGGAGCATTATTTGGGCCCATAACACAGTGGAGCTTCATCCATGGGGACCAACATATACTGTAGCATTATGTGGAGCTCATCATATACTGTTTCAAACATTATATGGGACCAATGATTCTGTATGGAGAAATAGATGGGCCTCGTCATGAGATGTAAAAAGTGAAGTATTTTTCATTGTACTATACCGCTATTTCTCTGCCGTATCGGAGCATGATGAGTTGTGGTATGTGTTAAAGGGGCGCTCTTTCACCCAGGGCACATGAAAACCTGGAGCCAGCCCTCCCCCCCCACAACTTTAGCCAAATAACCCCCATTTTTCAGTGCGTAACTTGTATTATGAAGTTAATTAAGGTTGACAAGCTTAAGTAAGAAGAATTGATGCTTTTGGCATTCAAATGGGCACTGTAGGTGTGTTTCCTGTCCTCCTCTCACTGCCGACTTTTATTCCCCATTGACTTACATTGGGTTTCGTGTTTCGGGACGACCCCGACTTTTCCCTATAATCGGACGATCTTCCTCGACCCGACTTTTGGAAAAGTCGGGTTTCACGAAACGAAACTCGACCCTAAAAAACCAAAAGTCGCTCAACTCTAATATAGACTGCTGTATATACAATATATACTGTAGGTGCTACTGCTGTATACAATCACTGTATCACCTATATAATGTATGTACAGCAGTCTATGTACGTTAGATAGATGATACTGCAACTGCTTTGTATATATACGTTATATAGGTGATACTGCTGTATATATACTGCGACTATACAGTGCAATCACAGTATTATTATTTCTTTATATAGCGCCATTAATTTCATGGTGCTGTACATGAGAAGGGGGGTTACATACAAAGTTATAGATATTGTTAACAGTAAACAAATTTACAATGACAGACTGATACAGAGGGGAGAGGACCTTGTCCTTGCGAACTTACATTCTATGGGATAGTGAGGAAGAGACAGAAAGGTCAGTTGTGCAGCAGCTCTGGTGGTGATGAGGTGGCAGCTCAGGCGGTGGTGAGGTGGCAGAATGGTTATTGCAGGCTGTAAGCTTTCCTGAGAAGATGAGTTTTCAGGTTCCGTTTGAAGGATCCGAGGGTGGTGGATAATCAGACGTGTTGAGGCATGGAATTCCAGAGGATGGGGGATATTCGGGAGTAATCTTGGAGGCGGTTGTGTGAGGAACGAATAAGTGTGGAGGAGAGTAGGAAGTCTTGGGAGGATTGAAGATTATGTGAGGGAAGATATTGGGAGATTAGTTCAGAGATATAGGGAGGGGATAGGTTGTGGATGGCTTTGTAGGTCAGTGTTAGTAGTTTGAACTAGATGCGTTGGTGAATTGGGAGCCAGTGGAGGGATTTGCAGAGGGGAGAGACAGGGGAGTAGCGAGGAGAGAGGTGGATTAGTCTGGCAGCAGAGTTGAGGACAGACTGGAGTGGTGCAAGAGAGTTAGCAGGGAGGCCACAGAGGAGAGTGTTGCAGTAGTCAAGGCGGGAGATAATGAGGACATGTACAAGAGTTTTAGTAGATTGAGAGCTGAGGAAGGGACGGATTCTGGAAATATTTTTGAGTTGGAGGCGACAGGAGGTGGCAAGAGTATGTATGTGTGGTTTGAAGGACAGGACAGTTTGAAGGACAGGGCAGAGTCGAGAGTTACTCCGAGGCAGCGGATTTCAGGTGCGGGAGAGAGTGTGATGCCGTTTACCATAATAGATAGATCGGGTTGGGAAGATACGTGAGATGGGGGAAAGATAATGAGTTCAGTTTTGTCTACATTGAGTTTTAGGAAGCGAGAGGTGAAAAAGGAGGATATGGCTGATAGACACTCCGAATTCTGGACAGCAGAGAGGTGATATCTGGGCCAGAGAGGTAGATCTGAGTGTCGTCTGTATACAGGTGGTACTGGAAGCCATAGGACTTTATGAGTTGTCCTTGGCAGGGCCGGATTATAGGCAGGGCAGGCGGGGCTTCAGCCCCGGGGCCCCCACCACAAGAGCTTCTAAGGGGGCCCCCACCACATTCCTGCTGGCTGCTGCAATGGCACTCCATCTTCTCCCCACCTAAAAGTGAGTGACCGTGGGGGCGGCATTATGTGCTCTGCTACCAGCAGCATCTACAAGTAGCGTGAACGCTGGTGCTGCTGGTAGCGTGCAAAGGCTTGTGATGAGATCACAGGAGGTAAGGTGTCAGGGCCCCCGATCATGTGACCCCTGTCTCCTCCCCTCCTGTGACCTCATCACAGGTCCTGTGCGCACAGCACAGAGCACTGAGAGCAGCCATGTATGTGGAGTGCGGCTCTGCGGGTGGAGGTCGGTGCTGGAGGCCCCATTATTCTCTATGTGGAGTGCGACTCTGTGGGTGGAGGTAGGTGCTGGAGGCTCCATTATTCTCTATGTGGAGTGCGGGTCTGCGGGTGGAGGTCGGTGCTGGAGGCTCCATTATTCTCTATGTGGAGTGCGGCTCTGCGGGTGGAGGTCAGTGCTGGAGGCTCCATTATTCTCTATGTGGAATGTGGCTCTGCAGGTGGAGGTCGGTGCTGCAGGCCCCATTATTCTCTATGTGGAGTGCGGCTCTGCGGGTGGAGGTCGGTGCTGGAGGCCCCATTATTCTCTATGTGGAGTGTGTCTCTGCGGGTGGAGGTAGGTGCTGGAGGCTCCATTATTCTCTATGTGGAGTGTGGCTCTGCGGGTGGAGGTCGGTGCTGGAGGCCCCATTATTCTCTATGTGGAGTGCGGCTCTGGGGGTGGAGGTCGGTTCTGGAGGCCCCATTATTCTCTATGTGGAGTGCGGCTCTGCGGGTGGAGGTCGGTGCTGGAGGCTCCATTATTCTCTATATGGAGTGCGGCTCTGCGGGTGGAGGTCAGTGCTGGAGGCTCCATTATTCTCTATGTGGAGTGTGGCTCTGCGGGTGGAGGTCGGTGCTGGAGACTCCATTATTCTCTATGTGGAGTGTGGCTCTGCGGGTGGAGGTCGGTGCTGGAGGCTCCATTATTCTCTATGTGGAGTGTGGCTCTGCGTGTGGAGGTCGGTGCTGGAGGCTCCATTATTCTCTATGTGGAGTGCGGCTCTGCGGGTGGAGGTCGGTGCTGGAGGCTCCATTATTCTCTATGTGGAGTGCGGCTCTGCGGGTGGAGGTCGGTGCTGGAGGCTCCATTATTCTCTATGTGGAGTGCGGCTCTGCGGGTGGAGGTCGGTGCTGGAGGCTCCATTATTCTCTATGTGGAGTGCGGCTCTACGGGTGGAGGTCGGTGCTGGAGGCTCCATTATTCTCTATGTGGAGTGCGGCTCTGCGGGTGGAGGTCGGTGCCGGAGGCTCCATTATTCTCTATGTGGAGTGCGGCTCTGCGGGTGGAGGTCGGTGCCGGAGGCTCCATTATTCTCTATGTGGAGTGCGGCTCTGCGGGTGGAGGTCGGTGCCGGAGGCCCCATAATTCTCTATGTGGAGTGCGGCTCTGCGGGTGGATGTCGGTGCCGGAGGCTCCATTATTTTTCTATGTGGAGTGCGGCTCTGTGGGTGGAGGTCGGTGCCGGAGGCTCCATTATTCTCTATGTGGAGTGCGGCTCTGCATGTGGAGGTAGGTGCTGGAGATTCCCCATTACTGGGCAGAGGGGGCAGTAACCTTTTCAGAGCTGAGACTATCTTGGTGCTTTTTTGTTGTCACTTTCTAAGAATCATAGCATTTTGTTCCTTGTACATGTGACCCAAGTATGGAAAACAGGAAGTAACAAAACACATATTGCAATGTCCCTTTCCTGTCCCCACATACAGTATAATTTTCCCACAGTATCACGTCCCCACATACAGTTTAATGTTCCCACAGTATCACCATCCCCCCACATACAGTATAATGTTCCCCACTACCGTCACCCCCACACAGTATAATATTCACACAGTATAATATTCCCACAGTACTGCCATCCCCCACACAGTATAATGTTCCCCCAGTACCGCCATCCCCCCATACACAGTATAATGTTCCCCCAGTACCCAGTATCAGCCCTTGGTTTATGCAGGACTCTGCTGTCTGTGCTGGTTCTCATCGTCCTGGATGAGGTGAAGTTTTTGTGGGGTCAGGGAGGGTTTACAGGGTGGATATAGCAGAGACGTGTGTGTACAAGGTGTACGGAGCGGAGCCGTGTGTGTGTATGAGATGTACGGAGCAGAGCCGCGAGTGTGTGAGGTGTACGGAGCTGAGCCCCACGTGTGTGTATGGAGCGGAGCTGCGTGTGTGCAAGGTGTGTGGAGCGGAACCGCATGTGTACAAGGTTTGCGGAGTGGAGCCATGTGTGTACTGAGTTGAGCAGTGTGTGTGTGCAAGGTGTACAGAACGGAGCCGTGTGTATGAGGCATAAAAAGCAGAACCGTGTGTGTATGATGTATGCGGTGCCATACAAGGTGTATGGTGGGGAGCATTCATACCTCCCAGCGAGACAGTCCCGATTTTGAGAGAGATACTGCCCTGGCTGGGATCTTACTTTTCGTGCGGACACAGGAGTACACGGCGGAGCCCCTAGGAGCACTTTAAAATTCGCATGTGACGTTCCACCGGAAGTGACGTGCTAGAAGCTGACCGGAAATTAGGTAATTTCGGGAGGAGATTGTGACGGAACCATGGAGGCACTTTAGGGAATGCTTCAGATCCATCACCATGTCCTCCTCCAACAGCGCGGACAGCAGGATCGCCTTGAACTTGGGGATGTCGGCCATGTGAGCGGATCGTTATATTTCCTGCATCGGGAGGCTCAGGTGGGCACTACAGTGGGAGCCGGGCTGCTATAGTATCTTTATAGAATCTTTCTATCTCTGTTTCTTTATCTCTCTAATCTTTCTTTTTTTTTTTTTTTCCTCTCTCTCTCTCTCTCTCTGTTCTTTCTTCTTTCTTTTCTTTCTTTCTTTCTCTGTTCTTTCTTTCCATTCTTTCTCTCTCTCTGTTCTTTCTTTCTCTATTTTCTTTTTTCTCTTTTCTTTCTGTCACGCCTCCTCTCCTGTCACGCCTCCTGTCCTGTGGATCTCCTCTGCCTGCTCGCCGCGTTCACGAGCATCGTGCGCCCGCCGCCTGCTGTGTACCCGCCAATCAACTCTGCAGCGCCACGGTGATTAACCCCCTTGCCTCCAGGCTCCAGCTAGCTATATATTGATCGGGGGAGCTGTATGCGCGAGAGGGGAGCTGTACATTTGGGCCTGTATACCTGGAGGAGGGAACTGTATAAAGACGAAACATTGGAGAACTGTATAACCTTGGGGGGGGGGGACAGCTGCCTGTATACCCTTGTAGGGGGCAAGAGCTGTATACCCGTTGGGGGGGAGTTGTATTCCCATGGGGGAGAAAGCTGCCTGTATACCCTTGTAGGGGGCAAGAGCTGTGTACCCTTGCGTGGGGGGGGGGAGCTGTACTCCGGAGATAATACAATAGAGAGCATATTGTTATACAGTAGTTAGCACCAATTGCTGCTGGTGAAAACTTTCCCTTTCTGCATTTTTATTATTCCTTGGCTGTCTTAACATTGGGTTCAATAAAAAAAATGTGAGTAACTCTTTCTGTCTATAATTGGACTGCTTTGAGTTATCCTGGACTGTATCGCTATTGTAGTACTGTAAATCTGAATGTGGCAGAACAAGAATAGGAAGCATTTAAAGAAACCAGGATGGATGAACACAGAACTTAAGCACATGCTAAAAAGGAAGAAAAAAATGTTTATAAAATGGAAAGAGGGAGGCATATCTAAAGAAGAATATAATGCTGTCTGCAGAACCTGCAGGGCACAAATCAGATTATCCAAAGCTGAAAATGAATTGAGGCTTGCAAGAGATGTCAAAAGCAATAATAAAGGATTTTGGGGATATGTCAAAAGTAAAAGAAAAGTCAAAGATGCTATAGGGTTTTTACAGGATGAAAATGATGAAATGGTAAGACAGGATGTTGAGAAGGCTGAACTTTTAAATTCCTATTTTGCATCTGTTTTCTCACAGAAAGGAAATGTAACATCAACTGTTATTCACTGTCCTATTAAGGGAATAGAAGAATCCAGGATATCTATAAACAGAAAGATAGTGAGGAAACACTTAGCTAACCTAAATGTATTCAAGTCTCCAGGTCCAGATGAATTACACCCCAGAGTACTGAAGGAGATAGCAGAAGAAATTTTTGAACCCCTCTCTATAATCTTTGAAAATTCTTGGAGAACAGGAGAAGTGCCAGAAGACTGGAGAAGAGCAAATGTTGTTCCTATCTTCAAAAAGGGGAAGAAGGTGGACCCAGGCAACTATAGGCCGGTGAGTCTGACTTCTATACCAGGAAAGATCTTTGAACAAATTATTAAACAACATGTATGTCAATACCTGGATAAGAATGAAGTGATTAAACAGAGTCAGCATGGGTTTGTAACTAATAAGTCATGTCAGACTAACTTAATTTCCTTCTATGACGGAATCACTGATTGGGTGGATCAGGGAAATGCTGTAGATATAGTATATCTTGACTTCAGCAAAGCATTTGACAAAGTCTCTCATACAATCCTTATTGAAAAAATGACTAAGTATGGAATGGACAAGGCAACTGTTAGGTGGATTCATAACTGGCTTAGTGATCGGACCCAAAGAGTGGTCGTAAATGGCTGCACATCCAGTTGGAAGAATGTCTCAAGTGGGGTACCACAGGGCTCTGTCCTGGGCCCTGTATTGTTCAACATCTTTATCAACGATTTAGATGAAGGAATTGAGGGTAAACTGATTAAATTTGCTGATGACACAAAGCTAGGAGGGATAGCTAATACTAGAGAAGAGAGAGAGAGGATTCAAAAAGATTTAAATAAACTGGAGAAGTGGGCAGCAACTAACAGAATGGTTTTTAACAGGTAGAAATGCAAAGTACTACATCTGGGCAATAAAAATGAAAAAAGCATATATAGAATGGGAGGAATAGGACTAAGTGACAGCACATGTGAAAAAGACTTGGGTATACTAATAGATCACAGACTGAATATGAGTCAACAGTGTGATGCAGCAGCAAAAAAGGCAAATGCAATTCTAGGATGTATTAACAGAAGCATACAGTCTAGATCACGTGAAGTCATTATTTCCCTCTACTCCTCTTTGGTCAGACCTCATCTGGAATATTGTGTCCAGTTTTGGGCACCACATTTTAAAAAAGACATCAACAAACTGGAGCAAGTTCAGAAAAGAGCGACCAGAATGGTGACCGGTCTGCAAACCCTGTCTTATGAGGAAAGGTTGCAGGATTTGGGAATGTTTAGTTTGCAAAAGAGAAGACTGAGAGGAGACTTAATAGCTGTCTACAAATATCTCAAGGGCTGTCACATTGTAGAAGGATCAACTTTATTCTCATTTGCACAAGGAAAGACTAGAAGCAATGGGATGAAACTGAATGGGAGGAGACACAGATTAGATATTAGAAAAAACTTTTTGACAGTTAGAGTGATCAATGAGTGGAACAGGCTGCCACGAGAAGTGGTGAGTTCTCCTTCAATGGAAGTCTTCAAACAGAGGCTGGACAGACATCTGACTGGGATGATTTAGCGAATCCTGCTTTGAGCAGGGGGTTGGACCAGATGGCCCAGGAGGTCCCTTCCAACTCTACGATTCTATGATTCTAAGAGGATAAGATTAGATTGTACATCTGAGTGCTACAGTTCGCGCTCTACTGTTATGGCTAAAATGTTAATGATATGGGGGCCCCCACCAGATTTTCTGCCCAGGGGCCCCCACCAACCTTAATCCGGCCCTGGTCCTTGGCCAAGACTATAGATGGAAAAAGTAGGGGCCCCAGGAAAGAGCCTTGGGGGACTCCAACAGATAGAGGGCGGGGTGAGGAGGTAGTGTGGGAGTGGGAAGCGCTGAATGTGTGGTCAGAAAGGTATGAGGCAATCCAGGACAGGGCAAGGTCTTTGATGCCAAGGGAAGAAAGAATTTTTAGCAGTAGGCAGTGGTCAACTGTGTCAAAGGCAGAGGACAGGTCGAGAAGGAGGAGGATGGAGAACTGTCTGTTAGCGTTGGCTGTGAGTAAGTCATTAGTATTTTTGGTCAGGGCAGTTTCAGTGGAATGGTGGGGACGGAAGCCAGATTGGAGGATGTCAAGGAGGGAGTTTGATGAGAGGTGGGAGGAAAGTTGAGCATGGACATGCTGTTCAAGTATCACTTGTATAATGTAGATATACTGCTATATATACAATACATACGTGATACTGCTGTATATAATCACTATATCACCTATATAATGCATACACATCATTCTATATACATTATATAGCTGATACTGTGACTACTGTGTGCATATGATGTATAGGTGATATTGCTGTATATGTGAGCATGTTGCGGGATGCAGTGACAGACAGAAGGCAGAGCAAGAGTTAATAACTTTACTTTAACAGGGGAATATTCTATACAGGGAGATAAACAGTTAAGTGAAGGAATAAAAGGATCAATTGCAAAGGATATGCAGAGTTAAAGAACAATGAATCAGGCAGTTCTTGTGAACCACTTAACGTGTCAGAAGTTCCTCAGACTGTGACTCCTGCTGGGAAGTCAATAGCACCATCAACGGCTGGCGGGGTGCTTATCCAGGAAGGTCCTGTAGGCAAAGAGGATCTGTCTTCTGGCGACAGCGGTCGGTCTCAGATACCTTCCGCTGAGCCCCTAGTCCATAAGTTGATGCAGCCAAGTCAAGGCCGCAGCGCTGTCCTAGTCCAATGTAGACCGGCAAGTATCAACTGGCAAATCAGGGTGCAAGTGTCTGTCCCGTACCCAGTTTCTCTTATGTGGCACGTGCGCTGTACTCACGGACACAGAACGTGCGGCACTTTGCTCTCTGGTAGTCTCCGGGCACCCTGCACCTCTCTCTCAAGTCCCCACAGTTGGCAGCGGGGGTTAATGGACGCAGCCTGCGCAGCACCGGTACTCTGGGAATGGAGCACTCCTCTCAGCCTGCTGCACGCCATCTGTATGTACCAAAACTGTCTCTATGCCACCAGGACTGTCTGCTGCAGTCCATCGCAGCGCCGGCAGTTCAGGTGCGGCTGCTCGCATGCTGACGGCGGGGGCCTCTCTGCAGCTTTGCGCACTTTCTACCTCAGCTTCTGGACAAGTTCTCTGACTAAACACGCCCCCTCTTCCGGGGTCATGGGGCCTGTCCAGTTCCCTATTTCTTCACCCAGGACACAGGGAAGGCAGCCTCAACAGTTCCGGTCCCAGCAAGCAGGTACCCGCAGCCCGGTCTTCTCCCTTATATATATACTGCGACTTTACACTGCAATCACAGTATCACCTGCATAATGTAGACTGCTGCATATACAATATATAACTGATACTGCTGTATATCATTGCAGTTTCACCTACAGTCATATGTAAAAGTTTGGGCACCCCTATTAATGTTAACCTTTTTTCTTTATAACAATTTTGGTTTTTGCAACAGCTATTTCAGTTTCATATAGCTAATAACTGATGGACTCAGTTATATTTCTGGATTCAAATGAGGTTTATTGTACTAACAGATAATGTGCAATCTGCATTTAAGCCAAATTTGACCGGTGCAAAAGTATGGGCACCCTTATCATTTTCTTGATTTGAACACTCCTAACTACTTTTTACTGACTTCCTGAAGCACTAAATTGGTTTTGTAACCTCATTGAGCTTTGAACTTCATAGCCAGGTGTATCAAATCATGAGAAAAGGTATTTAAAGTGGCCACTTGCAAGTAGTTCTCCTATTTGATTCTCCTATGAAGAGTGGCATCATGGGCTCCTCAAAACAACTCTCAAATGATCTGAAAACAAAGATTAATCGGCTGATTTTATTCGCCATAAGCATGGCATGGAGCGGTACATCTCGATAAAGTCCCGCATGAACTCTTGCTTATCAGCCATCTGCAATAAAAAAAAGGATTATGTGAGAATGGCACAATACAAGTAACATTTGTTTTAATGAAAGGTATAAAAAATTAAAATGCGTAGATAGCCTACAACTTATAACCTATAACACAGGTAGGATCATAAAATGAGGGAGTTGGCCACGGCTGAAACTAAAATGGCTGCCCTACTAACAAAATGGTGATGGACAACAATAGTGTACACAGCTGGATAAAATGGTGGTGCTGGGCACGGCAGAAACCAAAATGCCTACCCAAAAAAACAAATTAGTGATGGACAACATCGGTTAACACAGCTGCATAAAATGGCGGCGCTGTACGCGGCTGAGACTAAAATGGCTGCCCCACCTTAAAAAAAGAATGGTGATGGACAAGTACAGTGTACACAGCTGGATAACATGGTGGTGCTGGGCGCGTCAAAAAAAAAAATGGCTACCCCCAAAAGAAATTAGTGATGGACAACATCGGTTAACACAGCTGCATAAAATGGCGGCGCTGTACGCGGCTGAGACTAAAATGGCTGCCCCACCTTAAAAAAATGAATGGTGATGGACAAGTACAGTGTACACAGCTGGATAACATGGTGGTGCTGGGCGCTGCAAAAAAAAAACGGCTACCCCCAAAAGAAATTAGTGATGGACAACATCGGTTAAGCTGCATAAAATGTCAGAGCTGGGCGCGGCTGAAACAAAATAAAGCTGTCCAAAAAAAAACAGAGATGGCCAACAACTGTCAACACAGCTTTGAAAAATGGCTATCGTGGACGTGCCAGAACAAAAACGGCTGAACCCAAAAAATCCAGAGATGGCCCACAAGTGTTAAGACTGATGGCAAACAAAAAATTTCATGGTGGGCGCGGCAGAAACAGAAATGTCAGAAAGATGTGAGAGCAGAGGGCGGTGGGAGGGAAACTACCAATGCTGCTGTATATAAAGACAGTTAAAAATAGTAAATATAAAAGAAAGTTCAAAAAATGATACACAATAAATATCGTTACATAGGATAAATCAATGCCTACCTTACAATACTGTATATAGATCCTGATGAAATCTGTAAATCAGGGCCAAACGCAACAGCGCCACAGAATGGATCGCCACAGGTCACAGGAGCTGCAAAGCACAGAAGAGTAGCTGGACGCAATATGGATCGCCGCTTGAAATCTGTATGCACCACCGCGCTCTGGAACAATTGAAGGGAGCGCTACTACGTTGTCCTTCTATTGCGCGGTCATCCAATTACCAAGCAGGAGAGCTGTGACAGGAAACTGTCATGCCATACACTGACCACCCATCTGTGCAGAGGGGTGTGGAAAAGGTTGTGCTCTATCACGCCTATCTAGGTCGGGGTCTCTTAACAATATATGCAGTGTGACAGGTCCCAACGACCGCCGAGGTCGTTATACAGATCGCTTATCGCTGATGTGTCGTTAATGAGATTTTCGTGTTTGGAAGCTAACTAGCGACCATATAGCGATGTACTAACGATCTCTGCCAGGTCGTGTCATTGTCGTCATCGCTGGTGCGATCGCTTAGTGTGACAGTACCTTAAGAGCCGGGTATTTGTTTCAAACCAAGTGCTACAAAACAAGTGCTGCACTTGTTGTCCATTCGAGTGAAACACACAAAGTGGGGCCCTAGAGAGAAATTCATTAAAAGTTCATGGACAAAGCCTGTTTGGTGGATCAAAACCACCATTGGTATCCCATAAAAGTGAACTCTTAACGCTCATCATGGGTTGGTATAGAAAAAAAAGGACTTATTTATTGTTATTGTCAACAACAAAATTACATGTGCATACTTACACAAGAAAGAATATTTATACAAAGAGATGCCATTATAAAGATACAAAACTAGCTAGTGCAAAGTGCCCAGGATTTAATCAACACATAAAAGTGCTGCACTTGTTATCCATCCGAGTGCAGTCAACACATAAAAAGTGCTGCACTTGTTGTCCATTCGAGTGTAATACACAAAGGGAACACTCCAAGATGGTCCGTTAGAAGTAAGTAAAGCCTGTTTATTAAATCATATACCTAGGGATGTGTGATTTTGCCGCCTAATCAGTGAAAATAAACGCCAGTCAGACACAGATCATTTAACCATGTCGATATAGATATAGTGGTGCGTAACGAAAAATCTTAAAATACAATCCCTGATTCATTTTTATCAGAGAATTCTACAAAACACCCCTATTATAAGGTATAGGGGATAATAGGCCCCAATATATAAGTACAATGGCGTACAAGTGATAACAAATACTTCATCATCTCGTATATGAAGATTCAATGTGCTAATAACCCTACAGGCTTGTACAAAAGATAACTCTATAAAAAGAAAATGTCTTAACAAGGCATATACATAATTCCCAAGCTCAGTGTTAGTGTTGTAGCCCATAATGAAACACAAGAAAAGGCCTGGTTGTTTAATGTCATGTATGGACAATAATATCACATGAACACTGCTCAGTGGATAGATTGAAAGTCCATCAGACTCAAAAAATAGCATCGTAAAAGTGTGATTTATACAATATTGAGTCCAAAATCTTCATCCTGAACTTTAATGCAAAAACTTCATCCATAACAGACTGTATCTTTTCCAGCTTGGCCTAGACAAAAGCCTGAAAATAAAAGGAGAGATCCATAAAAGAGCCAAGAAAGAAAGAGGAGGAAGAGGGAGGGGGGAGAAAAAGAGAGAAATGCATATATGCGCCCAGCAACTTGATGCTGCCGCGCACTGGTCCCTCAGAGAGGAGCAGTGGCATCTATAGCCTCCTATAGAAACCAGTGTAGAGCAATTCCTCATTGAGGCCGGCCGGTGAAAGGCAGCCCAAATCATAGATCCATCTAGCTTCCCGCCGAAGGAGTTCGTCTGTTGCATTACCCCCTCTGATATTGATATGTATCCCATCCAGGCCCATCACTCTAAGGGGAGCTGAGGAACCCCCATGATGGTCCAAAAAATGAGCAGCTACCGAGGTGATGGGTTTACCTTTGCCCTTATCGGAGCTGGCAGTTGATATATTTGAAAGATGTTGTTGCGTTCTGTGTCGCAATTCCTGCGTTGTCTGCCCAACGTAGATTTTCTTACATCCACAGATTAAAGCGTAAATCAGAAGAGACTGCGAGGCGGGATCTCGGGCCCGCGTCCACGCAGGCGCGATAAGAAAGACATCATGTGATGTCATAGGACGGGCAGCGCTAACTGCGAATGCCCAAGAAAAAATATTACAGCGCAGGCTCCAGGAAAAGAAAAGAACACAGAGGAGGCGGCGCCAAATTCGAAAGGAGGACATGACTGATAGATGTGAGGCGTCTGTGTCCGGGGGGGGGAAGACCTGCCCCCCGGACAAACTACAGGTATGATGGACAAATTTTAAAAACACTTATTTCTGCGGTGGAAGGGACGCCAAATAAAAGAGCCACCTTGACAGGATGCAGCATTAGTGCTGCACAAGGTGGCTCTTTTAGTTAAAAACGCCTGGGGGGGGCAGGTTCCCTTTAAGCTATTTGCATGGTCCCAATTGGTAGCTTTTGTGGCAGTTTAACTTACTTCACGGGGGACTAAGGCGTTTAGGTTAGGTATGTGTTAGGGGATTGCTCCCAGGATATATTATTATCTGACATACAGTATAATGCAACGGTGTATATATGTTGTACTGAGTGCCACAGGGTCTTTTTTGGTGTCCGGTGTAACACATCATTTTATTCATGTTTGTCTTTTAACTTTGTTATATTAATAAAGTAAATTTTATAATTTTATATTATAAAACTCCTATGGTTCTCTTGTTTTCAAAATTTAAAGGGAGTCAATATGCACAGAATGACCAAGTACAGGCGCTCAGGGCATCATGACGGGGCAATTCATTTAATTACATGTTCCCATCTGCTTGTTTTTCCTCTATCTTGACCATCCTCATCTTTGATTGACAGCTCTGGCTTTAAAGAGCCGGAGAAGGGCTGACATAGATGGAAAACAAGTAGGTGGGCAGGTGCACTTAAATGGCTGACCCCCCTCCAAAGGTGCGCCTGTACTTAGTTTGCACTCCTTGTAACAAATGTGTTGGGGTTGTGATTTTGTGGTACTTATCAATATAACTGTTACCGGTTCTCCTCCTGTACGTGTTAGTGCTGCCTTTCTCACAGACTGCACAGTTCTGCTCCATAAATTGTGAGGTAATGGAGGAGCATGTGAACAAACCGGGCCATCAGCCTCCTTCAATTGATAAAGCTTTGCAATGTGCAATGTATTTCCAATGGAGGAGGCGGATGGACAGGTCTGGTCACATCAATGTTGTTAACCTACTATTCAATTTTTCCTAGAGAACTGGGCCAATATATTCACAGATGGTGCAAAATGTTTATATTTTTCACGACCCTAAAGATCACATCCCTTAATAATGACCATGACCTCCGAATTGTCCAAAATAATACAGAATACTACACATACTGAGAACTAAATCCAGAATACATGACAGTAGGAGTGGTACTGTGCAGTATATACAGTATGCAGGTGCTTCTCACAAAATTATAATATCATCAAAACGTAAATTTATTTCAGTTCTTCAATACAAAAAGTGGAACTCAGATAGAGTAATTACAAACAGAGTGATCTATTTCAAGTGTTTATTTCTGTTAATGTTGATGATTACGGCTTACAGCCAATGAAAACCTAAAAGTCATTATCTCAGTAAATTAGAATACTTTATAACACCAGCTTGAAAAATGATTTTAAAATCCGAAATGTTGGCCTACTGAAATGTATGTTCAGTAAATGCACTCAATACTTGGTCGGGGCTCCTTTTGCGTCAATTACTACATTAATGAGGTGTGGCATGGAGGCGATCAGCTTGTGGCACTGCTGAGGTGTTATGGAAGCCCAAGTTGCTTGGATAGCAGCCTTCAGCTCGTCTGCATCGTTGGGTCTGGTGTCTCTCATCTTCCTCTTGACCATACCCCATAGATTCTCTATGGGTTAAGGTCAGGCGAGTTTGCTGGCCAATCAAGCAAAGTGATACTGTTGTTTTTAAACCAGGTATTGGTAATTTTGGCAGTGTGGGCATGTGCCAAGTCCTGCTGGAGAATGAAATTTCCACCTCCAAAAAGCTTGTTGGCAGAGGGAAGGGTGAAGTGCTCAAATATTTCCTGGTAGACGGCTGCGCTGACTTTGTTCTTGATAAAACACAGTGGACCTACACCAGCAGATGAGATGGCTCCCCAAACCATCACTGATCGTGGAAACTTCACACTAGACCTCAAGCAGCTTGGATTGTGGCCTCTCCACTCTTCCTCCAGACTCTGGGACCTTGATTTCCAAATGAAATACAAAATTTACTTTCTTCTGAAAGCAACACAAGCGACAGTCCAGTTTTTTTTCTCCATGGCCCAGGCAAGGTGCTTCTGGTGTTGTCTATTGGTCATGAGTGGTCTGACACAAGGAATGTGACACTTGTTGTCTATGTTCTGGATACGTCTGTGTGTGGTGGCTCTTGAAGCAATGACTCCAGCAGCAGTCCACTCCTTGTGAACCTTCCCCAAATTTTTGAATGGCCTTTTCTTAACAATATTTTCAAGGCTGCAGTTATCCCGGTTGCTTGTGCAACCTTTATCTACCACACTTTTTCCTTCCACTCAACTTTCCATTAATATACATGGATACAGCATTCTGAACAGCCAGCTTCTTTAGCAATGACCTTTTGTGGCTTAAGGCCCCTTTCACACTTCAGTTTTTTGCATCAGTTCAAATCCGCCAAAAAGGCAGACGAGAGAGAGAGAGAGAGAGAGAATATTTTTTTTTTTTTGTCCGGCACTCAGAAAGAATGTCGGGTTAATTGAGTGTCTGGAGGATCCGCCAGAGAAAAAAACGTTACAAGCTCCGTTTTTCAAATCTTTGAGGATGGTGACGGACAGCAACTTTTGGCGGATCCTCAAAAAAAACGGATGCAATGGACGGCAATCCGTCACAAACCGCCATTAATGCAAGTCAATGGGGGAAAAAACGGATCCTCAAAAAAAAATTGCGGATCCGTTTTTTTTCAAAACCTGGCGGATTGTGACTGATTGTAAAAAACTGAAGTGTGAAAGAGGCCTTACCCTCATTGTGGAGTGTGTCAATGACTGCCTTCTGGACATCTGACAAGTCAGCAGTCTTCCCAATGATTATGGAGCCTATTGAAACAAACTATGGGACATTTTTAAACGCTTAGGAAGCCTTTACAAGTGTTTTTTGTTAATTATTCTAATTTACTGAGATAGGGACTTTTGGGTTTTCATTGGCTGTAAGCCATAACATTAACAGAAATAAACACATGAAATAGATCACTGTTTGTAATGACTCTATATAATATATGAGTTTCACTTTTTGTATTGAAGAGCTGAAATAAATTATTATTATTATTATAGCGCCATTTATTCCATGGTGCTTTACATGTGAGGAGGGGAATACATAATACATTCAAGCACAGTAATCTTAATCAATACAAGTCACGACTGGTACAGGATGAGAGAGGACCCTGTCCGCGAGGGCTCACAATTTACAAGGGATGGCTGACGATACAGTAGGCGAGGGTAGAGCTGGTCATGCAGCGAGTTGCTGGATGGGTGGTTACTGCTGGTTCTAGGCTTGTTGGAAGAGGTAGGTCTTCAGGTTCTTTTTGAAGGTTTCCATGGTAGGCAAGAGTCTGATATGTTGTGGTAGAGAGTTCCAGAGTAGGGGGGATGCGCGGGAGAAGTCTTCTATGCGATTGTGGGAAGAGGAGATAAGAGGGGAGTACAGAACATATTGATGATATTCTAATTTAGTGAGAAGCACTTGTGTGTATATATATTGTGAGGTAGCGCTGTCATTCAAGGTTGGGGGACACTCGCTTGGCAGCCACACAATCCAATCCAGCTCGGGTTTTTCCATAAAACCATATCATAGTCCTTGCGGTTTATTCATTCTCATAAACCATGGCAGCAATACACAACATTACAGGATATGTCAGCATAGCGTCCATTAAGCAGGCTATTCAGCCCCCAGTGTTATCTCACCCGTCAGGGTTCTCTCATGGCTGCTTCCCCCAGGCTGCAGATATCCCCTCACTCCTCAGGGACTCTCAGACCCTGAGTTCACCCATCACACACACAGCCGCTCCACAGGCTGGTAGTGAGGAGATCCTTCTCCTCACGGGACCTTCCGCTCTGGACCAACCAGGTCCCTGCATTCACCCTATGTGACCTACCCTAGCCACATTATATCGTCTATAGTCACGCCCACCGGGTCACGTGACTATGACCTCATCACAGGTCCTTCACCTATTCACATAGCCTTTTACTATAGGTGCTATCAGACACACCCCTGGGTGGATTTGTAGGCAGCTAGAACCCGCCCATCTCTACAGCTGCCTGAAGGCTTCTCCCTAAAGGTACTGTCACACTTAGCGATGTACCAGCGATCCCGACCAGCGATATGACGCGGTCAGGATCGCTGGTACATCGCTAAGTGGTCGCTAGTGAGCTGCCACACAGGCAGATCTCACTAGCGACATCGCTGGGGACGGGGATCGCTACTTACCTGTCACACCAGGCGATCCTGCATCCTCACGGCAGGAAGCACCACAGGAAGCTGACGACGAGAAACAGTCCTGAACGTTCTCGCGCGATCAGCGATAACCAGCGGGGGAGCCGGTCGTAGGTAAGTATCAGACACAGAGATATCGCTAGCAATATCGCTATAACGTCACTAGTTATAGCGATATTGCTAGCGATATCTCTTAGTGTGACATGCCCTTAACACAAAGGCACGAGAGATCAGCTCTGCTGATCAGCATATGACCAAGCCTTCATCTCAAAGCCACCCACTTTGAGATACACAATGGCCACTCAGTATTCTGCCACTCATCCTCTCTCTTGGGACATCCACACAGCGCCCCCTAGCGGACACAGTAGTCATTACACCACTATATATATATACAGTGGGGAAAAAAAGTATTTAGTCAGTCAGCAATAGTGCAAGTTCCACCACTTAAAAAGATGAGAGGCGTCTGTAATTTACATCATAGGTAGACCTCAACTATGGGAGACAAACTGAGAAAAAAAAATCCAGAAAATCACATTGTCTGTTTTTTTCATTTTATTTGCATATTATGGTGGAAAATAAGTATTTGGTCAGAAACAAGCAATCAAGATTTCTGGCTCTCACAGACCTGTAACTTCTTCTTTAAGAGTCTCCTCTTTCCTCCACTCATTACCTGTAGTAATGGCACCTGTTTAAACTTGTTATCAGTATAAAAAGACACCTGTGCATACCCTCAAACAGTCTGACTCCAAACTCCACTATGGTGAAGACCAAAGAGCTGTCAAAGGACACCAGAAACAAAATTGTAGCCCTGCACCAGGCTGGGAAGACTGAATCTGCAATAGCCAACCAGCTTGGAGTGAAGAAATCAACTGTGGGAGCAATAATTAGAAAATGGAAGACATACAAGACCACTGATAATCTCCCTCGATCTGGTGCTCCACGCAAAATCCCACCCCGTGGGGTCAGAATGATCACAAGAACGGTGAGCAAAAATCCCAGAACCACGCGGGGGGACCTAGTGAATGAACTGCAGAGAGCTGGGACCAATGTAACAAGGCCTACCATAAGTAACACACTACGCCACCATGGACTCAGATCCTGCAGTGCCAGACGTGTCCCACTGCTTAAGCCTGTACATGTCCGGGCCCGTCTGAAGTTTGCTAGAGAGCATTTGGATGATCCAGAGGAGTTTTGGGAGAATGTCCTATGGTCTGATGAAACCAAACTGGAACTGTTTGGTAGAAACACAACTTGTCGTGTTTGGAGGAAAAAGAATACTGAGTTGCATCCATCAAACACCATACCTACTGTAAAGCATGGTGGTGGAAACATCATGCTTTGGGGCTGTTTCTCTGCAAAGGGGCCAGGACGACTGATCCGGGTACATGAAAGAATGAATGGGGCCATGTATCGTGAGAGTTTGAGTGCAAACCTCCTTCCATCAGCAAGGGCATTGAAGTTGAAACGTGGCTGGGTCTTTCAACATGACAATGATCCAAAGCACACCGCCAGGGCAATGAAGGAGTGGCTTCGTAAGAAGCATTTCAAGGTCCTGGAGTGGCCTAGCCAGTCTCCAGATCTCAACCCTATAGAAAACCTTTGGAGGGAGTTGAAAGTCCGTGTTGCCAAGCGAAAAGCCAAAAACATCACTGCTCTAGAGGCGATCTGCATGGAGGAATGGGCCAACATACCAACAACAGTGTGTGGCAACCTTGTGAAGACTTACAGAAAACGTTTGACCTCTGTCATTGCCAACAAAGGATATATCACAAAGTATTGAGATGAAATTTTGTTTCTGACCAAATACTTATTTTCCACCATAATATGCAAATAAAATGAAACAAAAAAAACAGACAATGTGATTTTCTGGATTTTTTTTTCTCAGTTTGTCTCCCATAGTTGAGGTCTACCTATGATGTAAATTACAGACGCCTCTCATCTTTTTAAGTGGTGGAACTTGCACTATTGCTGACTGACTAAATACTTTTTTTCCCCACTGTGTGTATATATATATATATATATATATATATATATATATATATATATATATACACACATACATATATTGTTATATTTACTCATTAACTTATATAAACTTATGTCTGGTTTGATTTTTTCTAAAATTGTTTTGTTTTTTCTTTTTGCCATCCATTGTTAGGCGTTGGGTTTCTGTGTCTGCTCTGCAGGAATCCAGACCCTCACATTCTGCGGTCTCTTGCTGTTTATCTACCGCAGAGGAGTTTGCCTTGCAGCAAATCTCTCCAGGGGCTAAGTCCCTCTGTCCTCCTACTGAGCATGCTCATGAGACGATTTCCCATTGGAGATCGGGAGTCATGTGCTCAGGTCCTGCTCCAGATCTCAGTGGTCCATCTCAGAGATCTGGAAGCGTCCGGAAGGTCCCAGCTGCTATAAAAAGCGCGCATGGCTGTTCCGCCATGCGCTAGTATAGTCTCTAGTTGCTACTGTGTGAATGATGATGGATGTATGATTCTGGTGAATGACACATTTGAAAGCCCTTCCCTCGGATATTCCGTATGTGGACAGGGACTAAGTTTAGAGTCAGCGCCTGCGCACCACTACTACATCATCCACAGTTGCTAGCGTCTGACATTGCGCTTGCGTACTAGCTTTGTCGTCTAGCAGCAGTGTTCTACGCCGCGCTGCAGTTGCAGCCCTCCTTGGCATCCACAGTTGCGACGCCGCACGCAAGGTAGGTCTAGACGGACGCAGTTCCGCTGTCTTTGGCTCTGCTCCTGTGACCAGATACCGTGTGCGCATTTCCCCTGAGTACTGTGACTCCAACAGTCTCAGCCTTTTTGTATTTGTCTTTGTTGGCACCTCTGTGACTTAACAGAGATTGCTCTGCGCACCTGGGTGACGTTTAACCCACGTGCGCATTTCCGCCATATTGTTTGCCTGCCACCACTTAGCAGCGGTCATATCATCTACTGCATGGTGGACCCTGAGCGGCGAACGCACTTTATTATTATTTTTATTTAGTGTGTTCCGCTGTTCCTACCATCCATGGCATTAATAACCTCTTTCTCCAGCACCATATTTCAAAAGTGTTGATTTTTCTCCTGTTTGCTTGTTTATCTTCCAGATTTCTCATGTAAAGAAATTTTCCCATGGCGCTCGAGCTGACATCAGGTGAAGTGAGTTCATTGGCCGTGAACTCCCAGCGTAAGAACTTTCTCATGCTCGCAGTGACATCAGACAGGTTGAGTTCACCGCGAGACACTGGGCATCGGTTGGAGACGCTGCTCAGTGTCTCTGCTGGATGTCTGACTGTATGGTCACATCATGCAACCATGCAGCCTGCCATCTAGATGTAGCAGAACTAGACCTATCGTGGGACAAATAGATTATTATCTTCTCTGTGGACATGTGAGGAATATTGTTGTTTGCTGTTTTAATTATTTTGCATGGGACAATGGCATCACTGGAAAGTATGGTTTAATTAAGATTTATTAAAGGAGTTTGTCATTCTTTCAATTAAATGACTTTATTCTGGGCGTGTGTGTTTTTATACAATATGACTATGGGGTTAGTAATGGTGGCGTCTTATTGACACCTCTCCATTGCTAAACTCTGGGCTTTATGTCACCTGACAATACAAAGGTGGCATCAATCAGCCCATCTATTACCCCACTTGCCACCGCATCAGGGCAAGTGGGAAGAGGGAGGCTAAGTGCCGGAATTGATACAACTTATAGATGTGCCTTTTCTAGGGCAGCTTAGAGCTGATGTTTTTAGCCTGAGGGGGCCAGTGTCCATGACCCCTGCCTACGCTATTAGTATCACCCCACAGCTGTCTGCCTAGCCTTTGCTGATTATTAATTATAGGGGGACTCTGCATTATTTTTTGGGGGGTCCCCCATTTTAATAACCAATAAAGGCTAAGTATACAATTGTGAGCTGATATTAATAGCCTGGGAAGCTCCATGGGTATTACCCCCTTCCCAGACTATAAACCTCTGTACCTAGATGTCGGCTTTCCCTCTGCTGGTTAAGAAAATTATGCAGAAGCCCACTCCATTTCTTTCAGAAACATTATCTTTTATTAATTAAATACATGTACAGTAAGCTGCACACACTGTACTAATTGTATATGTCACTGACATTTCTACATCTATGTATTTTATGTGTATATACTGTATGTAATCCATCTATTCTATCCTGTCGGGTCCTGCTGTGATATTTCTGTAGGCCGCAGATGAATTGCCGAATTTTATTCTATCTATTATATATATACAGTGGGGTAAAAAAGTATTTAGTCAGTCAGCAATAGTGCAAGTTCCACCACTTAAAAAGATGAGAGGCGTCTGTAATTTACATCATAGGTAGACCTCAACTATGGGAGACAAACTGAGAAAAAAAAATCCAGAAAATCACATTGTCTGTTTTTGTTTCATTTTATTTGCATATTATGGTGGAAAATAAGTATTTGGTCAGAAACAAAATTTCATCTCAATACTTTGTGATATATCCTTTGTTGGCAATGACAGAGGTCAAACGTTTTCTGTAAGTCTTCACAAGGTTGCCACACACTGTTGTTGGTATGTTGGCCCATTCCTCCATGCAGATCTCCTCTAGAGCAGTGATGTTTTTGGCTTTTCGCTTGGCAACACGGACTTTCAACTCCCTCCAAAGGTTTTCTATAGGGTTGAGATCTGGAGACTGGCTAGGCCACTCCAGGACCTTGAAATGCTTCTTACGAAGCCACTCCTTCATTGCCCTGGCGGTGTGCTTTGGATCATTGTCATGTTGAAAGACCCAACCACGTTTCATCTTCAATGCCCTTGCTGATGGAAGGAGGTTTGCACTCAAAATCTCACGATACATGGCCCCATTCATTCTTTCATGTACCCGGATCAGTCGTCCTGGCCCCTTTGCAGAGAAACAGCCCCAAAGCATGATGTTTCCACCACCATGCTTTACAGTAGGTATGGTGTTTGATGGATGCAACTCAGTATTCTTTTTCCTCCAAACACGACAAGTTGTGTTTCTACCAAACAGTTCCAGTTTGGTTTCATCAGACCATAGGACATTCTCCCAAAACTCCTCTGGATCATCCAAATGCTCTCTAGCAAACTTCAGACGGACCCGGACATGTACAGGCTTAAGCAGTGGGACACGTCTGGCACTGCAGGATCTGAGTCCATGGTGGCGTAGTGTGTTACTTATGGTAGGCCTTGTTACATTGGTCCCAGCTCTCTGCAGTTCATTCACTAGGTCCCCCCGCGTGGTTCTGGGATTTTTGCTCACCGTTCTTGTGATCATTCTGACCCCACGGGGTGGGATTTTGCGTGGAGCACCAGATCGAGGGAGATTATCAGTGGTCTTGTATGTCTTCCATTTTCTAATTATTGCTCCCACAGTTGATTTCTTCACTCCAGGCTGGTTGGCTATTGCAGATTCAGTCTTCCCAGCCTGGTGCAGGGCTACAATTTTGTTTCTGGTGTCCTTTGACAGCTCTTTGGTCTTCACTATAGTGGAGTTTGGAGTCAGACTGTTTGAGGGTGTGCACAGGTGTCTTTTTATACTGATAACAAGTTTAAACAGGTGCCATTACTACAGGTAATGAGTGGAGGAAAGAGGAGACTCTTAAAGAAGAAGTTACAGGTCTGTGAGAGCCAGAAATCTTGATTGCTTGTTTCTGACCAAATACTTATTTTCCACCATAATATGCAAATAAAATGAAAAAAAAACAGACAATGTGATTTTCTGGATTTTTTTTTCTCAGTTTGTCTCCCATAGTTGAGGTCTACCTATGATGTAAATTACAGACGCCTCTCATCTTTTTAAGTGGTGGAACTTGCACTATTGCTGACTGACTAAATATTATTTTGCCCCACTGTATGTCACTGACATCTTTATATCTATCTATTCTATGTGTATATATGTATTCTATGTATTCTATTCTAACCTGTCATGCTGTGATTTTACTGTAAGCGGCAGATGAATTGACGGCTTTTCAAAGGACATCGGTGTGTAAAAATCGGACAGCACTTGCTGTGCAATTTTTTATTTGAACCTTTGACTTGCACTGGCGAGTCTCGGACGATATATGCGTACAATCGCAGCATTCTGAAATTTTACATGCACACTGACTATGCCTGAGAAAAAAAAATACACTGATCTGAGCTGCCCCATAGAGTAACTCTGGGCCGAGTGCTATGCAATGTTTTATTGCATAGCACTCGGCCGTATTGTACAGTAGTATGACTCTGGCCTAATACAGATACTGAGAATTACACCCAGTATTCAGGACAGTAAAAGTGGTATTGCACAGTGTATATATACAGAATAGTGCAGATTCTGAGAATTACTTCCAGTATACAAGACAGTAAAAGTGGTATTGCACAGTGTATATATACAGACAGTAAAGGTGGTATTGCACAGTGTACAGTGGGTACGGAAAGTATTCAGACCCCTTTAAATTTTTCACTCTTTGTTTCATTGCAGCCATTTGGTAAATTCAAAAAAGTTCATTGTTTTTCTCATTGATGTACACTCTGCACCCCATCTTGACTGAAAAACCCCCCCAGAAATGTAGAAGTTTTTGCAAATTTATTAAAAAAGAAAAACTGAAATATCACATGGTGTTAAGTATTCAGACCTTTTGCTCAGACACTCAGATTTAAGTCACATGCTGTCCATTTCCTTGTGATCCTCCTTGAGATGATTCTACTCTTTCATTAGAGTCCAGCTGTGTTTATTTAAACTGATAGGGCTTGATTTGTAAAGGCATATATCTGTCAGACCAAATGGGAATCATGAGGTCAAAGGAACTGGCCAAGGAGCTCAGAGACAGAATTATGGCAAGGCACAGATCTGGCCAAGGTTACAAAATTTCTGTAGTACTCAAGGTTTCTAATAGCACAGTGGCCTCCATAATCCTTAAATGGAAGAAGTTTGGGACCACCAGAAGTCTTCCTAGACCTGGCTGTCCAGCCAAGCTGAGCAATCGTGGGAGAAGAGCCTTGGTGAGAGAGGTAAAGAAGAACCCCCAAATCACTGTGGCTGAGCTCCACAGATGCAGTAGGGAGATGGGAGAACGTTCCACAAAGTCAACTATCACTACAGCCTCCACCAGTGGGGCCTTTATGGCAGAGTGGTCCAACGGAAGCCTCTCCTCAGTGCAAGACATATGAAAGCCAGCATAGAATATGCTAAAAAACACATGAAGGACTTCCATACTATGAGAAATAAGATTCTCTGGTCTGATGAGACGAAGATAGAACTTTTTGGTGATAATTCTAAGCGGTATGTGTAGAGAAAGCCAGGCACTGCTCATCTCCTGCCCAATACAATCTCAACAGTGAAACATGGTGGTGGCAACATCATGATATGGGGGTGTTTTTCAGCTGCAGGGATAGGACAACTGGTTGCAATTGAAGGAAACATGAATGCGGCCAAGTACAGAGATATCCTGGATGAAAATCTCTTCCAGAGTGCTCTTGATCTCAGACTCAACTTCCAACAAGATAATGACTCTAAGTACACAGCTAAAATAGCAAAGGAGTGGCTTCAGAACAATTCTATGACCATTCTTGACTGGCCCACCCAGAGCCCTGACTTAAACCCAATTGAGCATCTCTGGAGAGACCTGAAAATTGCTGTCCACTAATGTTCACCATCCAACCTGACGGAACTGGAGAGGATCTGCAAGGAAGAATGGCAGAGGATCCCCAAATCCAGGGGTGAAAAATTTGTTGCATCATTCCCAAGAAGACTCATGGCTGTACTAGTGCAAAAGGGTGCTTCTACTCAATACTGAGAAAAGGGTCTGAACACTTATGACCATATGATATTTCAGTTTTTCTTTTTTAATACATTTGCAAAAATTTCTACATTGCTGTTTTTTTTCAGTGAAGATGGGGTGCAGAGTGTACATTAATGAGAAAAAAATGAACTTTTTTGAATTTACCAAGTGGCTGGAATGAAACAAAGAGTGAAAAATTTAAAGGGGTCTGAATACTTTCCGTACCCACTGTGTAAATGTCCTTACATCAGTTATTCTAATGCAATCTGTTATTATTCTGGAATATGAAACTTTGGGACTATTACATGCATTTTAAACAAGCTATCTATTTTTTACAGGTTGCTGCAGTGTAAAAGAAATTGACAAATCTTTTGTTCGAGAAGACCAATTTCTTTCCAAAATGTAGACTACTGAATGGAAGCGAGAAGCTTGGTCAGGAAAAGTTATGTGGAACGTGAGACTCATCTAACTGAGGGTGAAAATAAGCAAAAAGAGACACTGTAGTATTTTATGTTATAAATAATATATTGTTATAATTCATCTTTGGAGTATTCTTTGTGTATTTTGAAAAAAAGAATCAAACCATGAAACTACTGAATATATTGCTACTGTTTTGGCTCATATATTTTCTTTTATGAACTGTTAACCTGGTGTGTAATATGGATTTAGGATGTATTACAATGTCTTAAAGAGATTGTGTGATTTTAAACTACAAGTCTGCAGTCTATGCATGTGCACTGCGTGCTATGAGGATTCTCCGGAGTCAGCGCCAGGAGCAGCGGTCATGTGATATGCTTACTCAAGTATTGGATATGCTTACTCAAGTGTGCAATATGCTTACTCCCGACCACATTTCGGCTAGATTGTTTCCAGCATCACTCAATACACTTGTATTGAGCGAGGTTGGAATGTGGCCAGGAGTACACATACTTGCGATCACGTGTCCCCCTTTCCCAATGCTGACACTGGAGAATCATCACAGTACGCAGTGCGCGCGATGTGAGGATTCTTAAGTCTGTAGTCACAGAGAGTGACTGCAGACTTGTATTTTAAAACAGGACAACCGCTCTAAGAGGGTATAGCTAACTACTGCTAATGGAAACTTCCTTTTCTGGTTGGGTAAAAGGAAGAAAATGGCATGAAATAATACAAAAAGCATTAGTTAATGGGTACCTGTCACAGTAGATGATGCAAATTATCCTGGCTGACTTACTGAAAGTGCAGCTCCTGGGGAAAATCAATCCTGTCCCTAAACAACAAACACTTTACTCACTGTCCTTGGGCCCAGTTTGAGTCTCCACCACTGCTCCGATGTCTGTTATTGTCTGCAGAGCTGACAACAAATCTACAGCGCTGCAGCTAATAACTAAGCCACTGCTAAGAGACGCTGAGCCACTGATTGGCTACAGCACTACTACAAATCTACAGCGCTGCAGCCAATAACTGAGCTGAGCACTGCTAAGAGACGCTGAGCCACTGATTGGCTACAGCGCTACTGGGAACAAATCTACAGCGCTGCAGCCAATAATGGAGCTCAGCATTGCTAAGAGACGCTGAGCCACTGATTGGCTACAATGCTACTACAAATCTACAGCGCTGCAGCCAATAATGGAGCTCAGCATTGCTAAGAGACAATGAGCCACTGATTGGCTACAGTGCTACTATCAACAGATCTACAGAGCTGCAGCCAATAACGAAGCTCAGCACGGCTAAAAGATGATGAGCCACTGATTGGCTACAGCGCTACTACAAATCTACAGCACTGCAGCTAATAACGAAGCTCAGCACAGCTAAAAGATGTTGAGCCACTGCTTGGCTACAGCGCTACTGACAACAAATCTACAGCACTGCAGCCAATAACAGAGCTCAGAACTGATAAGAGACACCGAGCCACTGATTGGCTACAGCGCTACTATCAACAAATCTACAGCGCTGCAGCCAATAATGAAGCTCAGCACGGCTAAAAGACGCCAAGCCACTGATTGGCTACAGCGCTACTACAAATCTACAGCACTGCATCCAATAACGAAGCTCAGCACGGCTAAAAGATGTTGAGCCACTGCTTGGCTACAGCGCTACTACAAATCTACAGCACTGCAGCTAATAACGAAGCTCAGCACGGCTAAAAGATGTTGAGCCACTGCTTGGCTACAGCGCTACTGACAACAAATCTACAGCACTGCAGCCAATAACGAAGCTCAGCACGGCTAAAAGACGCCAAGCCACTGATTGGCTACAGCGCTACTACAAATCTACAGCACTGCAGCCAATAACGAAGCTCAGCACTGCTAAAAGACACCAAGCCACTGATTGGCAACAGTGCTACTGACAACAAATCTACAGCACTGCAGCCAATAACGAAGCTCAGCACGGCTAAAAGATGCCAAGCCACTGATTGGCTACAGCGCTACTACAAATCTACAGCACTGCAGCTAATAACGAAGCTCAGCACGGCTAAAAGATGATGAGCCACTGATTGGCTACAGCGCTACTGGGAACAAATCTACAGCGCTGCAGCCAATAACAGAGCTCAGAACTGCTAAGAGACGCTGAGCCACTGATTGGCTACAGCGCTACTACAAATCTACAGCACTGCAGCCAATAACTGAGCTGAGCACTGCTAAGAGACACTGAGCCACTGATTGGCTAAAGCGCTACTACAAATCTACAGCGCTGCAGATGGTCCAGCTCCACGGAGTAAAATTCTTTTTTATTAGTGGATATTGTCAGCAAGAGAGTGAGGTTAAAAGCATGTCAAAATAATTACAAGTGCACAGTCCATGTCTGGGCGATCAGAGACCTGCCGGGCGATCACTATCTTGCTGACATGATTCACTAACAATGAAGAATTTTACTCCGTGAAAATTCTGGATCTTCTTTTAACTGCTTCTATTGCGGCAAGGCAAAGACATCTGTCTGTGCTCTGGAACATACAAAACTTAGATGATGGTGCACTGGTTTTTCTTAATTTCATATAGACAGTAACAGATACTGTGAGCAGCAGAGGAGGCTCAGCACTGGACCTGGGGAGGGTGAGTAAAGAACAGTTTGTTATTTAAAACAAATTACAGCCAGGAGAGAGGAGTTTTATGAAGATGGAAAACGCCTTCATTGAGTCACTGTATTTTTTTCCCAATTTTTGACAGGGCCTGAAATGTCCCGCAGGTAGATGGGGTCTTGACCCAGTCCGATTATCAGGGGTGGGCTGGGGCGGTGCCCAGGGGCTGGCTGGCAAATTTTAGCCTGGGGGAAGCACAATGCAGTGGCCCACTGTGACGCGGGCCGCGGCCCATCTTAAGGTTTGGGTTTCCTGAGGTAGCACTTGAATATAGCACATGTGTGACAGAGGTGCACCTTCTAACAACCCATTTCATAAAAATGGTTGAGGAACAATAAATACTTATCAATAGAAAAAAGGCTCTGTTAGTGTATCACCACTGAAAACATAAGTAAGTGCTCAATTAACAAATTTCTTTCTTTCATTTGCTTCATATCAGCGTGTCAGCCAGGGGTCCACAGCATACCATAACACTGATATCAGCACAAATCCTGCCTTGCTGCAGGTCCAGCTCTCTGAACCCTCGGCACGCTACACCACCACCGTCAGTACATGGTAATGCTACCATAATTTTACTAAATTATTGGTAGTGGTTGTAGTAGTGCCGATACAACCAGCCGATATCTCAGCCCCATATTTTCAGAGCGGTGATATATATATATTTATTAAAAAAAAATTAAGAGACCACCACATCAAATCCCTGTCATAGGCAGCCCATTCTCCAGACCTGAACCCCATTGAAAACCTCTGGAATGTAATCAAGAGGAAGATAGATAGTCACAAGCCATCAAACAAAGAAGAACTGCTTACATTTTTGTACCAGGAGTGGCATAAGGTCACCCAAAAGCAGTGTGAAAGACTGGTGGAAAGCATGCCAAGACACATGAAAGCTGTGATTAACAATCATGGTTATTCCACAAAATATTGATTTCTGAACTCTTCCTGAGTTAAAACATTAGTATTGTTGTTTCTAAATGATTATGAACTTGTTTTCTTAGCATTATATGAGGTCTGCAAGCACTGCATTTTTTTTTCTAATTTTGACCAATTCTCATTCTCAAGAAAAAAAAGCAATTTACATTTAACTCAAAAATATAAAGAGAAAAATCAGACAAACTGAAAATTTTAAAGTGGTCTCTTGATTTTTGCCAGAGCTGTATATACTGTATATATAGTCTTTACAATCAGCTATAGTGTGCTATGCGCTACAGTATTGAAGCACCCTCAGGGATAGCACCCATTTGTCAAATAGGGATAATATTGGACGTGGACACCACTTACCGCAGGGCGCAGGCACTGGGCAGCAGGGACTGGAGTAGGAGTGGGACTCAGACTGACCTGTGGCACACTGTAACCTAGAGGGTCACATTCATATTCCAGATGTTGAAATCCACATTACAGCGGGTCACATCCACATTACAGAGGGTCACATCCACATTACAGAGGCTCACATCCACATTATAGAGCAGACCTGGGCAAAGTGCGACCCGGGGGCCACATCTGGAACGAGACAGCTGTGAGGCTGGAAATCAGAGGTCCACGGGCCGCACGATGCCCGCCTGGCCTCTCGCTGTTTCCATGTGCTCCGCGGTGCTGCTGACTCCTTTGGTGGAGGAGGGGCCTCTGGCCACTTCCTCCACCAGAGTGTGAAACAGCTGAGAAGATGAAATGACATCATCGCGCCAGCTGTTTACTCCGGAGAGTCCGCGCACCGGAGGCAGCGAGAGAAGCATAGTGACAGGGAACGGGACAAGGTGAGTATGTGTTGTTTTTTTTCCTTATGTGTATGGGCCATTTGGGTGGGCATGGGGAGGCTATAGGGGTGACGACATGGTGCAGCACACCTGGGGTGGGTGACGACATGGTGCTGCACACCTGGGGTGGGTGACGACATGGTGCTGCACACCTGGGGTGGGTGACGACATGGTGCTGCACACCTGGGATGGGTGACGACATGGTGCTGCACACCTGGGGTGGGTGACGACATGGTGCTGCACACATGGGTTGGGTGAAAACATGGTGCTGCACACATTGGGTGACATGAGGGGGTGATATGGTGCTGCTGCTGCACATGGTGTATATAGAGAGGCTGTGTGGGGCTCATGCCGCATATGGGGTAGGCTATGTGGGACTCATGCAGTATATAGGGAGGCTGTGTGGGGCTCATGCAGTATATGGGGAGGCTGTGTGGGGCTCATGCAGTGTATATAGGGAGGCTGTGTGGGGCTCATGCAGTATATAGGGAGGCTGTGTGGGGCTCATGCAGTATATGGGGAGGCTGTGTGGTGCTCATGCAGTATATGGGGAGGCTGTGTGGTGCTCATGCAGTATATGGGGAGGCTGTGTGGTGCTCATGCAGTATATGGGGAGGCTGTGTGGTGCTCATGCAGTATATGGGGAGGCTGTGTGGTGCTCATGCAGTATATGGGGTAGGCTGTGTGGGGCTCATGCAGTATATAGGGAGGCTGTGTGGGGCTCATGCTGTATATATAGGGAGGCTGTGTGGGTCTCATGCCGCATATAAGGGGCTGTTGGGGGGGCTCATACAATATAATGAAGGGGCTGTGCTCGGGTTCAAATGATATAGGGGGGTGTCGGCATTCTTAATTATGCTCAATATATAATTCTGATACAATTAATATTAATAAAATTATCAATAATATAAAAATTATAAAATATCAATATTAATATTGATAAGAATTAATTTTGGTCTATTCGTTCGGCCCTCCATGACAGTCATGGTCTCTCATGTGGCCCCTCAGGAAAATTAATTGCCCACCCCTGTTATAGAGGGTCACAACCACATTATAGAGCAGACCTGGGCAAAGTGCGACCCGGGGGCCACATCTGGAACGAGACAGCTGTGAGGCTGGAAATCAGAGGTCCACGGGCCGCACGATGCCCGCCTGGCCTCTCGCTGTTTCCATGTGCTCCGCGGTGCTGCTGACTCCTTTGGTGGAGGAGGGGCCTCCGGCCACTTCCTCCACCAGTGTGTGAAACAGCTGAGAAGATGAAATGACATCATCGCGTCAGCTGTTTACTCCGGAGAGTCCGCGCACCGGAGGCAGCGAGAGAAGCACAGTGACAGGGAACGGGACAAGGTGAGTATGTGTTGTTTTTTTTCCTTATGTGTATGGGCCATTTGGGTGGGCATGGGGAGGCTATGGGGGTGACGACATGGTGCAGCACACCTGGGGTGGGTGACGACATGGTGCTGCACACCTGGGGTGGGTGACGACATGGTGCAGCACACCTGGGGTGGGTGACAACATGGTGCAGCACACCTGGGGTGGGTGACGACATGGTGCAGCACACCTGGGGTGGGTGACGACATGGTGCTGCACACCTGGGGTGGGTGACGACATGGTGCTGCACACCTGGGTTGGGTGAAAACATGGTGCTGCACACATCGGGTGACATGAATGGGTGATATGGTGCTGCTGCTGCTGCTGCACATGGTGTATATAGAGAGGCTGTGTGGGGCTCATGCCGCATATGGGGTAGGCTATGTGGGACTCATGCAGTATATAGGGAGGCTGTGTGGGGCTCATGCAGTATATGGGGAGGCTGTGTGGGGCTCATGCAGTGTATATAGGGAGGCTGTGTGGGGCTTATGCAGTATATAGGGAGGCTGTGTGGGGCTCATGCAGTATATGGGGAGGCTGTGTGGTGCTCATGCAGTATATGGGGAGGCTGTGTGGTGCTCATGCAGTATATGGGGAGGCTGTGTGGTGCTCAAGCAGTATATGGGGAGGCTGTGTGGTGCTCATGCAGTATATGGGGAGGCTGTGTGGTGCTCATGCAGTATATGGGGTAGGCTGTGTGGGGCTCATGCAGTATATAGGGAGGCTGTGTGGGGCTCATGCTGTATATATAGGGAGGCTGTGTGGGTCTCATGCCGCATGTAAGGGGCTGTTGGGGGTGCTCATACAATATACTGAAGGGGATTTGCTCGGGTTCAAATGATATAGGGGGGTGTCGGCATTCTTAATTATGCTCAATATATAATTCAGATACAATTAATATTAATAAAATTATCAATAATATAATAATTATAAAATATCAATATTAATATTGATAAGAATTAATTTTGGTCTATTCGTTCGTCCCTCCATGACAGTCATGGCCTCTCATGTGGCCCCTCAGGAAAATTAATTGCCCACCCCTGTTATAGAGGGTCACAACCACATTATAGAGCAGACCTGGGCAAAGTGCGACCCGGGGGCCACATCTGGAACGAGACAGCTGTGAGGCTGGAAATCAGAGGTCCACGGGCCGCACGATGCCCGCCTGGCCTCTCGCTGTTTCCATGTGCTCCGCGGTGCTGCTGACTCCTTTGGTGGAGGAGGGGCCTCCGGCCACTTCCTCCACCAGTGTGTGAAACAGCTGAGAAGATGAAATGACATCATCGCGTCAGCTGTTTACTCCGGAGAGTCCGCGCACCGGAGGCAGCGAGAGAAGCACAGTGACAGGGAACGGGACAAGGTGAGTATGTGTTGTTTTTTTTCCTTATGTGTATGGGCCATTTGGGTGGGCATGGGGAGGCTATGGGGGTGACGACATGGTGCAGCACACCTGGGGTGGGTGACGACATGGTGCTGCACACCTGGGGTGGGTGACGACATGGTGCAGCACACCTGGGGTGGGTGACAACATGGTGCTGCACACCTGGGATGGGTGACGACATGGTGCAGCACACCTGGGGTGGGTGACGACATGGTGCTGCACACCTGGGGTGGGTGACAACATGGTGCAGCACACCTGGGGTGGGTGACGACATGGTGCAGCACACCTGGGGTGGGTGACGACATGGTGCTGCACACCTGGGGTGGGTGACGACATGGTGCTGCACACCTGGGTTGGGTGAAAACATGGTGCTGCACACATCGGGTGACATGAATGGGTGATATGGTGCTGCTGCTGCTGCTGCACATGGTGTATATAGAGAGGCTGTGTGGGGCTCATGCCGCATATGGGGTAGGCTATGTGGGACTCATGCAGTATATAGGGAGGCTGTGTGGGGCTCATGCAGTATATGGGGAGGCTGTGTGGGGCTCATGCAGTGTATATAGGGAGGCTGTGTGGGGCTTATGCAGTATATAGGGAGGCTGTGTGGGGCTCATGCAGTATATGGGGAGGCTGTGTGGTGCTCATGCAGTATATGGGGAGGCTGTGTGGTGCTCATGCAGTATATGGGGAGGCTGTGTGGTGCTCAAGCAGTATATGGGGAGGCTGTGTGGTGCTCATGCAGTATATGGGGAGGCTGTGTGGTGCTCATGCAGTATATGGGGTAGGCTGTGTGGGGCTCATGCAGTATATAGGGAGGCTGTGTGGGGCTCATGCTGTATATATAGGGAGGCTGTGTGGGTCTCATGCCGCATGTAAGGGGCTGTTGGGGGTGCTCATACAATATACTGAAGGGGATTTGCTCGGGTTCAAATGATATAGGGGGGTGTCGGCATTCTTAATTATGCTCAATATATAATTCAGATACAATTAATATTAATAAAATTATCAATAATATAATAATTATAAAATATCAATATTAATATTGATAAGAATTAATTTTGGTCTATTCGTTCGTCCCTCCATGACAGTCATGGCCTCTCATGTGGCCCCTCAGGAAAATTAATTGCCCACCCCTGTTATAGAGGGTCACAACCCCATTACAGACGGTTACATCCACATTACAGTGGGTCACAGCCACAATACAGAGGGTCACATCCACATTATAGAGGGTCACGTCCACAATATAGAGGGTCACATCCACAATATAGAGAGTCACATCCACAATATAGAGGGTCACAAACATTATAGATGTGTTGTGAGTTCGTTTTCCCCTTCACCAGTGAGGTCTGATGAAATCCCTCTTCTGGTGAAGGAAGGTAGTGAGGCTGATTACAGGGCACCTGAGCAGAATCATGATGACTGGCTGCCTGGGATCGCCGACTGGATATAAGTCAGCCGCCGCCCGTCTGCCTTGCAGGTTATTCCTCTCAGGGATTCTTGGAGACCATATTACACAATTCTTCTAGCTAATTATAGCAGAAAGAAACAACGAGTCTTTAGAAAAAAATATATAAATTTTATTAGAGATGTATTAAAAATATACATATTGAACAGAGTTCCCCACTATGCAGGCTAATAAGGGGTTAATCCAAAAATAAACCGTACAGATAGTGTAAAATAGCTGTAGCCATGTATCAGCATACTGGTATCCTAAGATATTTTAATATTAGCATACATATTGTAAATTTTCAACTTTATGAATAGGCTCATTACATAATGAAGGTTTAAAGTGCAAAAAGTGCTTTTATAATGCAAAAAGAACTAATCAGTAGTAAGGGATTACCTAAGCCCACCACCCCATAAAGTATCATACAATCTTCCAGTGCTAGCAAATAAGCAATACAAACTGGATGATGCCATTTAGACCATTGTAAATAAACAATTATGTGCTGCTGCCAGTACTTAAGCCATGGCCCAATTAGTGACACATGTAAATAAACTAAACACTGTACTTACATCTAATATGTAAAGAGGGATTCCCCAAGCCTGCCGCCCCAACGCGCGTTTCACTGCTTCTTCCTCAGGAGGCATGGCCTATAACGGCCTCGGTGTTAGTATTTATAGGAAGTACATTTATGGTGCATGGGATTTTGTGGATGAGTCCCCAGAATTTGAAGATAGAGAAGAATGAGTTTCCTTATTTGGACCTCTTCTAAAGGGGAAATCTCGTCTAGAAGAAAGGACTGGTTGTCTTATCACTGTTTTGCATGTTTTTCGTGTAAAATAATAACATTTTTGCACATAACTTAGAATATCATTATTTGATATATATTTATTTTTATGTGTTTGTATGTTAAAAAAATTTTTTTTCATATGTATGTTTCTCATATATTCATATCACTTTATAATATCAATTGTTTTGGTTTATAATTGTTTAGCATTAGTATAATGCATTATGTATTGATGGGATATAATTCTTATCACTTTAATAGTCTTCACTGTTAGTTTATGAATGGGATATAAGTTTGTCTTATGCGGCCCATAAAGTATCAATTTTGTCTGTAACATTCACTATCACTATACACATTCATTCACATTCATGCATTTACAGTCCGTTTTTTCAGAAGGCTATAAGCACCTTTAATGTTAGTTTTTAAGGTGGTCTAGTGCGCATGCCCAGAACTGGCACTGTCAGGGTTTCCTCTAGGCGCTCGACGGGAATTGCGGGCGACTTTGGTTGCTAAGCAGCACCAGGTTGCTTGCGTTCCATGAGCGCGATGAGGAAGTCCCAGATTGATGACAGCCTTGAATCTGCGCATGCGCCGTCATGTGACCTAGCTTTGATTGCTTGTTAGCACTCTTGACATCATTTCCTATAAATACTAACACCGAGGCCGTTATAGGCCACGCCTCCTGAGGAAGAAGCGGTGAAACACGCGTTGGGGCGGCAGGCTTGGGGAATCACTCTTTACATATTAGATGTAAGTACAGTGTTTAGTTTATTTACATGTGTCACTAATTGGGCCATGGCTTAAGTACTGGCAGCAGCACATAATTGTTTATTTACAATGGTCTAAATGGCATCATCCAGTTTGTATTGCTTATTTGCTAGCACTGGAAGATTGTATGATACTTTATGGGGTGGTGGGCTTAGGTAATCCCTTACTACTGATTAGTTCTTTTTGCATTATAAAAGCACTTTTTGCACTTTAAACCTTCATTATGTAATGAGCCTATTCATAAAGTTGAAAATTTACAATATGTATGCTAATATTAAAATATCTTAGGATACCCGTATGCTGATACATGGCTACAGCTATTTTACACTATCTGTACGGTTTATTTTTGGATTAACCCCTTATTAGCCTGCATAGTGGGGAACTCTGTTCAATATGTATATTTTTAATACATCTCTAATAAAATTTGTATATTTTTTTCTAAAGACTCGTTGTTTCTTTCTGCTATAATTAGCTAGAAGAATTGTGTAATATAGTATTGTATCTGGAGTTAAAGAAGTGATATTGTTATATCCAATTTTTTGGGAACATTTGTTATAATATTGTATATTCTGTTTTACAACAGTTATTGATCCCTGGACATGGATTTGAAAGCCAAAGAAAAGGCTTGGCAGGATAAAGCATCAGATCTTTTCAAACAGAGTGTTTCCACTAATTTTAATTTTACCCATGATGATTTTAAGGACCTAATGTTGAAATATAAAAATCTTGTACATAAAAAAACTCGTGTATGGTGGACCAAAGCCTCTTTGGAGAATTATATCAGACAAAAAATTGTACCTCGTGGCTTAAGAGTACAGTTGTATCCTACGTTTGATCTTAAGATGTAGATCTTATGACAAGATGGGAAGCAGCTTCTTCTATTTGTTCTCTGTCTTTCATGGAAATAATAAATTTAAAAAACATATCTATGTTAGACGAGATTGATAATGAACTCAATCAGTTACAAAAAGATTTAACAGCTAAAATGAATGGGGAACAACTTGATAAGTTCCTTTTAAATGTAAACCAGGATTTAGAAAAGTGGGAGCAACAAATCAGTACAGCAAAAATAAAGAAGCTACAGAGAGATTTACAGGATTATGAGCAGAAAAAAGTATATCGTTGGCAAACTAGGATTCCGGGTAAAAATAAACATTCCATATCTCGAAGTCCTTCGGTACCTTCTGCGTCTTCTGTTTCCAGCGCAATTACCCCAGCATATGAGATTGAACGTTTTAATCCCAAACGGATGAAAACTAGGTTTGGGGCAAGAGATAGAAGTACTTCTTGGCAGAATTCAAAGAGGAGGAATGATCACCCTAAGGTAATCAATCTATCTTCTCATGTGTTATCTTATGAACAGGTTGAATTGTTGGATAAGGGTTTATCCTTTTCTCCTCCACAACCTTTAGACACATTCACGGCCATAAAGGACGTTCATCTCTTTGCAAGAAAATTGATTTTGAAGAGATTTCATGAAAAAAATAATATGGGGTTACCGCTGGAAACAGAGGAGGAGAAAGAGGCTATTGCAATTCTTGAATCTTTGGCTGAGGACAACCATGAATCAAAAGCGGTGAGTTCATTCCCCTCTTTTTTGTTCAATAAATCCAAAAAAATTTCCTAGTATTAATACCTGTCCATCTGTTGATGTCTTTGTGAAATTGGTCACAAAAGATATTGAAAAAATTAAAAATGATTTTCATCCCAGTCCATATTGTAAAAAAGAAAGGGCTATTATAAAAGAAATGCAGAATTGGGACGATGTGATATTTAAGAGGGCCGATAAAGGGGGCAATTTAGTTATTTGGCCTCGGGATATGTATGTTCGACAGGCCCATAAGTTGCTCATGGATCCTAATTGTTATCAAAAATTAACGTATATCCCACTTATACAATATCAAAAAGAACTAGTGGACATTATGATGGGAGCTTGGGAAGAAGGACTAATTCCAAAAAAATTATTGGAAACTATTGAAAATTTGAAACCTAAGTTACCTACATTTTACCTTATCCCCAAGGTGCACAAAAATGTGTTAGATCCCCCGGGTCGCCCTATAGTCTCGGGGAATGAGGGTTTGAGTGAATTGGTGTGTCAAATTATTGACCACTATTTAAAACCTCTTGTAATTTCACTACCCACTCATATCCTCGACACTACTGCGGCATTGAGGAGGTTAGATCAACTAAACCTTGGGGATAATATGATCCTAGTCACGGCGGATGTTGAGGCTTTATACACCTCTATTCGCCATGCACAGGGTCTAAAGGCTATTGCATGGTTTCTTAATAATAGCAATTTGGATTTTTCAATGTCGAGATTTATCTTGAATCTTCTAGAATTCATCCTAACACATAATTGTTTTACTTTTGATCATCAGGTGTACCTCCAATTGCAAGGTACGGCAATGGGGGCAGCTTTTGCCCCCTCCTACGCCAATTTGTTTTTGGGATTTTGGGAGAGGGAAATTTTTCAAAGCTCCCCATTGCCGGCATAGAAAAAATTTGTGATTGGATAAGGTACATCGATGATGTGATGTTTGTTTGGGATGGTTCTGTTGATGAACTTCATGAGTTAATGGCGACATTGAATAAAAATGATCTAAATATTCATTCAACTTATACATTTGGAAGAAAAGTTAATTTTTTGGATATAGATATTACGGTACAGGATGATGGGTCAATTCTTACTGACATCTACCGTAAATCTACAGCGACTAATTCGATCATCCATGCTGAATCTTCACATTTAAAATCTACTATTCGGTCTATTCCGGTAAGTCAGTACCTTAGGGCAAAGAGAATTTGCTCTACAGAACAAGCCTTTCAGAAACAGGCCAAGGACTTATACTCTAGGTTTCGAGAAAGGGCTTATGGTCATAGGCAAATAAGGTACGCTTATAAAAGAGCTCAAGATACTTCGCGTAATCAACTTTTGTATAAAAAGAAAGAAGTTCGGGATGTTGACTGTAAAACAGTCAGGTTGATTACTCCTTTTAATGAGCAGTGGAAACAACTCTCTCGTGTCATCCATAGTCATTGGGGAATTCTATTAACTGATCCAATTTTAAATAAGACGTTATCTAGCAAGCCATGCATCACTGCTAAGAGGTCAAGGAATCTATTGGATTTGTTAGTCCATAGTCATTTTTCATCAAAAAAAGAACAGAAAGGTTTTTTGGGTGATATCCAGGGCTTTTTTCCTTGCAGGAAATGTAAGGCTTGTGCTAACACTATAAGAGGAAAGGAATTCCAAAATACGGATCAAACTAGAACATTTACCATTAGAAAGTGCTTGACTTGCTCCTCCAAGGGAGTTATTTATTTGGCAAATTGCCCTTGTAACAAAATATATATTGGGATGACTACAAGAGAGTTGTGAATACGCATACGAGAACATATCCGAGATATTGAGAGGTCAAAAGAATCTGAAGAGGGAGAGCAATTAAAAACCCTACCTCAACATTTTAAGAAGTGTCATAATTCGGATACGAATGGTCTCCGGATAATGGCCATTGATCAGGTATCATTGGGAATGAGGGGAGGAAATTTGTTCAAAAGATTATCGCAAATCGAAAGTAGGTGGATCTATAGACTTAGTTCAATGGTCCCTGGGGGTTTGAATGAGAGTCACGGATTTGGGTCCTTTTTATAAAGGATATGGGTAATTTTAGTTGGGGTGTTTTTATTCATTTTTTATTTTGTATTTTTCATTTTTATTACCATTTGCATTTCTATTACAGTAATTTCTTTCCAAGTACATTTATGGTGCATGGGATTTTGTGGATGAGTCCCCAGAATTTGAAGATAGAGAAGAATGAGTTTCCTTATTTGGACCTCTTCTAAAGGGGAAATCTCGTCTAGAAGAAAGGACTGGTTGTCTTATCACTGTTTTGCATGTTTTTCGTGTAAAATAATAATATTTTTGCACATAACTTAGAATATCATTATTTGATATATATTTATTTTTATGTGTTTGTATGTTAAAAAAATTGTTTTTCATATGTATGTTTCTCATACTGTATATTCATATCACTTTATAATATCAATTGTTTTGGTTTATAACTGTTTAGCATTAGTATAATGCATTATGTATTGATGGGATATAATTCTTATCACTTTAATAGTCTTCACTGTTAGTTTATGAATGGGATATAAGTTTGTCTTATGCGGCCCATAAAGTATCAATTTTGTCTGTAACATTCACTATCACTATACACATTCATTCACATTCATGCATTTACAGTCCGTTTCTTCAGAAGGCTATAAGCACCTTTAATGTTAGTTTTTAAGGTGGTCTAGTGCGCATGCCCAGAATTGGCACTGTCAGGGTTTCCTCTAGGCGCTCGACGGGAATTGCGGGCGACTTTGGCTGCTAAGCAGCACCAGGTTGCTTGCGTTCCATGAGCGCGATGAGGAAGTCCCAGATTGATGACAGCCTTGAATCTGCGCATGCGCCGTCATGTGACCTAGCTTTGATTGCTTGTTAGCACTCTTGACATCATTTCCTATAAATACTAACACCGAGGCCGTTATAGGCCACGCCTCCTGAGGAAGAAGCAGTGAAACGCGCGTTGGGGCGGCAGGCTTGGGGAATCACTCTTTACATATTAGATGTAAGTACAGTGTTTAGTTTATTTACATGTGTCACTAATTGGGCCATGGCTTAAGTACTGGCAGCAGCACATAATTGTTTATTTACAATGGTCTAAATGGCATCATCCAGTTTGTATTGCTTATTTGCTAGCACTGGAAGATTGTATGATACTTTATGGGGTGGTGGGCTTAGGTAATCCCTTACTACTGATTAGTTCTTTTTGCATTATAAAAGCACTTTTTGCACTTTAAACCTTCATTATGTAATGAGCCTATTCATAAAGTTGAAAATTTACAATATGTATGCTAATATTAAAATATCTTAGGATACCCGTATGCTGATACATGGCTACAGCTATTTTACACTATCTGTACGGTTTATTTTTGGATTAACCCCTTATTAGCCTGCATAGTGGGAAACTCTGTTCAATATGTATATTTTTAATACATCTCTAATAAAATTTGTATATTTTTTTCTAAAGACTCGTTGTTTCTTTCTGCTATAATTAGCTAGAAGAATTGTGTAATATAGTATTGTATCTGGAGTTAAAGAAGTGATATTGTTATATCCAATTTTTTGGGAACATTTGTTATAATATTGTATATTCTGTTTTACAACAGTTATTGATCCCTGGACATGGATTTTAAAGCCAAAGAAAAGGCTTGGCAGGATAAAGCATCAGATCTTTTCAAACAGAGTGTTTCCACTAATTTTAATTTTACCCATGATGATTTTAAGGACCTAATGTTGAAATATAAAAATCTTGTACATAAAAAAACTCGTGTATGGTGGACCAAAGCCTCTTTGGAGAATTATATCAGACAAAAAATTGTACCTCGTGGCTTAAGAGTACAGTTGTATCCTACGTTTGATCTTAAGATGTAGATCTTATGACAAGATGGGAAGCAGCTTCTTCTATTTGTTCTCTGTCTTTCATGGAAATAATAAATTTAAAAAACATATCTATGTTAGACGAGATTGATAATGAACTCAATCAGTTACAAAAAGATTTAACAGCTAAAATGAATGGGGAACAACTTGATAAGTTCCTTTTAAATGTAAACCAGGATTTAGAAAAGTGGGAGCAACAAATCAGTACAGCAAAAATAAAGAAGCTACAGAGAGATTTACAGGATTATGAGCAGAAAAAAGTATATCGTTGGCAAACTAGGATTCCGGGTAAAAATAAACATTCCATATCTCGATGTCCTTCGGTACCTTCTGCGTCTTCTGTTTCCAGCGCAATTACCCCAGCATATGAGATTGAACGTTTTAATCCCAAACGGATGAAAACTAGGTTTGGGGCAAGAGATAGAAGTACTTCTTGGCAGAATTCAAAGAGGAGGAATGATCACCCTAAGGTAATCAATCTATCTTCTCATGTGTTATCTTATGAACAGGTTGAATTGTTGGATAAGGGTTTATCCTTTTCTCCTCCACAACCTTTAGACACATTCACGGCCATAAAGGACGTTCATCTCTTTGCAAGAAAATTGATTTTGAAGAGATTTCATGAAAAAAATAATATGGGGTTACCGCTGGAAACAGAGGAGGAGAAAGAGGCTATTGCAATTCTTGAATCTTTGGCTGAGGAAAACCATGAATCAAAAGCGGTGAGTTCATTCCCCTCTTTTTTGTTCAATAAATCCAAAAAATTTCCTAGTATTAATACCTGTCCATCTGTTGATGTCTTTGTGAAATTGGTCACAAAAGATATTGAAAAAATTAAAAATGATTTTCATCCCAGTCCATATTGTAAAAAAGAAAGGGCTATTATAAAAGAAATGCAGAATTGGGACGATGTGATATTTAAGAGGGCCGATAAAGGGGGCAATTTAGTTATTTGGCCTCGGGATATGTATGTTCGACAGGCCCATAAGTTGCTCATGGATCCTAATTGTTATCAAAAATTAACGTATATCCCACTTATACAATATCAAAAAGAACTAGTGGACATTATGATGGGAGCTTGGGAAGAAGGACTAATTCCAAAAAAATTATTGGAAACTATTGAAAATTTGAAACCTAAGTTACCTACATTTTACCTTATCCCCAAGGTGCACAAAAATGTGTTAGATCCCCCGGGTCGCCCTATAGTCTCGGGGAATGAGGGTTTGAGTGAATTGGTGTGTCAAATTATTGACCACTATTTAAAACCTCTTGTAATTTCACTACCCACTCATATCCTCGACACTACTGCGGCATTGAGGAGGTTAGATCAACTAAACCTTGGGGATAATATGATCCTAGTCACGGCGGATGTTGAGGCTTTATACACCTCTATTCGCCATGCACAGGGTCTAAAGGCTATTGCATGGTTTCTTAATAATAGCAATTTGGATTTTTCAATGTCGAGATTTATCTTGAATCTTCTAGAATTCATCCTAACACATAATTGTTTTACTTTTGATCATCAGGTGTACCTCCAATTGCAAGGTACGGCAATGGGGGCAGCTTGTGCCCCCTCCTACGCCAATTTGTTTTTGGGATTTTGGGAGAGGGAAATTTTTCAAAGCTCCCCAATGCCGGCATAGAAAAAATTTGTGATTGGATAAGGTACATCGATGATGTGATGTTTGTTTGGGATGGTTCTGTTGATGAACTTCATGAGTTAATGGCGACATTGAATAAAAATGATCTAAATATTCATTCAACTTATACATTTGGAAGAAAAGTTAATTTTTTGGATATAGATATTACGGTACAGGATGATGGGTCAATTCTTACTGACATCTACCGTAAATCTACAGCGACTAATTCGATCATCCATGCTGAATCTTCACATTTAAAATCTACTATTCGGTCTATTCCGGTAAGTCAGTACCTTAGGGCAAAGAGAATTTGCTCTACAGAACAAGCCTTTCAGAAACAGGCCAAGGACTTATACTCTAGGTTTCGAGAAAGGGCTTATGGTCATAGGCAAATAAGGTACGCTTATAAAAGAGCTGAAGATACTTCGCGTAATCAACTTTTGTATAAAAAGAAAGAAGTTCGGGATGTTGACTGTAAAACAGTCAGGTTGATTACTCCTTTTAATGAGCAGTGGAAACAACTCTCTCGTGTCATCCATAGTCATTGGGGAATTCTATTAACTGATCCAATTTTAAATAAGACGTTATCTAGCAAGCCATGCATCACTGCTAAGAGGTCAAGGAATCTATTGGATTTGTTAGTCCATAGTCATTTTTCATCAAAAAAAGAACAGAAAGGTTTTTTGGGTGATATCCAGGGCTTTTTTCCTTGCAGGAAATGTAAGGCTTGTGCTAACACTATAAGAGGAAAGGAATTCCAAAATACGGATCAAACTAGAACATTTACCATTAGAAAGTGCTTGACTTGCTCCTCCAAGGGAGTTATTTATTTGGCAAATTGCCCTTGTAACAAAATATATATTGGGATGACTACAAGAGAGTTGCGAATACGCATACGAGAACATATCCGAGATATTGAGAGGTCAAAAGAATCTGAAGAGGGAGAGCAATTAAAAACCCTACCTCAACATTTTAAGAAGTGTCATAATTCGGATACGAATGGTCTCCGGATAATGGCCATTGATCAGGTATCATTGGGAATGAGGGGAGGAAATTTGTTCAAAAGATTATCGCAAATCGAAAGTAGGTGGATCTATAGACTTAGTTCAATGGTCCCTGGGGGTTTGAATGAGAGTCACGGATTTGGGTCCTTTTTATAAAGGATATGGGTAATTTTAGTTGGGGTGTTTTTATTCATTTTTTATTTTGTATTTTTCATTTTTATTACCATTTGCATTTCTATTACAGTAATTTCTTTCCAAGTACATTTATGGTGCATGGGATTTTGTGGATGAGTCCCCAGAATTTGAAGATAGAGAAGAATGAGTTTCCTTATTTGGACCTCTTCTAAAGGGGAAATCTCGTCTAGAAGAAAGGACTGGTTGTCTTATCACTGTTTTGCATGTTTTTCGTGTAAAATAATAATATTTTTGCACATAACTTAGAATATCATTATTTGATATATATTTATTTTTATGTGTTTGTATGTTAAAAAAATTGTTTTTCATATGTATGTTTCTCATACTGTATATTCATATCACTTTATAATATCAATTGTTTTGGTTTATAACTGTTTAGCATTAGTATAATGCATTATGTATTGATGGGATATAATTCTTATCACTTTAATAGTCTTCACTGTTAGTTTATGAATGGGATATAAGTTTGTCTTATGCGGCCCATAAAGTATCAATTTTGTCTGTAACATTCACTATCACTATACACATTCATTCACATTCATGCATTTACAGTCCGTTTCTTCAGAAGGCTATAAGCACCTTTAATGTTAGTTTTTAAGGTGGTCTAGTGCGCATGCCCAGAATTGGCACTGTCAGGGTTTCCTCTAGGCGCTCGACGGGAATTGCGGGCGACTTTGGCTGCTAAGCAGCACCAGGTTGCTTGCGTTCCATGAGCGCGATGAGGAAGTCCCAGATTGATGACAGCCTTGAATCTGCGCATGCGCCGTCATGTGACCTAGCTTTGATTGCTTGTTAGCACTCTTGACATCATTTCCTATAAATACTAACACCGAGGCCGTTATAGGCCACGCCTCCTGAGGAAGAAGCGGTGAAACGTGCGTTGGGGCGGCAGGCTTGGGGAATCCCTCTTTACATATTAGATGTAAGTACAGTGTTTAGTTTATTTACATGTGTCACTAATTGGGCCATGGCTTAAGTACTGGCAGCAGCACATAATTGTTTATTTACAATGGTCTAAATGGCATCATCCAGTTTGTATTGCTTATTTGCTAGCACTGGAAGATTGTATGATACTTTATGGGGTGGTGGGCTTAGGTAATCCCTTACTACTGATTAGTTCTTTTTGCATTATAAAAGCACTTTTTGCACTTTAAACCTTCATTATGTAATGAGCCTATTCATAAAGTTGAAAATTTGCAATATGTATGCTAATATTAAAATATCTTAGGATACCCGTATGCTGATACATGGCTACAGCTATTTTACACTATCTGTACGGTTTATTTTTGGATTAACCCCTTATTAGCCTGCATAGTGGGGAACTCTGTTCAATATGTATATTTTTAATACATCTCTAATAAAATTTATATATTTTTTTCTAAAGACTCGTTGTTTCTTTCTGCTATAATTAGCTAGAAGAATTGTGTAATATAGTATTGTATCTGGAGTTAAAGAAGTGATATTGTTATATCCAATTTTTTGGGAACATTTGTTATAATTCTTGGAGACCAGTCTGATTCCTGCTCCTCTGAAAGCTAAGTTTTTCTGCTCTACTTTTTGCATTTGTGTTTTGTTTTGATTTTGCTTTGTTGGTCTGGATTTCTGCCTCTCCCTGCTGGGTGAGCTGAATTCCCTTTGCTCTGTCTTCAGATATTTCCAGAACACTGATATAGTTTTTGAAGCCTAGCGTCTTCAGGATTTTTTTCCCTATCAGTCTGTTGGCTCTGTTTTTGAGAGGGTTTTGGCGGATTGCAGACAGCAACTGTCCTATCCTATTCTATCTAGTTAGCTTGGGCCCCAACATTTGCTCAACCTATCTTTCTGTCTGTGTAAGTGTATTTTCCATCTCGCTTCACCGTCATTATATGTTGGGGGCTGCCTGTTGCTTTGGGGTCTGCTCTGGGGCAGTTTAGATTTCCCTTTTCAGTCTTTAGGCTATGTAGCCCTCCGGCTGTGATCGAGGGGTCTAGGGCACCGTAGGAACCCCCCACGGCTACTGCTAGTTGTTGTTGTTAGATTCAGGGGTCTGCAATCCGATAGCTGCCAACTTCTCTGGGTTTCTGGACTTAGCTAGCAATTCTGTTTTTGCCTCCTACGGTTACTCAGTCACAACATAGATGGTCACATCCACATTGTAGAGAGTCACATCCACATTGTAGAGGGTCACATGATGTGACCCTCTACAATGTGGATGTGACTCTCTACAATGTGGATGTGACCCTCTACAATGTGGATGTGGCCCTCTAAAATGTGGATGTGACCCTCTAAAATGTGGATGTGACCCTGTGTAATGAGGATGTGGCCCTCTAAAATGTGGAGAGAGAAAGAACAGAGAGAAAGAAAGAACAGAGAAAGAGAGAAAAGAAAGAAAGAACAGAGAGAAAGAAAGAAACAGAGAGAGAAAAAGAAAGAACAGAGAGAGAAAGAAAGAGGGGAAAGGAAGAAAGAACAGAGAGAGAAAGGAAGATGGAAAAGAAAGAAAGAAAGAACAGAGAGAAAGAAAGAAAGAACAGAGAGAGAGAAAGAAACGGAGAGAAAAAGAAAGATTATGTAAAGATACTATAGCAGCCCGGCTCCCATTGTAATGCCCACCTGAGCCTCCCGATGCAGGACATATCATGGCCGACATCCCCGAGTCCAAGGCGATCCCGCTGTCCGCGCTGTCGGAGGAGGACATAGTGATGGATCTGAAGCATTCCCTAAAGTGCCTCCATGGTTCCGTCACAATCTCCTCCTGAAATTACCTCATTTCTGGTCAGCTTCTAGCACACCATTTCCGGTGGAACGTCACGTGCAAATTTTAAAGAGCTCCTTGGGGCTCCGCCGTGTACTCCTGTGTCCGTGGGGAAAGTAAGCTCCCAGCCGGGGCAGACTCCCTCTCAAAATCGGAACTGTCCCGCTGGATCTGGGACGGTTGGGAGGTATAAATGCTCCCCACCAAACACCTTGTACACGCATGGCTCCGCACACCTCATACACACACCCTTCTGCTTTCAATGCCTCATACACACACGTCTCCACTCCGTACACCTCGCACACACATGGCTTCACTCCGTAAACCTCATACCCATGCGGCTCTGGGGAATTGACTCTAGGGGCCCACCCTAAGTCTACCATAAACGTTTTTATTACGTGTTCATTTTTTGGCCTCTCCCACTAAGCTGTACAGTGTGCAAAAGAGTACGCTCTCAACCTCCTATATATTGTACAGATCACACTCTCAGCCTGCTATATATCATACAAACCGCACTCTCAGCCTCCTGTAACAGATACTTTCTTTCTAGGATGTATTAACAGAAGCATACAGTCTAGATCACATGAAGTCATTATTGCTCTCTACTTCTCTTTGGTCAGACCTCATCTGGAATACTGTGTCCAGTTTTGGGCACCACATTTTAAAAAAGTCATCAACAAACTGGAGCAAGTTCAGAAAAGAGTGACCAGAATGGTGACCGGTCTGCAAACCTGTCTTATGAAGAAAGGTTGCAGGATTTGGGAATGTTTAGCTTGCAGAAGAGAAGACTGAGAGGAGATTTATTAGCTGTTTACAAATATCTCAAGGGCTGTCACATTGTAGAAGGATCATCTTTATTCTCATTTGCACAAGGAAAGACTAGAAGCAATGGGATGAAACTGAATGGGAGGAGACACAGATTAGAAATTAGAAAAAAACTTTTTGACAGTGAGAGTGATCAATGATTGGAACAGACTGCCATGAGAAGTGGTGAGCTTTCCTTCAATAGAAGTCTTCAGAGGCTGGACAGATATCTGTCTGGGATGATTTAGCGAATCCTGCTTTTGCACAGGGGGTTGGACCAGATGGCCCAGGAGGTCCCTTCCAACTCTACGATTCCATGATTCTATAAGAGGTTGAGAGTGTGGTATGTACAGTATATAGGATGCCGATATTGTGGTATGTACGGCATATTGACCTCGTATATGACATACAGGCTGTCGGCCTCCTATAAGACATACAGACTGTCGGCCTCCTATTAAACCTCCTATGAGACATACAGACTGTCGTCCTCCTATTAGACATACAGACTGCCAGCCTCCTATTAAGCCTCCTATGAGACATACAGACTGTCGGCCTCCTATGAGACATACAGAGTGTCGGCCTACTATTAGGCCCCCTATAAGACATACAGAGTGTCGGCCTCCTATTAGGCCCCCTATAAGACATACTAAGTGTCGGCCTCCTATTAGGCCCCCTATAAGACATACAGAGGGTCGGCCTCCTATTAGGCCCCCTATAAGACATACAGACTGTCATCCTCTTAGATACTGTACAGACCGCTCTCTCTGCCTATGTACGGCATACAGGAGGATGATAGTGCGGTCTGTATGGTCGGTATACAGGCCTTATATGACATATTAGGCCATATAAGAGTGTGGTGTGTATCTTATATAGGAGGCAAAAATGGGGTCCCAAATGCTAACATATTGCACATCACACAGAAGCATTTCTATTGCATTTACATGCGCTGAGTTCAGGACGCTAAATAAGTGTGATCGACAATATTGAAGTCGTTTAACACTTGTTTCCCGGCCTATTTCCACTGTCTGAAAAAGAATGATGGGGACAGAACAATCACTAATGGATCAATCTGTCCCCATACAGTATCATGATATCAGCAGAACATCTACAGTTTACACCCCATAGTCCTCCATATAATATAATGTGCCCCATAGTTGTCCATATATTATAATACACTCTTCAGTCCTCCATATAGTATAATACAATCCCCATAGTCCTCCATATAGTCTAATACACTCCTCATAGCCCTCCATATATTAAAATACACTCAGTCCTCCATATAATATAATACACTCCTCCATATATTAAAATATAAATATATATATATATATATATATATATATATAGCCGTGCGCTGCCGGGACCTTCCAGATCTCTGAGATGGACCATTCAGATCAGGAGAATGACCTGAGCACGTGACTCCCGATCTCCAATGGGAGATCATCTCTTGAGCATGCCCAGTAGCGGGACGAGAGGACTTAGCCTCTGGAGTGGCTTGTTGCAGGACAGCCTGCGCTGCTATTGCTGACCCAGAGGTGGCAGCAACAACCATCCTACAGAGCCGGTCTGAGCAAAGCGTCTGGGATGCTGAGATTGCTGTGCAGGTTCCCGAGCGGTCAGTGGAGAATCGGAGACTACTGGATGCAAGGCTCTGGATTCCCGCTGTGCAGCTGCAGGAACCCGACGCCTAACATTTATATAGTATAATGTAGCCCCTCCATAGAACACAATGTAGTCCTCCTCATATAGTATAATGCAGCCCCAATAGAATATAATGTAGCCCCCTCATAAAGTATAATAAAACCCCCATACAATATAATCTAGCCCCCCCATAAAATGCGGACGCCGGTAAATGTTGCTGAATGTAGCGCGGTGACAGAGACAGCTGGAGAGGCGCACTGTCGGACGCTAGTACTGAGGTGGATGAGGATTGTGGCCTGTAGCTTGCCACTGACTGGCGCTGACTCTAAGATAAGACCTTATCCACATTCGTAATATCAGAGGGAAGGGGTTTCATAATGAGTCATTTGCAAGTCCATACATCCATCATCATACACACAGTAGCAAACTAGAGTCTATACTAATGCATGGCCGAGCGGCCTTTTACAGCCGTGCACTGATCTCTGAGATGGACCAATCAGATCAGGAGAAGGACCTGAGCACGTGACTCCCGATCTCCAATGCGAGATCGTCTCATGAGCATGCCCAGTAGCGGGACGAGAGGACTTAGCCTCTGGAGTGGCTTGTTGCAGGACAGCCTGCGCTGATATTGCTGACCCAGAGGTGGCAGCAACAACCAGTCCTACAGAGCTGATCTGAGCATCTGGGACGCTGAGATTGCTGTGCAGGTTCCCAAGCGGTCGGTGGAGAATGGGAGACCACTGGATGAAAGGCTCTGGATTCCCACTGTGCAGCTGCAGGAACCCGACGCCTAACATTACCCCCCCTAGGCCCCCCCCTCTGAGCCTCGCTACGCTCAAAGGCCGCGATCATGAGCAGAGCGTGGATGTTCTCCACTGGCTCCCAGGTCCTGGCCCCTGGTCCATGACCCTTCCAGTCCACCAAAGAAAACTTTTTGCCACGCACAATCCTGCGTCCCACAATGGCGTTAACCTCAAACTCATCCGAAGACAAGTCTGCTGACCCGGCAGATGACTCAGAGAACTGGGCCATGTGAACAGGTTTGAGAAGGGAGACGTGGAAGATGTCAGAGATGGCTAAATGTGGTGGAAGAGCCAGGCGGTAGACCACCGAGCTGATTCGCTCGAGAACCTTAAAAGGTCCGATGTATCGTGGCGCGAACTTGGTGGACTCGGCCCGCAGCTTGATATTTCGAGCAGAGAGCCACACCAAGTCACCGGGGGAAAAGGTTGGAGCGGGGCGCATTTGTGTGTCGGCGGACACCCTCATTCTTTCTTTAGAGGCTCGAATAGCATCCTTGGTGCGATCCCATATGTCACGAGCCTCCACTGACCAGTCTGCCACCCTGGAATCAGCGGAGGACACTGGCATCGGGACAGGGACGTGTGGGTGCTGGCCGTAATTAAGAAGGAACGGCGTCTGCCCAGTGGAATCAACCACTGCATTATTCAGGGCAAATTCAGCCCATGGTAGTAAGGATGCCCAGTCATCCTGTCTGGCAGAGACAAAATGTCGCAGGTACGTGACCAGAGTTTGGTTGGCTCTCTCTAATGCAAGGTGAAGCGGAAGCGGGACAAGAAGAGTGACCACCTAGCTTGACGAGAGTTCAAGCGCTGGGCCGTTTGTAAATAGACCAGGTTTTTATGGTCCATATACACCTGGAAGGGAAACCGAGCTCCCTCCAAGAGATGTCTCCACTCTGAAAAGGCCAACTTCATTGCTAGCAGCTCCCTGTCCCCGATGGAGTAGTTCTTTTCCGCCGGTGAGAAGGTCTTTGAGAAGAAAAAGCATCCTTCTGGAAAAGGACTGCTCCTGCACCGATGGAAGAAGCATCCACCTCTAGGATAAAAGGTTTATCCACATCGGGACGGTGTAAGATGGGAGCGCCGGCGAAATAGGTCTTTAGTGACGAGAAGGCCTTGGAGACTTGTTCTGACCAAGCCTTGGGATTAGCTCCTTTCTTAGTGAGGGCAATTAGAGGAGCTACCAGTGTGGAGAAGTGGGGAATGAACTGGCGGTAATAGTTGACGAACCACAAAAAGCGCTGCATCGCCTTGAGCGAGTGGGGCTCCTGCCAGTCCATTACTGCTTGCAGTTTGGCAGGATCCATAGCCAACCCCTGGGCCGAGATGATGTAGCCCAGGAATGGCAGGGACTCCTGCTCAAACTGGCACTTCTCCAGCTTGGCGAAGAGAGAGTTCGCTTGCAGACAGTCGAAGACCCTGCAGACGTCTCTCCGGTGGGAGGTCAAATCTCGCGAAAAGATGAGAATGTCATCCGGATAGACCACCACTGATGTAGAGAGCATATCATGGAAGATGTCGTTAACAAAATCCTGGAAAACAGCAGGCGCTTTACAGAGGCCGAAGGGCATGACCAGATATTCATAGTGGCCATCCCTGGTATTATAGGCTGTCTTCCACTCATCTCTTTCGTGAATGCGGATCAGGTTGTACGACCCCCATAGATCTAATTTTGTAAAGATCGGGGCCCCTCGCAACCTGTCAAATAACTCAGAGATCAACGGAAGAGGGTACTTGTTTTTAACTGTTATGGCGTTGAGACCTCTGTAGTCAATGCAGGGACGTAACTCTCCACTCTTCTTCTGTACGAAGAAAAACCCTGCACCAGCTTGCGACACCGACTTTCTGATAAAACCTCTTGCCAGGTTCTCCCGGATATATTGAGACATAGCCTCCTTCTCGGGGAGTGATAGCGGATACCTGGCATTCCGTACCTGGCAATAGATCTATTGGACAATCGTAAGGACGGTGCGGCGGAAGCGTCTCCGCAGACTTTTTAGAGAAGACGTCCGCGTACTGGTGGTATGGTTTAGGAAGCACGGAGAGTTCCGCGGGCACCTCAGTGGAGGCTACCTGAACACTGCCCCTCAGACACCTTCCCTCACAGTCCTTGCTCCAACCCAGTATATTCCCCGAAGCCCAATCAATATGAGGGGAATGGCAACGGAGCCAGGGAACTCCGAGAAGCACCTGATCGATGCCATCTGGCAAAATGAATAGGGACAAATTCTCACGGTGGGATGGTGAGATTGAGAGCCCGAGTGGTGCTGTCTGGTGGGTAACCCGAGATGGTAAAGGTGCACTATTAACCACCCTGATGGTCAAGGGTTGGGGCAGTAACACCAGTGGAATAGCGTGCTTTTGGGCAAAGGACGAGGACATAAAGTTCCCTTCTGCCCCGGAATCCACGATGACCTCTGCCTCCCACATGGAAGCTCCACTATCTAAGGTCCCATGGAATACCGGTTTGGGAGAGAAAGGTTTCATATCTGAAAGACCCCCACCTATGACCACGGGACGTGATCGTTTTTTCAACCGCAGTGAACACGTGTTAGCCGAGTGACAAAACTGCCGGCACTGGTAACAAAGTGCGAAGCTTCGCCCCGGACGCTGCTTGGAACTGGCGCAAGACACCTCCATAGGTTCAGAAGGTATCAGTTCCTGAGTGGGAAATTTTAGCGGCTTGAGAAGGTGGGAGCCAACATAATCCTTCGTCTGGATTGCGCACGCTCCAGTCCGCGCTCCGTAAACCGGAGGTCAATGTGGGTGGAAATGGCAATCAACTCCTCCAGAGTTGTGGGGACCTCTCTAGTTGCTTGAGCATCCTTGACATGCTCCACTAACCCTCTCCAAAACACAGGGACGAGTGCCTTATCAGGCCACTCCAGCTCGGAAATTGGACAGTGTAATGCCAGACCGAGAGGGACCCCTGTGTTAGGGCTAATAGTTGGAGAGAGGTGTCATGAGTGACCCATGGTCCCAAAAAGTCCTGCTTAATGGATGTGAGAAACTGAGCGGCGCTCAGAACCGCGGGGTCATCACACTCCCACAATGGCGTAGCCCACTCTAACGCCCTGCCCGACAAAAGGGAGACAATAAACTCCACCTTAGCCTGCTCTGTAGGGAACCTTGCGGCCAGTAGCTCAAGCTGAATAGAGCACTGGCTCACGAACCCCTACAGGTGGCACTGTCACCCGAAAACTTGTCAGGCAGCGGGAGGCGGGATAATGTCAGTGCCGGTGTGAGCGTGGGCATATGCGAGACAGCCTCTGTGACTGCCTGAACAGCGGCTGCAGTAGCATTCGCAGCTGAGGTGGCACTCTCGAGAGCCGCCAACCTACCCTCCAGCTGCCGAATGTACTGCTGCAGCTGCTGTTGGTCCACCATTACTAGCCAGACCCTGGCGCTAGTATAATGTTAGGGACGGCGGAACGCAATAAATATTAAATAGAAAGTGCGTTCGCCGCCCGGGGTCCACCGTGCAGTAGGTGTCAAGACCGCTGCTAGTCAATGGCAGATGCGCTATATGGCAGTATAATGCGCACGGGTTCTACGTCACCCGATGTGCGCAGAGCGGACTATTAACTCACAGAGGCGCTGTAACATACACATAAACATAAACACTGAGCCTGTTAGACTCACAGGTCTCAGCGAAAATGCATGCATGGTATCAGGTCACAGGACAGGGTCCAAGACAGGGGACGGTGTCCGTCTAGACCTACCGTGCGTGCGGCGTCACAACTGCGGACGCCGGTAAATGTTGCTGAATGTAGCGCGGCGACAGAGACAGCTGGAGAGGCGCATTGTTGGACGCCAGTACTGACGTGGATGAGGATTGTGGCCTGTAGCTTGCCACTGACTGGCGCTGACTCTAAGATAAGTCCCTATCCACATTCGTAATATCAGAGGGAAGGGGTTTCATAATGAGTCATTTGCAAGTCCATACATCCGTCATCATACACACAGTAGCAAACTAGAGTCTATACTAATGCATGGCTGAGCAGCCTTTTACAGCCGTGCACTGCTGGGACCTTCCAGATCTCTGAGATGGACCAATCAGATCAGGAGAAGGACCTGAGCACGTGACTCCCGATCTCCAATGGGAGATCGTCTCGTGAGCATGCCCAGTAGCGGGACGAGAGGACTTAGCCTCTGGAGTGGCTTGTTGCAGGACAGCCTGCGCTGCTATTGCTGACCCAGAGGTGGCAGCAACAACCAGTCCTACAGAGCCGGTCTGAGCAAAGCGTCTGGGATGCTGAGATTGCTGTGCAGGTTCCCGAGCGGTCGGTGGAGAATCGGAGACCACTGGATGCAAGGCTCTGGATTCCCGCTGTGCAGCTGCAGGAACCCGACGCCTAACATTTATATAGTATAATGTAGCCCCTCCATAGAATGCAATGTAGTCCTCCTCATATAGTATAATGCAGCCCCAATAGAATATAATGTAGCCCCCTCATAAAGTATAATAAAACCCCCATACAATATAATCTAGCCCCCCCATAAAATATAATGCATCCCCCCATGGAATGCAATGTAGCCTCCTCATATAGTATAATGTAGCTCCTTCATAGAGTATGGTGCGATCACCTCCCATAGAATATAATAAAGATAATACAGCCCCCCATAGAATATAATGTAGCCACGAATAGAATATAATACAGGCCACCTCCCCATAGAATATAATGTAGCCCCCCATATTACATAACACAGCCTCCCCCATAGAATATAATGTATAATGTACCCCCCATAGTATATAACACAGTCACATAGTATATAGCACAGCCACAAAGTATATAACAGCCCACATAGTATATAACACAGCATCACATGGTATGCAGCATAACACCAAGGTATACAGCACAGCCTCACATGGTATACAGCACAGGCCCATGGTATACAGGACAGCACCACAGGGTATACAGCACAGCCCCCCATTGGTATACAACACAGCCCCACATGGTATACAGCACAGCGCCATGGTATACAGCACAGTCCCACCTGCAGTGGCATAACTACAAAGTTATGGTCCCTGGTGCAAACTTTCAAATGGGGCCCCTCCATGCCAAAATACAGGCACATCTCCGCTCCGAACACCTTGTACATGCACGGTTCCGCTCCATACACCTCGCACACGTTTGGCTTTGCTCCGTACATGTGCAGCTCCGCTCCGTACACCTTGTACACACGCGACTCCGCTCAGTACATCTCGTACACACGCAGCTCCGCTCCGTACACATGTGGCTCCTCTCCGTACACTTCGTACACATGTGGCTCCGCACACACGTGGCTCCTCTCTGTCCACCTCATACACATGCGGCTCCACTCCGTACACACGCGGCTCCGCTCTGTACACCTCGTACACACACACGTGGCTCTGCTCCGTACACCTTGTACACACGCGGCTCCACTCCGTACACATGCAGCCCCTCTCTGTCTACCTCACATACATTCAGCTCTGTACACTTCTTACACACACGGCTCCTCTCGGTACACCTCGTTGTACACACTCGGCTCCGCTCCATACACCTCGTACACACGCGGCTCCGCTCCGTACACATGCGGCTACGCTTCGTACACACGCTGCTCCGCTCCGTACACCTATTTTCCTCTCATTGGGGCCCCATCAGTGAGGGTGCAGAGACAGCAGAGCAGCTCACTACGCCAGGCTAGCCATCTGTCTACACAGGGCAGGCGGCAGGGCAAGAGTCAGACAGAGGGAGCCTGGCGGAGAGCACACACCACCACACAGCCGGGCCGGCACTGCAGGACAGCGGGAGTCAGCAGAGCAGAGCTGCCTGATTCTGAGGAGGAGGACACTGGACACACTGGGCAGGCCGCAGGAGTCAGACAGGGAGCCCGGCAGAGAGCACACACCACCACCACACAGCCGGGCCGGCACTGCAGGACAGCGGTAGTCGGGAGCCGGCAGAGAATAGCTGCCTGACACCGAGGAGGAGGACACTCGACGCACTGGGAAGGCCGTAGTGCTGCAGGAGTCAGACAGGGAGCCCGGCAGAGAGCACACACCACCACCACACAGCTGGGCCGGCACTGCAGGACAGCGGTAGTTGGGAGCCGGCAGAGCAGAGCTGCCTGACTCCGAGGAGGAGGACACTGGATGCACTGGGCAGGCCACAGGGCTGCAGGAGTCAGACAGGGAGCCCGGCAGAGAGCACATACCACCACCACACAGCCGGGCCGGCACTGTAGGATAGCGGTAGTCGGGAGCCGGCAGAGCAGAGCTGCCTGACTCTGAGGAGGAGGACACTGGACGCACAGACCCTGACTCTCCCCTTCCCCTACTATTTTCTACTCACCGGACCGGAGGGCTGTGTACACACTGAGGCGCAGAGGGAGCGGGAGCAGCAGAGTGAGCACTGCAGAGCGCGACGGCGTCCTCTTGTCTGTGTGCTGGCGCTGCTACGCTATTAGCCAGGCAGCAGCCAGCTACAGAACAGGAAATCAGAGCGCGGGGCAGTTTTCACCGCCCATCAAGAACAGGCCACTGTTCTGAACTGCAGCAAGGTCACGCGGTGGACAGGGTGAGTCATCAGTCATCACAGACTGTCAGGAGCCGGAGCCAGCCAGCCAGGGGGTCACCGACCGCACACGACGCTAAGGTATGTGCACGCGAGTGGCGCGTCCTTGCAGCTCTTATAGGGCCAACACATTTAGGCTATGTGCCCACGTTAGCGTTTTAAAGCGCTTACAAAACCTGACTCCTTCCCAGAAAACGCGCATTTTATCTCCACACTTTTTTTGCGCAAAAAACACGCGTTTTTGATGCGTTTTTTTCTGCGCGTTTTCTGGGAACATTGGAGACAGCTAAAAACGCGGAAATTAATGAGCATGCTGCGTTTTTAGCCGCTAAGCATTTCCTGAGCGGAAAAAAATGCATGCATTGGCACAAAAAGCCAAAAATGCATTCAATTTAATGGGAAGCTTCTTTTAAGCGTTTCTGCAGCGTCTGATCCGGCTCAAACGCTGCGGAAACGCTTACAAAAACGCAACATGGGCACACAGCCTTAAAGGGGCAGCAATTTTAAAGGGCCCCAGCCACCCTCGGGGCCCACCAGGCATTTACCCGGTACCCCGCCAGGCCAGACCGAGCCTGCACCTCGTACACATGCGGCTCCGCTCCGCACATGGCTCTGCTCCATACATGGCTCTGCTCCGTACACACAGGGCTCAGTTTCGTACACCCCGTACACATGCGGTTCCGCTCCGTACAACCCATACACGCGCGGCTCCACTCTGTACACACACGGCTCAGCTCCGAACACACAGGGCTCCGCTCAATACACCTTGTACACACGCGGCTCCGCTCCCTACACCCCGTACATACGTGGCTTTGCTCCCTACACCTCGTACACATATATCTCCGCTCACCTCGTACACATATGGCTCTGCTCCGTACACCCCATACACACGTGGCTCCGCTGCGTACACCCCGTACACACGCGGCTCCGGTCCGTACACCCCGTGCACACGCGGCTCCGCTCCGTACACCTTCCACATACGCTGTTCCGCTCCCTACACCTTGTACACATATGGCTCCGCTCCCTACACCTCGTACACACGCTGCTCTGCTCCATACATGGCTCTGCTCTGCTCTGTACACACATGGCTCAGCTCCGTACACAGGCTCAGTTTCGTACACTCCGTGCACATGCGGCTCCGCTCTTTACAACCCATACACGCGCTGCTCCGCTCCGTACACCCCGTATACGTGGCTCTGCTCCGCTCTGTACGCACACGGCTCAGCTCCGTACAGTTTGTACACACAGGTCTCTGCTCAATACACTTCATACAAGCGCAGCTCTGCTCTGTACACCTCGCTCGTACACACACGGCTCCGCTCCGTACACCTCGCACTCACACGGCTCCACTCTGTACACACGTGGCTCCACTACGTACACACGTGGCTCCGCTCCGTACACCTCGTACGCACGCGGCTCCGCTCCGTACACATTGTACACATGCGGCTCTGCTCCGTACACCTCGTACACACACAGCTCTGCTACATCCACCCTGTAAACCTCTCCTGACCCCACACATACACTTCCCCTCATCCAGCACAATGACAAGCAGCACAGCAGAGTCCTGCACACACTGAGGGCCCTCATCATGTGACCCCTGACTCCTCCCCTCCTGTGACCTCATCACAGGTACTGTGAACTGCAGTACACACAGAAGCGATTAGAACAAGAACATAGTGGCCGCAGAATGTAACAGTAGCGTAGATCCGGGTGGGCCCCCTCAGAGCGCCGGGCCCGGGGACACCGCCCCCTCTGCTCCCCGGTAGATACGCTAATCTGCTCCAATCCCAGCGTGCCACCAGCTGCCACAGCAACGCGGTCTTGGCCTGCAGTCAGTGCAGTGACTGAGTCCCCACTCCCGCACCGCGCAGTGTCTGCTCTGAGTGTGGCCAGTCGCTCACTCTCCACTACTGCAGGCCGCGCCGGCGTGGCTATGTTGGTTTCTATCATGTAATGTACATGCTGTGGCGGCTGCAGGGCGGCCCTGTCTGACGCTAATTAATCGACCCGAGGGGGGCAAAAGCCTCTCTGCCACCTGGCCCAGCCCGCCCCTATATGCCACCTGGGCCGCTCCTCCAGCAGCTGTGCAGGGCCAGACCTGCTGCTTCTTCTGCCGGGCCAGCACTGAGCCTTTAAGGCTATGTGCCCACGTAGCGTTTTAAAACGCACAATGAAAACCGTACTCCTTCCCAGATATTGCACGTTTTTTTCCACGCTATTTCACTGCGATTTCACCGCGATTCTGTTCGCGATTTTGTCGCGATTTTCTCAAGCACTTTCCAAGCGATTTGAAGCATCGCTTGGAAAGTGATTGACAGGTTGGTCACACTCGTCAAACATAGTGTTTGACGAGTGTGACCAGCTTTTTACTATTGAGGCCGCCTATGCGGCCTCAATAGTAAAAGATAAAATGTTAAAAATGATAAAAAAATAAAAAATCGGGGTATATTTACCTTCCGACGTCCCGCGCTGCCATCCCGTTCTTCAGCGTTCCCAGCGATGCCTTGCAAGACCTGTGATGACGTTGGTCTCGCGTTACTATAGCGATCTTGCGAGACCGCTAGAGTCACGCGAGACTACTTCATCACAGGACCTTGCAGCAAGGCATCGCTGGGAACGCTGAGGCCCAGGAAGGCAGCGCGGGACGTCGGAAGGTAAATATACCCCGATTTTTTATTTTTTATTCTTTTTTTTACAGGGCTATGGTACCCAGGGCCTGGAGGACAGTCTCCTATCCTCCACACCGTGGGTACCAACCGCACATGAGACGCTTAACTTCCCGCATGGTGCGCATAGCCACATGCGGGAAGTAAGCGATTCTCATGCATTCCTATGGGTGCCGAATCGCGGCAATTCTTTGCTATTCCGCACAAAAGAATGATCATGCTGCGATTTTTTCCGCAATGCGATTCCGCCGCGGAAAAAAGCGCAGCATTAGCAAAGCATGTGCGGAATGCCATACAAATGCATGGGGTGCGTCATGTACAAGATTTTTAAACGTTTTCGCGCCGAAAATCGCTTAAAAATTGCATCGTGGGCACACAGCCTCAATGTTGTTTGTGTGCTGGCCTGGCTGCATCACAGCTAGCAGACACAGCCCTGTCTGCTAAAATGATACAATGTAGTGCGCCCTGCACTGCCATCTTCCTGCTGGAGACAGAGGACCTGCAAAGGAGCATGTGGGGCAGAGACAGGTCTGGAAGGTAAAATTCCCCTATATGTTTATGTACTTGTCTGTACATATGAATTTTATAAGATTTTTTGTATCTAAGTCTATAAATATGTGTGTGACTGCATCTGTATACAGTACATCTGTGTATGTGTATCTCAGTGTGCATGAGTGTGTGCGCTTGTCTATGTGCGTGTATGCATATGAGCGTGTCTGCGAGCATGTCTAGGTGCTTGTCTGCATGCAAGCGTGTCTATAAGTGTGTATGTATGTTGCGAGCGTGTCTGTGGGTGTGTCTACAAGCGTGTCTGCATACATGCGCGGTTATAAGCATGTCTGTGTGCATGCCTGTGCGTGTGTATTATGGTGTGTTTCCATGGTTAGTATTGGCAGCACATGCTCGCTCCCTCCAAAGCGCTGTCGGCTTTTTTATGCGCGATGATACCGCATGTGTTCACTGAACCGTGCGGAATCACCGCATCCTATACATAGACGGTGATATTAATCTTGTGGAGATGGAGCGTCACCACAAAATAAATTGACATGCTGCGGTCTAGAAAGACGCGCCACATGTCCGGTTACATAGGGACGCCGGAGGCATTCCTGCACGCATAGTGAAGATGAGATTTCATAAAATCCCCTCCACTATGCTGTAACATCTGGACACTGCGGATTGCACGCTGTGTGTGGCTGTATGCAGCGTCCAATCCGCAGCAAATACTGAACGTGGAAACATACCCTTAGGCCAGGGTCACACTAGAGAGGAATACAGATGAGTGAGAGGCGCAAAAAGCACGCATTAGACACGGACCAATGATTCTCTATGGGGTACCTCGCACCAGCCGTATATTTCTCATCCATATTCTATGGTCCGTGCCAATCGCAGCATGCATTGAGACACACACATATATATATATATATATATATATTTATATTTCACAGAGTTCTTCATAGCAGAATAGCCGCTAATTAAATTGCCGGCTTTTGTCAAATCATTCCCCGACATGAAATGACACATGGTTTACATACAGTAAACCATTTCATGTCATGTTTTTTTTTGTATGTCTTTAATTAGTAATTAGATGAGGGTTGATGTGTAAAATTTGGGAGGTGTAGGTGTTAATTTAAGGGGTTAATTCGTTGTTAAAAAATGTGTGGGCTCCTGCATTTACAAATTACCACGGGAGCCCACACATTTTTTAACAACGAATTAACCCCTTAAATAAATGGTTTACTGTATGTAAACCATGTGTCATTTCATGTCGGGTTGGGGAATGATTTGACAAAAGCCGGCAATTGAATTAGCGGCTATTCTGCTATGAAGAACTCTGTGAAATATAAATATATATATATATATATATATACAGTCATATGTAAAAGTTTGGGCACCCCTATTAATGTTAACCTTTTTTCTTTATAACAATTTTGGTTTTTGCAACAGCTATTTCAGTTTCACATATCTAATAACTGATGGACTTAGTTATATTTCTGGATTGACCGATGCACAGTGACACCATCTGCAGCAAGATGATGCTGCAGGTCTTTGGAGGTGGTCTGTGGATTGTCCTTGACTGTTCTCACCATTCTTCTTCTCTGCCTTTCTGATAGTTTTCTTGGCCTGCCACTTCTGGGCTTAACAAGAACTGTACCTGTGTTCTTCCATTTCCTTACTATGTTCCTCACAGTGGAAACTGACAGGTTAAATCTCTGAGACCACTTTTTGTATCCTTCCCCTGAAAAGCTATGTTGAATAATCTTTGTTTTCAGATCATTTGAGAGTTGTTTTGAGGAGCCCATGATGCCACTCTTCATAGGAGAATCAAATAGGAGAACTACTTGCAAGTGGCCACTTTAAATACCTTTTCTCATGATTTGATACACCTGGCTATGAAGTTCAAAGCTCAATGAGGTTACAAAACCAATTTAGTGCTTCAGGAAGTCAGTAAAAAGTAGTTAGGAGTGTTGAAATCAAGAAAATGATAAGGGTGCCCATACTTTTGCACCGGTCAAATTTTGTTTAAATGCAGATTGCACATTTTCTGTTAGTACAATAAACCTCATTTGAATCCAGAAATATAACTGAGTCCATCAGTTATTAGATATATGAAACTGAAATAGCTGTTGCAAAAACCAAAATTGTTATAAAGAAAAAAGGTTAACATTAATAGGGGTGCCCAAACTTTTACATATGACTGTATATATATATATATATATTTGTGTGTACTATGTGTCTATATTTATTCTTTCTTTTGTGTTATAAAACCTGTCATAGGGCTCCATTATATTTCCATTTTGCAAGCCGGCAAGAAAATACAATGATAAGGTGTGAAACCGCTGCGGAATCCGCACAAACAGTTGACATGCTGCGGATTGTAATCTGCGGCAAAACCGCGCGGAACATTCTGCAGCATCTGCACAGCGTTTTTTGATTTGCATAGGCTAACATGGTACAGTACTGTACACCGCTGCGGAAACCGCTGTGGGTCCGCAGCAGAATCAGCAACATGTGCACATATCCTAAGTGAGTGTGTGCGAGTATCTCTGTGTGCATGTCTGCCTACATGTCTATGAGCGTGTCTGCAAGCGTATCTATGTGTGTGTTTGCTTACATGTCTGCTTGTATGTGTGTGTCTGCATGAATGTGTGTCGCGTCCGAAGGCTTATTATACTTGATGAGACTATTCAGGCTACTTTCACATTAGCGTTTTTTTGCACAGCGCTTCATGCGCAATAAAAATGCATGCAAAAACGCATCAAGGGGCTTATTTAAGGGCTCCGCATAAGGCCAGTTTCACACATCCGTTTATTTCCAGTACCAGAAAAAAACAGCACCGGAGATATCCGTGTCCATGTGTGTAATACGTATGGAACACGTGTGGCAACCGTGTGCTGCATCAGTACCGCACGGACGGCCGCCGGGGAAGAAGCGCTACAGTAAACGCTGTTCCCCGGTGGTAGGTGCTGAAGATGGCTCTCATCATTCTCCCGTGCTCTGCCGGCGATCAGTGCAAGCTGAGGAGAATGATGAGAGTTATATTAAAGTCCGAACAATGACAGCAGGTGGGGGCTTTTGGGACAGTTACTCCCATCATCCGACACCTGCTGCCGCTAATAACAGTGACAGCAGGAGCGGATGATTGGGGTGTTCCTCAGCCGCCATCTGTGATCTTATGATATAAACTATAGGTGTGCCCGATGCTATCACATCGGGAGGGAAGTGTGTGTGGGGTGTGTGTGTACGTACGTGTGTGTGTGTGTGTGTGTGTGTGTGTGTCCCACAGCTGCCTGCCCACCCACCTCCGTGCAGTCACAGTTGGCAGGAAAGAGGGTGGTTTGCGGCCTGTGCTGGAAATGTGAGTACGTGTGTGTGTGTGTATATGTAAATACGTGTGTGTGTATATATGTGTGTACATGTGTGTGTATATGAGTACGTGTGTGTGTATATATATGTGAGTACGTGTGTGTGTGTGTGTGTGTGTATGGGAGTATGTGTGTGTGTGTGAGTACATGTGTGTATGTGAGTACGTGTGTGTATGTGAGTACGTGTGTGTATGTGAGTACGTGTGTGTGAATGTGTATGTGAGTACGTGTGTGTATGTGAGTACATGTGTATGTGAGTACGTGTATGTGTGTTTGCATGTGAGTACATGTGTGTGTATGAGTATGTGTGTGTGTGTATGCGAGTACGTGTGTGTATTGTAGGGCTTCTACTCGCTCAGGTGCAGCGGGAGTCAATCATGGGGTTTGTTGCGTCACAAACCCATAAAACAAAACAGAACAAAAGAAATAGCCTTTAGCTCAGGCAAACCGCAGAACAAATGTTCAGTTCTTTAGGCTCAGTTCTGGAGCCAGAACACACAGGAGGCTTCCCCCTCCCCACATACAGCCCTGTGTTTCAGGAGTAGTCTACCTTATAAAGGTTTAGCCACGCCCGCGAACCCAGCAGCTGACTAGTCACATGATTGTGACCTCACCACAGGTCCTTGTACTATATTAGAAGTATAGTGATTAGGGTTGAGCGATACCGTCCGATACTTGAAAATATCGTATCGGATGGTATCGCCCGATCTAAAAAAAATATCGGGTATCGCCAATTCCGATACCGGAAGTCCCATTCAAGTCTATGGGACTTCCGGTATCGGAATAAGAAAAACCCCTTTATGTCCCCGTACAGCCTCTCGTGGGGTCTGTACGGGCCTTCCGGGGGTCTGTGCCAGCCTGCTGGGGGTCTGTGCCGGCCTGCCGGGGGTCTGTGCGGACTGCCTGGGGTCTGTACCGGCCTGCCGGGGGGGGCTGTGCCGGCCTGCCGGGGGGCTGTGCGGACTGCCCGGGGTCTGTGCTGACTGCCCGGGATCTGTACCGGCCTGCCGGGGGGCCGTGCTGGCCTGCTGGTGGTCTGTGCAGCCTGCGGGGGGTCTGTGCTGACTGCCCGGGGTCTGTACTGGCCTGCCGGGGGGGGGCTGTGCCGGCCTGCCGGGGGTGTGTGCGGACTGCCCGGGGTCTGTACCGGCCTGCCGGGGGGCTGTGCCGGCCTGCCGGTGGTCTGTGCAGCCTGCGGGGGTCTGTGCAGGCATCATCCGATGGGACTACAAGTCCCATCGGGCGATGCCTGCTACCATAACGGTGATTGACACATTAGCCAATGATGGGACAGTAGTAGTCCCATCATCCGGCTAATGTGTTGAATGTAAAAAAAAAGTTATATACTACATACATACTACATGCTTCATACATGCTACATACATACTACATGCTACATACATGCTACATACATACTACATACATACTACATACTACATACATACTACATGCTACATACATACTACATACATGCTACATACATACTACATGCTACATACATACTACATACTACATGCTACATACATACTACATACATGCTACATACATACTACATATACTGCATACATACTACATACATACTACATACATGCTACATACATACTACATACATACTATATATACTACATATATACTACATGCATGCTGCATACATACTACATACATGCTACCTACATACTACATATATACTACATGCTACATACATACCACATATATACTACATGCATACTACATACATACTACATGCTACATACATGCTACATACATGCTACATACATACTACATACATACTACATGCTACATACATACTACATACATACTATATATACTACATATATACTACATGCATGCTACATAAATACTACATGCATACTACATACATACTACATGCATGCTACATACATACTACATACATGCTACATACATACTACATACATACTACATGCTACATACATACTGCATACATGCTACATACATACTACATATATACTACATGCTACATACATACTACATATATACTACATGCATACTACATACATACTACATGCTACATACATACTACATACATGCTACATATATACTACATACATACTACATACATACTACATACATGCAACATACATATTACATGGTACATACATACTACATACATACTACGTGCTACATACATACTACATACATGCTACATACATACTACATATATACTACATACATACTACATGCTACATACATACTACATACATACTATATATACTACATACACTCACTGGCCACTTTATTAGGTACACCATGCTAGTAAGGGGTTGGACCCCCTTTTGCCTTCAGAACTGCCTCAATTCTTCGTGGCAGAGATTCAACAAGGTGCTGGAAGCATTCCTCAGAGATTTTGGACCATATTGACATGATGGCATCACACAGTTGGCGCAGATTTGTCGGCTGCACATCCCTGATGCGAATCTCCCGTTCCACCACATCCCAAAGATGCTCTATTGGATTGAGATCTGGTGACTGAGGAGGCCATTTGAGTACAGAAAACTCATTGTCATGTTCAAGAAACCAATCTGAGATGATTCGAGCTTTATGACATGGCGCATTATCCTGCTGAAAGTAGCCATCAGATGTTGGGTACATTGTGGTCATAAAGGGATGGACATGGTCAGCAACAATACTCAGGTAGGCTGTGGCGTTGCAACGATGCTCAATTGGTACCAAGGGGCCCAAAGAGTGCCCAGAAAAAATTCCCCACACCATGACACCACCACCACCAGCCTGAACCATTGATACAAGGCAGGATGGATCCATGCTTTCATGTTGTTTACGCCAAATTCTGACCCTACCATCCGAATGTCGCAGCAGAAATCGAGACTCATCAGACCAGGCAACGTTTTTCCAATCTTCTACTGTCCAATTTCGATGAGCTTGTGCAAATTGTAGCCTCAGTTTCCTGTTCTTAGCTGAGAGGAGTGGTACCCAGTGTGGTCTTCTGCTGCTGTAGCCCATTTGCCTCAAAGTTCGACGCACTGTGCGTTCAGAGATGCTCTTCTGCCTACCTTGGTTGTAACGGGTGGCAATTTGAGTCACTGTTGCCTTTCTATCAGCTCGAACCAGTCTGCCCATTCTCCTCTGACCTCTGGCATCAACATGGCATTTCCGGCCACAGAACTGCCGCTCACTGGATTTTTTTTCTTTTTCGGACCATTCTCTGTAAACCCTAGAGATGGTTGTGCGTGAAAATCCCAGTAGATCAGCAGTTTCTGAAATTCTCAGACCAGCCCTTCTGGCACCAACAATCATGCCACGTTCAAAGGCACTCAAATCACCTTTCTTCCCCATACTGATGCTCGGTTTGAACTGCAGGAGATTGTCTTGACCATGTCTACATGCCTAAATGCACTGAGTTGCCGCCATGTGATTGGCTGATTAGAAATTAAGTCTTAACACACAGTTGGACAGGTGTACCTAATAAAGTGGCCAGTGAGTGTATATACTACATGCATGCTACATACATACTACATACATGCTACATATATACTACATGCTACATACATACTACGTACATACTACATACAGTGTTGGCCAAAAGTATTGACACCCCTGCAATTCTGTCAGATAATACTCAGTTTCTTCCTGAAAATGATTGCAAACACAAATTCTTTGGTATTATTATCTTCATTTAATTTGTCTTAAATGAAAAAACACAAAAAGAATTGTCCTAAAGCCAAATTGGATATAATTCCACACCAAACATAAAATAGAAGGTGGACAAAAGTATTGGCACTGTTCGAAAAATCATGTGATGCTTCTCTAATTTGTGTTATTAACAGCACCTGTAACATTCCTGTGGCACCTAACAGGTGTTGGCAATAACTAAATCACACTTGCAGCCAGTTGACATGGATTAAAGTTGGCTCAACCTCTGTCCTGTGTCCTTGTGTGTACCACATTGAGCATGGAGAAAAGAAAGAAGACCAAAGAACTGTCTGAGGACTTGAGAAATCAAATTGTGAGTAAGCATGAGCAATCTCAAGGCTACAAGTCCATCTCCAAAGACCTGAATGTTCCTGTGTCTACCGTGCGCAGTGTCATCAAGAAGTTTAAAGCCCATGGCACTGTGGCTAACCTCCCTAGATGTGGACGGAAAAGAAAAATTGACAAGAGATTTCAACGCAAGATTGTGCGGATGTTGGATAAAGAACCTCGACTAACATCCAAACAAGTTCAAGCTGCCCTGCAGTCCAAGGGTACAACAGTGTCAACCCGTACTATCCGTCGGCGTCTGAATGAAAAGGGACTGTATGGTAGGAGACCCAGGAAGACCCCACTTCTTACCCCGAGACATAAAAAAGCCAGGCTGGAGTTTGCCAAAACTTACCTGAAAAAGTCTAAAACGTTTTGGAAGAATGTTCTCTAGTCAGTTGAGACAAAAGTAGAGCTTTTTGGGCAAAGGCATCAACATAGAGTTTACAGGAGAAAAAAAGAGGCATTCGAAGAAAAGAACACGGTCCCTACAGTCAAACATGGCGGAGGTTCCCTGATGTTTTGGGGTTGCTTTGATGCTTCTGGCACTGGATTGCTTGACCGTGTGCATGGCATTATGAAGTCTGATGACTACCAACAAATTTTGCAGCATAATGTAGGGCCCAGTGTGAGAAAGCTGGGTCTCCCTCAGAGGTCATGGGTCTTCCAGCAGGACAATGACCCAAAACACACTTCAAAAAACACTAGAAAATGGTTTGAGAGAAAGCACTGGAGACTTCTAACGTGGCCAGCAATAAGTCCAGACCTGAATCCCATAGAACACCTGTGGAGAGATCTAAAAATGGCAGTTTGGAGAAGGCACCCTTCAAATATCAGGGACCTGGAGCAGTTTGCCAAAGAAGAATGGTCTAAAATTCCAGCAGAGCATTGTAAGAAACTCATTGATGGTTACCGGAAGCGGTTGGTCGCAGTTATTTTGGCAAAAGGTTGTGCAACCAAGTATTAAGCTGATGGTGTCAATACTTTTGTCTGGCCCATTTTTGGAGTTTTGTGTGAAATGATCAATGCTTTGCTTTTTGCTTCATTCTCTTTTGTGTTTTTTCATTTAAGACAAATTAAATGAAGATAATAATACCAAAGAATTTGTGTTTGCAATCATTTTCAGGAAGAAACTGAGTATTATCTGACAGAATTGCAGGGGGTGTCAATACTTTTGGCCAACACTGTACATACTACATACATACTACATGCTACATACATACTACATATATACTACATGCATACTACATGCATGCTACATACATACTACATACATGCTACATACAGTACAAACTACATACATACTACATGCATGCTACATACATACTACATACATACTACATGCATGCTACATACATACTACATACATGCTACATACATACTACATACATACTACATGCTACATACATACTACATACATACTACATGCTACATACATACTACATATATACTACATGCATGCAACATGCATACTACATATATACTACATGCATGCAACATACAATACATTCATACAATACATACATATAGACATACAGTACATATAACATAGAGTACATACTTACCATCACTTGTCACATTGTTCCCCGAAGCCATTGTCATCTGAGGAATAAATATTAAAATAACAAACCACCAATATATTCCCACACAGCTTTTACCATAAAGTGAGACTAGAGACTTTTTTTTTAAGTGGCGGAGGAATACAGTGCGGAAGGATACCTAACTTCCGTCATTGGATTCCTGGAGCCCGTAGAGAACGGTAGCATCAGCTGATGATGCAGTTCTCCACGCAAGATCGTCGTGGGACACTCGTGGACTTCTGCGGATCAGGGGTAAGTATATTGGTGGTTTGTTATTTTAATATTTATTCCTCAGATGACAATGGCTTCAGGGAACAATGTGACAAGTGATGGTAAGTATGTACTCTATGTTATATGTACTGTATGTCTATATGTACAGTTGTGGCCAAAAGTATTGACACCCCTGCAATTCTGTCAGATAATACTCAGTTTCTTCCTGAAAATGATTGCAATCACAAATTCTTTGGTATTATTATCTTCATTTAATTTGTCTTAAATGAAAAAACACAAAAGAAAATGAAGCAAAAAGTAAAACATTGATCATTTCACACAAAACTCCAATAATGGGCCAGACAAAAGTATTGGCACCCTCAGCCTAATACTTGGTTGCACAACCTTTTGCCAAAATAACTGCGACCAACCGCTTCCGGTAACCATCAATGAGTTTCTTACAATGCTCTGCTGGAATTTTAGACCATTCTTCTTTGGCAAACTGCTCCAGGTCCCTGATATTTGAAGGGTGCCTTCTCCAAACTGCCATTTTTAGATCTCTCCACAGGTGTTCTATGGGATTCAGGGCTGGACTCATTGCTGGCCACCTTAGAAGTCTCCAGTGCTTTCTCTCAAACCATTTTCTAGTGCTTTTTGAAGTGTGTTTTGGGTCATTGTCCTGCTGGAAGACCCATGACCTCTGAGGGAGACCCAGCTTTCTCACACTGGGCCCTACATTATGTTGCAAAATTTGTTGGTAGTCTTCTGACTTCATAATGCCATGCACATGGTCAAGCAGTCCAGTGCTAGAGGCAGCAAAGCAACCCCAAAACATCAGGGAACCTCCGCCATGTTTGACTGTACGGACCGTGTTCTTTTCTTCGAATGCCTCTTTTTTTCTCCAGTAAACTCTATGTTGATGCCTTTGCCCAAAAGCTCTACTTTTGTCTCATCTAACCAGAGAACATTCTTCCAAAACGTTTTAGGCTTTTTCAGGTAAGTTTTGGCAAACTCCAGCCTGGCTTTTTTATGTCTCGGGGTAAGAAGTGGGGTCTTCCTGGGTCTCCTACCATACAGTCCCTTTTCATTCAGACGCCAACGGATAGTACGGGTTGACACTGTTGTACCCTTGGACTGCAGGGCAGCTTGAACTTGTTTGGATGTTAGTCGAGGTTCTTTATCCAACATCCGCACAATCTTGCGTTGAAATCTCTTGTCAATTTTTCTTTTCCGGCCACATCTAGGGAGGTTAGCCACAGTGCCATGGGCTTTAAACTTCTTGATGACACTGCGCACGGTAGACACAGGAACATTCAGGTCTTTGGAGATGGACTTGTAGCCTTGAGATTGCTCATGCTTACTCACAATTTGATTTCTCAAGTCCTCAGACAGTTCTTTGGTCTTCTTTCTTTTCTCCATGCTCAATGTGGTACACACAAGGACACAGGAAAGAGGTTGAGCCAACTTTAATCCATGTCAACTGGCTGCAAGTGTGATTTAGTTATTGCCAACACCTGTTAGGTGCCACAGGAAAGTTACAGGTGCTGCTAATAACACAAATTAGAGAAGCATCACATGATTTTTCGAACAGTGCCAATACTTTTGTCCACCCTCTATTTTATGTTTGGTGTGGAATTATATCCAATTTGGCTTTAGGACAATTCTTTTTGTGTTTTTTCATTTAAGACAAATTAAATGAAGATAATAATACCAAAGAATTTGTGTTTGCAATCATTTTCAGGAAGAAACTGAGTATTATCTGACAGAATTGCAGGGGTGTTAATACTTTTGGCCAACACTGTATGTAGTATTTATGTAGTATGTATGTAGTATGTATGTAGCATGCAAGTAGTATATATGTAGTATATATAGTATGTATGTAGTATGTATGTAGCATGAAGTATGTATGTAGAATGTATGTAGTATATATGTAGTATGTATGTAGCATGTATGTAGTATGTATGTAGCACGTAGTATGTATGTAGTATGTATGTAGCACGTAGTATGTATGTTGCATGTATGTAGTATATGTGTAGTATGTATGTAGAATGTATGTAGCATGTAGTATGTATGTAGCATGTAGTATATATGTAGTATGTATGTAGCATGTATGCAGTATGTATGTAGCATGTAGTATGTATGTAGTATGTAGCATGTATGTAGTATGTAGCATGCATGTAGTATGTATGTAGTATGTATGTAGCATGCATGTAGTATATATGTAGTATATATAGTATGTATGTAGTATGTATGTAGCATGTAGTATGTATGTAGTATGTATGTAGTATGTATGTAGCATGTATGTAGCATGTATGTAGCATGTAGTATGTATGTAGTATGCATGTAGTATATATGTAGTATGTATGTAGCATGTAGTATATATGTAGTATGTAGGTAGCATGTATGTAGCATGCATGTAGTATATATGTAGTATATATAGTAGGTATGTAGCATGTATGTAGTATGTATGTAGTATGTATGTAGTATATATGTAGTATGTATGTAGCATGTATGTAGTATGTATGTAGCATGTAGTATGTATGTAGTATGTATGTAGCATGTAGTATGTATGTAGCATGTATGTAGTATGTATGTAGCATGTAGTATGTATGTAGTATGCATGTTGCATGTATGTAGCATGTATGTAGTATGTAGTATGTATGTAGTATGTATGTAGCATGTATGTAGCATGTAGTATGTATGTAGTATGTATGTAGCATGTAGTATGTATGTAGCATGTATGTAGTATGTATGTAGCATGTAGTATGTATGTAGTATGTATGTTGAATGTATGTAGCATGTAGCATGTATGTAGTATGTAGTATGTATGTAGTATGTATGTAGCATGTATGTAGCATGTAGTATGTAGTATGTAATTTTTTTTTACATTCAACACATTAGCCGGATGATGGGACTACTACTGTATGTAGCATGTAGTATATATGTAGTATGTATGTAGCATGTAGTATGTATGTAGTATGTATGTAGCATGTAGTATATATGTAGTATTTATGTAGCATGTATGTAGTATGTATGTAGCATGTAGTATGTATGTAGTATGTATGTAGCATGTATGTAGTATGTATGTAGCATGTAGTATGTATGCAGCATGCATGTAGTATATATGTAGTATGTATGTAGCATGTAGTATGTATGTAGTATGTATGTAGCATGTATGTAGTATGCATGTAGCATGCATGTAGTATGTATGTAGTATGTATGTAGCATGCATGTAGTATATATGTAGTATGTATGTAGCATGTAGTATGTATGTAGTATGTATGTAGCATGCATGTAGTATGTATGTAGTATGTATGTAGCATGTATGTAGTATGTATGTAGCATGTATGTAGTATGTATGTAGCATGCATATAGTATGTATGTAGTATGTATGTAGCATGTAGTATGTATGTAGTATGTATGTAGTATGTATGTAGCATGTATATAGTATGTATGTAGCATGTAGTATATATGTAGTATGTATGTAGCATGTAGTATGTATGTAGTATATATGTAGTATGTATGTAGCATGTATGTAGTATGTATGTAGCATGTAGTATGTATGTAGTATGCATGTAGTATATATGTAGTATGTATGTAGCATGTAGTATATATGTAGTATGTATGTAGCATGTATGTATATGTAGTATATATGTAGTATGTATGTAGCATGTAGTATGTATGTAGTATGTATGTAGTATATATGTAGTATGTATGTAGCATGTATGTAGCATGTAGTATATATGTAGTATATATGTAGTATGTATGTAGCATATAGTATGTATGTAGTATGTATGTAGTATATATGTAGTATGTATGTAGCATGTAGTATATATGTAGTATGTATGTAGCATGTATGTAGCATGTATGTAGTATGTATGTAGCATGTATGTATATATGTAGTATTTATGTAGTATGTATGTAGTATGATGACGTCATTTCGGCTGCCAATCAGCTGGGAACTTCCGATTCCGATGTCCGAAATTGAAAAAATATCGGATCTCGGTATCGGAATTCCGATACAGCAAATATCGGCCGATACCCGATACTTGCGGTATCGGAAAGCTCAACACTAATAGTGATATTAATTAGAGCTTACATTACAGAGACAAGCCATCTCTGAGACACATGCCTCCCATCGACTATGCAACCCTTAGCCACGCCACAGTGTGTATGTGAGTACGTGTGTGTGTACTGTAAGGCAGCGCTCACTGAGTGCATTGGGGAACGCCCGCTTGGCAGCGCTATAACATACAGGAAGACTCAATTTCCTTAAAAGTTCTCCTGGGTTTATTGCTCCATATCCCCAGCAGCACAAACACAGAGTAGTCAGCCTTTAGGTCCAGCAACATAAAATAATAATGTCCATAAACAGGGCTTTGCTCCCTCAGACCCTGTTCACACACAGGCCAGGGCAATGTCCGTTAACCACTCAGTTCCACAGGACAATACAGTCTCTTACTGACCGGGGTCAGTGCTACTTACGGTTGTCCGACCGTCCACTCTGGAGGTATCTCACAGACCTCGTTCCGCTGGTTCAGGAAAGCCAGCACTGCTTCCCCAGGCTGTGCGCTATCCAGCAAGCAGGGTTGGCCTGGAGCCACACACACAGGAGGCCTTCTACCTCCCAGGTCACAGACAACTCTGTAGTGACCCACCTGGACACATGGAAGTCTGTGCACAATCTAGACTCCCAACACTCTCTCATGTGCTAAACACACTTTCATTATGTAGGCTGCAACCCCACCCCCAGGCGAGGTATGGATCATATGGCTGGTCACCTGGTCATGACCTCACAGCAGGTCCTGAAAATACATGCAGGTCCTGAAAGAAAACAGGGGTGCAGCCAGCACCCTCACCCAAAGGTGAGGTCATATGGGTAGCCTGACCCTCCCATCTCTCATAGCTACCCGCAACCCGGACCCAGGTGCACTAACCGTTATATTAGTGCTCACGTGCACTTATAATAAAACACTCCGGGTTGCATCTCAGGTAGCATCCATCCCTGTGACATATATCGGCCATTCACAACCCTGCCAGTCACTGTTTCTGCTGCATCACCACAGAGGGAACGCTTGTATGCATGACCTGGGGAGCCCACATAGCGCCCCCTAGCTGTCACAGGGGTCACTGCATTGCAGTACGTACGTGTGTGTACGTCCATGTGTGTGTATGTCCATGTGTGTGTACATGTGTTTGTGTGTATGTACATGTGTGTGTGTGTGTATGTACATGGTGGGCAGGCAGCGGCGGGTCCGGCGGGGGGTCTGGCGGCGTGGCCAGCAGCGGCGGGTGGGTTCTGCAGCGGCAGGGGTCCTGGCGGCGGCCAGCCGGCAGGAAAGACCGTGGCTTGCGGCCTGTGCTAGAGATGGGGTGTGGCTCCACTAGAGGGCGCCCGCACCCCATCTCCAGCACAGGCCACAAGCCGCGGTCTTTCCTGCCAGCTGTGATGGAGGTGGGTGGGCAGGCAGCAGCGGGTCCACCGGCGGCGGGGGGGAGTGCGGTGGTGGCCGGGGGGGTCCCAGTGGTGTCCCGCTGGTGGTACTGTGGAAGGGCCTGGTACCACCAGCGGGTGCCATATTGGAATACCCATCACTTGGGTATTCCAATATGGCGGTCGGCGTACTTCCGGTGCTGCGCGGTGGATTCTGGGATTCGGGGACATCCAGACGGAAGTGGATGACAGACAATTTAAGGCAATTATATATATAGATGAATGAAAACCTGACGTGGGTCCCCCCCCCTATTTTCTTGAACCAACCAGGCTGCAACCCTCAGCTGTCGGCTTCAGCAAGCCTGGTTATCAAGAATAGAGGGGTTAATAAATAATTAAAAAAACAGCGTGGAGTCCCCCCATTTTGACAACCAGCCTTGCTAAAGCTGACAGCTGGGGCCTGGTATTGTGTATGTGACATGTAGTCTGGGCACATTCGCGTGTGTGTGAAAGGCAATGTGTGTGTGTGTAGCATGCAGTGTGTATCTGTGTGTAATATGTAGTGTGTATGTGTCATCTAGTTTGTGAGTACGTGTGTGTGAAATGCAATATGTGTAACATGCAATGTGTGTGTGTAACATGCAGTGTGTGTGTGTGTGTGTAATATGTAGTGTGTGTGTAGTATGTAGTCACTGTGTGCGACACACGTGTGCGTGAAATGCAATGTTTGTAATATGCAATGTGTGTGTGTGTAATGTATGAGATGTGACATTTAGCTTGTGTGCGCACGCGTGTGTGTTACTGCAGTGTGTAGCATGCAGTGTGTGTACATCTCTGCAATATGCATTATTTGTGTGGAAAATGCAGTGTGTGACATACAGTGTGCTTGTGTAATATGAACTGTGTGTGTAATATGCAGTGTGTGTATGTGGGTAACTTGCAGTTTGTGTAACATGCAGTATTTATGTGTGATTATAGGGTGCATTGTGTGTATGTGTGTAACATGCAGACTGTGTGTTTGTGTTAACATGTGTAAGGGAGGTCCAGGAGTGTAGTCATGGCCGAGCACTCCGGTGTATCTGAGCCCTGGCCTCCTCTCACATGAAAACAGCATTCTTTCACCTGCGTACCTGTGTCTTCTCTCACAGCGCCATCAGGGATACCACTGTGGTGCTGAAGCCTTTCACAGAGAGTGGGTGAGTGGGGACCTCCGCAATGTCTTCCCACGATCTGCCGGGCCAGGTTCTTTCCATTTCCTGCAGCCACTTCAGCTCCATGCTGTCTATGCCTCAGCAACTTCGGGTGTAGGAGTGCTCCATCGCTGCCGGTCCAAGATCACACAATGGCGCAGTGCTGCTGCACCTGGGTTTTCCTTCTAGGCTCCACCCGTTTCCAGGTGGGGACGCCTCCGACAACTCCACCCATTTGCTGGAATTCTGTAGGGGAGGGCGAGGTCTTCTTTTCTTCATCCGCACCGGGGAAAATAGACAGGTGGATTTTGGCGCCAATACTGTACTGAAGCGCCAACGAAGGGAAAGGCCCATGTCTTCTTCTTCTTCAACGCCATTTCCTGCCATCTTCATGGCCGCTATCTTGGCCAACACAATGTCAGTCTCTTTCACGGTGTAAGTCAAGTCCAGTTTATTAGTCACATCCGGCATTTCAATAACATTCACCAAATCTTCACCTTTAAGTTTTCTGTACACAGCAAATACTTTCACATCATCCACATCTTCTTCTCGGTTTCTCCAAATTGCGAGGTAGTCGCATCCTGCCGACTACGCCAAGAGTAAGATAGGTCCAGGACCACAGTCATGACCGAGCACTCGGGTGTATCTGAGACCTGGCCTCCTCTCACATGAAGACAGCATTCTTTCACCAGCATATCTGTGTCTTCTCTCACTGTGCCATAAGGGATACCACTGTGGTGCTGAAGCCTTTCTGCAATTGGTTTTGCAAGAATTGAGACACAGTCCGGTTCAAATGAAACATGTGGAACTTTTACTTGAACAGCTTGGCAGCACATTCTCATCAGCTACAACATCAACAGCAACTTCCATGCAGTTCTCATTCTGTTCTTTCCCTGTACTTAGTTCTACGTCCTCCAGTACATTACGGGGTAACAGCGCCTATACATTTCTGTGTCATAGTGTCATATGTTAGCATTTGGGCCCCCACCTTTAATTTTTGTCTTGGTCACACTTTGCCCTAGGTCCTCACTGTAACGTTATTTTTGCAAAGGCAGATGCATTTTTCGCTATGAGCACCAAAGGACTCTATAGCCAGATGATTGGCCTTGGTTTAATAATATTTACCTGTTGTTGCAACTTTCACATGGGTGTTGTATGAACTATCATTTGTATGAAACCTTTACATTTATTGGCATTTAACAAATTAATTTTTATGTCTGTACTAAGATGCAATGAACAACAATCATTCAGGTGAATATCGCCCTATGTAAAAGGCCCTTTAAGCTCAATCTTAAGAAATCTCAATAATCCAAGGAAACCGAACAGAAGACATGAGTCCTGAAACAGCTTCCTTCGGTTGGGGCTTGATGGTAACAAATCATAATTGTCCATATTTGAAGTACAGATTGGATTTCTACGTTAAATGAAAAAGAGAAGTGACATATCTTAGAATTTTTGTGCGCTACTTAAAATGTTGCAAAATCAATGAGGGGAATTAAGATTTAGGTTTTATACCTTATTCTTAAACAGAAACCAACTAAGAGCAAGGTGCATCAAACTTATTTAGTGGCCCACACACCTAAATAACTTTGTAAATCTTGGGCTGTCCATGAGCACGAAGACTCTTAGTTTTTTTTTTTTTTTTCTTAATTTTTGCAAACTAAAATTTACGAGCTATGAACCAGTGTAGCCACTTTCTGTTGTAAATTATAGTAAGTCGGGCACCACCTCCTCCACTGAACATTGGCCATTTCTACAGGCACTTTTGAAAAGTGACAAGGAAAGTGCAAAATCACAAGTCACAATTTTTGGGGCTAAAACGTGCTAGAAAATTTGCATTTTTTTTAAGTCAGAAAAAATGGTTTTAAATTGTTATTCAATTCTTCACAATATATATTAATGCTTTATGACCATTTACATTGCCTTTATTTATATATATTTGTATAAATAAATCAGCTGTTTATATATAAATATTTATATACAAATTGCAAAGTCAATGAACAAAAGAGAAACCTAAATCAAATCAATTTGCCTTCAAAACAGCATCAATTCTTCTATGTGCCCTTTCAGAGAATTTGAAGTAACTTGGCCAAGAGATTGTTCAAAACATGTTGGAGAACTAACCACAGATCTTCTGTGGATGTCGGTTTGCACAAATCCTTTCGTCTCTTCATTAATCCCTGACAGAATTGATGATGTTAAGATCAGGGACTCCTTGTTCTTCTTTATGCTGAAAATAGGACCCTTGCAAATCGATTCGCAGGACCCAATCCACCAGTAAGGTCTGTAATCTTTGGCCGCTGGACGGGAACCTTGAGAATCACCGCTTAACTCCCAGCATTTGTGGTTTAACTTTTGATTAACATGCCTGGCGGGACTTCATCATTTTGATGTTTTGTATATGTGATGTCATGCCAGGCCAGTTAATCCAAAGATGAACTGTGAATTCTGGTGGGTAAGAGGCAGTTCTCAGGGCTCCCATCAGTGGCAGAGATTACTGAGCTGGCCGGTGGCCTGGTTCTTGCAAATTGATTCACACTATTCTAACATCGCCTATATGTTTTGGGGTCGCTGTCCTACTGCATAATGGATACGCCTCTGTCTGTATTTCTCAGCATTGAGGACACCATTTATCATAGCCAAATCCCCAACTCTATTTGCTAATATGCAGTGTCAAACTTACAAAAGCCCTCCACCATGCTTCACTGTTACCTGCAAACACTCATCATTGTACCACTCTCCAGTGAGCATACTGTCTGCAGTTAGAGCCAAATATTTCATATTTTGACTTATCAGTCTAGAGCACCTTCTGCAATTTTTCTACACCCCAGTTCCTATGTTTCCAAGCATAGTTAGGACATTTGGCCTTGTTTCCATGTAAAAAGTATGGCTTTTTGGCCTCTACACTTCTATAAAAACTACTTCCAACCAGACTTCTGATAACAGTAGATGGGTGTAGCTGGGTCCCACTAATTGCTGTAAATTCTAAACTACTGCCACTGCTGGGCATTTTCCAGTGTCAAAGGTAAGAGAGCATGTTGTGTCTTTTATCTTCTGCACTACGTTTCCTTGCCTGACCTCTGTGTCTATGGTGCTCAGCATTGTCCGTTTCTTGGTGTTCTTCAAAAGAGCTTGAACAGAGCAACTTGTAACCTTTGTCTGCTTTGAAATCTTTGCCTGGGAAAGACCTTGTTGATGCATTTAAATGACCTTGTGTCTTGTCACTGCGCTCAGCCTTGCCATAATGAATGTATGACCTGTGACATAAACCTGTCTTCCATAATCTCACCTTTGTAGCAGAGTTTGACTGTTCTTCACCCAGTTGTAAGCCTCCAACACGGATGTTTCTGTTTCAGTTAATGCTTGTATTTGAAATTATATGTGATAATGATGATCATTATCACCTGTTTGGTAAAATTGATTACTCATACACCTAATAATAAATTATTAACACCTCTATTTTTTAAAGCATTGCTACATTGCAGCATATTCCCACACCTGCCTAAAACCTAACAATGGTTTATGCTAATAATATTGAAGTGTTACATGAAGTAGTATTTTTCCCATAACTGTGAGTGTATTGTATGGCTGCAGCAGCATTCTATCCAGTGAATATATATATATATATATACTGTATACTGTATATATATATCCAGCATTTTCTGTAGTCAGCAATGATTTAACCCCTTAACGACCGCCGATACGCCTTTTAACGGCGGTAATTAAGGGTACTAAAACCACAGCGCCGTTAATTCACGGCGCTGTGATTTAAGTGAATAGCGCCCCCCAGTGTCGGATTTTCTCCGGGGTCTCGGCTGCCAGGGGTAGCCGAGACCCCAGAGAACATGAATCGGTCGGTTTCTACCGACCCCCGCTTTTGCGATCGCCGTTATTAACCCTATAACGGCGACCGCAAAAAAAAAAAGCAGCGATTTTACATTTAATTTCTCTCTCCTCTGATGTGATCGCACATCAGAGGAGAGAGAAATAGGGTCCCCGATCCCCCCCGGTACCTCTCCGTGGCCCTCCGTCCCCTCCCGGTGGTCCCACGTCCCGCCGGCATCCTCCGATGGGCGCCACCATCTTGAAAATGGCGGGCGCATGCGCAGTGCGCCCGCCGGGAATCTGCCGACTCCGGCTGGCAGATTCCATTCATTATTTTGATCACTATGATAAACGATCATAGTGATCAAAATAAAAAAAATAGTACATAACCCCCCCGTTTATCACTCCCTTATATAGGCCAATATAATGAAATAAAGAAAATATTTTTTTTTTCAGTTTTCCATTAGGGTTAGGGTAGGGTTAGGGTTAGGGCTAGGGTTAGGGTAGGGTTAGGGCTAGGGTTAGGGTTAGTGTAGGGTTAGGGTTAGGGTTGGGCTAGGGTTAGGGTTAGGGTTGGGCTAGGGTTAGGGTTGGGCTAGGGTTAGGATTGGGCTAGGGTTAGGGCTAGGGTTAGGCTAGGGTTAGGGTTAGGGTTGTGCTAGGGCTAGGGTTAGGGCTCGGGTCACAACTAGGGTTAGAATTAGGGTTAGGGCGAACTAGAATTAGGGTTAGAATTAGGATTAGGGATTAGGGTTGGGATTAGGGTTAGGGTTGGGATTAGGGTTAGGGGTGTGTTGGGGTTAGGGTTGGAGCAAGAATTGAGGGGTTTCCACTATTTGCCAACTTTGGGGGTCTAAAAATTGGGGTCTAAAAAATCACTTTTGTGGAAATAAAAAAAGACTTTTTATTTTCACGGCTCTGCGTTTATAAACTTTTGTGAAGCACTTGGGGGTTCAAAGTGCTCACCACACATCTAGATAAGTTCATTAGGGGGTCTAATTTCCAAAATGGGGTCACTTGTGGGGGGTTTCCACTGTTTAGGCCCATCAGGGGCTCTGCAAGCGCAACATGATGCCCGCAGACCATTCCATCAAAGTCTGCATTCCAAAATGGCACTCCTTCCCTTCCGAGCTCTCCCATGCGCCCAAACAGTGGCTCCCCCCCACATATGGGGTATCGGCGTACTCAGGACAAATCGCATAACAACTGTGCAGGTATGATTTCTCCTGTTACCCTTGTAAAAATAAAAATTTTGGGGCGAAAAGATCATTTTTGTGGAAAAAAAATGGATTTTTTATTTTCACGGCTCTACGTTATAAACTTCTGTGAAGCGCTTGGGGGTTCAAAGTGCTCACCACACATCTAGATAAGTTCATTAGGGGGTCTAATTTCCAAAATGGGGTCACTTGTGGGGGGTTTCCACTGTTTAGGCCCATCAGGGGCTCTGCAAGCGCATTGTGTATAGCAAATTGGTATGGAGATATATGTATACTTATATTAAAACTTAGCTTTTAATGTTATATTAATATAAAAAACTGTGTGTCAAATTAAGGTGCCAAATAAAATAGTGATAGTGTCTGTGCAACCGTGCCCATAAAATAAAATTGTATTAAGACGCCTCCTATTGTCCAGATATGAGCGGATTACAATCCTCTTTGTTGTCTATATAGGCCAGGTATTAATAATACCAAACACTAGCCAGAGAGCATCTCAATATAAACAACACAACACTTTTTAGAGGTTGTCTTAGGTACCTAAAACATCAGTCCTATACTCATTTCCAATATTTAAGGACAATTGTCATTAGAGTGCGAATCATATAAATAAGATATCTATTTCCCCAATATCAGATATCTAATACATTGACATATTTTTTAGGGTCAAAAGGAACAATATATCGCATCTATGGAGTCCAGTATAGTGTAGTGCCTATATTCCACCAAAATACTGCATATTAACTACTCTCATGATGCATTATTAATATGTCCTTATACTCATCTCATGTGTATTAGTCCTATACACTGATGCCTGTATATGCCCTCTTGTGGAAAAGGCCTCCAGTCTTTAAAAGAGCTTCATGTCTGCATTCATCTGGACCGCCTTAATCCAACGCCGTTCTCCCAACGCGTTTCATCTAATCAGGACTCATCAGGGGAGTTTGTGGAGTTCAAATAGACACATGGCGCGCAAATATCGCCCTCCTTTTATATAACTGAGCACCACATTGTATCCTATCCATTTCCGGACGCCGGGTACCTCATTTCCGGTCCCACCATATGCAAAGGCCCATCTCTATCTGCATGCCCCACTTCCTGGGCTCGGCTTACGGCCATTTACATCACTTCCGGTCTCGGAGGTGCAGCGTCATCATAACGCCGTTCACATGACAAATAGTATCCATGGTAACCCGACGCTGCATATCCTCCATCTGATCGCGCTCTCTGCCGCTATCTCTCAATTGTATCAATAGATTTGTTGATCAATCATAATAGAGGCGGCTGCATCCAGATTAATATAAGAAATTATTCAGACTTTTTCAATTTGCTGAATACCCTATTAATGGATACTTTGCATGGATTCCATAACCATCTTTTCATTCACATTTATAATAGATAGGGAAAAAGGACATATCTACAGTATCCCTCACCAGGAGAAAAATAATATGAGGAAATCAACTACAGGGAGTCATAATTCAATAGGTATATTGTTAAAAAATAGGGGTCAGTTAGTAGTCTGATCTAATGTTGTATGCTGGTTGATGGACACCACGGATCTTCTTGTTATTAGAAGTATTGAGAGGGTGCTCACTAGGGCTCTCCCTGATAAGCCCTCTCTACCTCTTCCCTACCTCACGCGGAGGTTGGCACCCTATTAACCTGCGCAAGTGGCGCCCCCACTCAACGGCGGCTCTCCCTAATATATCTCACCCTATTACTCCCTCCCTACAAGAAGGAAGAAAAGGAGAGTATATCGTTTAATCCTTTAGGGTGCATTGTCTGTAGGGTAAAAATCCAGAAAGTCTCTCTTTGGAGGATGTATTTATCCCAATCACCCCCTCTCTGATTTCTGGGTACCTTTTCGATACCTATAAAGCTAGCCATCTTGAGATCTCCCTTATGAGACTGATTAATATGGTTGGCTACCGGGGTATCACGTTTATTGATAGTATCCCTATGATGCTCTCCTACCCTTACCCTAAGCTCTCTCTTTGTTTTGCCAACATATTCTACACCACATCTGCACGTCATCTTATATATAACCCCTACAGATCTGCAGTTAATAAATTGATGTATGGGGTATATTTTTCTTGTATTATTACTGCAGAATTCGTTGTTTTTTTCAATTGAGGTGCAGTATTTACAGCAACCACATTTATAGCATCCTTTTGGTTGGGTGCCCAACCATGTGGCGCTGTCAACACTTTTTGGGGTAAAATGGCTACGGACCAACCTATCCTTTAAGGAACGACCTTTCTTGTATGTAATCTGCGGGTGATTAGAGATAGCTCTTGTGAGGTCCTGATCCATACATAAAATCGGCCAGTGTCGGTCTATTATTTCTTTGATATCCTTGGCTCCGTTACAGTATTTTGTGATGAATCTTATAGTTCCATCATCATCGGCTTTCTGCCCAGGAGTGAGTAGGTCCTTCCTATCCCTAGCCAGGGATGTCCTATAAGCATTTCTTAGGATCCCATCCGGGTATCCCCGTTCTAAGAAACGAGATCTCAAATCATCAGCTTGCGTCTTATAGGTAACCTGATCCGAACAGTTCCTTCTCATTCGAAGGTACTGCCCCTTAGGGATACCTTTTTTCAAGGGAACTGGGTGGTTAGATTCCCATCTCAGAAGTGAATTAGAAGATGTAGGTTTTCTATATGTCTTAGTCATAAGGCGTCCATTTTCCCCCCGTTCAATCAGAACATCCAAAAATGGTAAACTACAAACATTGACCTCACAGGTAAAACTAAGGCCCAAATCATTCTTATTAAGGCCTTTTACAAAGTTACAAAAGCCCTTCTCATCACCCTTCCAGATTATAAAAACATCGTCCATGTAGCGAAGCCACAGGACAATGTTTTCTTCCGCCACTTCTGAGTGCTCTCCAAAGATGGCATTTTCTTCCCACCAGCCCAGGAGCAAATTTGCATAAGATGGTGCACAAGGGCTACCCATCGCGGTGCCCCTGAGCTGGTGGAAGTACTTGCCATCAAATAGAAAAAAGTTCTTTGTTAAACAAAACTCGAGGGCCCTCATAACAAATGAATTGTGTTCCATATATTGTAAGCCTCTCGTTCTTAGATAGTAGTCCGTAGCCATTAAACCCTTCTCATGGGGGATCGAAGAGTACAAAGCCTCCACATCGATTGAACCCAATATCATATTGGTGTCCAACTCGATGTTGTCCAATTTCAATAGAAGATCAGTGGTGTCTCGTGTATATGAGCTCAAAGAGACCACAAATGGTCTCAATATTTTATCAACATATAGCCCTAAATTTTGGGTTAGACTTCCAATTCCAGAGACTATAGGCCTTCCTTTTAATGGTACCAGGCCCTTGTGAACCTTTGGCAGGGCATAAAAAGTCGCCACTACCGGATGTGTGGGAATGAGAAAATCTCGTTCATTTTTATCAATCAGTTTTGATTGAAAGGCCCCATCAACCAACATTTTTAGTTCTTTTAAATATATTTCTGTGGGGTTACGTTCGAGTATCTCATACCCCATGGATTTCTGCAGTAAAGAGTAACACAGAGATCTATATTGGGTAACATCCATCACCACTGTGTTACCACCTTTATCCGATGGTTTAATTATCCTGGTGGTATCCCTCTCTAATTCAAGCAGACCATCCATCTCAATTTTGGTAAGATTACGGGGTCTTCGTTTTTGCGATTTTTCTAAGTCCATCAAGTCCCTAGAGACCAAATTAGAGAAAACATCTATGGCACTTATATCATTATTAATTGGTGGCATCCGTTTACTTTTGTTCTTAAAGTCCGTAAAAGGACCTTCGCCATATTCATTAGGGTCCACATCCCCCAAATGATACAAAAATCTGACATCACCCAATAGGTCCTCATCAATACCTAATTCAGTGCAGCTTTTTTTATCTGCATTAATGAAGTATTTCTTCCATTTAAGTTTACGTATGAACAAATTAAGGTCTTTGATAACTTCAAAGCATACAAAATCAGAGGTTGGGACAAATGACATACCCTTACTTAACACCGCCATCTGTTCCTTGTTTAGGGGTTTTGATGAGATATTAACGATTTGGTTATTCAAATGGGGTTCCGGGTATTGAATCGGCTTCTCAGTGGGTAATTTGAGTCTAAAAAATGTTCCCTCTGTGGTGACCCCCGACCTGCCCCTCTACCTCCTCGTATACCTCCTCTGCCTCTTATTCTCCCCCTATTGTTTTTAAATCTACCCTCGGAGTCAGAATATTCGGCCTCAGAAGATGATATATCCGTTTCAGGTTGTCTATTTGGTTTAATATTAGCAACCGCATATGCTTTATTATCTCGAAACTCTTGTAGGTCTCTAATAAAATACTTATGTTTTCTTTCTTTAAGATGGTATTGAAATTTTTCAATAGTATTCTGTAAACTATTTTCTTTTACAGAGAATTCCGTTTCTGCTGAAAATTTTTTTGTAACCTCTATTTGCTCTTTAAGGCGTTCATTAATGGAAATTAACATAGATTTTTCCTCATCTAGGAGTATTCTCATCAATCTTAATGAGCTGTCTGTAGCTTCCTTTTCAAGTTTAGCTGACAACGTTGCGCTTTTGTATCTATAGCCAAAATTAATAGATATTCTAAGGTGTCTAGGTACTATGCCTGCTTTTATGTAGTTTTCCAAACTTTGTACCTCCCACCAAGACGTAATTTGCTCTTTATAAATTTTAGTAAGTTCCTTAAAAGCTGCACTGAATGAGGAACTTTTAAGGAACTTACTAAAATTTATAAAGAGCAAATTACGTCTTGGTGGGAGGTACAAAGTTTGGAAAACTACATAAAAGCAGGCATAGTACCTAGACACCTTAGAATATCTATTAATTTTGGCTATAGATACAAAAGCGCAACGTTGTCAGCTAAACTTGAAAAGGAAGCTACAGACAGCTCATTAAGATTGATGAGAATACTCCTAGATGAGGAAAAATCTATGTTAATTTCCATTAATGAACGCCTTAAAGAGCAAATAGAGGTTACAAAAAAATTTTCAGCAGAAACGGAATTCTCTGTAAAAGAAAATAGTTTACAGAATACTATTGAAAAATTTCAATACCATCTTAAAGAAAGAAAACATAAGTATTTTATTAGAGACCTACAAGAGTTTCGAGATAATAAAGCATATACGGTTGCTAATATTAAACCAAATAGACAACCTGAAACGGATATATCATCTTCTGAGGCCGAATATTCTGACTCCGAGGGTAGATTTAAAAACAATAGGGGGAGAATAAGAGGCAGAGGAGGTATACGAGGAGGTAGAGGGGCAGGTCGGGGGTCACCACAGAGGGAACATTTTTTAGACTCAAATTACCCACTGAGAAGCCGATTCAATACCCGGAACCCCATTTGAATAACCAAATCGTTAATATCTCATCAAAACCCCTAAACAAGGAACAGATGGCGGTGTTAAGTAAGGGTATGTCATTTGTCCCAACCTCTGATTTTGTATGCTTTGAAGTTATCAAAGACCTTAATTTGTTCATACGTAAACTTAAATGGAAGAAATACTTCATTAATGCAGATAAAAAAAGCTGCACTGAATTAGGTATTGATGAGGACCTATTGGGTGATGTCAGATTTTTGTATCATTTGGGGGATGTGGACCCTAATGAATATGGCGAAGGTCCTTTTACGGACTTTAAGAACAAAAGTAAACGGATGCCACCAATTAATAATGATATAAGTGCCATAGATGTTTTCTCTAATTTGGTCTCTAGGGACTTGATGGACTTAGAAAAATCGCAAAAACGAAGACCCCGTAATCTTACCAAAATTGAGATGGATGGTCTGCTTGAATTAGAGAGGGATACCACCAGGATAATTAAACCATCGGATAAAGGTGGTAACACAGTGGTGATGGATGTTACCCAATATAGATCTCTGTGTTACTCTTTACTGCAGAAATCCATGGGGTATGAGATACTCGAACGTAACCCCACAGAAATATATTTAAAAGAACTAAAAATGTTGGTTGATGGGGCCTTTCAATCAAAACTGATTGATAAAAATGAACGAGATTTTCTCATTCCCACACATCCGGTAGTGGCGACTTTTTATGCCCTGCCAAAGGTTCACAAGGGCCTGGTACCATTAAAAGGAAGGCCTATAGTCTCTGGAATTGGAAGTCTAACCCAAAATTTAGGGCTATATGTTGATAAAATATTGAGACCATTTGTGGTCTCTTTGAGCTCATATACACGAGACACCACTGATCTTCTATTGAAATTGGACAACATCGAGTTGGACACCAATATGATATTGGGTTCAATCGATGTGGAGGCTTTGTACTCTTCGATCCCCCATGAGAAGGGTTTAATGGCTACGGACTACTATCTAAGAACGAGAGGCTTACAATATATGGAACACAATTCATTTGTTATGAGGGCCCTCGAGTTTTGTTTAACAAAGAACTTTTTTCTATTTGATGGCAAGTACTTCCACCAGCTCAGGGGCACCGCGATGGGTAGCCCTTGTGCACCATCTTATGCAAATTTGCTCCTGGGCTGGTGGGAAGAAAATGCCATCTTTGGAGAGCACTCAGAAGTGGCGGAAGAAAACATTGTCCTGTGGCTTCGCTACATGGACGATGTTTTTATAATCTGGAAGGGTGATGAGAAGGGCTTTTGTAACTTTGTAAAAGGCCTTAATAAGAATGATTTGGGCCTTAGTTTTACCTGTGAGGTCAATGTTTGTAGTTTACCATTTTTGGATGTTCTGATTGAACGGGGGGAAAATGGACGCCTTATGACTAAGACATATAGAAAACCTACATCTTCTAATTCACTTCTGAGATGGGAATCTAACCACCCAGTTCCCTTGAAAAAAGGTATCCCTAAGGGGCAGTACCTTCGAATGAGAAGGAACTGTTCGGATCAGGTTACCTATAAGACGCAAGCTGATGATTTGAGATCTCGTTTCTTAGAACGGGGATACCCGGATGGGATCCTAAGAAATGCTTATAGGACATCCCTGGCTAGGGATAGGAAAGACCTACTCACTCCTGGGCAGAAAGCCGATGATGATGGAACTATAAGATTCATCACAAAATACTGTAACGGAGCCAAGGATATCAAAGAAATAATAGACCGACACTGGCCGATTTTATGTATGGATCAGGACCTCACAAGAGCTATCTCTAATCACCCGCAGATTACATACAAGAAAGGTCGTTCCTTAAAGGATAGGTTGGTCCGTAGCCATTTTACCCCAAAAAGTGTTGACAGCGCCACATGGTTGGGCACCCAACCAAAAGGATGCTATAAATGTGGTTGCTGTAAATACTGCACCTCAATTGAAAAAAACAACGAATTCTGCAGTAATAATACAAGAAAAATATACCCCATACATCAATTTATTAACTGCAGATCTGTAGGGGTTATATATAAGATGACGTGCAGATGTGGTGTAGAATATGTTGGCAAAACAAAGAGAGAGCTTAGGGTAAGGGTAGGAGAGCATCATAGGGATACTATCAATAAACGTGATACCCCGGTAGCCAACCATATTAATCAGTCTCATAAGGGAGATCTCAAGATGGCTAGCTTTATAGGTATCGAAAAGGTACCCAGAAATCAGAGAGGGGGTGATTGGGATAAATACATCCTCCAAAGAGAGACTTTCTGGATTTTTACCCTACAGACAATGCACCCTAAAGGATTAAACGATATACTCTCCTTTTCTTCCTTCTTGTAGGGAGGGAGTAATAGGGTGAGATATATTAGGGAGAGCCGCCGTTGAGTGGGGGCGCCACTTGCGCAGGTTAATAGGGTGCCAACCTCCGCGTGAGGTAGGGAAGAGGTAGAGAGGGCTTATCAGGGAGAGCCCTAGTGAGCACCCTCTCAATACTTCTAATAACAAGAAGATCCGTGGTGTCCATCAACCAGCATACAACATTAGATCAGACTACTAACTGACCCCTATTTTTTAACAATATACCTATTGAATTATGACTCCCTGTAGTTGATTTCCTCATATTATTTTTCTCCTGGTGAGGGATACTGTAGATATGTCCTTTTTCCCTATCTATTATAAATGTGAATGAAAAGATGGTTATGGAATCCATGCAAAGTATCCATTAATAGGGTATTCAGCAAATTGAAAAAGTCTGAATAATTTCTTATATTAATCTGGATGCAGCCGCCTCTATTATGATTGATCAACAAATCTATTGATACAATTGAGAGATAGCGGCAGAGAGCGCGATCAGATGGAGGATATGCAGCGTCGGGTTACCATGGATACTATTTGTCATGTGAACGGCGTTATGATGACGCTGCACCTCCGAGACCGGAAGTGATGTAAATGGCCGTAAGCCGAGCCCAGGAAGTGGGGCATGCAGATAGAGATGGGCCTTTGCATATGGTGGGACCGGAAATGAGGTACCCGGCGTCCGGAAATGGATAGGATACAATGTGGTGCTCAGTTATATAAAAGGAGGGCGATATTTGCGCGCCATGTGTCTATTTGAACTCCACAAACTCCCCTGATGAGTCCTGATTAGATGAAACGCGTTGGGAGAACGGCGTTGGATTAAGGCGGTCCAGATGAATGCAGACATGAAGCTCTTTTAAAGACTGGAGGCCTTTTCCACAAGAGGGCATATACAGGCATCAGTGTATAGGGCTAATACACATGAGATGAGTATAAGGACATATTAATAATGCATCATGAGAGTAGTTAATATGCAGTATTTTGGTGGAATATAGGCACTACACTATACTGGACTCCATAGATGCGATATATTGTTCCTTTTGACCCTAAAAAATATGTCAATGTATTAGATATCTGATATTGGGGAAATAGATATCTTATTTATATGATTCGCACTCTAATGACAATTGTCCTTAAATATTGGAAATGAGTATAGGACTGATGTTTTAGGTACCTAAGACAACCTCTAAAAAGTGTTGTGTTGTTTATATTGAGATGCTCTCTGGCTAGTGTTTGGTATTATTAATACCTGGCCTATATAGACAACAAAGAGGATTGTAATCCGCTCATATCTGGACAATAGGAGGCGTCTTAATACAATTTTATTTTATGGGCACGGTTGCACAGACACTATCACTAATTTATTTGGCACCTTAATTTGACACACAGTTTTTTATATTAATATAACATTAAAAGCTAAGTTTTAATATAAGTATACATATATCTCCATACCAATTTGCTATGCACAATATTGATCGGTATTGGTAAAATAGACCCCCGCTTATACTACGCTCTGCAAGCGCAACATGATGCCCGCAGACCATTCCATCAAAGTCTGCATTCCAAAATGGCACTCCTTCCCTTCCGAGCTCTCCCATGCGCCCAAACAGTGGTTCCCCCCCACATATGGGGTATTGGCGTACTCAGGACAAATCGCATAACAACTGTGCGGGTATGATTTCTCCTGTTACCCTTGTAAAAAATAAAAATTTGGGGGCGAAAAGATCATCTTTGTGGAAAAAAATAGATTTCTTATTTTCACGGCTCTACGTTATAAACTTCTGTAAAGCCCTTGGGGGTTCAAAGTGCTCACCACACATCTAGATAAGTTCCTTAATGGGTCTAGTTTCCAAAATAGGGTCACTTATTGGAGGTTTCCACTGTTTAGGCACATTAAGGGCTCTACGAACGCAACATGGCATCCGATCTCAATTCCAGCCAATTCTGCGTTGAAAAAGTCAAACGGCGCTCCATCCCTTGCGAGCTCCGCCGTGTGCTGAAATAGTGGTTTACCCCCACATATAGGGTATCGGCGTATTCAGGAGAAATTGTACAACAAATTTTGTGGTTGATTTTCTCTTTTAACACTTGTGAAAATAAAAAAAATTGGTTCTGAAGTAAATTTTTTGCAAAAAAAAGTTAAATATTAATTTTTTCCTTCCACATTGCTTTAGTTCCTGTGAAGCACTTAAAGGGTTAATAAACTTCTTGAATGTGGTTTTGAGCACCTTGAGGGGTCTAGTGTTTAGAATGGTGCCACTTTTGGGTATTTTCTGTCATGTACACCCCTCAAAATGACTTTAAATATGATGTGGTCCCTAAAAAAATGGTTTTGTAAATTTTGTTGTAAAAATGAGAAATCGCTGGTCAAATTTTAACCCTTATAACTTCCTAACAAAAAAAAATTTTGCTTCCAAAATTGTGCTGATGTAAAGTAGACATGTGGGAAATGTTATTTATTAAGAAATTTGTGTGACACATCTCTGTGATTTGAGGGCATAAAAATTTAAAGTTTTAAAATTGCAAAATTTTCAAAATTTTCGCCATATTTCCATATTTATTTTTTCATAAATAAACACAAGACTTATCGAAGAAATTTTACCACTAATATGAAGTACAATATGTCACGAAAAAACAGTCTTAGAATCAGCGGGATCCATTAAAGCGTTCCAGAGTTATAACCTCATAAAGGGACAGTGGTCAGAATTGTAAAAATTGGCCCGGTCATTAAGCTGCAAACTGGCTCTGTCGCTAAGGGGTTAAGTGAGCTGGGGCACGGTATACCATGTTAGTATTATATGTAAGTTAAATATTAGAATATTAACTAATGACAAACTAAATGCACACAGCAGCTGAGCTCATAGTTACATTTCTTTCCAAGTATGATAGCGCCATCTAATGGATAAATTACATATCTACAGTACCAGGCTGTTAATCTAGTGTACGATTAGTAAAGAAAAATTACTTCTCTAAACGCAAAAGACACCTGACTTACTGCATAGATTTCAAGCAAAAGAAAACTATTGAAGCTATCCTTAATATTAAATAAGGGAAAGACAAATTTACATTATTTTTTTTCTCTTCATGTTCTTACCTCTGCTTAGAAAATATAGGACAGGTATAAACAGTAGTCTATATATTATATAAATTATTTATAAAGAAAAAAAGAATTTCAGCATCGGTCTCCACCATCTACAATAAAACAAACGTTAAAAACTACACAGTTTATAAAAGAAAAAAAAGAAAAAAAAACAATAGAAAATGATTCATAAATCAACTGTGATGATTGATGACATCTCTTTTCTATAGCTAAAAGTGTTAGCAGCCTTTTCAAAGTGTGTGATAATGATGGATCTGAATCGTACACCTATTATAATCTATGGGGTTGCGCACATGTCCGTGTGTTCACAATTCTACAGGGCAAGACAATTTTTTGGACTATAAGCTGCACGGACTATAAGACACACCCAAAATTTTGGGATGGAAATAGCAAAAAAAAGATTTTTATAAGATGGAGGTCCATCTTATCATCCGATTTTAAGGTATCTTACCTGAGAGCTGGAGGTGTTAGAGCAGGGTCACAGGAGGCATGGTCCCTTCTTCTGAAAGTTGGAGGCAGCAGAAGCGGGGCAATGCTGCAGTCCCGGGGCATCCCAGCGGTGCGATGCAGCAGGTCCTCTGTCGGCGGTGAGGTAGAGCAGAGTGCATTGCATGGAGCAGAGTCCCTTCTTCAGGATGCAGAAATGTGGTGATGTTGCGGCCCGGTGTCCATGGTGAGCAAAGTCGAGTGCATCATTGGTTTCTTGGAGGCCGTTTTCCCGAAGCTGACAGCAGCAGAGAACTTAATCTGTGCACGAGCGAGCTCTGGCAGCCATTTCCTGAAGCCGAGGGCCGCTGAGATCTCAATCTGCACACGCGCAGCCCCTGGAGGCCATTTCCCTGAAGCCCACAGCCTCAGGAAAATGGAACACGAGCGGCCCACCAAAGATCTCAATCCACGCAGGCACCGCTTCCAGTGGCCCACAGCTTCAAGGAGATGCCCTTTGCACTGCTCACCACAGACACCGAGCTTTAGCATCGCCACACTTCTGCCTCCGCCGGTTTCCAGAGGATGGAACGCTGCTACACCACTGCCACAACCCCCCAGTAAGCCTGCTTTCCGACTATAAGACGCACCCCTATTTTCTCCACAAATTTTTTGCGGAAAAAGTGCATCTTATAGTCTGAAAAATATGGTATATACCGTACATTGACAACCATATTTATACAGATATAAGTAACTAGATATGAACCCGTTCTAGCTATGAACCCGTTCCGGCGCCACAACCCGCCCTCTCCTGACATCCCATGGCGCAAGACCCCGCGGCAACAGCAACACCGGCTCGGTAAGGTGTTGCAGAGATCGCGGAATGCGATCAGTGCTTATGCATACCGCGATCTCTTGGGAGGGATGCGTCACTCTGGAGCAAGACTGTGCAGTGAGCAGGCGTGTTGTGCTTTCGCAGTCTATAGAGGCGTCAGACAGAGTGACGCTTAGCCCGTTATATTATAGATAAACTCAAAGCACTGGGCAATCTATATGACAACTGATGGGTTCAGTCCACTTACAGTGTAACTAAACTTTAATAATTTTTTAAATATATTTTGGAGTCTTTTAAACTCCTTCTAGACTGGAGGGGGTCCAGCTCCTGAAACTTCTGCCAGTTGCTCAAACCACTGTACTGAAGCGCTCAGCACCTGCATGAGCCTTCACACAGGAGTGTATCGACCCACAGACTTTCTACTAAGCCCATGGACTGTTCTGTGTAATTCTGTACAGTGGTTTTCTGTGATTGGTCGGGGTAGAAAGGCATCCCACAGATCTACAGGGCATTTAAAAGGGATCTAACATATCATTAAAATTCTAACAGCTTAAAGTGAACCTGTCATGTAAAATATGCTAATAACCTAAAGATTAACCCCATATCTGCAGGTTAATATATATTTTTTTACATGATCGGATCTCTTTACCACAAATTGACGTAACTATATATCAGTGATGGGGTCCACATGTGTGGAGAGGTACTCAGGAGCTTACCGCCCACCACAAACGGTAAATGTAACGTTGATGGCATACATCTATAATAGCTGTGAATGGACATGAGCTAAGGCTGATTTCACACTTGCGTACGGCAGAGACATGCGGAAGCATCCGCATACATTTGCATGGCCTGCGTACCCAATGTTAAATATAGGTACGCAGGACGCATGATGACGTAGGCGGAGCTGAATGGAAGAGGTGCGGCAGTGGGCAGGGCTTCATGGAGGATGTACGCAACCCTCCGCAGCTCTGCCCTATGCAAGTGTGAAACCAGCCTAAAATAATTGTTGATAATCATGTAGATGACAATCTGTGGCAGTGGCTTTTAAATAGTGTGGTGTGCACATGTGAGGCACCAATGGGCTACCATGGCAGCCAAGGACCTGTAACTGCTATCTTGGTACTCCTATGAAGCACAGCCCGTGGCTCATAAGAGACTATATACTGCACAATTGGTATTGCAGTATACAGAATAAATGATCAGATCACAAGATAAAAGTCCCTGAAGGGGATGAAAAAAGAAAGTTAATGGGGTTGTCCTGTCTTAAGCCCCCGTTACACTAAACGATGTCCCAGCGATCCCACCAACGATCCGACATGATGGGATCACTGGGACATCGTTATGCTAATCGCTGGTGAGCTGTCACATAGATAGCCCCAGTGATCAGGACCAGCGACGCTGGACACTGGTTTCTAATGTAAACGTCGGGTATCCAGGAGCAGCACGGCTCCTGGATACCCGACGTTTACATTAGCATCCAGCGTCGCTGATCGCTGGTCTCTCGCTGCCACACGCAGCGATGTGTGCTGGGCAGCGGGAGACCAGCGATCGAAAAACGGCCCAGGCCGCTCTAGCACGATCAGCGATAACCGGCAGGGGAGCCGGTCGCTGATCACCGTCACACACAGCGAGCTCGCTGGCGAGATGGCTGATGTGTCACAAAATCAGCGATCTCGCTAGCGAGATCGCTGTGTGTGATGGGACCCTTAGGCTACAAGTCTGCTGTCACTGTATGTAACTGCAGACTTGTGAATCCTCACAGTTCTGGTGCGGGACGGTCATGTGACTGCAAGTATGCGATTTGAATACTTCCAGCCACATTCCGACTAGACATGTCTGGCCTTGCTCAATACACTTTCATTGAGCCAGGCAGCATACATCTAATTGGCATGTGACTTCATGCATGCAAATCATATATTTGCAATCATGTACCCGCCACTGCCGGCACCGGAGAATCCTTACAGTACACAATACGTGCACTGTGAATATTCACAAGTCTGCAATCATGGAGAGGGACTACAGACTTGTAATCTAAACCTTTTAAGAATTTAAAAATAGGTTACATAAAAATTAGAATCACTCCTCTTTTCTTCCATTAAAAAATAAAAGTGAGGTCATCCAAAATCTAAAATTAATTAATCCATACGGAAAAGCTATAAAGAGAGGAAAACTCAATACACAATGTGATTTTTTTTGCTCTCCACAACTCCTCACAAATTAAAAAAAAAGCTATCACAGCATCGCATGTTCCGTATATTGGTATAAGGCCGGGGTCACACTGGCGAGGAATACGGACAAGTGAGAGGCGCTAAAAAAGCACGCATTACACACAGACAAATGATTCTCTATGGGTTTGCTCCCAACAGCCGTATATTTCTCGGCAGTATTCTACGGTCCGTGCCAATCACAGCATGCTGCGATTGTCAGCGCACTACGCCCGTAATACGCCAATGCAAGTCTATGGGTGCGCTAAAAATATGGTTTACACACGGACCACACATGTGACTTGCCAAAATACGCACCCGGTGTCTTTTAGAAAAGCCGGCAATTTAGTGCGCTATACAGTAAACTCACACTGACAGCTTTAATAAAGAAACGAAAGAATAGATATATACACATAGAATACATATATATACATATATATATACATGTCATTGTGACAAACATATACAGTATATATTTATATTTCACAGAGTTCTTCATAGCAGAATAGCCGCTAATTAAATTGCCGGCTTCTATCAAATTATTCCCCAACCCGACATGAAATGACACATGGTTTACATTCAGTAAAGCATTTCATTTCATGTTTTTTTTATATGTCCCTGACTAATAATTAGATGAGGGTTTGTGTGCAAAATTTGGGAGTTGTAGTTGTTATTTTAAGGGGTTAATTCGTTGTTAAAAAAATGTGTGTGCTTCCCATTGCCCTGTAGCGGTGGCGAATGAGTTAATCTAACAAAGGGTTAATGTCACCATTCGATTGCAAGGTGACATTAACATAAGTTTTTCCCTTTTTCAGGAATGACGGTTAGGCCTAATTCCGGAACAGCGGTTGACCTGCACTTACTGGGAAATCATCGTTCGCGGGTAATAATTGTAATCCCAGAACCCCATCACTAACGGTGTTCAGCGGCTTATCTGCACCTGTAAGCGACACACGCTGGCCCTTTCGGTGTAGCGCGCATGCAGCCACGGACATGTAAGGCCTTGACACACCAGTTATTGGCCAATCTCGCGTGCCAGAGCCTCGCGTGTCCCTCTAGTAAGCTGGACGCAGACCGCGTGGGCAGGACGGAGTCTCGTTCATTAACGGAATTAAGCTTGCAATGCGTGCATCTTTTCGGTTGCTGGATGGTTGAGGTTGCCCGTGTTGAGTCCAATTACGCCGCAGGCTCCACTCCTGGTGGTGCCCTTCTGGACATTCCTTTAAGGTTCAGCTTTGCAACCATACTGCCCACGTCAAACAAAAATTTTGCCTTCATGGACGCTGTTTGGAGGGTCGTGAGTCGTGGGAATCATGATGCCCAATCAGTTAACCTACTAGAGAGATCCTTCATTGCTCCCAAGCATGACATCACACTCCCTAGGAGGAAGGTAATTCCACTATGGCGACCATACTCCAGGGGGCGCCACAAGTGCACTGATGCCCAGCCACTGCTCGATGATTCTGCTGGTACATTGACCCAGACCACTACATTCCCCTCGCACTCTACACAGCCTGAATCTGACCCTGATGAAACTCAGGTTACCCTTCTCATATAATGTTCCACCTTACACGGTGACAAAGAGGAAGCTGCAGATGAAAGTACAGGTTCGGCAACCTGCCGTCAGACACACCGCCGTACTATGAGGGGCCCTGTGCCAGTGCCGTCGCCAACGAGTGGGCCCCCCCTGCTTGCTCAGGATCACAGCACTTGCAAGGTTGAAATACTTACCTCTCCCTGCTCCACCTCCATGACGTCTTCCGCGTTTCCTGACACTGATATTCTGATCAGAGAGCGCAATGACATCACGTCTGTACGCCCTCTGCCTAAACAGCCAAGTGCAGTGGGATGGAAGATGGGGACGACAAGGAGTCCTGACTAGTACAGGGATTCCATAGCGAGGAGACTTATTTCATTGTTTTCAATGTTGGGACTGCTATTTTTGGGGAGCACTATACTCTGGAGAATGATAGATGGGGCCCACCATACACTGGAACATTCCAAAGGTGGACATCAGACACTGGAGCAGCATGTACAGGGCCCATTATACACTAGAGCATTAGAAATAGGGTCCATTATGTATGGAGCATTATTTGGGCCCATAAGACAGTGGAGCTTCATCCATGTGGACCAACATATACTGTAGCATTATGTGGAGCTCATCATATACAGTTTCAAACATTATATGGGATCAATGATTCTGTATGGAGAAATATATGGGCCTCATTACTCTGTATAGCGCACTATGCGGTGGCCATAATACTGTATGGAGTAATATACTGTCCGTTTTTGGAGCTATTGGAGAATTTTAAATGGATATCAGTCATGAGATGTAAAAAGTGAAGTATTTTTCATTGTACTATACCACTATTTCTCTGCCGTATCAGATCATCTTGAGTTGTGGTATGTGTTAAAGGGGCGCTCTTTGGCCCAGGGCACATGAAAACCTGGAGCCAGCCCTACCCCCCCGCAACTTTAGCCAAATAACCCCCATTTTTCAATGCGTAACTTGTATTATGAAGTAAATAAAGGGTGACAAGCTTCAGGAATAAGAATTTATGGTTTTGGCATTCAAATGGGCACTGTAAGTGTGTTTCCTGTCCTCTTCTCACTCCCGACTTTTCTTCCCCATTGACTTACATTGGGTTTTGTGTTTCGGTCTGAACGAAACCCGACTTTTTCCGTTAGTCGGACGATCTCACTCGACCCGGCTTTTGAGAAAGTCGGGTTTCGCGAAACCCGACTCGACCCGAAAAAAGGCAAAGTCGCTCATCTCTAGTGGCAGAACAACTAGCTAAATAAATCAAACTTTTTTAATGCAAAATCTTCATGCTGCCACCAGTCAGGGATTTGGAATGTAGATGTAGTAAATATGGTCCAACAAAAAGGCGATGTCATTAATTACTGATATCTGAGCAATGACGACACTTATTGGGCCTTACATTGTGCAGATTAGATTAGGGGATTTGATTACGTGAACCCATTCTTTTACTTACTACTTTGGTCCCGCTCCTCCCGAGGTTTTGCCACATATCCAGGGAACATCTAGCCAAAGATTCTTGTCCACGCTGCCTCCCTGCGTCTGCTGTCAGCATAGTGGGGATCTCTCTGGCCCCATGTTCTGGCCTCTCCTGGACCAGAACTATCAGCATTTCCACATTCACTGGCGTGGACATGATGGAGGACTCCGTGGAGGCGTTCTTCCTGGTTTTTTTTTATGCTGCTTGAGAAATTTGCATACCCAAGCTTCCTGGACATGCCTCCTGCTCTTTCCTGTTGCCCAGGAGAAGTCTTGCGATTTAATCGCAAGTCACATGTGTGGTGCATTTTCAATGCGATTTTTTATCACATCCATAGACTTGCATTGTCGAATCCGATCTGAAAATCGGTGACAATCGCAGCATGCTGCGATTGTCTCGGTCCGACGATCAGATCCAATAAAGAATCGCATGATGTGAGCTGCCCCAAAGAATAACATGGGTTCGAATGCAATGCGATTTTTTATCGCATTGCATTCGTCCGTTTTTATCGCTAATTGTAAAATTCTGGGCAAAACTGTAATTGAAAAAGACCTGGGTGTTGTGATTCTGTAACCGAGGAGGACAGCCGGGGCATAGGCTAGGCAACCTGAAAGGTTGGTAACTAAACGGATTGCAGACCCCTGAAGTGACAACACAACTAGAATTAGCAGTGGGACGTACCTACGATGCCCTAGACGCCTCAGCACAGCCAAATAATTAACTAAGCCTAAAGAAAGAAAGAAAGGGGAAAGCTAAACTGCCCTGGAGTAGAACCCCCAAGGAATAGACAGCCCCCAAACATATATTGCGGGTGAGACAAGATGAAGCACAAGCACAGGCAGAAAATACAGAAAGCCACAGCGAAACACGTGTCGGCGCACCCGCGCTCTGGTCACGCATTCATTATGGGTAAACTTTGCATAAGACATTTTTAGTGACTATTTATATGTAAATCTTGTACCTCTGGATCATTACTTAATGGGCACACTATAATTCTTGGACATGAAACGCATATTTTTGCCCCGCATGACATTGCATCAATACTGACACTTCAGCAACCAAGACATTTGACTGTGCAACGCCATTTACGGCTGCAGTGTTCACTCATTTTGCCTGACTATGTCAATTTACATCGCTGTACTACAATCAACCCCACTACTTTACTGCCGGTCCCCAAGAAAGATGGCAGTGATGAGGATTATCTCCAACATGATTGTTCCCAACTTCTGACTGAAGAAACAGCTACTCCACCAAATGTCAGTGAGAATCCACTTCCAAATCCCGATCTGGTGTTATACACGGATGGTTCAAGATATGCTGATGAGTTTGGTAGGTTCCACACGGGATATGCTGTTACCACAGAGGACACTGCAGTGCACGCAGCTGCGCTCCCACCCTCACAGTCAGCACAAGAAGCAGAACTTCAGGCTCTGTCTAACGCATGTATTTTGGCCAAGAACAAGCGGGCTAATATATACACGGACTCACGGTATGCATTTGGTATTGCTCACGATTTGGGTGCTCTATGGGCCAATTGAGGGTTTATTACTACTGCCGGAACCCCAGTGAAAAATGCTGAAGCTGTTAAAACCCTCATGGATTCGATCAAATTACCTACTCAGGTGGCCATTATCAAAGTTAAGGCGCACGGTCCTAGGAACAGTCCACAGACTATTGGCAACGCATTTGCGGATATGCAAGCAAAAGCCGCTGCTCTTTTACCCGTTGAACCAACCACACCAACTATGGTGACCACATGCTCTCAGCGTAAACAGTTACAAGAGATGCTGACTCTACAAGAACCTGATGATCTACAACAGACTGAAGTTTTCTGTCGGACCCTGCGAGACCGCTTAATGATGATGCAGAGAACGTCTCCAAAGGAAGAGGTGAAGCAATGGAAGACTGATGGGGCACGTATGGATAATGGTCTCTGGAAAAAGGACCAACTCGTGTGTCTCCCTAAGCGAATGTACCCTGCTATTGCCACATGGGCACATGGGCCTACACATCGAGGAAAGAATCAGGCCCTCGCACTGGTGCAAAAATTCTACTGGGCCCCGGGAATTTCCACAGTTTTGACAGCGCTCAACCGTGCCTGTAATATCTGTCAGACCTGCAATCCTGGTCAACTTCAACGTGTACCCCCGAAGCACCTCACTAAGTCTGACAATCCTTTTCAAAGGCTCCAGGTGGACCATATTACGTTACTAAACATGATACTAAAACTTGTTCTTTAGTGTATTTCTGTATGTATTAGGAAATTTTGCACTAGAACAGCTAATGATGATACCAAAGGCGTCGTCACCCCTGCTCTTCTCTACATCGATCTCAAAAGGTTACTCGATGAAGATGTTGAAGCCAAGCGTATGGCTACCTTCAAAAGATCTCTACCACCGTCATCAAAAATTGTTATTCGTAAATTGTAGTATACAGGGGGGATGGGTGCACCGCAACAGCCATGACTGATATCACGGCATCAGCCATGTGAAGACCAGTGCCCCTCAAGCTGCTAGCTTAGGATAGTACCTCTGCTATGTATGCTTTGTGTTAACAAAATTAAGCTAGGGGAGATTGTGAAGGGTTAAACTAAAATCAAAGCTGAAGGTTTCATTTCTCCATTTTCTTGTTTTAAGATAAATTTTTGTAACTGGGATAAAAGTTCACGACTGTTATGAAACCAGACTGTTCTAGCTTGCACCAGGTGTAAGATAAGGGACCCGGGGGTGTATTATTGTGTAAAACCCTAATGAATGTGCTATTGTGCCTCTTCCTACGTCACGTAGCTAGGGACATATTCCGATTTTCTTGCAATAACATTGGTTTATAAAGTGAATGTGTCACGACGATGCTATTGGTAGATATGTACTTTGCACAAGTAAGCAAAATACTATAAAAGATGTGACATAATAAACGGGGTTAGTGATCTGCCTTGATCCTCCTATACAGAGACACACGTCTCCATCTGGTCATTCTCAGTTGCTAGCAACGCCCTGTGGATTAATTCGGAAATCACTTGGTCAACCATGAAGGGTTAATTTAATCCTCCCTCAACACCATTACTGAGCAGCAGTTTACCACCCCTGCACAGTGGACCCCGGGCTGCGAACGTACCTTGTTACCACCTTTTATTATTTGGTGCGTTCCACCAGCCCTAACATTATATTATCGCCAGGGTCTGGCTAGAAATGGCGGACAAACAGCGATTACTGTGGTACATCCAGCAGCTGGAGGGTAGGTTGGTGGCTCTTGAGTGAAAACCTCAGCCGTGGATGTTACCGCAATAGCTGTTCAGGCTGCTAGCATGTCTGCAGCTACTATGTCCACTGCCACCCCTGTTCCGACATTATCCTGCCTCCCGCTGCCAGATAAATTTTCTGGCGATAGTAAGGCATGTAGGGGATTTCTGAGCCAGTGCGCAATACACCTTGAGCTCCTGGCTGCACGTTTTCCCTCAGAGCGGACTAAGGTGGGGTTCATAATATCCCTCCACGGTTCTTAAGCACTCTGAAACAGGTCTTTTTAGGACCTCGGATCACCCATGATACGGCGCTCCAACTGCTGGCATCAACACAGGGCTCGTCCATGGTAAATCATTTTGCCATCTACTTCTGGACCGTAGCATCTGAGCTGGAGTGGCCGGATAAAGCCCTCATTCCTGTATTTTGGAGGGGGCTGGCTGACCATGTGAAGGACGCCCTGGCCACTAGGGAGATTCCCGCCACACTGGAGGAGTTAATAGCAATATCTACTCGCATCAACCTCTGCTTTAACGAGTGAAGGTTGGAGCGAGCCCAGTGTAGGGAGTGGTTTCGGCTGGCACCCACCTTCACCAAACCTCTGGAACCTTCTGTCCAGGCGTTCGAACCTCATGAGGCCATGGAGACGTCTCGAGCGGGATCCAAGTCCTGGACCGCTCGGGCAAGCATGGTCTGTCATGTCTGCCGGCAGTCAGGACATCTCACCTCCAGATGGTCTCGGGAACTGGGAGAACTGTTGTGAGTTCATTTTCCCCTTCACCTTTGATGTCTGATGAACTCCCTCTGCTGGTGAGGGGAGGTGGTGAAGTTGAATTGGATGGGAGGAACCTGTCATCTGAACTGGTGGAGTGTGATTGGACATCCGGAATCTCTGAGTGGATATAAGGCAGCCGACGCCCTGCAGGGTTGCTGGTGATCCTTTCTGCTCTGAGCTCTGCATCCAGTTTAGTTCCTGTCTACTAAAAGCTAAGTTTTTGCCCTGCTATTATTCCATGAGATTTTGTCTGGTTTACTTAGTGTTTGTGTTCAGCCAGCCCTTGCTGGGACTGGCTGAATTCCATTTTTGTCTCTGATCAGTTGATCTCTTTGCTCTGTTTTCGGAGTGTACCTGAGTGCTGATGTAGTGATTTTGAAGTCTGGCGACTTCGGGGCCCTTTCTCCTGTCGGACGGTTGGGACATTTTTGGTGGGGTTTTTTGCGGATTTCGCGGCCAGCGTTTTTTCTGTCCTGTCCTGTCTGGTAGGTTGGACCCCGTCGTTTGCTCGGCCTGTCTTTCTGTCTGTGTTTGTGCTTTCGTCTGTTTTTCACCAGCGGTACATGTTGGGGGCTGTCTATTGCTTTGGGGTCTGCTCTGGGGCAGTTTAGATTTCCCCTTTCTTTCTTTAGGCTTATGTAGTTCTCCGGCTGTGACGAGGGGTCTAGGATCATCGTAGGAACCCCCCACGGCTACTGTTAGTTGTGGTGAATAGGATCAGGTGTCTGCAATCCGCTAGTTACCAACCTCTCCGTTTTTCTGGACTTAGCTTATATTTTTGTTTTCTCCTCCTCCGGTGACTCATTCATAACAGAATCACCAGCCATACCGCAGATTCTAGGGTACTCAATAGCAGGAAAGAATTGTAAAAAAAAAAAAAGTGTCAGAATTTTTTTTTTTGTGTGTATATTTTTTCCTCTATTTCTCTGAGGCCGTAGGTGGAATTTTTTCTTAATGGAGATTAAGCAATTGTCTGATCGTGTGGAGCAGCTCACTGCTGAAGTGCGGGGAATTTCCGCCTATCTTGCTCATTCACATGCTGCTGAACCAAAGATCCCTACTCCTGATGTGTTTTTTGGGGATCGGTCTAAATTTTTGAATTTTAAGAATAATTGTAAATTATTTCTTGCCTTGAAGCCTAACTCATCGGGGAGCTCTGCGCCGCAGGTTAAAATTGTCATCTCTTTGCTGCGTGGCGATCCCCAGGATTGGGTGTTTTCTTTGACACCTGATGATCCTATTCTAACTAATGTGGATGCATTTTTTCAAGCCTTGGGGTTGTTGTATGATGAACCTAATGCTATTGATCAAGCTGAAAAGGCTCTGTTGGCATTGAGCCAGGGTCAGGATTCTGCAGAGTTGTACTGTCAAAAATTCCGAAAGTGGGCGGTCCTTACTACCTGGAATGATGGTGCCTTGGCAGCTCTCTTTTGGAAGGGTTTGTCACAAACCGTAAAAGATACTATGGTGGGATTTCCTGTTCCCTCTGGTCTTGACGATTCTAATGCATTAGCCATTCAGGTTGATCGGCGTTTACGTGTACGCAAAACTACACGAGAGGTGTTGCCACCTGTTGAACAAATGTCTGAACCTATGCAATGTGATAGAGTTTTGTCTACGGCGCAATGTCAGGAGTTCAGAAGGCGTAATAAGCTGTGTTTTTTCTGTGGAGATGTCTCTAATATTATTTCTGTCTGCCCTAAACGAGAGAAACATTTTGCACACACATTTGCTGTGGGTGGTGTTCAACCTAAGATTCTTCTGGCAATTACTCTGATCTGCTCCCTGTCCACATTTTCCGCTAAGGCTTTTGTGGATTCGGGAGCGGCTCTGAACCTGATGTACTTGGATTTTGCTAAACGTTGTGGGTTTCCTATGACACCTCTGCGGACGCCTATCCCTTTGAGGGGTATTGATGCTACTCCTTTGGTGAAGAATAAACCTCAGTTTTGGACCCAGGTGGTAATGCGGGTCACCCCAGACCATCAAGAGAATTGCAGATTTTTGGTGTTGCATAATTTATAATTTGCATGATACCATTGTTCTGGGGTTTTCCTGGTTGCAAATCCATAATCCAGTTTTGGATTGCAAATCTGTGTCTGTGGTGAGTTGGGGTTGTCGGTGTGCCCTTAGTGGTGCTCTTGTTTTTTCCACCTCTCCCCAGTCGCATGATGTTCCTGACTATTTGGCTGATTTTTATGATGTGTTTAGTGAGAATGAGTCTGCGTCTTTGCCTCCTCATAGGAGTTATGACTGTGCAATTGAGCTGAGCCCTGGGTGTAAATTTCCCAAGGGTCGTCTTTTCAATTTATCTGTACCCGAGCACGAGGCTATGCGATCCTATATTAAGGAGTCGTTGGAGAAGGGTCATATTAGACCATCCTCTTCACCCTTAGGTGCTGGTTTTTTTTTCGTGGCCAAGAAAGATGGTTCATTAAGGCCTTGTATTGACTATCGTTCCCTCAACAAAATTACTGTTAAATATCAGTATCCGTTACCCCTGATTTCTCATCTATTCTCCAGAGTTAAAGGTGCTTGCTGGTTTACCAAGCTTGACCTCAAGGGGGCGTATAATCTTATTCGCATTAAGCATGGGGATGAACGGAAGAAGGCGTTTAATACTCCGGAGGGACATTTTGAGTACCTGGTGATGCCTTTTGGGCTCACTAATGCCCCTTCTGTCTTCCAGTGCTTCATGAATGATATTTTCCGGGACTTTGTGGATAAATTTTTGATCATGTATCTGGATGATATTTTAATCTTTTCCAAGGATTGGGACTCTCATGTGGAACATGTTCGGACTGTGTTCCGGATTTTGAGGGAGAATTCCCTGTATGTTAAGGGATCGAAATGCCTTTTTGGTGTACAGAGGATTTCATTTTTGGGATTTATTTTGTCTCCGTCAACTATTGAAATGGACCCGGCCAAGGTACAGGCCATTTATGATTGGGTTCAGCCCACTTCTTTGAAGGCCCTCCAGAAGTTTTTGAGTTTTGCTAATTTTTATCGTAAATTTATGGCTAATTTTTCTGGTATTGCCAAACCATTGACTGATTTGACTAAGAAGGGTGCTGATGTGCTGAATTGGTCTCCGGAGGCTGTTTATTCCTTTCAGGAGCTGAAGCGGAGGTTCACTTCTGCTCCAGTTTTGCGGCAACCTGATGTCTCGCTCCCGTTTCAGGTAGAGGTGGACGCTTCTGAGATTGGTGCAGGAGCTGTTTTGTCCCAAAAAGATCCTGTAACATCTAAAATGAATCCCTGTGCTTTCTTTTCCCGAAAGTTCTCCCCATCCGAACGTAACTATGATGTGGGGAATCGGGAACTGTTAGCCATGAAATGGGCATTTGAGGAGTGCAGACATTGGTTGGAGGGAGCTAAACATCAAGTATTGGTCCTTACTGACCACAAGAATTTGATTTACCTTGAGTCGGCCAAACGCTTGAATCCTAGACAGGCTAGGTGGGCCTTGTTTTCACACGTTTTGATTTTGTGGTCTCTTTTCTTCCGGGCACTAAGAATGTCAAGGCAGACGCCCTCTCTAGGAGTTTCTTTGCTGATTCTCCTATTGAGACCAAGCCTGCTACCATCTTAGGTGAGGGGGTAGTTCTTTCTGCCATCTCGCCCGATTTGAGACGTGCTCTGGAAGAGTTTCAGGAGGGCAAACCTGAGCCTTGTCCCATTGGAAAATTGTATGTTCCTGACCAGTGGAGGAAGAGAGTAATGTCTGAAGTTCATTGCTCCGCATTGGCTGGTCATCCAGGTACTTTTGGTACTAGAGATTTGGTGAGTCGGTCTTTTTGGTGGCCCACCTTGTCTCGTGATGTCAGGAATTTTGTGCAGTCCTGTGGGACTTGCTCCCGGTCTAAACCTTATTCTCGCTCTAGTGGGTTGTTGATGCCTTTGCCGGTGCCCAGGAGGCCATGGACCCATATTTCAATGGATTTTATCTCTGATATGCCTGTCTCTCAGAGAATGACTGTTATTTGGGTGATTTGTGATAGATTCTCTAAGATGGCCCATCTTGTACCACTCCCTAAATTGCCATCTTCCTCAGAGTTGGTGCCCTTGTTTTTGCAACAGGTGGTTCGCTTGCATGGGATTCCTGAGAACATTGTATCTGACAGAGGAGTTCAGTTTGTTTCTAGGTTTTGGAGGACTTTCTGTTCCAGGCTGGGAATTCAGTTGTCCTTCTCCTCTGCATTTCACCCTCAGACCAATGGGCAGACGGAGAGAACAAACCAGACTTTGGAGTCTTATTTGAGATGTTTTATTTCTGCTGATCAGGATGATTGGGTTTCATTTTTGCCCTTGGCCGAATTTGCTTTAAATAATAGAGCTAGTTCTGCCACTTTGATGTCACCTTTTTTTGTAACTTTGGGTTTCATCCTCGATTTTCTTCAGGGCAGGTGGAGTCTTATGCCTGCCCAGGTGTTGACACTGTGGTGGAGAGAATGCACCAGATCTTGGACCAAGTGGTGGATAAGTTGTCTCTCTCCCAGGAAAAGGCCCAGCGGTTTTCCTACCGGCATAGGACCATTGGTCCCCGGTTTAAGGTGGGTGATATGATTTGGTTGTCATCAAAGAATATCTCTATGAAGATGGCTTCTCCAAAGTTTAAACCTAGATTTATTGGACCTTACAAGATTTTGGAGATTCTTAATCCGGTCACTTTTCGATTGGCTCTTCCTGTTACATTCAAGATCCATAACGTGTTTCATGAGTCTCTGTTAAAGAGGTTTGTTGAGCCAGTAGTTCCGGTGGTGGCACCTCCTGACCCTGTTTTGGTTGAAGGTAATGTGGAATATGAGGTTGAGAAGATACTGGATTCTCATCTGGCTAGACGGAGACTCCAGTATTTGGTTAAGTGGAAGGGTTATGGCCAGGATAATTCTTGGGTCCCTGCATCCGATATTCATGCCGAAAGATTGGTTCGTGCTTTTCATCGGGCCCATCCTGATCGCCCTGGTGGCGTGGATGAGGGTTCGGTGACCCCTCCTCAAGGGGGAGATACTGTTGTGAGTTCATTTTCCCCTTCACCTTTGATGTCTGATGAACTCCCTCTGCTGGTGAGGGGAGGTGGTGAAGTTGATTTGGATGGGAGGAACCTGTCATCTGAACTGGTGGAGTGTGATTGGACATCCGGAATCTCTGAGTGGATATAAGGCAGCCGACGCCCTGCAGGGTTGCTGGTGATCCTTTCGGCTCTGAGCTCTGCATCCAGTTTAGTTCCTGTCCACTAAAAGCTAAGTTTTTGCCCTGCTATTATTCCATGAGATTTTGTCTGGTTTACTTAGTGTTTGTGTTCAGCCAGCCCTTGCTGGGACTGGCTGAATTCCATTTTTGTCTCTGATCAGTTGATCTCTTTGCTCTGTTTTCGGAGTGTACCTGAGTGCTGATGTAGTGGCCCTTTCTCCTGTCGGATGGTTGGGACATTTTTGGTGGGGTTTTTTGCGGATTGCGGCCAGCGTCTTTTCTGTCCTGTCCTGTCTGGTTGGTTGGGCCCCGTCGTTTCCTCGGCCTGTCTTTCTGTCTGTGTTTGTGTTTTCATCTGTTTTACACCGGCGGTACATGTTGGGGGCTGTCTATTGCTTTGGGGCCTGCTCTGGGGCAGTTTAGATTTCCCCTTTCTTTCTTTAGGCTTATGTAGTTCTCCGGCTGTGACGAGGGGTCTAGGATCATCGTAGGAACCCCCCACGGCTACTGTTAGTTGTGGTGAATAGGATCAGGGGTCTGCAATCCGCTAGTTACCAACCTCTCCGTTTTTCTGGACTTAGCTTGTATTTTTGTTTTCACCTCCTCCGGTGACTCATTCATAACAGAGAACATCCCCGTTTGGTGACCTTGGGAGCTGGCCCACTAAACGCAGCGGTGTCTTCTTCCAAGTTGATCTTTAAGGGGACAGTTTCTATTGGCCCATCCACCCATGTGGTAGAACTTGTGAGGATTACGGGGCGGAGGGCAACTTCATGTTCTCTGCCTTCGCCCGACGGCACGCAATTCCGCTAGTTATGCTCACCAAGCCAGTGACCATACGGGTGATAAATGGGTCGACACTACCATCACAGGTAACCCATCAGACCATCCATTTTACGTTATCCATGTCTCCTTCCCATCAGGAGATCATCACCCTGCTAGTCATTCCCGGAGGAATTGACGAGGTCCTCTTAGGGATGCCGTAGCTATGGTATCATTCCCCTCATATAGAGTGGTCCTCAGGGAGAATTCTGGGGTGGAGTAAATCTTGTGTTGGTAGATGTCAAAGGGAGTGTGTTCAGGTTGCAACTACTGAGGTACTCGCAGATCTCTCCTCCCTCCCCAAACACTATAGGCCCTATGCGGACGTGTTCTCCAAGAAGGCGGCGGAGACCCTTCCGCCACTTCGCCCCTATGACTGTACTATCGACCTTTTGCCCAGTGCTGAGCCTCCTCGGGGTCAAGTTTATCCACTCTCTCTCCCGGAGACAGAGGCAGTGTCTCAGTATATCAGGAAGAATCTGGCAAGAGGCTTTATTAGGAAGGCAGTGTCACCTGCAGGGTCAGGGGTTTTTTGTGCAGAAGAAGAATGGAGAACTACGTCCTTGCATAGATTACAGGGGTCTTAACGCCATCACCGTTAAGAACAAGTACCCTTTGCCCCTGATATCGGAGCTTTTTGCTAGGTTGCGGGGAGCTAGGGTCTTTACCAAACTAGACCTGCGAGGTGCTTACAACCTGAATCGCATCCGTGAGGGGGAAGAATGGAAGACAGCATTTAACACCAGGGATGAGCACTATGAATATCTGGTGTTGCCCCTCGGGCACTGTAATGCTCCGGCCGTCTTCCGAGACTTTGTGAATGATATCTTTCAGGATATGCTCACCACCAAGGTTGTAGTCTATCTGGATGATATCCTCATCTACTCTCCAGATATAGACTCCCACCGGAGAGATGTTTGCAAAGTCTTTGACCTCCTACGGGCAAACTCACTCTACGCCAAGTTCGAGAAGTGTGTGTTTGATCAGGAGTCCTTGCCATTCCTGGGTTATATCATCTCCGCCCAGGGATTGGCCATGGATCCTGCCAAGCTACAGGCGGTTATGGATTGGCAGGAACCTCATTTCCTCAAGGTGTTGCAGCGCTTTATGGGATTTATTAACTATTACCGCCAATTCATTCCTCACTTCTCAAGCTTGGTAGCTCCCTTGGTGGTCAGAGGAGGTCTCCAAGGCCTTCCTCTCTATTAATTCTCATTTTGCCAGCGCTCCCAATTTACATCACCACCATGTAGAAAAACCATTTATTTTAAAGACGGATGCCTCGTCCATCGGTGCTGGAGCGGTCCTGTTCCAGAAGGACGCTCAAGGTCGGAAGCACCCTTGTTTCTTCTTTTCTAAGACCTTCTCAACAGCGGAGAGGAACTATTCCATTGGGGACAGGGAGTTGCTGGCCATGAAACTGGCCTTTTCTGAATGGAGACATCTCCTGGAGGGGGCCCTTTACCCCTTCCAAGTCTACACTGACCACAAAAATTTAGTGTATTTACAAACCGCCCAGTGGCTAAATTCTCACCAAGCCCAATGGTCTCTCTTTTTCTCCCAGTTCCACTTCACCCTACATTTTCTTTCTGGTGAGAAGAATGTCTGGGCTGATGCGCTCTCTCACTCTGTGGTGTCAGCAGAGGAGGAGGAGCCTCGGTTAATTGTACCATCTGAGAGCCTGAGGACGGTGGCTCCGGTCGCCCTGGACTCTGTACCCCCGGGCAAGACTTTTGTCCCTGCCCGTTTGCGTCCGGAGGTCCTCTCTTGGGCTCACGTGTCCAAGGTTGGTGGACACTTTGGTACTAAGCGGACAGTTGAGCTTTTGGTGAGGATGTACTGGTGGCCGCATATGGCCCGTGACGTCAGGGACTATATTCAGGCGTGCGTCTCCTGCGCCAAGAATAAGTCTTCCCGGCAATGACCCGCTGGGTTACTTTACCCCTTACCCATGGCAGACGGGCCCTTGGAGATGGTTGGCATGGAATTTGTGCTGGGTCTACCCAAGTCCAGTGGCAGCACAATTATTTGAGTAGTCACCGACCATTTTTCTAAAATGGTGCACTTGGTGCCTCTCTCTCGGTTAGCTTCCGCAAAGGGTCTAAGCAGTGTTTTTCATTAAACATGTTTTCCGGTTACACGGCATGCCAGACAAGATTGTCAGTGACCGGGGTCCCCAGTTGTGTCTCGGTTCTGGAGAGAGCTCTGTCGTTTGCTCCGTATTGAGCTGAATCTCTCCTCAGCCTATCATCGAACGGGTTGGTATGGAGGGCCAACCAGACCCTGGTCACATATCTCCGACATTTTGTCTCGGCCAGGCAGGATGACTGGGCATCCTTGTTGCCGTGGGCAGAGTTCGCCTTGAACAACACTGTGGCCGATTCCCGGCCAAACCCCATTCCTCCTTAACTATGGCCAACATCCTCGTGTCCCGGTGCCCATGCCCGTGTCTTCCACAGACTCTAGGGTGGCAGACTGGGCAGTGGAGGCACATGATATTTGGGACCACACCCAAGAAGCTATTCGGGCCTCTAAGGTGAGACTGAGGGTCTCCGTGGACGCACACTAGCGTCCTGCACCAACCTTCTCACTTGACGACTTAGTGTGGCTCCCCGCCCATAACATCAGGCTGCGAGTCGAGTCCACTAAGTTCGCTCCTCGCTACATTGGTCCCTTTAAGGTTCTCGAGCAGATCAGTTCTGTGGTCTATCGGCTGGCACTTCCACCACACTTGGCTATCTCTGACACCTTCCACATGTCCCTTCTTAAGCCGGTCCACATGTCTCGGTTCTCCGAGTCATCTGCCGGAACATCTGACCTGTCCTCAGATGAGTTTGAGGTTAATGCCATTGTGGGATGCAGGTTGGTACGTGGAAAAAAGTTTTTATTTGGTGGACTGGAAGGGTCATGGTCCAGATGTTTGGACCTGGGAGCCAGTGGAGAATATCCGCGCTCCGCTTCTCATTGCGGCATTTGAGTGTAGCGAGGCTCAGAATGGAGGGAGCCCTAGGAGGGGGTGCAATGTTAGGCATCGGGTTCCTGTCGCTGCACAGCAGGAATCACGAGCCTTGCATTCAGCAGTCTCCCATGCCTCTCCGGCCGCAGAGGATGCTGCTCAGTAGACTCGTCGATCCAGGCGCTCTGCTCAGACCAGCTCTATAGGTTTGGTTGCTGCTGCCACCTCTGGTCCAGCTATAGCAACGCATGCTGTTCAGCAGCGAGCTACTCCAGGGACTAAGTCCTCCTTTCGGTCCACTGAGCATGCCCGTGGGACGATCTCTCATTGGAGATCGGAGGTCACATGCTCAGGTCCTTCTTCAGCTCAGATTGGACCATCAGCAAGGTCAGGAAGGTCCTGGAAGGACGCGGCTATAAAAGTTCACATGGCCGCTCGGCCATGCGCTAGTATAAAGAAAGATTTAGACCATGTGGAGTGAGTGTTGTATGCATGTATGAATGTCTCTGGTGAATGACTCATTGGAAACCCCTACCCTTGGTACGCATGTGTTGTGTAGCCTAGCCTGTTAGCGCCCAGGCTGAGGCACAAGTAGGAGGCAGAGTTGGAGACTGGCATCAACGCCAAGTGGTGGCTTGGTCTGTACGCCACGGTTCACTTGGTCGACATTCCACGGTCACCAGCGTCACTTAGTGGTGTCCGCAGTTGCAATGCCGCATGCTTACTAGGTCTACAGGGACTCGGACCCTGTGTGCTTGGGGGCTGAGTTCTGTGACCTGATACTGAGCATTTACCTTACCGAGCTCTGTGAGCTTTAACAGGCTTCGGCATTTATGTTCAGCGGTAGTGCGGCTCTGTGAAGTAACAGAGTCCGCCCCTGTACACACCAGGTGACGTTAACCCGCATATGTTCCTCTATTATACCGCCATATAGCGTCCGCCATTACTGAGCAGCAGTTTACCACCCCTGCACGGTGGACCCCGGGCTGCGAACGCACCTTATTACCATCCTTTATTATTTGGTGCATTCCGCCAGCCCTAACACACATGTTCCAAGTCTGTTATTTCATTGATGGTACGCTACTCATTTGTGTCTTGATAAAGGTGCTTGCATGTATGTCTCCTGGGTTACAGGCCTTATTACACGCCTATGTATAGTAATATATGTCACAATAGTGACTATTTTAATGTTTTTAAAAAGAAGTTTGTGTGTTTTTTGGTGTTAAAAATAAAATATTTTCTATGCGATTTCCATGTTGTGTGGTGATTCCCCTTTTTTTACCTATATCTTTCTTCTTGAAATATCAGTATAATATAAATGATTTACATTTTTTATGGTGATTCCTGTTTTGCATGTTTCTGTTCTTTTGTATATTTCAATAATATTCTGACATGCTACAAGTTGATTATTGTATATGATGGTGCTCTCCATCTTGTTTTGGTGCTCAATACAAGTAAATTAAGTGAGGCTGTGTGCATCTAGTTGGAATATGGCTGGATGTATGCATGTCGCATACTTTTAGTCACATTACAGCTCATCAACTGGAACTATGGTCTCATTTCATAGCTACAGAGCTCTGTTGATGTAAAAATGGCCATGGCCGAGTACTGCACAACTGTCCTTGAATTGCTGGTGGATGTGCAAAACTTGACCGCGGCCACTATATAGTTGAGAGAGCTGTGCTCTGCAGCTTCCAAAGGACCGACACTGACTTTTAGGATTGCTACTTCCTATAAATGGCACTAGAATTCTAGTCGTCTAGCTCTCTGAAGAGACAATTTGCATATTTCAGCTTAAAAGCCTCCTCATCTCGGCATGCTTAATATGTCACACTCCGCAAGGAGAAACGTTAGCCCTTTGATGCTTAATGGACACAAGGAACAGCTGATTGGCGGAGGTGCCAGGTTACGCACCCTCAAGGATCAGACATTGATGACTTATCCTAAGCATATCCCATATAACCCATATCAGTGTTAAAGTCCTGGCAAACCACTTTAATAGTTTTGCGCACAGTGTACCAATACTACCACATGCAGGAAACTGTTAAATTAATTAAAAAAATAATTAATTAAAAACATAATAATGTCCTTATATGTGCCCCATATATTTTAATCATTTCCTCCTATGTGGCCCCCATATAGTAATAATGTCCCCTTATGCTGCCCCATACATTAATATTGGCCCCTATGTGTCACTCATCTGGTAAAACTGTCTCCCATGTGTTCATCATGAGTTAATATTGCCACCCTATGTGGCCCAGTAGTATTAATGTCTCCCTGTGCCCCAACACATGAATAATGTCTCTCTATGTGGCCCCCATACATTCATAATATCCTCTAACGCGGTTTGGTCCTTATACATTAATATTATATTAATCATATACAGATGGATGGAGCTGCTCCATGTTTAGTAGTTGCATTTATCTGACCCATTGTGACATTACTCGTGTTCCGCTCCTCGTGATGTCACAGTGAGATCTCCATTGTGACATCATTCGTGTTCCGCTCCTTGTGATGTCACAGTGAGATCTCCATTGTGACATCACGGATCGTGTGGGTATACGGAGTGACACTGCAGGAAGAGGCTTTGTCTGAAAAGACTCACTGAGTGTTACACATTCAGCGATATTTCTCCACGCTAAAATGCGCTTTAGATTTCTTATAATTGTGAGTTTGCTATTAGCATCTGTGGAAGGCGCGCCTATCAACATCTGCCGCCATGATTCCTGGACCAAGCATACGATCCCAGCAGGTAAGTACTTTTCCTAATAGTCACCCAATATGAGGTTTACCCCGTGAGGCTGGGTGAAGGCTTATTTTTTGTGCCCTGAGTTGACATTTTTACTGATAACGTTTTGGGGTAGATTTAATGTTTTGATCGCCTTTTATTGCGTTGTTGCGGCTGCCAAAAAATGTTATTCTGGCGATTTCTATTTTTTTTTTCTCATGCTGTTTACTGATCAGATAAATTTTAGATTTTGATAGATCGAACTTTTACAAATGCAGAGGAAACAAATGTGTATTTTAAAATTTTTTTAAAGTGTTTAATTTTTAAGGAAACTTTTTTTCCAGTTTTTATTGTATTTTTACTGTATGCAATAGTCCCCTTTAGAGACTTGAAGCTGCGATTGTCTGGTTGATTGCGCTATGCATAGCAGTCCATAAACACTGCTAAGTATAGTAAAAACCACACTCATATGAACGCCAGCTACAGGCTGCCTTTCACAGGAAGATCCTCATAATAATAACAATCTTTATTTTTATATGGTGTTAACATACTCCGCAGCGCTCTACAGTTTTGCACACACTGCCATTGCTGTCCCTGATGGGGCTCACAATCTAAATTCCCTATCAGTATGTCTTTGTAATGTGGTAGGAAACCGGAGTGCCTAGAGGAAACCCACACAAACACGGGGAGAACATACAAACTCCTTGCAGATAGTGTCCTTGGTGTGATTTGAACCCAGGACTCCAGTGCTACAAGGCTGCAGTGTTAACCACTGAGCCACCGTGCTCATGACAAGCACTGAGTCTTCAGCAGACCCTCGGCTGTTATGGCAACCCATCGGTGCCACGCAATCATGTCACAGGCATGCCGTTCAGCTTGTGATATTACCCCCCAGTGACATGTGTTAAATGTCGCTGTCACAGATTCATAGCGGCATTAAACAGGTTAACATCCACGGGTGGAGCTTCATTCCACCCGTGATTGTTAAAGTCACATGAATCACCCATTAACTGCCAGGAAACATGCAGACTTGGCATGTAAGCCAAATCAAAGGCAAGGACACGACCTTTGACATACATGTACGTCAAAGGTCTTGAACGTCCTAATGTAAAATATACAGCCATGACTTATTCATGCACTTAGTCAAATAATATACAGATAAGACATAGAGGTGTAATAATTCGGTTGGATACATTAACTGCTACATATAACAGTAGGGAGGTATAGGAAATACAAGTCACTTCTCATTTTGTCAGCAGAGATCTTTGCTCTTATATAACTTTCATTGAGTGGCTGAGATTGTTACTAAGTCACATGATACATTTCATGGAGGAGTCGTCATGTGTTACCCTCTCCCATCCTGTATTCCCCATTCTAGGCTCTCACACTTACTGTAAGAGTAAATGTAGATCTTCCTGTAAGGAATAATGGAGTCGCTTGTGTCTGTGATCTCGTGTGATTTCATCATTACCACAGGGGAAATAATACAGTTTTATGATTAACTGGGACTAATTTGTCCAACATGTTGGGATTTCCTATAATTGTGATCTGTGCAGTCCTAGAGTTACTAATAAGAAATGGTCCTAGGTCTGGATAAGTAAGTTAGGTGCAGTGAATAATGTATATATTAGTTGCTGTAGACATCTGATATTTTCCTCTACTAGAAGATTACCGAGAATTACACTGATACATTGAGAAAAGTTCCTACAGAGTTTTCCTACAACTAATTGATGTCTCATTTTTTTCAGGCTTTGGTACCAGGGTGGTTTCTAGAACCAGAGGCTGCATAATTGGACAGGACAATTGTTTTCTCCACAAACAGTGCAAAGGACCCCAGGATTATGGATGTAAGTCACATAGTTACGTGGATAGGTTATCTATTATCTGTCAGTGTTAATTTGAAGTCAACCCTATATTCTGTAGTCAATGTTCTTTCCTTATAAATACTGCAATTAGAGTACACTCCTGAATCAATCCCTCCTCTCCAGTAATCTGGAGAAGACATCTAGTAATATCATCTATTTATGGAAAAGCCCACAGATGTTTTTAAAACTTTTTTCCTCTAGACACACAGGCCCTTTTGATATGTTTACATGCCTGGATATAGAAGGATAGATCCAGGGGCATAATGATCGAGGTCACAGTGAGTGCGACCAGGCCTGGGTAGGTGCGCCCTGCAGACATACATCGAGCTGAAATTCACTGCGGCACAAATATTCGCCGAGTGGCGCATGCTAGTGATCTCATGCGCTTCCCGTCACTTGTGCGCTAAAGTCAGCTGCCGGCTTCTGCTCCGGCTATGGAAGAAGATGACACAAGTAGTGGGAATGGGTGAATTTGAATCATTTCATTTTTTTACTTTTGTTAGAGAAGAGCTGTAGAACATGGACATTATTACTGGAAAAATATATTGGGAGGGGGGACATATATTACTGGAAGGAGCCCAGAATGGGGGGCATTATACCAGAAAAGGGAGACATTATACAAGGAAAGGGCCCAGGATGGAGGACAATATTCCAGGGAGAGACAAAGGATTGAGGACATTATACCAGGAAGGGGCCAAGGATAAAGACTTTATATCAAGATGGTGGATATTATTACTGAATGAGGTCCAGTATGGTGAACATTATTACAGGAATGGGTTAGGATGGGGACATTATTACAGGAAGGGTCCAGGATGAGTGATAATATTATATGAAGGGCTAGAATTGGGGACTTTATTACAGGATGGGGACATTTTACATGATGTGGCAAACGTATGTCTTCTCAGGAGCTGGAATGCTACAAGGGACCTTACATCTGACAAATATGCAGGTGGGGCCCAGGTCAAGATTTTTCACATAGGGACACATTGGCCTCTACGTAAGCAACTGGATAGATCTCTATATTGTCCATAATATGTATTATACAGGGTGGGCCATTTATATGGATACACCTAAATAAAATGGGAATGGTTGGTGATATCAACTTCCTGTTTGTGGCACATTAGTATATGGGAGGGGGAAAGTTTTCAAGATGGGTGGTGACCATGTCAGCCATTTTGAAGTTGGCTATTTTGGATTTAACTTTATATTTTCCAAAGGGGAGAGAGTCATGTGACACATCAAACTTATTGAGAATTTCACAAGAAAATCAATGATGTGCTTGGTTTTAACATAACTTCATTCTTTCATGAGTTATTTACAAGTTTATGACCACTTTTAAAATGTGTTCAAAGTGCTGCACATTGTGTTGTATTGTCAATGCAACCCTCTTCTCCCACTCTTGACACACTGATAGCATCACTGAAGAAGTAATGGTAGCACAGGCTTCCAGTATCCGCTGTTTCAGTTGCTGCACATCTCGTATCTTCACAGCATAGACAATTGCCTTCAGGTAACTCCAAATATAAAAGTCTAAGGGGGTCAGATCGGGAGACCTTTGTAGCCATTCAACTGGCCCACGATGACCAATCCACTCTCCTGGAATCTGTTCATATAGGAATATTCGGACCTGACACCCATAATTGATGGTATGGTGTGGTATATGGGGTACAAAGATAGTGGGGCCATTCTTCATCAATGGAAACCTCAATGCTACTGGATATTTGAAATTGCTACATAATGATGTGTTCCCTTCTTTATGCACTGAAGATGGCACGTTCCCTGAGTTTTTCCAGCAAGAGGGTGCACCACCATATTATGGATGCCAGGTCCGAGCATTCCTACAAGGAATCTGACCCCTTTAGACTATCATTTCTTCTGCGGTGTTGCTATCAGTGTGTCAAGAGGGGGAGGGAGGGTTGCATTCACAATTCAACACAATGGGCAGCACTTTGAACACATTGTATAAGTGGTCTTAAACTTGTAAATAACTCATCAAAGAATAAAGTTATGTTAAAACCAAGCACACCATTGTATTTCTTGTGAAATTCTCAATAAGTTTGATGTGTTACATGACCCTCTTCCCATTGGAAAAAATAAAGTTGGATCAAAAATGGCCGACTTCAAAATTGCCGCCATGGTCACCTCCCATCTTGAAAAGTATCCCCCCTCAGATAAACTAACGTGCCACAAACAGAAAGTTGATATGACCAACCATTCCCATTTTATTTAGGTGTATCCATATAAATGGCTCACCCTGTATATTAATATGGCATCATCCCTGAGACATAATTTTAAAGTCCCATAGTTTTAATCGTCTTGCCGGGTCCTACAGTCCAATAGAATATATAATAGAGTCACAGTTTTCTCTGCTGCAGATTGAGCAGAGCTCAGTTTTTCAGCTGTGTATAACCCCGCCACAGCTTTGTGTTTACATTATATATTACCAGAAAGCGGCTAATCAGTGCTGGAGGCCTGGTTGGACTAGGAGGCACAAGACCAGTTGTCCTGTAGTGATAATCAATTGCTGGTAAAACAGTGATTCTATTGAAACAGTCCAGTAATTGACACATTGCTATTATAATGGTCTATGCTTCTACATTATGGTTCTCTCAGATAACATGGCAAAAGCCTGGTGACATATTCCCTGTATAGGACTGCTTCGATAATAATTCCATAGTGTATTACAGACAAGTTATTGAATATATATATAATATACTAGCTGAAGAGCCCGACGCTGCCCGGGCATAGTAATTAACTGTGGTTAGTTATAACAAATTATAATTATCCTTCATACCATAGTCCCGTGCCCATATACCCATCATACATATCCTCCATCCCATAGGCCCGTGCCCATATACCCATCATACATCCTCCATCCCATAGGCCCGTGCCCATATACCCATCATACATATCCTCCATCCCATGGTCGAGTGCCCATATACACATCACACATCCTCCATCCCATAGTCCCATGCCCATATACCCATCACACATCCTTCATCTCATAGTCCCATGCCCATATACCCATCATACATATCCTCCATTCCATAGTCCCATGCCCATATACCCATCATACATATCCTCCATCCCATAGTCCCGTGCCCATATACCCATCACACATCCTTCATCTCATAGTCCCGTGCCCATATACCCATCATACATATCCTCCATCACATAGTCCCGTGCCGATATACCCATCATACATATCTGCCATCCCATAGTCCCGTGCCCATATACCCATCATACATATCCTCCATCCCATAGTCCAGTGCCCATATATCCATCACATATCCTCCATCCCATAGTACCGTGCCCATATACCCGTCATACATATCCTCCATCCCATAGTCCAGTGCCCAAAAACCCATCACACATCCTCCATTCCATAGTAGAGTGCCCATATACCCATCACACATACGCCATACCATAGTCCTGTACCCATATACCCATCATACATATCCTTCATCCCATAGTCCAGTGCCCATATACCCATCATACATATCCTTCATCCCATAGTCCAGTGCCCATATACCCATCACACATCCTCCATTCCATAGTCAGCCATTATGACATCATAATGAGCGGTGGGGCTTGCAACCTATGATGACATCAGCGTCGCCATGGCAACCATTGTGACATCATAATGAGGGGCGGGCTTGATGCGCACACACTTTTTCCCCCGTATGCAGATAGGGGCATTATGACATCATAATGAGGGGCGGGGCTTGACACGCACACACTTTTTCCCCAGTATGTAGACAGGGGCAAAATTGTTTGGTGAATTGGAACGCGCGGGGTTAAAATTTCGCCTCACAACATAGCTTAGGACGCTCTCGGGGTCCAGACGTGTGACTGTGCCAAATTTTGTGGCTGTAGCTGCGACGGTGCGGATGCCTATCCCGGATATACACACACACACATACATACACACCCACATACATACATACATACATACATACATACACACACTTGAGCTTTATATATTAGATATATTCTTTCTTCTTTTTCAGTGGATGGGATTCTTCCTCCAATGATCCCTTGGAATAAAGACATCATTTATTATGTAGTTTTCACCATTATCATATCCCTCCTTGGAGCCTTCAGTCGCATCATCTGTAACATGATATGTAGGTAAGTATTGTAAGGGTTGATTTATATTGTACATGGGATTCTGTAAAAAAAAATTACATCTTTATTACAGATGAGAGGCTGTAACAAAACTCTGCCAAATCATGCAGATTTTATTTAGAGATTCGATTCACATCAAAATTATTCTTCACAAATTGATTGTTCCCTATTATGCTCTGGGGTCTTCCCAGTCCCAGATCACAATAAATGGAGGATGTAAGAAGAAAATAAAGTTCATACATCACCAAGCCCCTCTCCGGAAGCCCCCACTGCTCTCTGCCCGCAACTCCGGCCCAGTGTTGACTCTTGGCATGGACTTGCATGAGCAGAGACCTTTCGGGGCCCGCTTGTAGCCAAAGTACCAATGCAAAGGGAACACTTGGCCAGAGGTGCGTTACAATGGTAGTGTGGAAAACTGGCCATCGAGAATAAAGCAGCAGAAATCGGTCAGAGAGGAGAGCTAAACTTTTTGCCAGCGCTCTACTGTTCTGCAAGCTGGTGGCTGTAGCTAGCTTCCACTTTGCTTTATTCGCGTGGAGTGAATTACAAAAAATCTGTGTTCTCTAAAATTCCTGATTTGGAAATATGAGCAGAATTCAATTTCACTCAAATAAATCCACTCATGTCTAATCTTCATATTACCTTACAATCTAGCTCGATCCACACATATTGAACTTTCATGTACATAAAAAATTGTTGATAAATACCAAAATTTTCCTTATTGACAATGTTTCTACAGAATGTAAGAGACAAAATGAATGAAGAAACATATGAGTCTATATTTCATTCTGCAGAATAAAAATATGATGCTTTGTAATTCACAATATACCTTATATTTTACTATTTTAGACATCTGAAAAAGGATAAATCCAGGAGAAATGATGAAGATAAAGAGACTAGTGATAAACCTATTGGTAAGTACAGCCTAACCAATCTGACACTAAAGCAGTTCTCCAGTATAAGAAAAACAGGGCTACCATCTTCTTAGGTACCGCTCATTAAAGTAATGAATATGCGCTCCACGCCTATGGGAGTGGAGATGGGTGCATATTCATTACTATAATGAGCGGTACCACGTGACTGCTAAATACTGGAAGACGCTGCCTCAACGGGACAAAATAGATGTAGGGAGCACGTGCAGTGACCGTGCCTGGAGGGGGTGAGTATGATTTGACAGCCGCTGGCTCCTGCCACTCTACCACCCCCTCCCCCCGCTAGCTATCTTGGACAACGACTCGTGTAAAAGCCGAGGGGGCCATTTTCAGCAAAAAAAATGTGCTCAAAATCTCGGCTTATACACAAGTATATACGTTAATCTAGTTTCCCACCTTTGAGTTGACTCTAATTTCTGAATATCCTATTTTTAAATGTGCAGCCTAAAACTGGATCCTATATTCTAGATGTGGCAATCATCATAGATGGAAAAGAAGTACACCGCCATCTAGTGAAAACTCTCTGGCAATTCCCACTCTGATTTCACAAGTTACCTCAGTAATGACAAGTGTTTTGATTACTAATATGTAATTAGCTGAGAGGCAAATTTTTTTAAATTTAAAATTTACAGTCAACATTACAATATGTGTCCTGTTCAAACTGAAACATTTTTGGTGAATAGTCTCCTTTAAAGAGAATCTGTCACAAAGCAAATATAGTTTAAAATTCAGGTTCCATATTATAGAGCCGAGGAAGCGGAGTAGATTGATACCGTATATACTTGTGTATAAGCCGAGAATTTCAGCACATTTTTTTGTGCTGAAAAAGCCCCCCTTGACTTAGACACGAGTTATTGCCAGCGGGGGAGGGAGAGTGGCAGAGCAGGCGGCTGTGGCACAGTGACAGCTGCCGGCTTTCAGAAGAGATCATACTCACCCTCCTCGCGGTGTCCCTGCTTCTCTGTCCCTGCATCTCCCTTGGTCCCGGAGCTGGCAGATCTTCCTGTGCTGAGCAGTCACGTGGTACTGCTCATTAAGGTAAAAAATTTGCACCCGTATCCACTCCCATAGGTGTGGAGTGCATATTCAGGCTGGGTGAAGGCTTATTTTTTGTGCCGTGAGTTGACATTTAAACTGATACCATGTTGGGGTAGATTCAATGTTTTCATCGCCTTTTTTTATTGCATTGTTGCGGCTGCCAAAATATTTTATTCTGGCGATTTCGATTTTTTTCTGATTATGCTGTTTACTGATCACATAAATTTATTTTAGATTTTGATAGATCAAACTTTTACAAATGCAGAGGAAACAAATGTGTATTTGAAAATTTTTTTTAAGTGTTTAATTTTTCAGGAACCTTTTTTTTCCACTTTTTACTGTATTTTTACTGTATGCAAAAGTCCCCTTTAGAGACTTGAAGCTGCGATTGTCTGGTTGATTGTGCTATGCATAGCAGTCCATAAACACTGCTAAGTATAGTAAAAACCACACTCATATGAACGCCAGCTACAGGCTGCCTTTCACAGGAGGATCCTCATAATAATAAAAATCTTTATTTTTATATAATGCTAACATATTCCGCAGCGCTTTACAGTTTTGCACACCCTGCCATTGCTGTCCCTGATGGGGCTCACAATCTAAATTCCCTATCAGTATGTCTTTAAAATGTGAGAGGAAACCGGAGTGCCCAGAAGAAACCCACGCAAACAAGGGGAGAACATACAAACTCCTTGCAGATAGTGTCCTTGGTGGGATTTGAACCCAGGACTCCAGTGCTACAAGGCTGCAGTGTTAACCACTGAGCCACCATGCTCATGACAAGCAGTGAGTCTTCAGCAGACCCTCGGCTGTTATGGCAACCCATCGGTGCCACGCAATCATGTCACAGGCATGCCGTTCAGCTTGTGATATTACCCCCCAGTGACATGTGTTAAATGTCGCTGTCACAGATTCATAGCGGCATTAAACAGGATAACATCCACGGGTGGAGCTCCATTCCACCCGTGATTGTTAAAGTCACACGAATCACCCATTAACTGCTGGGAAACATGCAGACTCGGCATGCAGACCGAATCAAAGTCAAGGACACGACCTTTGACGTACATGTATCTGTCAGTGTTAATTTGAAGTTAACCCTATATTCTGAAGTCAATGTTCCTTCCTAATAAATACTGCAATTAGAGTACACCCCTGGATCAACCCCTCTTTTCCAATAATCTAGAGCAGATATCTAGTAATATCATCTATTTATGGAAAAGCCCACAGATGTCTTTTAAACTTTTTTCCTCTAGACACACAGGCCCTTTTGATATGTTTACATGCCTGGATATAGAAGGATAGATCCAGGGGCATAACGATCGAGGTCACAGTGAGTGCGACCAGGCCTGGGTAGGTGCGCCCTGCAGACATACATTTAGCTGAAATTCACTACGGCACAAATATTTGCCGAGTGGCATATGCTAGTGATGTCATGTGCTTCCCGTCACTTGTGCGATAAAGTCAGCTGCCGGCTTCTGCTTCGGCTATGGAAGAAAATGTCACAAGTAGTGGGAATAGGTGAATTTGAATAGAATCATTTCTTTATTTTACTTTTGTTAGAGAAGAGCTCTAGAACATGGACATTATTGCTGGAAAAATATACTGGGATGGGGGATATATAATACTGGAAGAAGCCCAGAATGGGGGACATTATACCAGGAAAGGGCGAAGGATGAAGGACTTTATACCAGGAATAGGCAAAGGATTGAGGACATTATATCAGGAAAGAGACACATTATACCAGCAAAGGGCCAAGGATGGATGACATTATACCAGGAAGAGGCAAAGGATTGAGGACATTATACCAGGAAAGGGACACATTATATCAGGAAAGGGCCAAGGATGGATAACATTATACCAGGAAGAGGCAAAGGATTGAGGACATTATACCAGGAAAGAGAGACATTATACCAGGAAAGGGCCCAGGATGGAGGAAAATATACCAGTAAGAGGCAAAGGATTAAGGACAATATACCAGTAAAGAGAGACATTATACCAGGAAAGGGCCAAGGATGGATGACATTATACCAGGAAGAGGCAAAGGATTGAGGACATTATACCAGGAAAGGGAAACATTATACCAGGAAAGGGCCCAGGATGGAGGACAATATACCAGGAAGAGGCCCAGGATGGAGGACATTATACCAGGAAAGGGAGACATTATACCAGGAAAGGGCCAAGGATAAAGACTTTATATCAAGATGGTGGATATTATTACTGAATGAGGTTCAGGATGGGGAACATTATTACAGGAATTTGTTAGGATGGGGACTTTATTACAGGAAGGGTGCAGGATGAGTGATATTATTGTATAAAGGGCCAGAATAGGGGACTTTATTACAGGATGGGACATTGTACATGAGGGGGCAAACATAAAAGGGATAAAAGCCTAAGTCATGTAACTAGGCTTGTTAAAGGGTCAACATTGACTTTTAGGATTGCTACCTCCACTAGGTGGCACTAGAGTTCTAGTTCTCTTCCTCTCTGAAGAGACAATTTGCATAATTCACAGGATCTGGAATGCTACAAGGGACCATACATCTGACAAATATGCAGGTGGGGCCCAGGTCAAAATTTTTACCGGAACACATCGGCCTCTACCTAAGCAACTCGATAGATCTCTATATTATCCATAATATGTATTATACAGGGTGGGCCATTTATATGGATACACCTAAATAAAATGGGAATGGTTGGTGATATCAACTTCCTGTTTGTGGCACATTAGTATATGGGAGGGGTGAAACTTTTCACGATGGGTGGTGACCATGGCGGCCATTTTGGAGTTGGCTGTTTTGGATCCAACTTCATATTTTCCAATGGGGAAAGGGTCATGTGACACATCAAGCTTATTGAATAATTGAAACTGCAAGGAAACAAAGCGCAATAGGGTCTTATGTGAGAAAACCAAGATTTCAAAAAATAAAATATACTCACCGTATATAGGAGAGTAACAGGCATAAAGAAACACGGTCAGCTTGCTGGACATCCAAATGACCATGCTGTGGCCATAAATCTTCAGATTCACTAGTAGGATTTTTATGGATAAAACGTGCGCTGCCAGACCATCATTCCTTACAAGTTGTGTATTTAATATATTTATTTCCCAACGCGTTTCGAGGTCATAAAAACCTCTTCCTCAGGGGATGACATGTACAGGCAGGTAAAGACATTGCCGGTTTTATACATACACAATTCAAATATTGGCGCCAAGAGTCACATGTTGGGAGGGAGATAAAGGTCGGAGGTCATCAGTATCAAAAAATGTTAAAAGCTTGGTACATCCGACAAAATTAATACATTTAGTGTATTTCCAGGTAAATAATTTGAAAAGAAAAGGAGAGAGAAGAGAAGAAAGAAGAAAAAGGAAAAGAAATGAAGAAAGCGCTAAACGAACCCGCAGAGAAGGAACAAAAAGGAGTGATAGCCGCTGTATAATCCACTAGTCCAAATGAGCAGAGAATATATTGCCAAGAGAAAAAGGAAGAGAGAAAGGAAAAAAAGGAATAAAAAAAATCTTTATATGGAAATATATGATATTAATAAGAATAAAAATAAAAATAATATTAAAATGGATATGTTAAAATCTTTATTAGTATAAGAATATAAAAAATAGAGTAAAAAATTGGAAATGTATGAATAAAAATAATATATACAGTGCCTACAAGTAGTATTCAACCCCCTGCAGATTTAGCAGGTTTGATAAGATGCAAATAAGTTAGAGCCTTCAAACTTCACACACGAGCAGGATTTATTAACAGATGCATAAATCTTACAAACCAAAAAGTTATGTTGCTCAGTTAAATTTTAATAAATTTTAAACATAAAAGTGTGGGTCAATTATTATTCAACCCCTAGGTTTAATATTTTGTGGAATAACCCTTGTTTGCAATTACAGCTAATAATCGTCTTTTATAAGACCTGATCAGGCCGGCACAGGTCTCTGGAGTTATCTTGGCCCACTCCTCCATGCAGATCTTCTCCAAGTTATCTAGGTTCTTTGGGTGTCTCATGTGGACTTTAATCTTGAGCTCCTTCCACAAGTTTTCAATTGGGTTAAGGGCAGGAGACTGACTAGGTCACTCCAACACCTTGATTTTTTCCCTCTTGAACCAGGCCTTGGTTTTCTTGGCTGTGTGCTTTGGGTCGTTGTCTTGTTGGAAGATGAAATGATGACCCATCTTAAGATCCTTGATGGAGGAGCGGAGGTTCTTGGCCAAAATCTCCAGGTAGGCCGTGCTATCCATCTTCCCATGGATGCGGACCAGATGGCCAGGCCCCTTGGCTGAAAAACAGCCCCACAGCACGATGCTGCCACCACCATGCTTGACTGTAGGGATGGTATTCTTGGGGTCGTATGCAGTGCCATCCAGTCTCCAAACGTCACGTGTGTGGTTGGCACCAAAGATCTCGATCTTGGTCTCATCAGACCAGAGAACCTTGAACCAGTCTGTCTCAGAGTCCTCCAAGTGATCATGAGCAAACTGTAGACGAGCCTTGACATGATGCTTTGAAAGTAAAGGTACCTTACGGGCTCGTCTGGAACGGAGACCATTGCGGTGGAGTACGTTACTTATAGTATTGACTGAAACCAATGTCCCCACTGCCATGAGATCTTCCCGGAGCTCCTTCCTTGTTGTCCTTGGGTTAGCCTTGACTCTTCGGACAAGCCTGGCCTCGGCACGGGAGGAAACTTTCAAAGGCTGTCCAGGCCGTGGAAGGCTAACAGTAGTTCCATAAGCCTTCCACTTCCGGATGATGCTCCCAACAGTGAAGACAAGTAGGCCCAACTCCTTGGAAAGGGTTTTGTACCCCTTGCCAGCCTTGTGACCCTCCACGATCTTGTCTCTGATGGCCTTGGAATGCTCCTTTGTCTTTCCCATGTTGACCATGTATGAGTGCTGTTCACAAGTTTGGGGAGGGTCTTAAATAGTCAGAAAAGGCTGGAAAAATAGATAATTAATCCAAACATGTGAAGCTCATTGTTCTTTGTGCCTGAAATACTTCCTAATACTTTAGGGGAACCAAACAGAATTCTGGTGGTTTGAGGGGTTGAATAATAAATGACCCTCTGAATAAACTTTTCACAATTTAAAAAAAAATGAAACAAAGAAATAACATTCTTTTTTGCTGCAGTGCATTTCACACTTCCAGGCTGATCTACAGTCCAAATGTCACAATGCCAAGTTAATTCCGAATGTGTAAACCTGCTAAATCTGCAGGGGGTTGAATACTACTTGTAGGCACTGTATATATACACATATGTGAATAAAAACATGTCTGACCTAATAAAAATAAAAAGTTGATAAAAACAGAGTTTTTTAATATTAAAAGAAAGAAATAAATGATGTATGTATGTCTGATAAAACTATTACAATCGCTGGAGAAAGGACGTTTCTGTAGACAGTCCCGAGGTCAGAGGCACACAGAAGAGGGAGCCGATTCAAAGAGGGAAATATGCCCAAAGGATCGAAAGGTGAAAGATCGCGTCCAGAGGGAGAAGGGAGAAAAGAAGGAGCAGGAGAGTCCCACACCTTAGAAGCATGAAAAAAGGGGCAATAAAATAACACATGCAGTAACTTATACACAAGGGCAATAAAATAACACATGCAGTAACTTATATACAAAAAAAACTACAGATGATTAGAGTTGAGCGATACCGTCCGATACTTCAAAGTATTGTATCGGATGGTATCGGCCGATCTTTAAAAAAAGTATCGGTATCGCCGATTCCGATACCGGAAGTCCCATTCAAGTCTATTCCGGTATCGGAATAAGAAAAACCCTTTCCTGCCCTTGTACAGCCTCTCTGGGGTCTGTACGGGCCTTTAGGGGGGCTGTGCCGGCCTGCCGGTGGTCTGTGCAGGCTCCGGGGGGCTGTGCCGGCCTGCCGGGGGGCTGTGCAGGCTCCGGGGGGCTGTGCCGGCCTGCCGGTGGTCTGTGCAGGCTCCGGGGGGCTGTGCCGGCCTGCCGGGGGGCTGTGCAGGCTCCGGGGGGCTGTGCCGGCCTGCCGGTGGTCTGTGCAGGCTCCGGGGGTCTGTGCAGGCATCGTCCGATGGGACTACAAGTCCCATCGGGCGATGCCTGCTACCATGACAGTGATTGACACATTAGCCAATGATGGGACAGTAGTAGTCCCATCATCCGGCTAATGTGTTAAATGTAAAAAAAAAATAAAAAAAAAAATTACATGCTACATACATACAACATGCATACTACATACATGCTACATTCATACTACATACTACATACATGCAACATTCATACTACATACTAGCTACATTCATACTACATACTACATACATGCTACATTCATACTACATAAATACTACATGCAACATACATACTACATATATACTACATGCATGCTACATACATACTGCATGCTACATACATACCACATATATACTACATACATACTACATGCATGCTACATACATAACACATATATACTACATGCATGCTACATACATACTACATGCTACATACTACATATATACTACATGCATGCTACATACTACATGCTACATACATACTACATATATACTACATGCATGCTACATACATACTGCATGCTACATGCATGCTACATACATACTACATGCTACATATATACTACATGCATGCTACATGCATGCTACATACATACCACATACATAACACATATATACTACATGCATGCTACATACATACTACATGCTACATACATACCATATACATACTACATGCATGCTACATACATACTACATGCATGCTACATACATACTACATGCTACATACATACTACATATATACTACATGCATGCTACATACATGCTACATACATACTACATATATACTACATGCATGCTACATACTACATGCTACATACATACTACATATATACTACATGCATGCTACATACATACTACATGCATGCTACATACATACTACATGCTACATACATACCACATACATACTACATATATACTACATGCATGCTACATACATACTGCATGCTACATGCATGCTACATACATACTACATACATACTACATGCTACATACATACCACATATATACTACATACATACAATACATTCATACAATACATACATAGACATACAGTACATATAACATAGAGTAACATACTTACCAATACTTGTCACATTGTTCCCCGAAGCCATTGTCTTTTCCGGAATAAATATTAACATAACAAACCACAAAAATACTCACCCACGATCCGAAGCAGTCCACGAGTGTGTCCCACGACGATCTTGGGTAGAGAACTGCAGCATCAGCTGTTGCTGCCGTTCTCTACGGGCTGCAGGAATCCAATGACGGAAGGTAGGTATCCTTCCGCACTGTATTCCTCCGCCACTTAAAAAAAAAAAAGTCCCTAGTCTCACTTTATGCCATTGCTGTGTGGGAATTTCCCATGCAGCAATGGCATAAAGTGAGACTAGGGACTTTTTTTTTTTAAGTGGCGGAGGAATACAGTGCGGAAGGATACCTACCTTCCGTCATTGGATTCCTGCAGCCCGTAGAGAACGGCAGCATCATCTGATGCTGCCGTTCTCTACCCAAGATCGTCGTGGGACACACTCGTGGACTGCTTCGGATCGTGGGTGAGTATTTTTGTGGTTTGTTATGTTAATATTTATTCCGGAAAAGACAATGGCTTCGGGGAACAATGTGACAAGTATTGGTAAGTATGTTACTCTATGTTATATGTACTGTATGTCTATGTATGTATTGTATGAATGTATTGTATGTATGTAGTATATATGTGGTATGTATGTAGCATGTAGTATGTATGTAGCATGCATGTAGCATGTAGTATGTATGTAGCATGCATGTAGTATATATGTAGTATGTATGTAGCATGCATGTAGTATATATGTAGCATGTATGTAGTATGTATGTGGTATGTATGTAGCATGTAGTATGTATGTAGCATGCATGTAGTATATATGTAGTATGTATGTAGTATGTATGTGGTATGTATGTAGCATGTAGTATGTATGTAGCATGCATGTAGTATATATGTAGTATGTAGTATGTATGTAGTATGTATGTGGTATGTATGTAGCATGTAGTATGTATGTAGCATGCATGTAGCATGCATGTAGTATGTATGTAGCATGCATGTAGTATGTATGTAGTATGTATGTAGCATGCAGTATGTATGTAGCATGTATGTAGTATGTATGTAGTATATATGTAGTATGTATGTAGCATGTAGCATGCATGTAGTATGTATGTAGCATGTAGTATGTATGTAGCATGCATGTAGTATGTATGTAGCATGTATGTAGCATGTATGTAGTATGTATGTAGTATGTATGTAGCATGTAGTATGTATGTAGCATGCATGTAGTATGTATGTAGTATTTTTTTTTTTTTTTAACATTTAACACATTAGCCGGATGATGGGACTACTACTGTCCCATCATTGGCTAATGTGTCAATCACTGTCATGGTAGCAGGCATCGCCCGATGGGACTTGTAGTCCCATCGGACGATGCTTGCACAGACCCCCGGACATCAGCACAGCCCCCCGGCAGGCCGGCACAGCCCCCCGGCAGGCCGGTACAGACCCCCACAGGGTGCACAGACCACCGGCAGGCCGGCACAGCCCCCTGGCAGGCCGGTACAGACCCCCACAGGGTGCACAGACCACCGGCAGGCCGGCACAGCCCCCCGGCAGGCCGGTACAGACCCCGGGCAGTCCACACAGCCCCCCGGCAGGCCGGCACAGCCCCCCGGCAGGCCGGCAGAGACCCCCGGAAGGCCCGAAATGACGGCGCATCATGATGCGCACACACCGCGCATCATGATGACGTCAGTCTGTCAATCAACTTTGAACTTCCGATTCCGATGCCGAATTCCGATATTGAAAAAATATCGGAAGTCGGTATCGGAATTCCGATACAGCAAGTATCGGCCGATACCCGATACTTGCGGTATCGGAATGCTCAACACTACAGATGATAAGATCTGAAGTAGTTATAGACGCATGACAAGTTCAGAGGACGGTAACCGGAGTTGAACATAAAAACGCAATCATGAAGATATATTGCACATAAAAATAAATAAGAATAAAAATTTATTAGACTGAATATCAGCTTAAAAAAATTATTCAGACCAGGAGAGGAGGTGTCAAATTATTTTTACAGAAAAACTTCAGTGATTTCGTTAAGACCATTAGGTCTTAAGGTATTCAGCCTATAAATCCAAAAAACTTCCTTTCTATTAAGTGACCCCATTCTATCAGTGATATTATTCGGAATATGTTCAATGGGGCTAATTTTCAAACCATTTGGATTTTTATTATGCTCAACTGTACAGTGTCTAGAAAGACCATGCTTCAAAAACCCTTTTTTAATATTGTGTCTGTGAGAGTTAATTCTCAAATGTAGTGGTTGGGTTGTCCTACCCACATACTGCTTACCGCATTCGCACTCAATCAAATAAATCACAAAGTCAGTGGTGCAGGAAAGAAACTCCTTAACAGGGAAAACTTCGTTCGTACTAGTTGATTTAAAGTTCTTATCTTTATGTGCAATACAAGTACAACATAGACAGTTCCTCTTGCCGCATTTAAAAATACCCTTAAGGGGGGTTTTATAGGCAGATAAAAATTCACTACTACTTTTAACATTTTTTAACCGGCTAGGAGCCACTGTGCTCTTAATGGTGGGGGCTCTTCTAAACGTTACACCAGGGTTCCTTGTAAGGAATGATGGTCTGGCAGCGCACGTTTTATCCATAAAAATCCTACTAGTGAATCAAGCTTATTGAGAAATTCACAAGAAAAACAATGATGCGCTTGGTTTAACATAACTTCATTCTTTCATGAGTTATTTACAAGTTTATGACCACTTTTAAAATGTGTTCAAAGTGCTGCACATTGTGTTGTATTGTCAATGCAACCCTCTTCTCCCACTCTTGACACACTGATAGAAACACTGCAGAAGAAATTCTAGCACAGGTTTCCAGTATCCGTTGTTTCAGATGCTGCAGATCTCGTATCTTCAAAACATAAAAAATTGCCTTCAGGTAACTCCAAATATAAAGGTCTAAGGGGGTCAGATCGGGAGACCTTGGTAGCCATTCAACTGGCCCACGATGACCAATCCACTCTCCAGGAATCTGTTCATATAGGAATGCTCGGACCTGACACCCATAATTGATGGTATGGTGTGGTATATGGGGTACAAAGATAGCGGGGCCACTTTTCATCAATGGAAACCTCAATGCCACTGGATATCTGAAATTGCTACATGATGATGTGTTCTCCATTTTATGCACTGAAGATGGCACGTTCCCTGAGTTTTTCCAGCAAGAGGGTGCAACACGACATTATGGATGTCAGGTCCGAGCATTCCTTCAAGGAATCTGACCCCTTTAGACTATCATTTCTTCTGCGGTGTTGCTATCAGTGTGTGAAGAGTGGGAAAAGAGGGTTGCATTGACAATTCAGCACAATGGGCAGCACTTTGAACACATTTTATAAGTGGTCATAAACTTGTAAATAACTCATCAAAGAATAAAGATACGTTAAAACCAAGTACACCATTGTATTTCTTGTGGAATTATCAATAAGTTTGATTTGTTACATGACCCTCTTCCCATTGGAAAAAATAAAGTTGGATTAAAAATGACCAACTTCAAAATTGCCGCCATGGTCGCCCCCATCTTGAAAAGTTTCCCCCCTCCCATAGACTAATGTGCCACAAACATAAATTTGATATCACAACCATTCCCATTTTATTTAGGTGTATCTATATAAATGGCCCACCCTGTATATTAATATGGCATCATCCCTGAGACATAATTTTAAAGTCCCATATTTTTAATCGTCTTGCCGGGCTCTACAGTCCAATAGAATATATACTAGAGTCACAGTTTTCTCTGCTGCAGACTGAGCAGAGCTCAGTTTTTCAGCTGTGTATAACCCCGCCACAGCTTTGTGTTTTTACATTATATATTGACAGAAAGCGGCTAATCAGTGCTGGAGGCCTGGTTGGACTAGGAGGCACAAGACCAGTTGTCCTGTAGTGATAATCAATTGCTGGTAAAACAGTGATTCTACTGAACCAGTCCAGTAATTGACACATTGCTATTATAATCGTCTATGCTTCTGCATTATGGTTCTCTGAGATAATATGGCAAAAGCCTGGTGACAGATTCTCTTCATAGGACTGCTTCGATAATAATGCCATAGTGTATTACAGACAAGTTATTGAATATGGCAAAAGCCTGGTGATAGATTCCCTTTTTAGGACTGGTTCGATAATAATGCCATAGTGTATTACAGACAAGTTATTGAATATATATATTCTTTCTTCTTTTTCAGTGGATGGGAGTCTTCCTCCAATGACCACTTGGAAGAAAGTCATCACTTATATTGCATTTTTCACCATCATCACATTCGTACCTGGAGCATTCATTGATGCCACCTGTGACACCATATGTAGGTAAGTATTGTAATGGATGATTTATATTGTACATGGGATTCTGTAAAAAAAAAATTACATCTTTATTACAGATGAGAGGCTCTAACAAAATTCTGCCAATTCATGCAGATTTTATTTAGAGATTCGATTCACAGCAAAATTATTCTTCACAAATTGATTGTTCCCTATTATTCTCTGGGGTCTTCCCAGTCCCAGATCACAATAAATGGAGGATGTAAGAAGAAAATAAAGTTCATACATCACCAAGGCCCTCTCCGGAAACCCCCACTGCTCTCTGCCCGCAACTCCGGCCCAGTATTCACTTGTATGAGCAGAAACCTTTTGGGGCCCGCTTGTAGCCAAAGTTCCAATGCAAAGGGAAAACTTGTTCAGAGGTGCGGTACAATGGTGGTGTGGAAAACAGGCCATTGAGATTAAAGCAGCAGAAATCGGTCAGAGAGGAGAGCTAAGCTTTTTGCCAGCGCTCTACTGTTCTGCAAGCTGGCGGCTGTAGCTAGCTTCCACTTTGCTTTATTCGCGTAGAGTGAACTACAAAAAATCTGTGTTCTCTAAAATTCCTAGTTTTATAAATATGAGCAGAATTCAATTTTCACTCAAATAAATCCACTCATGTCTAATCTTCATATTACCTTACAATCCAGTGCGATCCACACATATTGAACTCTCATGTACATGAAAAATTGTTGATAATTACCAAAATTTTCCTTATTGCCAATGTTTCTACAGAATGTAAGAGACAAAATGAATGAAGAAACATATGAGTCTATGTTTCATTCTGCAGAATAAAAATATGTTACTTTGTAATTCACAATATACCTTATATTTTACTAATTTAGATATCTGATAGAGGATAAATTCAGGAGAAATGATGAAGATAAAGAGACTAGTGATAAACCTATTGGTAAGTACAGCCTAACCAATCTCACACTAAAGCAGCTCTCCAGGATAAGAAAAACAGGGCTGCCATCTTCTTAGGTACCGCTCATTAAAGTAATGAATATGCGCTCCACGCCTATGGGAGTGGAGATGGGTGCATATTCATTACTATAATGAGTGGTACCACGTGACCGCTGAACACAGGAAGATGCTGCCTCAATGGGACAAAAGAGATGTAGGGAGCACGTGCAGTGACCGCGTCAGGAGGGGGTGAGTAAGATTTGACAGCCGCTGGCTCCTGCCGCTCCCCCACCCCCTCCCCCCGCTAGCTATCTTGGACAAAGACCCGTGTATAAGCCGAGGGGGCCGTTTTCAGCACAAAAAATGTGCTGAAAATCTCGGCTTATACACAAGTATATACGGTAATCTAGTTTCCCACCTTTGAGTTGACTCTAATTTCTGAACATCTTATTTTTAAATGTGCAGCCTAAAACTGGATCCTATATTGCAGATGTGGCAAGCATCATAGATGGAAAAGAAGTACACCCCCATCTAGTTTAAACTCTCTGGCAATTCCCAAATTTTTTAAAAAAAGTTTTATTCTACTTTACAGTCAACATAACAATATGTGTCCTGTTCAACATGAAATATTTTTGGTGAATAGTCTTCTTTAAAGAGAATTGGCTGCACATCCAGTTGGAAGAATGTCTCAAGTGGGGTACCACAGGGCTCTGTCCTGGGCCCTGTATTGTTCAACATCTTTATCAACGATTTAGATGAAGGAATTGAGGGTAAACTGATTAAATTTGCTGATGACACAAAGCTAGGAGGGATAGCTAATACTAGAGAGGAGAGAGAGAGGATTCAAAAAGATTTAAATAAACTGGAGAAGTGGGCAGCAACTAACAGAATGGTTTTTAACAGGGAGAAATGCAAAGTACTACATCTGGGCAATAAAAATGAAAAAAGCATATATAGAATGGGAGGAATAGGGCTAAGTGACAGCACATGTGAAAAAGACTTGGGTATACTAATAGATCACACACTGAATATGAGTCAACAGTGTGATGCAGCAGCAAAAAAGGCAAATGCAATTCTAGGATGTATTAACAGAAGCATACAGTCTAGATCACGTGAAGTCATTATTTCCCTCTACTCCTCTTTGGTCAGACCTCATCTGGAATATTGTGTCCAGTTTTGGGCACCACATTTTAAAAAAGACATCAACAAACTGGAGCAAGTTCAGAAAAGAGCGACCAGAATGGTGACCGGTCTGCAAACCCTGTCTTATGAGGAAAGGTTGCAGGATTTGGGAATGTTTAGTTTGCAAAAGAGAAGACTGAGAGGAGACTTAATAGCTGTCTACAAATATCTAAAGGGCTGTCACATTGTAGAAGGATCAACTTTATTCTCATTTGCACAAGGAAAGACTAGAAGCAATGGGATGAAACTGAATGGGAAGAGACACAGATTAGATATTAGAAAAAACTTTTTGACAGTGAGAGTGATCAATGAGTGGAACAGGCTGCCACGAGAAGTGGTGAGTTCTCCTTCAATGGAAGTCTTCAAACAGAGGCTGGACAGACATCTGACTGGGATGATTTAGCGAATCCTGCTTTGAGCAGGGGGTTGGACCAGATGGCCCAGGAGGTCCCTTCCAACTCTACGATTCTATGATTCTATGAATTCACCAAGCAAATATAGTTTAAAATTCAGGTTCCATATTATAGAGCCAAGGAAGCAGAGTAGATTGATACTGTATATACTTGTGCATAAGCTGAGAATTTCAGCACATTTTTTTGTGCTGAAAAAGCCCCCCTCGACTTATACACGCGGGGGAGGGAGAGTGGCAGAGCAGGTGGCTGTGGCACAGTGACAGCTGCAGCCGCCGGCTTTCTGAAGAGATCATACTCACCCTCCTCGCGGTGTCCCTGCTTTTCTGTCCCTGCACATCACCCTTGGTCCCGGAGCTGGCAGCTCTTCCTGTGCTGAGCAGTCACGTGATACCGCTCATTAAGGTAAAAAATTTGCACCCGTATCCACTCCCATAGATGTGGAGCGCATATTCATTACCTTAATGAATGGCACCACGTGACCTCTCAGCACAGGAGAGCTGCCATGCTGGGACAACGGAGATGCAGCGATGGCGTGAGGAGGGTGAATAGGACGAGGAGAGGGTGAGCCATGCATATAACGATGGGACGGGGGTGAGCAATGCATAAAATGAGATGGGGAGCCATGCAGAGCAGGACATGGATCGGGCTGCCATGCACAGCAGGACAGGGATGGGGGACAAAGCATACCCGGCTTATACTCAAGTCAATAAGCTTACCCAGTTTTCCGTGGCAAAATTAGGTGCCTCGGCTTATACAAGTTCAACCTTTCTCCACCAATTGTGCACTTTGTCACTAAATTATCTATAACCAACAATGCTATGTGTATTGAGGAAATCATCCAGCTCTTTTTTAAAAGCTCTTATAGTGTCTGCCATTACTAGCTCTTGTGGTTGGGCATTCTACAGTCTGACTGCTCTAACTGTAAAGAACCCTTTCCTATTTAGCTGCCAGAATCACCTTTCTTCCACCCATAATGAGTGCCCACTGGTTCTAAGAATGGTCCTTGCAAGGAATAGGTCATGTGCTAGACCTTTGTATTGACCCCACACATATTTTTAGATGTTAATGAGATCTCATGTAAGAATCTCAACGTTTCCAACCTTGCATCATATGAGAGGCCTTACATCCCATCTAATAATCTAGTTTGCCACCTTTGAACTGACTCTAATTTCTAAATATCTTTTTTTAAATGTGCAGCCTAAAACTGGATCCTATATTCTAGATGTGGCCAGCATCATAGAGGGAAAAGAAGTACACCCCCTCTAGTGAAAACTCTCTGACAATTCCCACTCTGATTTCACAAAAGTTACTACACGTGTTTTGATTACGAATATGTACTTAACTGAGAGTGTGAAAGTGTGGTGAAACTGCAAAAAAATTGCTATTCCACAAATGTTTTTTTTTTTTTACCATGTTCACTAAATGCTAAAACTGACCTGCCATTACGATTCTCCAACTCATTATGAGTTCTCATATGCCAAACATGTCTAGGTTATTTTTAATTTAATGGGACAAAAGGGGGGTGATTTGCACTTTTATTTTTTTAATACTTTTAATTATTTTTACAAACATTTTTTTCTACTTTTTACTTGCTTCATTAGTCTATTTAGGTGACTTGAAGCTGCAATCATCTGTTTGCTTCAGCCTTACTGTCTGTAGCAGAATTGATCATTTGCTACTCGCGCAGGCCATAGGGCGGCACTCACAGCAGATCAGCAATGACAATCACAGGGGTCTCTTGCAGATCCTGGGTTGTCATGCTATCCCATTGGCACCTCATATTCATGTGATGGGCGCACCGATGGGCGAGATTAGTGATGCGTTTCCGACATGACCATGATAAATGCCGTCGTTGAAGATTGACAGCAGCATTTAACAGCCACGGGTGGATCGTGATTACACTCACGGCTGTTAGGGGCACATGACAGCTGAACAGATCAGCTCTCATGTGCCAGAAAACATGAGAATAGTAGCCTGCATGTATAAGTCATAGGTCATGAAGGGGTTAATCATTTAAACTTCTTTCTCTTTCTTGCGGTCCAGTGGGCAGTCCTATCTGTGGTTGATAGCTACCTTTGTTATACACACTTGTACAAAGACATGTCAGTCATTGATAGTACTGCCAATTGGCCCAAAATTCCAAGAAAATGCAATGGAATCAATTATTAAAACACAGGTAATACTAAATGTTTTCTCACAGAACTACATTATATATCAGTCTACTCATCTCCCTGATCTATAATATGATGTCTGCAGATTGGACTGTGTTTTTATGGTGACAGTTTCCCTTCAAATCATTTCCTAGTCTGCTAGGGGTCTCCAACGCGAGGCTGACTGTAGAGTAGAATCAATGCACTTTTCATGATCAACTAGTCTCACTAACAGTGTATTTTACAGAACAACAAAAGGACGGAAAACCTATTCCACCTCCTCAGCCTGTTTCAAGAATTACATCTCAAGATTCTGATATCTGCGCGGATTGTAAAATCTGTCTCCACCAAAACCTACTGTAAGTTCTTAAGACTTAAATATATGTTTAATGATATACAGTATGTTATGTTCTGGAATTAACAGGCAGTGGGATAACTAATTAGAAATTGATCACTCAAGACCTAAATGTTGATAGCAATATATTTATTTGTGCATCATGGGAGTCAAAACAGGTCTTTGTGATCTTGTTCACCTCGTTTGACCTGTTTGTCTTTGGCTTAAAATGGTCTTCACCAATTTATTATCTCCTCCGTATGGGACGGACACAAAAGTGCTCGAGGGGGGGTCTGGATTACTTGACCCTCTACTTATTACTTTCTCCTTACCTCTACTTCCCCCTTTTTTTTCTCTCCCCCTCTCTTCCTTCCTCTCTTTCCGTTTTCTTTTCTTCCCTCTGACTTCTTTTTAATTTTTTTTTCCTGGTATTTTAATGTTGTTCATCAAACCTCTATTTTAATTTTCATGAGAATACACAACACAGAGGTTGTTTTGTGTATGACAATTTTCTGGACTGAATGGTATTAAGGCTGAGTGCAGATGGAGATTTGAGCCCTGTGGATTTTTCCGTGCAGAATGGAAGAAATCCGCAGGTCAAATGACCTGCATTTTTCCTGCGGATTTCTTCCATTTTTCCTGCGGTTTTCCTGTGGTTTTTGTGCGGTTTTCCACTGCGGATTCTCCCCTGCGGATTTGGTGACGGGGAGATGGAAAACCGCACAAAACAAGTTACATGCTGCGGATTTTGTACCGCGGGAAAACAGCGTGGAAAAATCCGCAGCGTCTGCACAGCATTTTTTTTTTCATTCATTTTAAGGCTACTGTACATCACAATGCGGATATGCAGCGTTTCTGCGTGGTAAAATCTGCTGCGGATCCGCTGCAAATCTGCATCGTGTGCACACAGCCTAATAGTTGTTATTCCAATTAGAAGATAATATTTTTGTTAAGTACACAACAATAGAATTAATATGCAATTTGTTTTTCATTCAAGAACCAGACATGATATTGTTGAAAGCAATGTTTTAATTTAATAGTGTTAATTCAATAAACATGATTTACACAAAAAACAGGTCTTTGTAAGGAGTCTAGATGGTACCAGCAACATATGGTTTCCATACTGGTTCTGTTAATGTTTCTAAAATCCATTTCCTTTCAATAAGAGGCTAATCAATAATATAGTAGTTAATCTGTCAGAGGATGGCCTGCAAGGCTAGGATCACTTCACTGCATGTAAAGACTGTAATATAATCTAAGAAACCTCTTCAGAGTGTCAGAGAACATGAACACTAGTGTCAACTCTTTGAAGTAGCAATCTTAAAAGTCAATATCAACTCTTTAAAAAGCCATGCCATATAACTTAAGATAAGAAGGCAAAGCAGAAATTCCCATTGCAGATATGTGATTCAGGATGTTTACTTCTCTTCAGTGCAATGCAGGACATCTGATTTTACTGCATGAGAGACCTCTGACATGGGGTTTAAGGGTTTAGGTTTTTCCTTGTGGACAATTCTTCCCTGGGAATATGAGAGAGTTATTGACCTTTTCCTCTCTGAATAGGCTATTTACTTATTCATATTCCCCGGGAAGCATTGCATGGCCTTTAAGTCTCCCTATGCTTGTTCTTCTTCACAAACAATATAATCTGGAAATAATGAATGACATATAAACCTTTCCAGCTGCCTTGCTCAATATAATCTGTCTCCATATTCATATTGTCATCTTTAATGTTTTGCCAATGTTGTGACATTTATAATTTATATTGCAGGTTGTGCAGAGCGAGGTCTCGCCGTGAAACCAAAATGAACATGGGATCCAGACAGAGACGACTTTACCTCAGCAAAAAGAGGCAGATTCCGGGCTCGGTTTCTGTTCTCCCCCATTGAATAGGACATTACAGGACATTTCTGCAGCTAGATGCACTCACTGAACAAGTGAGATTCCTACTGCAGAACGAGGCAGATTCCGGGCTCGGTCTCTGTTCTCCACCACTGGATATGACATTACTGGACATTTCTGCAGCAAGGAGCACTCACTGAACTAGTGAGTTTCCTGCTGCACAACAAGGCAGATTCCGGGCTCGGTCTCTGTTCTCCAACACTGAATACGACATTACTGGACATTTCTGCAGCTAGATGCACTCACTAAACAAGTGAGTTTCCTACTGCACAATGAGGCAGATTCCAGATGTGGTCTCTGTTCTCCACCACTGGATATGACATTACTGGACATTTCTGCAGCTAGAAACACTCACTGAGCCAACTGAGTTTCCTACTGCACAACAAGGCAGATTCCGGGCTCGGGCTCTTTTCTCCGCCACTGGATATGACATTACTGGACATTTGTTCAGCTAGACACACTCACTGAGCCAAGTGAGTTTCCTACTGCACAACAAGGCAGATTCCAGACTCGGTCTCTGGTCTCCAGCACTGAATATGACATTACTGGACATTTCTGCAGCTAGAAACACTCACTGAGCAAAGTGAGTTTCCTACTGCACAACGAAGAAGATTCCAGGCTCGGTCTCTGTTCTCCGCCACTGGATATGACATTACTGGATATTTGCTCAGCTAGACACACTCACTGAGCCAAGTGAGTTTCCTACTACACAACGAAGCAGATTCCGGGCTCGGTCTCTGTTCTCAACAATGAACACCCAAAGCCTAAGGGAAAGGCAGTCCTTCATCCATGGTTCCCTAGAGGTTTCCTCCATTGGGGGTTTTTCCTTTCCTGAGTGCTGAAGGTTGACTCTTTGTGAGTCAAGGGCCCCTTGTCTTCATCATCAGGGCCACATTTAAGTATATTCTATTACTAACAACTTGAATAAAGTTAATAAAGAAGTCAGTGAATAATATGTAGCAGTGTATCTGAGCCTCTATGGATCTTTATAATGCAGCAGAATATACATAGCATTGTGAGGAGGGATTATTTTTCATAGTCATTGCACACATGGCTGCTTATAAGCATATTTTCTTACAAAAAATGTAAATTGGGGTACATTTGTGTTGTGTTAAAAAATAAACATGATTAAAAGAAGATTTAAATGTGGAACTGGTTGTAGATCAGTCTAGTTGGCATTATATACTTTACTTGAATGTTGCTAGAACATAAGTTGCACAGTATTCAAAGAGTAACAGTCATTTTAACTTTCATTTTGTTAATCAATAGTACAAATGAAAATAATCATCTTTGAAATATAACTTATCAAAGAAATTTACTTCTTCCCCTGGACTGATCTTTCAATCTCAATTGAATCAAAATTCTACCAAATCTGCATTCATTTGTAAAGGGGTGGTAAATGAAAGATGCTTTCAGTCAACATTGCACAGCATCTGCAAGTAAATGCCGCCATCTGCTGGTTGCACTGGATAGGCAGAAATTGAAGGATGGAGCGTGTGTTCCCTGGAGGGATCAATTTGAGGGGAACACTGTGTCAGGTGACAGCTGTGGCACAGTTGCTAAACATAAAAGGCTGGGAAGGCGAAACACAAGTCAGTTGGCACCAGGATATGAAAGGAAGAGGATATGTGGGCAAAAGAATGGGCGTGTGGACGACATTGTGCTCATTGCACCTTAGAGCAGTCTGATCCTGGGGACATCTCGACTACGCAGTTCAAGCTCTGAAGACCGACTTCTTAGGTAAAGCATTGGAGAACGGCTTCGTGGGTCAAGCTCTAAAAATCAGATGTTGATCGCTGGCCAGAGAAAAACACCTGGCATTCCTAAAAGAAGACACTGAGTGAACCGAGTAGTTACTTCCAGTTTAGACATATTATGCAGGGTGTGAGCAGGGGCCATGCTTCATTGAACAAACATGGACAGTGCGAGGAGTACACTGTGTACAATGTGACTCACATATTTAGGGCAAAAATGTAGGGTTTTTTTAATTAGTCGGAGATTGCAAGAGGAGTTCTGCCTATTTTTACTTTCAGTCCACAGTCTGAGAGCTTGTGGAAGATGAGTTTTTTTAAAACTATTCACTGTTCTTTGTGCCATGTGGTGGCCATTGTTGCTGTGGTGTTGTGCTTGTGGGGTGGTGTGGCTTGAAGTCATGGGGACTCAGCCTCGCAGCATGGGTGCTGTGAGGCACCAGGTCACCCGCCCTGCTGGTGTATCGTCGCTGCAATGGTGGTTTGAACACCATGCTGCACCTTTTAGGCTAGGGACCCATTGAGAGGTTCACCGTGACATGGTAGTGGGCTTCATAAATTCTGATCAGAATGTTAACCTAAGAACCTCATGTTCAGTTTTGTAAATCTTTTGCCTAGTGGAATTAAATGAGCGTATGATTTTTGGATGTGTGGTCTATGTCTTTTTTTCTGCAATTTTGGCACTCACACATTTAGGACTTGCGGCCTAGCTCGAAATATCGGTGACCCCCATCTGTTAGGGCCAGTGTAACGTTCAGAGGTGCTTAAAGAGAATACAACTGTAGGGAGATGGACTGGGCCAGTGATACCTCTCTCATGTCAGGGCCGAAACTATTGGGGCTGTCACCACTGTTGCCGGGGAGAGAGATGTCTGACCAGGACAGACCTTTGCACTCGACTATAGGGGGCGGGTCAGTCAGACTTAAAAGGGATGGTTCGCGCCACTGCAGGGCTCCTGGGGAAAAGACAGAGTGTGCAGCAGAAGAAGGTTGATTCACTCTCCACAGAGGGATGTCGAAGTACAGGACCATGCTGCATAGCACTAGCCCACACGTCTACTGACTTAAAGCAACTTGTGACTGTCTGCCCTCTCACTTCTGATACGGAGAAGACATCCCGTGCTGTTCCACTGACAGTTGCTGGTGCATTATTTAGTACTGACCGGGAGGAACACGCAGAGCCAAGTAGCAGAACCCCGGCCCCCTCCTCCGAACCCAGATATTCTTCGGCAGTGCCACAGATTACTCCACATCTTGCGCTTCTGCCCAAGACCGCGCGACTGCGCCTAGGGAAGCCAGACAACATCACTGCCATCAGGAGACAGTGCCTCACTTTCCTTCAGGACCAGGCCAGAGACTTCATGCTTCACTTGCCGTGCCACCGTAGAATTTCAAGCCTTCATCATCAGGATACATCAGTGTTATGATTGAGTCACCGGAGGAGGAAAAAACAAAAATACAAGCTAAGTCCTGAAAACCTGAGAAGTTGGTAACTAGCGGATTATAGACCCCCTGATCCTATTCACCACAACTAGTAGTAGCCGTGGGGGGTTCCTACGGTGGACCTAGACCCCTCGTTCACAGCTGGAGAGGTAAATAAGCCCAAAGAAAGAAAGGGGAAATCTAAACTGCCCCAGAGCAGACCCCAAAGCAATAGACAGCCCCCAACATGTATTGACTGTGAAAAAACAGATGAAAACACAAATGCAGACAGAAAGACAGACTGAGCAAATGATGGGGCCCAACTAACTAGATAGGAAAGGACAGAAAAGATGCTGGCTGTAATCCGCAAAAACCCTACTGAAAATTTCCAACATCTGATAAGCAAAAAGGCCCTGAAGTCGCTAGACTTCAAAACTCTATATCAGCACTCAGGTATATTCTGAAATCAGAGCAAAGAGATCAACTGATCAGAGACAAAAATGGAATTCAGCCAGTCCCAGCACGGGCTGGCTGAACACAAATGCCAAGCAAGCAGACAAAATCTCATGGAACAATAGCAGGGCAAAAAAACTTAGCTTTTAGCAGACAGGAGCGAAACTGGATGCCAGGCACAGAGCTGAGAGGATCAACAGCAATGAGAGTGGGCGTCGACTGCCTTATATCCACTCAGAGGCCCCAGCTGTCCAATCACACTCCACCTGTACAGATGACAGGTTCTTCCCATCCACATCAACTTCACTACCTCCCTTCACCAGCAGAGGGAGCTCATCAGACATCACCAGTGAAGGGGAAAATGAACTCACAACACATCAGACTCAGGGGCCCAACTATAATGAGGCAAGTTGAGCCGTTTGCCTCAGGCAAAACTCAGTTTCTGAAGATAGGGGGCGGCAGTGCGGCGCCGCCCACTGCAGTCAGATAATGTGGTGCCAACGCTTGTCACATCACATAGAAGCCAGGGGGGAAAGTGCACGTGCTGTGTGCTGCAGACATGCACGGTGCAGACTCCTTGTCCCTTTGTCCTCCTGTGTACGGCTCCGTACCCCTACAAAAAGCGGAGGACCGAGCACACCAAGCTTCCTCCGTGACACCCAACATTTCCTTAATGCTGGATGCTATTTGGCCAAAGGACCATTGATGATGTCAGGAGCACGTGATTCTATGGGAGGAGACTCAGGCTGTGGGCTGTGCTTAGTAATGTCTAGTACTAGTGACTGCAGGTAAATAGAAAGGCGAGCTACAAAGCCTGTGTGGTGCCCAGGAAGAATGGTGCATGGCTGTGTGCAGAGCCCGGCATGTGTCAGCAGACTACAGCAGAGCGGTGTGTGCGGAGCCCGGCGTGTGTCAGCAGACCGCAGCAGAGCAGTGTGTGCAGACCCAGCGTGTCAGCAGACTGCGGTAGAGCGCTGTGTGCAGAGCCTGGCGTCTGTCAGCAGACTGCGGCAGAGCGCTGTGTGCAGAGCCCAGCGTGTGTCAGCAGACTGCAGCAGAGCACTGTGTGCAGAGCCTGGCATGTGTCAGCAGACTGCGGCAGAGCGGTGTGTGCAGAGCCCGGCGTGTGTCAGCAGACTGCAGCAAAGTGGTGTGTGCAGACCCGGCGTGTGTCAGCAGACTGCGGTAGAGCGCTGTGTGCAGATCCTGGCGTGTGTCAGCAGACTGCAGCAGAGCGGTGTGTGCATACCTGGCGTGTCAGCAGACTGCGGTAGAGCGCTGTGTGCAGAGCCTGGCGTGTGTCAGCAGACTGCGGCAGAGCGCTGTGTGCAGAGCCCAGCGTGTGTCAGCAGACTGCAGCAGAGCGGTGTGTGCAGACCCCGCGTGTCAGCAGACTGCAGCACAGCACTGTGTGCAAAGCCTGGCCTGTGTCAGCAGACTGCGGCAGAACTGTGTGTGACATGTGTCGCCCATGGCAGGCACATCTCTATGGCTGCCTGTTTGTACTGCTGGCCATGGAAAAACTGCTGCAGATCGGTGACTCTGTGTGCATGTGTTTATCCTATATAATGAATCTGGTTATAAAATCGCTTCACTGCAGAGCTAGCTATATGTATGGAAATAGATCGGCTATATGTTATGCTGTAATTGATAGCTTTGTTGCAGAGCGGTGTCTCTGTGTGTATATTTATTGCTGCGCAGCCGAGTTCTAGGTATACAGTATAACATGTATGCAGCCAATCACACATGACGCTCTGCAGCAAAGCTTTCATGTACAGTATACCATGTAGCCGATCTGTACACACAAAGTACAGGGTGGGCCATTTATACGGATACACCGAAATAAAATGGGAATGGTTGGTGATATCAACTTCCTGTTTGTGGCACATTAGTATATGGGAGGGGAAAAACTTCTCAAGATGGCACGTTCCCTGAGTTTTTCCAGCAAGATGGTGCACCACCACAATATGGGTGTCAGGTACGAGCCTTCCTACAAGGAATCTGACCCCCTTTGACTAGCATTTCTTCTGTGGTGTTGCTATCAGTGTGTCAAGAGTGGGAGAAGAGGGTTGCATTGACAATCCAACACAATGGGCAGCACTTTGAACACATTTTATAACTGGTCATAAATTTGTAAATAACTCATGAAAGAATAAACTGTGTTCCAAATTATGCAAAAAGAGTTTAGGAGTGATAAGGTTAGAATTTTTTTGCTTGTCATTTAAACCAGTGGTCCCCAACCTTTTTTGCACCAGGGACCGGCTTCAAGCAAGACCATTCTTCCATGGCCCGGCAGGGCGGGGATGGAGGTGTGACAGGGGCGGGGCATTGGTCATAAGGGGTCGCGGCTATGGACACGATTGTAGTTTAGCAGTGCATACTTATCATTTAATTATAACATTTATAATGTGACTCAACTCACCCTAGGTTTTGAATGAGTGGGAGCACCTGGCTTGCTTCTCTGTTTCAGTGGGAGCACTGGGCTACTTCTACTGATGACCGTCACTGCTAATGATGATTGGAACCTACAAGGAAATGGAGCATTGAGCACTTAAGAAAGATTGTACTGGAGTACTGTACATGCTGATTATTTTCTAATCATCAGAAAATGTATGTGTGGTTGCCCCCGTCCTGTCCAGCTCTTTGTGGCTCCCCCTGTTGTATGCATGGCTCCACTGCCCCATCCCTGTATACATGGCTCTGCTCCCATCCTCCCATCCTTGCATACATGGCTCCGCTCCCACTCTCCCATCCTGTATACATGGCTCCCCTGTCCCATCTTGTATACATGGCTCCCCTCCCACTCTCCCACCCTTTCATATATGGCTCTGCTCCCACTCTCCCTCCCTTGTATATATGGCTCTGCTCCCACTCTCCCTCCCCTGTATATATGGCTGCGCTCCCACCCTCCCTCCCTTGTATATATGGCTCCGCTCCCACCCTCCCTCCCCTGTATATATGGCTCCGCTCCCACTCTCCCTCCCCTTTATATACGGCTCCGCTCCCACCCTCCCTCCCTTGTATATACGGCTCCGCTCCCACTCTCCCTCCCCTGTATAAACGGCTCCGCTCCCACTCTCCCTCCCCTGTATATATGGCTCTGCTCCCACTCTCTCTCCCTTGTACATATGGCTCTGCTTGGATGCCCCATCCTCTCCAATCATACTTACCCTCACATCGCTGACCGTCCTTCCGCTGAACTTCCCTCCTTGCATCTCGCGGCACTTCAGCTCCTGTGCGGAGCGGTCACGTGCTACCGCTCAATAAGGTCTGTGAATATGGACGCCACACCTATGGGAGATGAGTGGCGTCCATATTCATGACCTTAAATGAGCGGTACACTTGACCGCTCAGCGCTGGATGAAGCCGCCGCGCTGACAGGGACCGCTAGGTGAGTATCAACTGCTGCACCACCGCCAGCTCCCCTTGTGTACGCGGACCGGCAAGGGCACTGCAATGGCCTGGTCCCACTCTCCCATCCTGTATACATGGCTCCACTGTCCCATCCTGTATACATGGCTCCCCTCCCACTCTCCCTCCATTTCATATATGGCTCTGCTCCCACTCTCCCTCCCTTGTATATATGGCTCTGCTCCCACTCTCCCTCCCCTGTATAAATGGCTCCGCTCCCATCCTCCCTCCCCTGTATATATGGCTCCGCTCCCACTCTCCCTCCCCTGTATATACGGCTCCGCTCCCACCCTCCCTTCCTTGTATATACGGCTCCGCTCCCACCCTCCCTCCCTTGTATATATGGCTCTGCTCCCACTTTCCCTCCCCTGTATATATGGCTCCGCTCCCATTCTCCCTCCCCTGTATATATGGCTCCACTCCCACTCTCCCTCCCCTATATATACGGCTCCGCTCCCACCCTCCCTCCCTTGTATATATGGCTCCGCTCCCATTCTCCCTCCCCTATACAGTATATATGGCTCCGCTCCCACTCTCCCTCCCCTGTATATACGGCTCTGCTCCCACTCTCCCTCCCCTGTATATACGGCTCTGCTCCCACTCTCCCTCCCTTATATATATGGCTCCGCTCCCACTCTCTCTCCCTTATATATGGCTCCGCTCCCACTCTCCCTCCCTTATATATGGCTCAGCTCCCACTCTCTCTCTCTTATATATATGGCTCCGCTCCCACTCTCTCTCCCCTGTATATACGTCTCCGCTCCCACTCTCTCTCCCTTATATATGGCTCCGCTCCCACTCTCTCTCCCTTATATATGGCTCCGCTCCCACTCTCCCTCCCTTATATATGGCTCCGCTCCCACTCTCTCTCCCTTATATACAGTATATGGATCCACTCCCACTCTCTCTCCCTTGTATATATGGCTCCGCTCGGCTCCCCCATCCTCCCACATCATACTTACCCTCACATCGCTGACCTTCCTTCCGCTGAACTTCCCTCCCTGCATCTCGTGGCGCTTCAGCTCCTGTGCAGAGCGGTCACGTGCTACCGCTCATTAAGGTCTATGAATATGGATGCCACGCCTATGGGAGATGAGTGGCGTCCATATTCATGACCTTAAATGAGCGGTACACTTGACTGCTCAGCGCTGGATGAAGCCGCCGCACCAACAGGGACCGCTAGGTGAGTATCAGCTGCTGCACCGCCGCCGGCTCCCCTTGTATACGCGGACCGGCAAGGGCACTGCAAATGCCCGGTGCTGGGCCGCGGACCGGTGGTTGGGGACCCCTGATTTAAACTCATTGATGGTGATGTGTGTCAGGTCTCTTTATATCACTGAAAGCAATTGCAGATACCTGTGCAAATTAGTTCAGCAGGTGTGTCCAAATAAAGGCAAGACTACTTAAGGAGGCTGTTCCACATTATTAAGCAGCCTACATTTTTTGCCAAAATGGGAAAGAAAAAGGATGTGTCGGCTGCTGAGAAGCAACAAATTGTGGAGTATTTAGGTCAAGGCATGACTACAATCAACATTGCCAAGACACTTCAGCGTGATCATCACACAATCAAGAAGTATATAGCTGATTCCCAGCACACACATGTGCATGCTGATAAGGAAAAATTGAGGACTCTTTCCAACAGGAAATTGCGTCAGGTTAAAAGAGCAGCTGCAAAAATGCCTTGTCATAGCAGCAGACAAGTTTTGAAACTGCTGGTGCCTCCAACGTCCCCCGAACAACAAGATGCAGGGTCCTTCAGAGGTTTGCAGCTGTGCATAAGCCATCCTGTCGACCACCTCTATCCACTGCACACAAGCAGAAACGGCTCCAGTGGGCCAAACGATAGATGAAGACTGACTTCCAAACCTTTGTTCACCGATGAGTGCCATGCAATGCACGATGATCCAGATGGATGGAGTGGAGGATGGCTGGTTGATGGACACCCCATGAAAACACGGCTAAGGCGCCATCAAGGAGGAGGTGGAGTAATGTTTTGGGCTGGAATCATGGGGAGAGAGATTGTCGGCCCCTTTAGGATCCCTGAAGGGGTAAAGATGAACTCCATAATCTATGTGGAGTTTCTAAAACAACACTTCCTGCCATGGTTCAAGAGGAAGAACCGTGCTTTCCACAGCAAGATCATTTTCATGCATGATAATGCACCGTCTCATGCTGCAACTAACACATCTGCATCTCTGGCTGCTATGGGAGGACATAAAAGAGGACAAACTTATGGTGTGGCCACCATCTTCCCCTGACCTCAACCCCATGGAGAACCTCTGGAGCATCATCAAAAGGAGTGTCTATGATGGCGGGAGGCAGTTCACATCTAAGCAACAGCTCTGAGAGGGTATTCTGTCCACATGTAAAACAATTGAAGCACAAACCATCCAAAAACTGACAAATTAAATGGACGAGAGAGTTCAGAAGCTTCTTTCGAACAAGGGGTCCTATGTGCAAATGTAACATCACCTAGAATAAAGTTTTGACTTGAAAACTGTTTGATTTCATTTTGTAATAAGCTCATAATGCTTATAATTTCACAATTGACCATTTTTTTGTTCAAAATAAAAATAAATGTTGACAACTCTGCTGTGCATAATAATTTGGAACATGCATTTTGAGTGTTTCTTATTTTTAAAAATATACTGTTTTCATAGGCAGTTTGTTCAAAAACATTGCAAGTATACTAGAATATTAGATGACTGGAAAATAACAATGACTGCAATTCATATAGGTAATTTAGAGAAAATATGAGGAAATATTTTTTGCATAATAATTTGGAACACAGTGTAAAGTTACGTTAAAACCAAGCACACCATTGTTTTTCTTGTGAAATTCTCAATAATTTTGATGTGTCACATGACCCTCTTCCCATTGGAAAAAATAAAGTTGGATCCAAAATGGACAACTTCAAAATGGCCACCATGGTCACCAATCATCTTAAAACGTTTTCCCCTCCCATATACTAATGTGCCACAAGCAGGAAGTTGATATCACCAACCATTCCCTTTTTATTTAAGTGTATCCATATAACTGGTCCACTCTGTACTGTGAGTGAATAGATCGCTGCGGACACAAATGCTAGTGTGTAACCGGCCTAAGACTTGGGATGATGAACAGTATGCTCTTATAATATGTGCAGCACTGGTTTTTATTGGTGTATTCATTTGTCTCTTTTGTATACTTTTTCTATTGTCCAAGACCTTGAAGTTTTACGTGGCAAGAGGGTTTGTCGAACTATTGTCACTGTTAAGGCCCAGCTGTTGATTTCTACTACTGAAACCATACAGTGAGTACGGGGGGGAGCGTTTTGCAGGTCGCCTCAGGCAGCATTGAGGCTAGGTTCACCCCTGATCAGACTGATAAGTTCACCTGTTATATGAACATTATTTCTCTTTCTGTTACTATACTGAGTGTTATCCTTTAATCCTTTATAACCCCCGTATACTCTCCCTGCGTGGAGTATCCCCTGTAATAAACCCCTTAACTCTTGCTCTGCCTCCTGCTCGTCACTGCATCCCACGTTCCTGCTATATCTCACACTTGGCGTAGTTGGCAGGATGCAGTTTAACAGCACGGGGGCGGCAGATCAAGCAGTTGGGGTCGATCCAAGGTCCACAATTTCTCTGGTGGCAATATTGAACCTAAGTTTATGTGGACCAACACTATGTAATGGAGCTGGACTGAACACATTAGCGGGATGATGAGAATGCACCCAATGACCCCTGCATTGGAAGCTGAAGTGGCCATGATGGCTTTAGATGGGGAGTCCAGAGATTCAGTTATGATACGACCCCCCAGAAAGTGAGACACCTTTAACAAGGTGCTTGAAATCTTGGAGAAGACCCATGGGGACCCCACGGATGTAGGAGAGTTGAGGATGCATCTATTTAGCCGTATGCAAAGGGAGGGGGAGACTGTTACTCAATACATGAATGCCCTCCAGGAGTTACATACTGCTATCACTAGGAAAGATGGCATAGGCCCTACTAACGTACTGCTGCGAGACCAATTGGTGACAGGCTTACGAGACATACTGACGAAACAGGCTCTGCGGGAGCGCTTGCGGGTGAACCTTTGCATGACCTTTTCTGAAATAGGAAGCGAAGCACATACATGTGAACAACAGCAGGGGGTGACAGTCCCGGTAGGGAATGTCCAGAGCGGAGAGGTATCCATAAACATGATCACTGAGCCACAATGGGTGGATGAAGTGCTGAAGGAACTCCAAGATATTAGAGGGGAGCTGGCTGATGTGAAAAAGAAGTCAGGAGGTACCTCGAATCCGCTAGGGGGCAGAGATGACCCAGATCTCCGTCGTGAATCCAGGATGCTCCGTCGACAGAGACCCCTCACCTGTTTTAACTGTGAAAAGATTGGACATTTTTCTCACGAGTGCACATGACGGGGTAGGCCGCAACAAAGCCGTCCGTTAAACTAGAGGGCTCCGAGCCTGCAGGACACCACCCAGGGCCTGAACAATCACAAAGGAGTATTGGAAGTCCCACAAATTTAGTCTCAACGTGCCCTCTTGTCTGGACTGAAATGGACGGTCGAGCAGTACGTTGTCTGGTGGATACAGGCTCACAGGTGACTACAATGCCTGAAACCTACTTCTGGTGACATTTTCCTGAGGCAATGCTGCCTGAGTGGGGTCCGGTGTTAAAGTTAACAGCTGCCAATCAGTTGCCCATTCCGGTTGCAGGAGTGGTGTGGATGCAGATAGCGATCTGTGGCAAATATCTGGGATGGAAGGGTGTGGTGCTGACTCTTGGAGAAGTAAGTAATGCATATGCCATCACCCTGGGAATAAATTTGTTAAAGGAGTTCGGGAGCCTCCTCATCTTCCTGGCGCCGCTGGAGTGGCAGCCTGTTACAGTAGCTCCTTCTTTGCTCTCCTTTTTTCTCTATTTTTTCTATTTTTCCTTTCTCTTTTTTATTGTTACTCCAAAGGACGTTGCACTATGGATAACCATAAGAGGACCTGGACCTTCGATGGACTTTTTACCTTGTTTTTATTTGGATCTATTGTGTTGGGAAATCCAGGAACTGAACAAGACCCTATTGTCTACTCCAGAGAAGCTATACTGCTGCTTAGGGATACAGCAAAGCAGCATGCTGCTAATAGACCAGAGGACATTCTACCAGAAATAAGGAGGACTAAGAAAAGAGGTTGCAGAGCTGGAGGCCTCAGGAAAGCTAGAAGGCGGCGCTATAGACCTGCTCTTCCCTCCGTCATTATGGGCAATGTGAGGTCACTCGGGAATAAGATGGACGAACTGTCAGCGCTGACCAGACATCATCGGGAATTAAGGGAGTGCAGTATGTTGCTGTTTTCAGAGACCTGGCTCACCGAAGGTACTCCGGTCACTGTTGTCTCGTTGGATGGCTTTAACTCATTCGCGCGGACAGTACAAGGGAGAGCGGTAAGAGGAAAGGTGGAGGGATGGTGATATTTGTGAATGATAGATGGTGTGACTCTAGGCACATCGTGGTCAAGGAGCAAACATGCTGTAAGGACATTGAGCTATTAGCTGTGGGCATGAGACCTTTTTATTTACCGAGGGAATTATCGCATGTAATCATGATAGCTGCATATGTCCCCCCTTCTGCGAAAGCTGATGCCGCCACTGAGGTCCTACAATCCACAGTGAGCATGATGCAGTCCCTTCACACCCAAGCACTCCTTCTGGTTTCGGGAGACTTCAATCATGTGTCTCCAGCATCCATACTACCCAGTTGCACACAGTATGTTACCTGCCTCTCTAGAGACAACAAAATATTGGACTTGTTTGCCAATGTGAGAGGGGCATATGCCTCGTCAGCCCTACCGCCCCTTGGAAGATCGGATCACAACCTAGTGCACCTCCAACCCGTGTACAAGCCAATTGTACAGAGAGAACCTGCTGTCACTCGCACAGTGAGGATATGGACTGAGGAGAGTGATGATGCTCTGAGAGACTGCTTTGAAACAACCACTTGGGATGTGCTGCAAGATTCCTATGGTGATGACATGGATGGTCTCACACATTGAATAACGGACTACATTAATTTCTGTGTAGACAACACGGTACCCACAAAAGTAGAGAGGTGCTTCTCTAACAATAAACCATGGATCAGCCACGGAATAAAGGTTCTTCTCAAAGAGAAGAAGTTGGCCTTCAGATCAGGTGACAAGGTCAGAGAGAGGTGCTGAAAGTTCTGAAGAATCTTATCAGGCAGGGAAAGGCTAATTATAAGAGAAAGATCGAACTGAAATTGTCATAGAAAAAGATTCATGAAGTCTGGGAGGGTCTAAAGTCTATATCTGGGCATAGACAGACTGTCTCCAGGACGGTTGTAAATAAAGAGGGGCTTAATGAACTTAATATATTCTTTAACAGATTTAATCACACACTGGCTGCTCCTGCCCCTGCATACCATTCACACCTCTCTGCTACAATAACCTCACCCCCTGCTGCAACTTGTCAACTGAGCCAGGGTCTGTTCTTCACAAGTACCCAGGTTGCAAAAGAACTGGATAAGATCAAAGTTTTGAAGGCTGCAGGTCCTGATGGCATCAGTGCAAGGCTAATCAAAACCTGTGGGCACCAGCTGAGTGAGATCATTACATATCTGTTCAATATGAGCCTGAGAATAGGTATAGTACCACAACTGTGGAAATTATCATGTGTGGTACCAGTTCCGAAGAAACCTTATCCGAAAGACCTTAATGACTATAGACCTGTAGCATTGACTTCACACCTGATGAAGGTACTAGAGAGATTGGTTCTCACATGTCTCTGTCCTCTAGTGAGCTCGGATATGGACCCTCTCCAGTTTGCCTACAGGCCGGGCATTGGTGTGGATGATGCCATTATCCACCTTCTAGACAGGACTCTCTCTCACCTGGAGAAACCTGGGAACACTGTGAGAATAATGTTCTTCGATTTCTCTAGTGCTTTTAATATCATACAGTCAGGTCTACTGAGAGACAAGCTGGGCCTTGTTGGTGTGGACCTCCAACTCTCCACCTGGATCCTTAACTACCTCACGAACCGACCTCAGTTTGTAAAGGTTCGGGACAGTGTGTCAGACACGGTGATCTGCAATACAGGGGCACCTCAAGGTACAGTTCTTGCCCCTTTTCTCTTCACACTGTACACTGCGGATTTTAAGTGCAACTCATCTAGCTGCTACTTGCAGAAGTATTCTGAAGACTCTGCAATAGTAGGCCTCATCACAGGAGGAGATGAAAGAGAGTGCAGAGATACTAACCAAGCTTTTGTGGAGTGGTGTCAGAGGAACCATCTTAGGATTAATTCCAAGAAGACCAAGGAATTGGTGGTGGACTTTCACAAGGGAAAAAATCCACCAGTAGTGGTGAACATTCAGGGAAATGACATTGAGATAGTCGACACCTATAAGTACCTTGGTGTGATCCTCAATAATAAGCTTGACTGGGCCCATCACTTGGATGCAGTGTACAGGAAGGGCCAAAGTAGGCTTTATCTGCTCAGAAGGCTGAGAGCCTTCGGAGTTAGGGGGGCACTCATTGCATCCTTCTTCAACTCTGTTGTGGCATCAGTCATCTTCTTTGGTGTGGCGTGCTGGGGTAGTGGCATATCAACCAGGGATAGGAATAGGCTGGACAAACTGATTAGAATGGCCAGCTCTGTCCTGGGATGCCCCCTTGATCCAGTTCAGGAAGTAGGCGACAGGAGGATACTGGCCAAGGTGAGCTACATGGTGCAGAATGATTCCCATCTCATGCATGAGACCGTGACAAAGATGTGCAGTACTGTCAGCGACCGGCTACTTCATCCTAAATGTGAGAGGGAGCGCTATCGAAAGTCCTTCCTTCCTGCTGCAGTTAGGCTGTATAACCAGCACTGTCCAAAATGGAGAACGACCCAAACAGTGAACTGATAGATCCAAAAATTGTGATAGTCCGGTTTACATCTTTTTCTTTTTTTTTTCTTTTTTTCGTATATGTACCTACCTACTGTCAATGTAATGCCTTTATGCATCTGTATCTGTACTTGTTCCTGCCTTGCTGCTGTAATGCTCTGAATTTCCCCATGGTGGGACGATTAAAGGATTTTTTTATCTTATCTTATCAATGAACCATCTGATGCATCTTTGAAGATCCACAATGTGAAGAGCGTCCTCTCACACAGGTTAACAGAGCTCCTGCCTCTTCTGACTGCCTCCCCAGTTTTTATATGCTTTAAACAAAGGTTTACACAATATAATATTGTGTAAACATGAAGATACACAAGTTAGTTGTTTGATGTTCCAATTACACGATAGTGGCCAGCCATCATGAATAATTAACATCAAACAAAACTTGCCTCTTAGGACTATTTACTACTGCCCTGATATTTACATATGATAAGAATAAATAACAAAGTTTCCAACAACATGCTATGATCAGAGCCCTAGCACAAAATATATATATTTCAGACTACAGTTAGAGAGATCTTTAAGATTGGATACACAATAATGGGTTTCAGATCGCCAACTATATTCCCGATTCTACATTAGGCTCCTCCATCCATATTTCTATGACCTCATGTATAATAATGTGCAACTGTCTATATGCCTAGTCCACTTTTTAACCCCCATATGACACAAATATCAGGTAATGCTTTGTCAAATACTCACACCATTCACTGCTCTTAAAATTCAAGTAAGTCAACAGTGTACACAAAGGTTAATCCTTTCCAGTAATCCAGATTAAACATACTGTTTCAACAGACATTGTCTTTTAGTATACTCAACACTAAAACTGCATCTCCGTAGCCATCGTGGGTCTGATAAACTCACCACAGACAGAGGTTAAATGAACCTTAATGTTTTACAATGACAAACAGATTCTCAAGATTGTCACTGTAACCATTATCTTGTCTTACGGTATTAACACAGAGCAAACGCTTTGTGACTCAGTATCAAAGTTCATCATTAATGATATTACACCATAGTATATTGCAATATATTACAATATGTAGGCTATAAGATATCCAGATTTTTATTAGCACCACAATCCACCCTTGGATATCTTATAGCCACAAATTATTTATCCAACAACAACAAACCCAATGCATGCATAATACAAATTACTCCTTAAAGCTATCCTAGAGCTAACACTTGACCCACTAGTTATATAAGTTGGAATATAATGAAAAGTGATATTTCCAAAGGAAAACATCCAACCTCTAGGCAATCTTACATGTTCTGTAAATGATGGAGAAATCACTATACTGTTACACGTCATATTTACCCGCCCTCATGCTTTTACAATTTGTATCTGAACTGGAGCCACATATAATAGCCCTCTCCCCATCCCCAGTCTGATTCATCATATTTAAATGTTTATCACAAGTCCACTGACAGCATGGATCAGCTGGCATAATTCTTGGAATCCTTCTGTTAATCATTTCTCCCATCAGAAATTTTCTTCAGTACAGGTCACACTTTGGGTGACATGTTCTTGGTCTTTGCCCTTCAAAAAATGGCTAGTGTTCATCACTGAGCCAAGTAAAGCCATAGATTCTGTTTGGGTTTCAGAAATCCACACTTTCCATAGTTGATATCTGCTTACTGTGTGGATTGCTTGGCTCTTGAAAGCAGTCACACAAGATGAAAGCAATAATGCAACACTTACAGATCAGATTTTGATCTAAAGGGAAAACAAAAACATTATTATCTGAGATCACATTGACTGCTACTTGAGAAATGACTTGAGCCGATTCAGGACACCTAATTGATTCCACCAAATTTTAGAAATCCACTGACTGAGCTATTCTAGCTTCTCTCTGTATTATTGACATGTCACTTCAGTCAATATTCATGCTTTTCTCCTGGATAAATGAAATCTATCACATTACCTTTATTCATTGAAATATCAAACATAACTGTTCAAGATACATCTTACAAATGGATTTTACAAACCGATTATGTTAAAAGAAAGATTAAAGACGTACATAAAAATAAACCACAACTTTTAGCTAAATACAGTCCAATTCATCACAATGGGATGATTACTTATTTATTTGTTTGCAAACAATTATTTTAACCTTTACCTTTGAGCTCATTAGTCTACCCCATGTCTTATATATATATCTAAATACATTCAATCTGATTCCTCTGAAAAACTGGTTTGTCCAGTCTGAAAAAAAAGCAAAGAAAAGATTATAAATGTACAAGTCAAATACTGCACGTTGTCCTTATCTATCTGGACAAAAACAAACAATCTCACTGGATTGTCTTAAAAAATAACCCAGGAATGATGACCGATGACCAAGATCCAGCCCCATAGACAGAACACAGGAATAGTAGCACCGTCTTTTCGGGTCTACAATATGACAAATTCTGCTCTTTTCCAGTCTCACTCTTATCCACCATAGGGATCTGCATTTCTTGCGACTTTTGTGCAGTTGTAGGAAAATCGGCTTTTTTACATGAGTCTGTAAATTCAGTATCACAGATGGCAAGTTCTTCCTTATTCTCCATACCATCAATATTCTGGTGCAGTGAATGGCTCTCTGGTTTGGTATTACACTAACGTTTAATGTGGCCAGTCTTCCCACATTTAAAGCAATACCTAGGCCTGTAAACAGCAGACACATTCTCGGATACTTCATCCTGCTCTTTTGACTTAAGACTCCACTCATTTAATAGTTTTACAAATCTTTCATATGAACTGGTATTTCTTAGAGACACTCTTGTGGCATAATCTACATTACAATGATTTGCCATTGAAAATAGAAAACTAGGATCATATCTGGATGATTGCAAACATTTCTGTACAATGCCAAATAATTACTACAGAACAACATGGGATCATCAGATCGCCTGAACAATGCCAGGGCCGTACTACCCCTAGTATTTCTTCTACTTAAGGTAGATTGCAACTCAGATCTATTAGACACACTGCAATCTTCTACCTCATTCTGGTCTTGCTCCCCTGTAGCTGTCTCTACAACCTGGATCTGGCAGATAAGATTAGATTTTAATGGGTTAAGAAGAGGATCCATTTCCATCTCCCCATTAAAATGATTATCCCCCTGTTCTGGGTTGGTGACAGTGTCTGAGTCAGTTGACTCCTGTGCATCACCATCCCACTGATCTGGGTTCCTCTCCATCTCTGCTCTGGCCAAAGCTTCATTCCTGTTCACCTTACCCCTCTTCTTTCTGCACTTATACTGTTTTACACATACAGCAGCCTGTTCTGCATCATGCTGAGTTCCAACACATGTGTCCATTCCTAACTTATTCTGACCCTGTGCTACCACCAATGCATTCTGGGCCTCACATAGCTGTATTTCCAATTCCTGCACTTTAGTTAACATTTTTTGCAGGATCCAGCCACACTTACCAAGAGCACAAAATTCTTTCCCTTTTCTACTTTTACTTTCTGCAAGCATTTTGCTACCTCAGCAGGCTCTGCATCTTGCCAATATTTGTCGCAATGTTCACTTGAACCAACACTGTGCGACCACATAGTTGCCAACATATCATATGGGGTTTGGGTCTCAATAGACTCACTTATAACCACTTTTTGTTCCATTTCTGACAACTTTCTTTGCATATGGGTGTTTTGCTCATGCATATCTCGCTGTGCACTGAGTAAAATCCACATATGCCATCCTAAAGACACTACATCACCTGCCTTAGCAGGGACTCCCCTGAGTACACTAACAACATTATGGGGCTCTGAGCCCTTGAGCTTATTCTCCCAGGGTTCTGCCCATCCACAAAAATGCATTTCCTGAGCTATAATATTGCATGGAGCCCTGATCCAGCCTGGGATCTCAATAGATTCACACACAGCCACCTTTTACTTAAACAGAGGCATGTTATATGCAATATCACACAGAATCCTGTTAATATTATTAAAATAAAACTTCTGAGCCTTCTGCATATCCTGCCGACTACGCCAATTTATGTATTGCCAACTGTTTAGCAATAAGGTTCGGATACTGCTTTAAAGAAGGCTACTACTTGGATATAACACAATTTTATTACACAATGATTAATTTAAATGATAAAGCACCAAATTAATGAAATATATGACAATGATATAGCAATTACGGGAAATAGAAAATAGTAGGATATTGCATATACTTATATATTCAAACTACAAAGATTTTAGTACATATACTTACATCAGAATGAAGGAAAGAAAAGAATCTTCACTAGGGTCATTTACGTCTGTCCGGAAATACTTCAGCTGGAGGAGCGGTCAGCGAAGACAGAATGCTTCCCAGGATCCACACTGTGAAGAGCGTCCTCTCACACAGGTCAACAGAGCTCCTGCTGTTGTGAGCTCATCTGTTCATTCATCTTTTGTGTCCGAGGATCTCCCTCTTCTGGTGAAGGAAGGTAGTGAGGCTGATTTGGATGAAAGAAACCAAACACCTGATCAGGTGGATTGTGACTGGGTAAAGGGAACTACAGACTGGATATAAGGCAGCCGACGCCCTTCTGAGTCGCTGGTGACTTCTCTGCTGGATTCTTGAAGACCAGTCTGATTTCTGCTTCCCAAAGATAAGTTTTTGCTCTGCTATTGAACTTATTAGTTTTGGTTTTGTTTACCTTGCTTTTTGAGTTCAGCCATTCCCGGCCGGGGGTGTGCTGGATTCTTTTTCCTTGATCAGTGTTCTCTTTAGCTCTGCTTCCAGAATATTCTGAGTGCTGATATAGGGTTTGAAGTCTACTGACTTCAGGGTCCTTTTTGCTTATCAGTTGTGTTGGTAATATTTTTAGCAGGGGTTTTCTTGGATTGCAGACAGCAGCTTTTCTGTCCTGTCCTTTTTAGTTAGCTTGGGCCCCATCGTTTGCTCAACCTATCTTTCTATCTGTGTTAGTGTTTTCATCTTGCTTCACCGTCATTATATGTTGGGGGCTGCCTATTGCTTTGGGGTGGTCTGCTCTGGGGCAGTCAGTTTTTCCCTTTTCTCTCTTTAGGCTTATTTAGATCTCCGGCTGTGACGAGGTGTCTAGGATCACCGTAGGAACACTCCACGGCTACTACTAGTTGTGTGATAGGATTAGGGGTCAGCAATCCTCTAGTTTCCAACCTCTCTGATTTTCTGGGCTGAGCTTGTGTTTTGTTTTTTCCTCCTCGGTGGCTCAATCATAACATCCTGCCACTTCTGACTGCCTCCCCAGTTTTTATATGCTTTAAACAAAGGTTTACACAATATGATATTGTACAATGCCAAATAATTACTACAGAACAACATGGGATCATCAGATCATCTGAACATTGCCGGGGCCGTACTACCCCTAGTATTTCTTCTTCTTAAGGTAGATTGCAACTCAGATCTATTAGACACACTGCAATCTTCTACCTCATTCTGGTCTTGCTCCCCTGTAGCTGTCTCTACAACCTGGATCTGGCAAATACGAAATGTGAGTTGACTGCGTGATATAAGCCTATGAGGCTGTTAGCTCAGGTCCGGAGACTCAAGAGGAGGCCAGGAATTGTGTCGCTCATAGACTGTAAAATATGGTGATGTAAATGCACCCTAAATGTAGGGGCATATACCTGGAAGTATCCATGTGAATGTAAAAATAAAATGACTACTTTAACCCCTTCATGACAAATGACATATACAGTATTTACATCATATGTCATGTCCTTGACTTTGATGTCGCCTCCAGCCTTGAGCCCGCATCTTTCCTGCAAATGACAGCTGATTTAACTACTGCGGGTAGATCGGATCTCCACTCTCGGCTGTAAGCCAGTTAGATCCCGCTGTCAAACTCTGACAGCAGGATTTAACACACGTCATTCTGGCTGCCCCTTGGCAACCCTGTCACGTGATCACAGGGTGCAGAAGGTTTGTCATGACAGCCGGGGGACTGCAGAAGACCTCCGTGCCTGTCATTACAATACTTCTGTGAATGCTGATCGGTGGAGCTGAAGCCCTGCTAAGTATATCACGGATGATCAGACTGTCACAGCCTCAAGTCTCTTAAGGAGACTATTAAATAAAGTAAAAAGCGAAAACAAAGTTTTGAAAAATATGAAAAAAGGAAACAGAAGTTCAAATCACCCCACTGAAAATAAAACAATAAAAAAACACATATTTAGTATTGCTGTGTTTAGAAATGTCCGATCTTTCAAAATTTAAAGTACGGTAAATTAATCAAATCGGTAAATGGTGTAACGAGAGAAAAAACTCAAAATCCCAGAATTAAGTTTTTGCCGCCTCAACATTGCAATAAGTGGCCATCAAAACATCATATCTACGACAAATGGTATCAATAATAACTTAAGCTCAGGGCACTAAAAATAAGTCCTCACCCGAAAAATGGAACTCTACAGGTCTCGAAAAACAGCAACAAATGCAAAAACTTTTTTTCATACAACCGTCAGAATTTTTTTCCCCTACTCCCCCCCCCAAATAAAAACTAAACTATATATGTTTGGTATCTGCATACTCGTACTGACCTGGGAAATCATATCGCCAGGTCAGTTTTATCATATAGTGAACATGGTAAATGGAAAAAAATAAAAAAAACTATTGTGGAAATGCAATTTTTTTGCAATCTAACCACACTTGGAATTGCTTTCCAGTTTTCCAATACACTATGTGGTAAAATCAATTATGTTATTTGAAAGTACAACTTGTCCCACAAAAAACAAGTCTTCATACAGCTATAATGATGGAAATATAAAAAAAGCATGGCTATTGAAAGAAGGGGAGAAAAAAACAAAAAAAGGCGGAAAATGGCCATGGCTTGAAGGAGTTAAGGTCTAAGCCTTAATACATACATATATGCCCATATCAGATTTCACTGGTCCACACTCAAACCCCATAGCTAATATCAGTCAATTAAAGGTGTTATCTGTGACTTAGGGTCTTTTTTCCTATAGGGTTAAGAACTCACTGGCAGGCAGTACCTAACTACCTTCCTGTTGTGCCTTGCAATGGATCTTTACTTGGTAAGAGCATTCAAGGAGCTCTCCCAAAGGTGATTCTCCTTCTCCCGGTGATGTCATACTCTACTCTGCTATGGGGCATCAATGCTGATGCCATGCTGATTGGCAGCTGGCTCCCTTCAGACTGAGTGCAGGGAGTCGGCTGTCAATTAGCATGACATCAGTAGTGATGTCCCATTGACAGAGCAAATCAGAAGAGAGGGAGCTGCTCTGTTGATGTTAGGTCAAAGGAAGCAGGAGAATTGCCGCCTAGGCTATGAAAGATCTCCGCAGGACAGAATAGACAGGCAGTTAGCAACTACCTGCCGATAGGGTTTATTTTCCTATTGTGCAAAGAACTTACTGTAAGTGCCAGATAACCTCTTCAACCTAAAGTGGTCCTATCAATAAATAACAAGTATGTATCCAGCTTACTAAGATGTTTCAGGCCAGATGCACAGCGCATAGCATAGCAACGGAGAGACAGTATACGTCCAGAATATGATATTCCTTAAGATAAAGGATTTATTACATATCCACTGAAGTGGATACATGGATATAATACTCATAGATTTTCCTATGAGTATTTTTGCACTCATAAAAAAATAATAAATTGACAATCTATTGCAATACTATATTACTAATAACTAGAGTTGAGCGATACCGTCCGATACTTCAAAGTATCGGATCGGAATGGATCGGCCGATCTTTAAAAAAAGTATCGGTATCGCCGATTCCGATACCGGAAGTCCCATTCAAGTCTATGGGACTTCCGGTATCGGAATAAGAAAAACCCTGTTTTTGCCTTGTACAGCCTCTCTGGGGTCTGTACGGGCCTTTCGGGGGGCTGTGCCGGCCTGCCAGGGGGTCTGTGCAGGCTCCGGTGGTCTGTGCCGGCCTGCCGGGGGGCTGTGCCGGCCTGCCGGTGGTCTGTGCAGGCTCCGGTGGGCTGTGCCGGCCTGCCGGGGGGCTGTGCCGGCCTGCCGGTGGTCTGTGCAGGCTCCGGGGGGCTGTGCCGGCCTGCCGGGGGGCTGTGCCGGCCTGCCGGTGGTCTGTGCAGGCTTCGGGGGTCTGTGCAGGCATCGTCCGATGGGACTACAAGTCCCATCGGGCGATGCCTGCTACCATGACAGTGATTGACACATTAGCCAATGATGGGACAGTAGTAGTCCCATCATCCGGCTAATGTGTTAAATGTTAAAAAAAAAAAAAAAAAAAAAATACTACATACATACTACATGCATGCTACATACATACTACATGCTACATACATACTACATGCTACATACATACTACATGCTACATACATACTACATATATACTACATGCATGCTACATACATACTACATGCTACATACATACTACATGCTACATACATACTACATATATACTACATACATACTACATACATGCTACATACATGCTACATACATACTGCATGCTACATACATACTACATACATACTACATACATACTACATGCATGCTACATGCATGCTACATACATACTGCATGCTACATACATACTACATACATACTACATACATACTACATGCATGCTATATGCATGCTACATACATGCTACATGCATGCTACATACATACTACATGCTACATACATACCACATACATACTACATACATACTACATACATACTACATGCATGCTACATACATACTACATACATACTACATGCATGCTACGTACATACTACATGCATGCTACATGCATGCTACATACATACTACATGCTACATACATACCACATACATACTACATACATACTACATGCTACATACATACTACATATATACTACATGCATGCTACATACATACTGCATGCTACATGCATGCTACATACATACTACATACATACTACATGCTACATACATACCACATATATACTACATACATACAATACATTCATACAATACATACATAGACATACAGTACATATAACATAGAGTAACATACTTACCAATACTTGTCACATTGTTCCCCGAAGCCATTGTCTTTTCCGGAATAAATATTAACATAACAAACCACAAAAATACTCACCCACGATCCGAAGCAGTCCACGAGTGTGTCCCACGATGATCTTGGGTAGAGAACTGCAGCATCAGATGATGCTGCCGTTCTCTACGGGCTGCAGGAATCCAATGACGGAAGGTAGGTATCCTTCCGCACTGTATTCCTCCGCCACTTAAAAAAAAAAAGTCCCTAGTCTCACTTTATGCCATTGCTGTGTGGGAAATTCCCACGCAGCAATGGCATAAAGTGAGACTAGGGACTCTTTTTTTTTTTTAAGTGGCGGAGGAATACAGTGCGGAAGGATACCTACCTTCCGTCATTGGATTCCTGCAGCCCGTAGAGAACGGCAGCATCATCTGATGCTGCAGTTCTCTACCCAAGATCGTCGTGGGACACACTCGTGGACTGCTTCGGATCGTGGGTGAGTATTTTTGTGGTTTGTTATGTTAATATTTATTCCGGAAAAGACAATGGCTTCGGGGAACAATGTGACAAGTATTGGTAAGTATGTTACTCTATGTTATATGTACTGTATGTCTATGTATGTATTGTATGAATGTATTTTATGTATGTAGTATATATGTGGTATGTATGTAGCATGTAGTATGTATGTAGTATGCATGTAGCATGCAGTATGTATGTAGCATGCATGTAGTATATATGTAGTATGTATGTAGCATGCATGTAGTATATATGTAGTATGTATGTAGCATGTATGTAGTATGTATGTAGTATGTATGTGGTATGTATGTAGCATGTAGTATGTATGTAGCATGCATGTAGCATGCATGTAGTATGTATGTAGCATGCATGTAGTATGTATGTAGCATGCATGTAGTATGTATGTAGTATGTATGTAGTATGTATGTAGCATGCATGTAGTATGTATGTAGTATGTATGTAGCATGTAGCATGTATGTAGTATGTATGTGGTATGTATGTAGCATGTAGTATGTATGTAGCATGCATGTAGTATATATGTAGTATGTATGTAGCATGTAGTATGTATGTAGTATGTATGTAGTATGTATGTGGTATGTATGTAGCATGTAGTATGTATGTAGCATGCATGTAGCATGCATGTAGTATGTATGTAGCATGCATGTAGTATATACAGTGCCTACAAGTAGTATTCAACCCCCTGCAGATTTAGCAGGTTTGATAAGATGCAAATAAGTTAGAGCCTTCAAACTTCACACAAGAGCAGGATTTATTAATAGATGCATAAATCTTACAAACCAAAAAGTTATGTTGCTCAGTTAAATTTTAAGAAATTTTAAACATACAAGTGTGGGTCAATTATTATTCAACCCCTAGGTTTAATATTTTGTGGAATAACCCTTGTTTGCAATTACAGCTAATAATTGTCTTTTATAAGACCTGATCAGGCCGGCACAGGTCTCTGGAGTTATCTTGGCCCACTCCTCCATGCAGATCTTCTCCAAGTTATCTAGGTTCTTTGGGTGTCTCATGTGGACTTTAATCTTGAGCTCCTTCCACAAGTTTTCAATTGGGTTAAGGTCAGGAGACTGACTAGGCCACTCCAACACCTTGATTTTTTTGCCTCTTGAACCAGGCCTTGGTTTTCTTGGCTGTGTGCTTTGGGTCGTTGTCTTGTTGGAAGATGAAATGACGACCCATCTTAAGATCCTTGATGGAGGAGCGGAGGTTCTTGGCCAAAATCTCCAGGTAGGCCGTGCTATCCATCTTCCCATGGATGCGGACCAGATGGCCAGGCCCCTTGGCTGAGAATCAGCCCCACAGCATGATGCTGCCACCACCATGCTTGACTGTAGGGATGGTATTCTTGGGGTCGTATGCAGTGCCATCCAGTCTCCAAACGTCACGTGTGTGGTTGGCACCAAAGATCTCGATCTTGGTCTCATCAGACCAGAGAACCTTGAACCAGTCAGTCTCAGAGTCCTCCAAGTGATCATGAGCAAACTGTAGACGAGCCTTGACATGACGCTTTGAAAGTAAAGGTACCTTACGGGCTCGTCTGGAACGGAGACCATTGCGGTGGAGTACGTTACTTATGGTATTGACTGAAACCAATGTCCCCACTGCCATGAGATCTTCCCGGAGCTCCTTCCTTGTTGTCCTTGGGTTAGCCTTGACTCTTCGGACAAGCCTGGCCTCGGCACGGGAGGAAACTTTCAAAGGCTGTCCAGGCCGTGGAAGGCTAACAGTAGTTCCATAAGCCTTCCACTTCCGGATGATGCTCCCAACAGTGGAGACAGGTAGGCCCAACTCCTTGGAAAGGGTTTTGTACCCCTTGCCAGCCTTGTGACCCTCCACGATCTTGTCTCTGATGGCCTTGGAATGTTCCTTTGCCTTTCCCATGTTGACCATGTATGAGTGCTGTTCACAAGTTTGGGGAGGGTCTTACATAGTCAGAAAAGGCTGGAAAAAGAGATAATTAATCCAAACATGTGAAGCTCATTGTTCTTTGTGCCTGAAATACTTCTTAATACTTTAGGGGAACCAAACAGAATTCTGGTGGTTTGAGGTGTTGAATAATAAATGACCCTCTGAATAAACTTTTCACAATTTAAAAAAAAATTAAACAAAGAAATAACATTCTTTTTTGCTGCAGTGCATTTCACACTTCCAGGCTGATCTACAGTCCAAATGTCACAATGCCAAGTTAATTCCGAATGTGTAAACCTGCTAAATCTGCAGGGGGTTGAATACTACTTGTAGGCACTGTATGTAGTATGTATGTAGTATGTATGTAGTATGTATGTGGTATGTATGTAGCATGTAGTATGTATGTAGCATGCATGTAGCATGCATGTAGTATGTATGTAGCATGCATGTAGTATGTATGTATGTAGTATGTATGTAGTATGTATGTAGTATGTATGTAGTATGTATGTAGCATGCAGTATGTATGTAGCATGTATGTAGCATGTATGTAGCATGCATGTAGTATATATGTAGTATGTATGTAGCATGTAGTATGTATGTAGCATGCATGTAGTATATATGTAGTATGTATGTAGCATGTAGTATGTATGTAGCATGCATGTAGTATATATGTAGTATGTATGTAGCATGTAGTATGTATGTAGCATGCATGTAGTATATATGTAGTATGTATGTAGCATGTAGTATGTATGTAGCATGCATGTAGTATATATGTAGTATGTATGTAGCATGTAGTATGTATGTAGTATGTATGTAGTATTTTTTTTTTTTTTTTTTTTTTAACATTTAACACATTAGCCGGATGATGGGACTACTACTGTCCCATCATTGGCTAATGTGTCAATCACTGTCATGGTAGCAGGCATCGCCAGATGGGACTTGTAGTCCCATCGGACGATGCTTGCACAGACCCCCGGACATCAGCACAGCTCCCCGGCAGGCCGGCACAGCCCCCCGGCAGGCCGGTACAGACCCCCACAGGGTGCACAGACCACCGGCAGGCCGGCACAGCCCCCCGGCAGGCCGGTACAGACCCCCACAGGGTGCACAGACCACCGGCAGGCCGGCACAGCCCCCCGGCAGGCCGGTACCGACCCCGGGCAGTCCACACAGCCCCCCGGCAGGCCGGCAGAGACCCCCGGAAGGCCCGAAATGACGGCGCATCATGATGCGCACACACCGCGCATCATGATGACGTCAGGCCGTCAATCAACTTTGAACTTCCGATTCCGATGCCGAATTCCGATATTGAAAAAATATCGGAAGCCGGTATCGGAATTCCGATACAGCAAGTATCGGCCGATACCCGATACTTGCGGTATCGGAATGCTCAACACTACTAATAACACATTCAAGTTCGTTAGGGGGAAAAAACCACACAGTATGTAATAATAGCTAAATAGCTTCTGCTTTGAGCAGGGGGTTGGACCAGATGGCCCAGGAAGTCCCTTCCACTGCTACCATTCTATGATTCTAAAAAAAAGTTTAAAAAATAAAAAAAGTTAACCTCCTTTTTCCATTGAAAAATACAAAGCATATTGCTAACGTAAAATCATTCATAAAAGTCAATCAAACTATAAAATTGGTTAAACAATACTGTAAAAACAGTTTTAAAAGAAAAGTAAAACTTCTAAATTGCTGTTTTTCACTCACCTTACCTTCAAAATAGGTAACTAAAAACTGTCAAAATCATATGTACCCCAACCCCCAAAACATTTAAAAGCGGTCAAATAAAAAAATCTTCATACATTTGGCATCATAATGACCAACAGACTCAATTCACAAGGTCATTTTTAATGCGCAACAAAAACCATAAAAATAAGACCCAAATTTTTTTTGTGGAATTGCATTTATTTTTCATCATTTCTCCATACTTTTTCTTTTTTGTTAATACATTATATCACATTGAATAGTGTCATTTAAAACTAAAACTTGTCTCGCGAGAAACATATAAGTGTTTCTTGTGTACAAAGCTCACATATACAGCATATGGCTTTGTGGATGGAAAAATTAAAAAAGTTATGACCTTTGAAAGAAAAGAAGGAAAAATGGAAGCAACCAAACAAAAATTGGTTAAGCACAGGAGACTATTATTTGAGGGACTTCCATGGCTGTAAATATAACTGTATTAATTGTATCTTTCCTTTAAACAGAGGATGCAATAGAAGCTGTGAAGTGTGGCGTAAGCGGCATCATGGTGTCCAATCACGGTGCGCGTCAGTTGGACTATGTCACAGCCACAGTAAGTGCATGGTTAATTTCTAATGTACCGCAACTCAAAGGGTCTAGATACCCAACAGGTCTTCCGCATGTAAATGTAAGGAATCTGGTTTCCATTATGCCTATGCAGGAATCCAGATTCTCACATTTATCTCCAGAGGCTAAGTCCTTTCTTCCAGTGTCTGGGCATGCCCACGGTACGAGCTCCCATTGGAGTTCAGGAGTCAGGTGTTCAGGTCCTGCTCCTGATTTCATTGGTTCGACTCTGGGCTCTGGAGATTTCCGGAAGGTCCCGTTCACTATAAAAAGTGCGCATGGCTGTTCCGCCATGCGCTAGTATTTTCAATACTCTCTGCTGTATGTTTGCTGATGAATGCTTGGACTGGTGACTGACTCATTAAGAAAGCCCTTCCCTCTGATAATACGTTTGTGTGAGTGTTTGGGTTCAGCCAGTGGCAGCGCTAGCTTCATCTACTCCAGCAGCGAGCATCCTGCATCGCCCTTGCGATATTGCGGTTGCAGTCTGTACAGACGTTCGCAGTTGCGACGCCGCGCACACGTCCGTTTACGGTAAGTCTGTTCGGCTGTAGTGACGTTATTTAACTACTCCGGTGTACGGCTACCGCACGTGTGCCGCTGAGACCCTGTGCTGTTAGCAGGCTCAGCGTTACTATTTTTCTTGTTACTTACCAGTGCAGCTCTGTGTCCTTTCACAGAGACTGCTCAATTGCACCTGGGTGATTTAGAACCCTGTGCACATTACCGCTGTAGTGCTCTGCCTCTCTCAGCAGCGGTTTTTCCATCCACCGCACGGTGGACCCCGAGTGGCGAAGGCACTTTATTTTATTTTTTATTTAGTGTCTTCCGCCACTCCTATCATAATACTAGCACCAGGGTCTGGCTGGAGATGGCAGATCAGCAGCAATTACTACAGTGTGTGCGACAGCTCGAGGCTCGCTTGGCTACCCTTGAGCAGGCCCTCGCAGCTGCGCAGGCCATGGATGCTGCTGTTCAGGCACTCACAGATGCGGTAGGGTGTATGTCCATGTCCGTCCTTGCGCCGACAGCTACCCGCCTCCCGTTGCCCGAAAAATATTCTGGGGATGGCGCCTCCTGCAGGGGTTTTATCAGCCAGTGCTCGATCTACCTGGAGCTGCTGGCTGCGCATTTCCCTACAGAGTGGGCCAAGGTGGCCAATGCTGCCTGAGTGGGGTCTGGTGATAAAGTTGACAGCTCCCAATCAGTTGCCCACTCCTGTTGCAGGAGTGGTGTGGATGCACATAACTATCTGCGGCAAAGATCTGGGACGGAAGGGTGTGGTGCTGATTCTTGGAGAAGTAAGTAATGGATATGCCATCACCCTGGGAATGAATGTGTTAAAGGAGTTCGGGAGCATCCTCATCAATGAACCCTCTGATGTGAATCAGCTTACACCCAGCCACGATCAGCTGCGCTCCCCCCGTGAGCGCGGCTGATGGCACCTGACGTACTATACCATCCATGGGCATTAAGGCACAGGGCACATGGACAGTATAGTACATCAAATGTCACAAAGGGGTTAATGGGGATAAATGTAAGGTCATGCACTTGGGCAGAAGAAATAAGATGTATAACTAGATGTGTATTTCCTGAAGGAAGTACAGATAGTGGTTTGAAATGGTGCCTGGGCTGCCCCTTTAAGAGAGACTTGCCTGCTGCCCCGCAAGACTTTCAACTCAGGATCCGTTTTAACTGTGGGTGCCTCTCAGCGGCCACTTTGGCCTCATGCTCCGATTTTGTGGGTGGGGCCCCTCAGCATCCGATTTGGTAGGTGGGGCCACTCAAGGTCCGATTTGGTGGCCGGGGCCCCTCAGGGGATGATTTGGTTGGTGGGGCCCCTCGGGGTCCGATTTGGTGAGCGGGGCCCCTCAGGGTCCAATTTGGTGAGCGGGGCCCCTCAGGGTCCGATTTAGTGGGCGGGGTCACTCTGGGTCCGATTTGGTGGGTGGTGCTCCTCAGTTTCCAATTTGGTGGGCGGGGCCACTCTGGGTCCGATTTGGTGGGCGGGGCCCTTCAGGGTCCGATTTGGTGGGCTGTGCCACTCTGGGTCCGTTTTGGTGGGCGGGGCCACTCAGGGTCTGATTTTTTTAGCGGGGCCACGCTGGGTCCGATTTGGAGGCCAGGGTGGATCAGCCTCCGATTTGGAGGTTGGGGTGGCTCAGCCTCCAATTTGGAGCCTGGGGTCACTCAGCTTTCGATTTGGCGCGCCGGCCCTTTAAGACTCATTTCAGTGAGCTGGCCCTTTAAGAATCACTTAGGCGCGTCGGCCCTTTAAGAGCCAGTTTGGCTCACTGGGCTTCTAAATCCTCTTTGGCGCACATTCTCTCTCAGTGGCATGCGTCATGTGATGAAGCTAGATTTGCATTTATGCTGTTGGCTTCGCTATAAGAGCTGAAATTATCTGTCAGAAACGCTGTCCTAGAGAGGTCATGTGAAGTTCGTAGGCGTTGGCATAGTAACTGGGTGAGCCTGCACATATCAATGAGCTTAACTGCCACCTCACGACTGTCCCATGTTTTCCCTATGGCAACATTTTCACATTGAAATGCATTGAGGAAAATGTTTTTTCAAACGCAAATTGCGCAAAAACTACAAATCTCATCGACATGAAAAATACTTAGCACCCCACTCGTGGACGCTGTCTTCGAAACGAGGCCTCAACGAAGTCTGTGCGTGTAGCGGTTCGGGCTGCATTAATTGCGGAAATCAACTGAATAGTAATAATAATACTAGATGTGTATTTCCTGAAGAAAGTACAGATAGTGGTTTGAAATGGTGCCCGGGCTGCCCCTTTAAGAGAGACTTGCCTGCTGCCCCTGCAAGACTTTCAACTAATGATCCGTTATTACAGTGGGTGCCACTCAGGGTCCGATTTTGTGGGCGGGCCCCTGAGGGTCCAATTTGGTGGGCGGGGCCCCTCAGGGTCCAATTTTGTGGGTGGGGCCCCTCTGGGTTCGATTTTGTGGCCGGGGTCTCTCAGGGTCCGATTTTGTAGCCGGGGCCCCTCAGGGTCCGATTTTGTGGTTGGGGCCCCTCAGGGTCCGATTTTGTGGTTGGGGCCCCTCAGGGTCCGGTTTTGTGGTTTGGGGCCCTCAGGGTCCGATTTTGTGGCCGGGGCCACTCAGGGTCTGATTTTGTGGTTGGGGCCCCTCAGGGTCCGATTTTGTGGTTGGGGCCCCTCAGGGTCTGATTTTGTGGCCGGGTCTACTCAGGGACCGATTTTGAGGGCGGGGCCCCTTAGGGTCCTATTTTGTGGTTGGGGCCCTCAGGGTCCGATTTTGTGGGTGGGGCCCCTCAGAGTCCAATTTAGTTGGCGGGGTCCCACGGGTCCGATTTGGTGGACGGGGCCTCTCAGGGTCCGATTTTGAGGGCGGGGCCCCTCAGGGTCCGATTTTGTGGGCGGGGCCCCTGAGGGTCCAATTTGGTGGGCGGGGCCCCTCTGGGTTCGATTTTGTGGCCGGGGTCTCTCAGGGTCCGATTTTGTGGCCGGGGCCCCTTAGGGTCCGATTTTGTGGTTGGGGGCCCTCAGGGTCCGATTTTGTGGTTGGGGCCCCTCAGGGTCCGATTTTGTGGTTGGGGCCCCTCAGGGTCCGGTTTTGTGGTTGGGGCCCCTCAGGGTCCGATTTTGTGGCCGGCGCCCCTCAGGGTCCGATTTCGTGGCCGGGGCCCCTCAGGGTCCGATTTTGTGGCTGGGGCCCCTCAGGGTCTGATTTTGTGGCCGGGGCCCCTGAGGGTCCGATTTTGTTGGTTGGGCTCCTCAGGGTCCGATTTTGTTGGTTGGGCCTTTCAAGATCCAATTTTGAGGGTGGGGCCCCTCAGGGTCCGATTTTGTGGCCGGGGCCCCTCAGGGTCCGATTTTGTAGTTGGGGCCCCTCAGGGTCTGATTTTGTGGCCGGGTCTACTCAGGGTCCGATTTTGAGGGCGGGGCCCCTCAGGGTCCGATTTTGTGGGCGAGGCCCCTCAGGGTCCAATTTGGTGGGCGAGGCCTCCAGGGTCCAATTTTGTGGGTGGGGCCCCTCTGGGTTCGATTTTGTGGCCGGGGTCTCTCAGGGTCCGATTTTGTGGCCGAGGCCCCTCAGGGTGCGATTTTGTGGTTGGGGCCCCTCAGGGTCCGATTTTGTGATTGGGGGCCCTCAGGGTCCGATTTTGTGGGTGGGGCCCCTCAGAGTCCGATTTGGTTGGCGGGGCCCCTCAGGGTCCGATTTTGAGGGCGGGGCCCCTGAGGGTACAATTTGGTGGGCGGGGCCCCTCACGGTCCAATTTTGTGGGTGGGGCCCCTCACGGTCCAATATTGTGGGTGGGGTCTCTCAGGGGCCGATTTTGTGGCCGGGGCCCCTTAGGGTCCGATTTTGTGGTTGGGGCCCCTCAGGGTCCGATTTTGTGGTTGGGGCCCCTCAGGGTCCGGTTTTGTGGTTGGGGGCCCTCAGGGTCCGATTTTGTGGCCGGGGCCCCTCAGGGTCTGATTTCGTGGTTGGGCCCCCTCAGGGTCCGATTTTGTGGTTGGGGCCCCTCAGGGTCCGATTTTGTGGTTGGGGTCCCTCAGGGTCCGGTTTTGTGGTTGGGGGCCCTCAGGGTCTGATTTTGTGGTTGGGGCCCCTCAGGGTCCGATTTTGTGGCCAGCGCCCCTCAGGGTCCGATTTCGTGGCCGGGGCCCCTCAGGGTCCGATTTTGTGGCCGGTACCCCTCAGGGTCCGATTTTGTGGGTGGGGCCCCTCAGGGTCCGATTTTGTGGCCAGCGCCCCTCAGGGTCCGATTTCGTGGCCGGGGCCCCTCAGGGCCCGATTTTGTGGCCGGGACCCCTCAGGGTCCGATTTTGTGGGTGGGGCCCCTCAGGGTCCGATTTTGTGGCTGGGGCCCCTCAGGGTCCGATTTTGTTGGTTGGGCCCCTCAGGATCCGATTTTGAGGGTGGGGCCCCTCATGGTCCGATTTTGTGGCCGGGGCCCCACAGGGTTCGGTTTTGTGGTTGGGGCCCCTCAGGGTCCGATTTTGTGGCCAGCGCCCCTCAGGTCCGATTTCGTGGCCGGGGCCCCTCAGGGTCCAATTTCGTGGCAGGGGCCCCTCAGGGTCCGATTTTGTGGCCGGGACCCCTCAGGGTCCGATTTTGTGGGTGGGGCCCCTAAGGATCCGATTTTGTGGCTGGGGCCCCTCAGGGTCCTATTTTGTTGGTTGGGCCCCTCAGGATCCGATTTTGAGGGTGGGGCCCCTCATGGTCCGATTTTGTGGCCGGGGCCCCACAGGGTCCGATTTTGTAGTTGGGGCCCCTCAGGGTCTGATTTTGTGGCCGGGTCTACTCAGGTTCGATTTTGAGGGCGGGTCCCCTCAGGGTCCGATTTTGAGGGCGGGGCCCCTCAGGGTCCGATTTTGTGGGCGGGGCCCCTGAGGGTCCGATTTGGTGGTCCAATTTTGTGGGTGGGGCCCCTCTGAGTTCGATTTTGTGGCCGGGGTCTCTCAGGGTCCGAATTTGTGGCCGGGGCCCCTCAAGGTCCGATTTTGTGGTTGGGGGCCCTCTGGGTCCGATTTTCTGTCCGGGGCCCCTCAGGGTCTGATTTCGTGGTTGGGGCCCTTCAGGGTCCGATTTTGTGGCCAGCGCCCCTCAGTGTCCGATTTTGTGGCCGGGGACCCTCAGGGTCCAATTTCGTGGCTGGGGCCCCTCATGATCCGATTTTGTGGCTGGGGCCCCTCAGGGTCTGATTTTGTGGATGGGCCGCTCAGGGTCCGATTTTGTGGCTGGGGCCCCTCAGTGTCCTATTTTGTTGGTTGGGCCCCTCAGGATCCGATTTTGAGGGTGGGGCCCCTCATGGTCCGATTTTGTGGCCGGGGCCCCACAGGGTCCGATTTTGTGGTTGGGGCCCCTCAGGGTCTGATTTTGTGGCCGGGTCTACTCAGGTTCGATTTTGAGGGCGGGTCCCCTCAGGGTCCGATTTTGAGGGCGGGGCCCCTCAGGGTCCGATTTTGTGGGCGGGGCCCCTGAGGGTCCGATTTGGTGGTCCAATTTTGTGGGTGGGGCCCCTCTGAGCTCGATTTTGTGGCCGGGGTCTCTCAGGGTCCGATTTTGTGGCCGGGGCCCCTCAAGGTCCGGTTTTGTGGTTGGGGGCCCTCAGGGTCCGATTTTCTGTCCGGGGCCCCTCAGGGTCTGATTTCGTGGTTGGGGCCCTTCAGGGTCCGATTTTGTGGCCAGCGCCCCTCAGTGTCCGATTTTGTGGCCGGGGACCCTCAGGGTCCAATTTCGTGGCTGGGGCCCCTCATGATCCGATTTTGTGGCTGGGGCCCCTCAGGGTCCGATTTTGTGGATGGGCCGCTCAGGGTCCGATTTTGTGGCCAGGGCCCCTCAGGGTCCGATTTTGTGGCTGGGGCCCCTCAGGGTCCGATTTTGTGGCTGGGGCCCCTCAGGGTCCGATTTTGTGGATGGGCCGCTCAGGGTCCGATTTTGTGGCCAGGGCCCTTCAGGTTCCGATTTTGTGGCCGGGGCCCCTCAGGGTCAGATTTTGTGGCCGGGTCTACTCAGGGTCCGATTTTGTGGGTGGGGCCCCTTAGGGTCTGATTTTGTGGGTGGAGCCCCCTGGGTCCATTTTGGTGGGCGGGGCCACTCTGGGTCCGATTTGGTGGGCGGGGCCCCTCAGGGTCTGATTTGGTGGGCGGGGCCCCTCGGGGTCTGATTTGTTGGGCGGGTCTCCTCAGGGTCAGATTTGATGGGCGTGGCCTCTCTCGGTCCGATTTAGTGGGCAGTGCCCCTCAGGGTCCGATTTGGTGGGCGGGGCCCCTCAGGGTCCGATTTGGTGGGCGGGGCCCCTCAGGGTCCGATTTGGTGGGCGGGGCCCCTCTGCTTCCGATTTGGTGGGCGGGGCCCTTCATGGTCCGATTTGGTGGGCGGGGTCACTCTGGGTCCGATTTGGTGGACGGAGCTCCTCAGGGTCCGATTTGGTGGGCAGGGCCCCTCTGGGTCCGATTTGGTGGGCGGGGCCCTTCAGGGTCCGATTTGGTGGGTGGGGCCACTCTGAGTCTGATTTGGTGGGCGGGGGCCCTCAGTGTCCGATTTGGTGGGCTGTGCCACTCTGGGCCCGTTTTTGGTGGGCGGGGCCACTCTGGGTCCGATTTGGAGGCCAGGGTGGATCAGCCTCCAATTTTAAGGCCGGGGTGGCTCAGCCTCCGATTTGGAGCCTGGGGTCACTCAGCTTTCGATTTGGCGCTTCGGCCCTTTAAGACTCATTTCGGTGCGGCGGCCCTTTTAGAATCACTTTGGCGCTTCGGCCCTTTAAGAGCCAGTTTGGCTCACTGGGCTTCTAAATCCACTTTGGCGCACATTCTCTCTCAGAGCATGCGTCATGTGATGAAGTTAGATTTGCATTTATGTTGTTGGTTTCGCTTTAAGAGCTGAAATTATCTGCCAAAAACGCTGTCCTGGAGAGGTCACGTAAAGTTTGTAGGCGTTGGCATAGTAACTGGGTGAGTCTGCGCATATCAATGAGCTTAACTGCCACCTCACGGCTGTCCCATGTTTTCCCTATGGCAACATTTTCCCATTGAAATGCATTGAGGAAAATGTTTTTTCAAACGCAAATTGCGCAAAAACTCCAAATCCGATCGACATGAAAAATACTTAGCACACCACTCGTGGACGCTGACTTCGAAATGAGGCCTCAACGGAGTCTGTGCGTGTAGCGGTTCGAGCTGCATTAATTGCGGAAATCAACTGAATAGTAATAATAATACTAGATGTGTATTTCCTGAAGGAAGTACAGATAGTGGTTTGAAATGGTGCCCGGTCTGCCCCTTTAAGAGAGACTTGCCTGCTGCCCCTGCAAGACTTTCAACTCAGGATCCGTTTTAAATGTGGGTGCCTCTCAGGGGCCACTTTGGCCTCAGGGTCTGATTTGGTGGGTGGGGCCCCTCAGGATCCGATTCGGTGGCCTGGGCTCCTCAGGATTTGAATTAGTTGCCGGGATTCCTCAGGGTCCAATTTTGTGGGTGTGGCCCCTCAGGGTCGGATTTTGTGGGTGTTTGCCCCTCAGGGTCCGTTTTTGTGGGTGGGTCCCCTCAGGGTCCGATTTTATGGGTGGGGACCCTCAGGGTCCGATTTTGTGGGTGGGGCCCCTCATGGTCTGATTTTGTGGGTGGGGCCCCTCAGGGTATGATTTTGTGTCCGGGGCCCCTCAGGGTCCGATTTTATGGCCGGGGCCCCTCAGGGTCTGATTTTATGGCCGGGGCCCCTCAGGGTCTGATTTTGCGGGTGGGGCCTCTCAGGGTCCGATTTTGTGGGTGGGGCCCCTCAGGGTCCGATTTTGTGGCTGGGGCCCCTCAGGGTCCGATTTTGTTGATTGGGCCCCTCAGGGTCCGATTTTGAGGGTGGGGCCCCTCAGGGCTTGAATTGTTGGCCGGGATCTCTCAGGCTCATATTTTGTGGGTGTGGCCTCTCTGGGTCTGATTTGGTGGGTGGGGCCACTCTGGGTAAGATTTGGAGGCTGGGGTTGCTCAGCCTCCAATTTGGAGGCCGGGGTCGTTGAGCTTCCGATTTGGAGGCCGAGGTCAAAGAGCCTCCGATTTGGAGGCCGGGGTCGATGAGCTTCCGATTTGGAGGCTGGGGTCGATGAGCCTCCGATTTGGAGGCCGGGGTGGCTCAGCCTCCGATTTGGAGGCCGGGGTGGCTCAGCCTCCGATTTGGAGGCCGGGGTGGCTCAGCCTCCGATTTGGAGGCCGGGGTGGATCAGCCTCCGATTTGGAGGCCGGGGTGGATCAGCCTCCGATTTGGAGGCCGGGGTGGATCAGCCTCCGATTTGGAGGCCGGGGTGGATCAGCCTCCGATTTGGAGGCCGGGGTGGATCAGCGTCCGATTTGGAGGCCGGGGTGGCTCAGCGTCCGATTTGGAGGCCGGGGTGGCTCAGCGTCCGATTTGGAGGCCGGGGTAACTCAGCCTCCGATTTGGAGGCCGGGGTGGCTCAGTCTCCGATTTGGAGGCCGGGGTGGCTCAGCCTCCGATTTGGAGGCCGGGGTGGATCAGCCTCCGATTTGGAGGCCGGGGTGGATCAGCCTCCGATTTGGAGGCCGGGGTGGATCAGCCTCCGATTTGGAGGCCGGGGTGGATCAGCCTCCGATTTGGAGGCCGGGGTGGATCAGCCTCCGATTTGGAGGCCGGGGTGGATCAGCCTCCGATTTGGAGGCCGGGGTGGCTCAGCGTCCGACTTGGAGGCCGGGGTGGCTCAGCCTCCGACTTGGAGGCCGGGGTGGCTCAGCCTCCGATTTGGAGGCCGGGGTGGCTCAGTCTCCGATTTGGTGTGTCGGCCCTTTAAGACTCATTTGAGTGCGCTGGCCCTTTAACAATCACTTTGGCGCGTTGGCCCTTTAAGAGCTAGTTTGGCTGACTGGGCTTCTTTTAAATCCACTTTGGCGCACACATTCTCTCTCAGGGGCATGTGTCATGTGATGAAGCTAGATTTGCATTTGTGCTGTGGGTTTTGCTTTAAGAGCTGATATTATGTGGCAGAAACTCTGTCTTGGAGAGGTCATGTGACGTTCGTAGGCGTTGGCATAGTAACTGGGTCTGCCTGCGCATATCAATGAGCTCAACTGCCATTTCAATCGCCTCAGGGCACGTTTTGCCATTTCCTATTGAAAAGCATTGGAGACAGTGCATTCCAATGACGGGAAAAAAAAATTTCAAACGCAAATTGCGCAAAAACTACAAATCCGATCGACACGAAAAATACTTAGCACACCTCTCATGGACGCTGGCTTCGAAACGACACCTCAACGGAGTCTGTGCGTGTAGCGGTTCGGGCCGCATTAATTGCGGAAATCAACTTAATAATAATAAGAAGAAGAATAAGTTAGCAGCGTTCGGATTACAATATAGTGGTTTTTTCAAACCACTATAACTAGATGTGTATTTCCTGAAGGAAGTACAGATAGTGGTTTGAAATGATGCCCGGGCTGCCCCTTTAAGAGAGACTTGCCTGCTGCCCCTGCAAGACTTTCAACTCAGGATCCGTTTTAACTGTGGGTGCCTCTCAGGGGCATCTTTGGCATCATGGTCCGATTTTGTGGGTGAGGCCCCTCAGGGCCCGATATTGTGGGTCGGGCCCCTCAGGGTCCGATTTGGTAGGTGGGGCCCCTCAAGGTCCGATTTGGTGGCCGGGGCCCCTCAGGGGCTGATTTGGTGGGTAGGGGCCCCTCGGGGTCCGATTTGGTGGGCGGGGCCACTTTGGGTCCGATTTGGTGGGTGTGGCCACTAAGGGTCCGATTTGGTGAGCAGGGCCCCTCAAGGTCCGATTTGGTGAACGGGGCTCTTCAGGGTCCGATTTGGTGGGCGGGCCACTCTGGGTGCGATTTGGTGGGCGGGGCCCTTCAGGGTCCGATTTGGTGGGCTGTGCCACTCTGGGTCCGTTTTGGTGGGCGGTGCCACTCAGGGTCTGATTTTTTTAGCGGGGCCACGCTGGGTCCGATTTGGAGGCCAGGGTGGATCAGCCTCCGATTTGGAGGTCGGGGTGGCTCAGCCTCCGATTTGGAGCCTGGGGTCACTCAGCTTTCGATTTGGCGCGCCGGCCTTTAAGACTCAATTCAGTGAGCTGGCCCTTTAAGAATCACTTTGGCGCGTCGGCCCTTTAAGAGCCAGTTTGGCTCACTGGGCTTCTAAATCCACTTTGGCGCACATTCTCTCTCAGAGGCATGCGTCATGTGATGAAGCTAGATTTGCATTTATGCTGTTGGTTTCGCTTTAAGAGCTGAAATTATCTGCCAGAAACGCTGTCCTAGAGAGGTCATGTGAAGTTCGTAGGCGTTAGCATAGTAACTGGGTGAGCCTGTGCATATCAATGAGCTTAACTGCCACCTCACGACTGTCCCATGTTTTCCCTATGGCAACATTTTCGCATTGAAATGCATTGAGGAAAATGTTTTTTCAAACGCAAATTGCGCAAAAACTCCAAATCCGATTTACATGAAAAATACTTAGCACACCACTCGTGGACGCTGGCTTCGAAACGACACCTCAACGGAGTCTGTGCGTGTAGCGGTTCGGGCCGCATTAATTGCGGAAATCAACTGAATAGTAATAATAATACTAGATGTGTATTTCCTGAAGGAAGTACAGATAGTGGTTTGAAATGCTGCCCAGGCTGCCCCTTTAAGAGAGACTTGCCTGCTGCACCTGCAAGACTTTCAACTCAGGATCCGTTTTAACTGTGGGTGCCTCTCAGGGGCCACTTTGGCCTCAGGGTCCGATTTTGTGGGTGGGGCCCTCGGGGCCCGATTTTGTGGGTGGGGCCCCTCAGGGTCCGATTTGGTGGGTGGGGCCCCTCAGGGTCCAATCTTGTGGCTGGGGCCCCTCAGGGTCCAATTTTGTGGGTGGGGCCCCTCAGGGTCCAATTTTGTGGCCGGGGCCCCTCAGGGTCCGATTTGGTGGGTGGGGCCCCTCAGGGTCCGATTTGGTGAGCGGGGCCCCTCAGGGTCCGATTTAGTGAGCGGGGCCCCTCAGGGTCTGATTTGGTGAGTGGGGCCCCTCAGAGTCCGATTTGGTAGGTGGGGCCCCTCCGGGTCCTATTTGGTGAGCGGGGCCACTCTAGGTCTGATTTGGTAGGCGGGCCACTCTGGGTCCGATTTGGTGGGCGGGGCCCCTCAGAGTTCAATTTGTTCAGCGGGGCCCCTCAGGGTCCGATTTTGTGGTTGGGGCATTTCAGAATCCGATTTAGTGGGCGGGGCCCCTCAGGGTCCGATTTGGTGGGCAGGGCCCCTCAGGGTCCGATTTTGTGGCCGGGTCCCGTCAGGGTCTGGATTTGTGGGTGGGGCCCCTCAGGGTCCGATTTTGTGGGTGGGGCCCCTCAGAGACCGATTTTGTGGGTGGGGCCCCTCAGGATCTGATTTTGTGGCCGGGGTCCCTCAGGGTTCGATTTTGTGGCCGGGGCCCTGAGGGTCCGATTTTGTGGGTGGGGCCCCTCAAGATCCGATTTTGTGGTTGGGGCCCCTCAGGGTTCAATTTTGTAGGTGGGGTCCCTCAGGGTCCGATTTTGTGGCCGGGGCCCCTCAGGGTCCTATTTTGTGGCCGGGGCCCATCAGGGTCCGATTTTGTGGTTGGGGCCCCTCAGGGTCTGATTTTGTGGGTAGGGCCCCTCAGGGTCCGATTTTGTGAGTGGAGCCCCCTGGGTCCATTTTGGTGGGCGTGGCCACTCTGGGTCCGATTTAGTGGGCGGTGCCCCTCATGGTCGGATTTGGTGGGCGGGGCCCCTCATGGTCTGATTTTGTGAGTGGAGTCCCCTGGGTCCATTTTGGTGGGCGGGGCCCCCTGGGTCCGATTTGGTGGGCGGGGCCCCTCTGGGTCCGATTTGGTGGGCGGGGCCCTTCAGGGTCCGATTTGGTGGGCGGGGACCCTCTGGGTCCGATTTGGTGGGCGGGGCCCTTCAGGGTCCGATTTGGTGGGCGGGGTCAATCTGGGTCCGATTTGGTGGGCGGGGCTCCTCAGGTTCTGATTTGGTGGGCGGGGCCCCTCAGGGTCCGATTTGATGGGCGGGGCCACTTTGGGTCCGATTTGATGGGCGGGGCCCTTCAGGGTCCGATTTGGTGGGTGGGGTCACTCTGGGTCCGATTTAGTGGGCGGGGCTTCTCAGGGTCTGATTTGTTGGGTGGGGCTCCTCAGGGTCCGATTTGGTGGACGGGGCCCCTCAGGGTCTGATTTGGTGGTTTGGGCCCCTCAGGGTCTGATTTTGTGGCTGGGGCCCCTCAGAGTCCGATTTTGTGGCTGGGGCCCCTCAAGGTCTGATTTTGTGGGTGGGGCCCCTCAGGGTCTAATTTGGTGGGCGGGGCCCTTCTGGGTCTGATTTTGTGGGTTGGGCCCCTCAGGGTCCGATTTTGTGGCCGGGGCCCCTCAGGGTCCGATTTTGTGGCCGGGGCCCCTCAGGGTCCGATTTTGTGGCCGGGACCCCTCAGGGTCCAATTTTGTGGGTGGGGCCCCTCAGGGTCCGATTTTGTGGCCAGCGCCCCTCAGGGTCCGATTTCGTGGCCGGGGCCCCTCTGGGCCCGATTTTGTGGCCGGGACCCCTCAGGGTCCGATTTTGTGGGTGGGGCCCCTCAGGGTCCGATTTTGTGGCTGGGGCCCCTCAGGGTCCGATTTTGTTGGTTGGGCCCCTCAGGATCCGATTTTGAGGGTGGGGCCCCTCATGGTCCGATTTTGTGGCCGGGGCCCCACAGGGTTCGATTTTGTGGTTGGGGCCCCTCAGGGTCCGATTTTGTGGCCAGCGCCCCTCAGGTCCGATTTCGTGGCCGGGGCCCCTCAGGGTCCAATTTCGTGGCAGGGGCCCCTCAGGGTCCGATTTTGTGGCCGGGACCCCTCAGGGTCCGATTTTGTGGGTGGGGCCCCTCAGGGTCCGATTTTGTGGCTGGGGCCCCTCAGGGTCCTATTTTGTTGGTTGGGCCCCTCAGGATCCGATTTTGTGGGTGGGGCCCCTCAGGGCCCGATTTTGTGGCCGGGGCCCCTCAAGGTCCGATTTTGTGGTTGGGGGCCCTCTGGGTCCGATTTTCTGTCCGGGTCCCCTCAGGGTCTGATTTCGTGGTTGGGGCCCTTCAGGGTCCGATTTTGTGGCCAGCGCCCCTCAGTGTCCGATTTTGTGGCCGGGGACCCTCAGGGTCCAATTTCGTGGCTGGGGCCCCTCATGATCCGATTTTGTGGCTGGGGCCCCTCAGGGTCTGATTTTGTGGATGGGCCGCTCAGGGTCCGATTTTGTGGCTGGGGCCCCTCAGGGTCCTATTTTGTTGGTTGGGCCCCTCAGGATCCGATTTTGAGGGTGGGGCCCCTCATGGTCCGATTTTGTGGCCGGGGCCCCACAGGGTCCGATTTTGTGGTTGGGGCCCCTCAGGGTCTGATTTTGTGGCCGGGTCTACTCAGGTTCGATTTTGAGGGCGGGTCCCCTCAGGGTCCGATTTTGAGGGCGGGGCCCCTCAGGGTCCGATTTTGTGGGCGGGGCCCCTGAGGGTCCGATTTGGTGGTCCAATTTTGTGGGTGGGGCCCCTCTGAGCTCGATTTTGTGGCCGGGGTCTCTCAGGGTCCGATTTTGTGGCCGGGGCCCCTCAAGGTCCGGTTTTGTGGTTGGGGGCCCTCAGGGTCCGATTTTCTGTCCGGGGCCCCTCAGGGTCTGATTTCGTGGTTGGGGCCCTTCAGGGTCCGATTTTGTGGCCAGCGCCCCTCAGTGTCCGATTTTGTGGCCGGGGACCCTCAGGGTCCAATTTCGTGGCTGGGGCCCCTCATGATCCGATTTTGTGGCTGGGGCCCCTCAGGGTCCGATTTTGTGGATGGGCCGCTCAGGGTCCGATTTTGTGGCCAGGGCCCTTCAGGTTCCGATTTTGTGGCCGGGGCCCCTCAGGGTCCGATTTTGTGGCTGGGGCCCCTCAGGGTCCGATTTTGTGGATGGGCCGCTCAGGGTCCGATTTTGTGGCCAGGGCCCTTCAGGTTCCGATTTTGTGGCCGGGGCCCCTCAGGGTCAGATTTTGTGGCCGGGTCTACTCAGGGTCCGATTTTGTGGGTGGGGCCCCTTAGGGTCTGATTTTGTGGGTGGAGCCCCCTGGGTCCATTTTGGTGGGCGGAGCCACTCTGGGTCCGATTTGGTGGGCGGGGCCCCTCAGGGTCTGATTTGGTGGGCGGGGCCCCTCGGGGTCTGATTTGTTGCGCGGGTCTCCTCAGGGTCAGATTTGATGGGCGTGGCCTCTCTCGGTCCGATTTAGTGGGCAGTGCCCTTCAGGGTCCGATTTGGTGGGCGGGGCCCCTCAGGGTCCGATTTGGTGGGCGGGGCCCCTCAGGGTCCGATTTGGTGGGCGGGGCCCCTCTGCTTCCGATTTGATGGGCGGGGCCCTTCATGGTCCGATTTGGTGGGCGGGGTCACTCTGGGTCCGATTTGGTGGACGGAGCTCCTCAGGGTCCGATTTGGTGGGCAGGGCCCCTCTGGGTCCGATTTGGTGGGCGGGGCCCTTCAGGGTCCGATTTGGTGGGTGGGGCCACTCTGAGTCTGATTTGGTGGGCGGGGGCCCTCAGTGTCCGATTTGGTGGGCTGTGCCACTCTGGGCCCGTTTTTGGTGGGCGGGGCCACTCTGGGTCCGATTTGGAGGCCAGGGTGGATCAGCCTCCAATTTTAAGGCCGGGGTGGCTCAGCCTCCGATTTGGAGCCTGGGGTCACTCAGCTTTCGATTTGGCGCTTCGGCCCTTTAAGACTCATTTCGGTGCGGCGGCCCTTTTAGAATCACTTTGGCGCTTCGGCCCTTTAAGAGCCAGTTTGGCTCACTGGGCTTCTAAATCCACTTTGGCGCACATTCTCTCTCAGAGCATGCGTCATGTGATGAAGTTAGATTTGCATTTATGTTGTTGGTTTCGCTTTAAGAGCTGAAATTATCTGCCAAAAACGCTGTCCTGGAGAGGTCACGTAAAGTTTGTAGGCGTTGGCATAGTAACTGGGTGAGTCTGTGCATATCAATGAGCTTAACTGCCACCTCACGGCTGTCCCATGTTTTCCCTATGGCAACATTTTCCCATTGAAATGCATTGAGGAAAATGTTTTTTCAAACGCAAATTGCGCAAAAACTCCAAATCCGATCGACATGAAAAATACTTAGCACACCACTCGTGGACGCTGACTTCGAAATGAGGCCTCAACGGAGTCTGTGCGTGTAGCGGTTCGAGCTGCATTAATTGCGGAAATCAACTGAATAGTAATAATAATACTAGATGTGTATTTCCTGAAGGAAGTACAGATAGTGGTTTGAAATGGTGCCCGGTCTGCCCCTTTAAGAGAGACTTGCCTGCTGCCCCTGCAAGACTTTCAACTCAGGATCCGTTTTAAATGTGGGTGCCTCTCAGGGGCCACTTTGGCCTCAGGGTCTGATTTGGTGGGTGGGGCCCCTCAGGATCCGATTCGGTGGCCTGGGCTCCTCAGGATTTGAATTAGTTGCCGGGATTCCTCAGGGTCCAATTTTGTGGGTGTGGCCCCTCAGGGTCGGATTTTGTGGGTGTTTGCCCCTCAGGGTCCGTTTTTGTGGGTGGGTCCCCTCAGGGTCCGATTTTATGGGTGGGGACCCTCAGGGTCCGATTTTGTGGGTGGGGCCCCTCATGGTCTGATTTTGTGGGTGGGGCCCCTCAGGGTATGATTTTGTGTCCGGGGCCCCTCAGGGTCCGATTTTATGGCCGGGGCCCCTCAGGGTCTGATTTTATGGCCGGGGCCCCTCAGGGTCTGATTTTGCGGGTGGGGCCTCTCAGGGTCCGATTTTGTGGGTGGGGCCCCTCAGGGTCCGATTTTGTGGCTGGGGCCCCTCAGGGTCCGATTTTGTTGATTGGGCCCCTCAGGGTCCGATTTTGAGGGTGGGGCCCCTCAGGGCTTGAATTGTTGGCCGGGATCTCTCAGGCTCATATTTTGTGGGTGTGGCCTCTCTGGGTCTGATTTGGTGGGTGGGGCCACTCTGGGTAAGATTTGGAGGCTGGGGTCGCTCAGCCTCCAATTTGGAGGCCGGGGTCGTTGAGCTTCCGATTTGGAGGCCGAGGTCAAAGAGCCTCCGATTTGGAGGCCGGGGTCGATGAGCTTCCGATTTGGAGGCTGGGGTCGATGAGCCTCCGATTTGGAGGCCGGGGTGGCTCAGCCTCCGATTTGGAGGCCGGGGTGGCTCAGCCTCCGATTTGGAGGCCGGGGTGGCTCAGCCTCCGATTTGGAGGCCGGGGTCGCTCAGCCTCCGATTTGGAGGCCGGGGTGGCTCAGCCTCCAATTTGGAGGCCGGGGTGGCTCAGCCTCCGATTTGGAGGCCGGGGTGGCTCAGCCTCCGATTTGGAGGCCGGGGTGGCTCAGCCTCCGATTTGGAGGCCGGGGTGGCTCAGCCTCCGATTTGGAGGCCGGGGTGGCTCAGCCTCCGATTTGGAGGCCTGGGTCGATCAGCCTCCGATTTGGAGGCCTGGGTCGATCAGCCTCCGATTTGGAGGCCGGGGTGGATCAGCCTCCGATTTGGAGGCCGGGGTGGATCAGCCTCCGATTTGGAGGCCGGGGTGGATCAGCCTCCGATTTGGAGGCCGGGGTGGATCAGCCTCCGATTTGGAGGCCGGGGTGGATCAGCCTCCGATTTGGAGGCCGGGGTGGATCAGCCTCCGATTTGGAGGCCGGGGTGGCTCAGCCTCCGATTTGGAGGCCGGGGTAACTCAGCCTCCGATTTGGAGGCCGGGGTGGCTCAGTCTCCGATTTGGAGGCCGGGGTGGCTCAGCCTCCGATTTGGAGGCCTGGGTCGATCAGCCTCCGATTTGGAGGCCGGGGTGGATCAGCCTCCGATTTGGAGGCCGGGGTGGATCAGCCTCCGATTTGGAGGCCGGGGTGGATCAGCCTCCGATTTGGAGGCCGGGGTGGATCAGCCTCCGATTTGGAGGCCGGGGTGGATCAGCCTCCGATTTGGAGGCCGGGGTGGCTCAGCGTCCGACTTGGAGGCCAGGGTGGCTCAGCCTCCGACTTGGAGGCCGGGGTGGCTCAGCCTCCGATTTGGAGGCCGGGGTGGCTCAGTCTCCGATTTGGTGTGTCGGCCCTTTAAGACTCATTTGAGTGCGCTGGCCCTTTAACAATCACTTTGGCGCGTTGGCCCTTTAAGAGCTAGTTTGGCTGACTGGGCTTCTTTTAAATCCACTTTGGCGCACACATTCTCTCTCAGGGGCATGTGTCATGTGATGAAGCTAGATTTGCATTTGTGCTGTGGGTTTTGCTTTAAGAGCTGATATTATGTGGCAGAAACTCTGTCTTGGAGAGGTCATGTGACGTTCGTAGGCGTTGGCATAGTAACTGGGTCTGCCTGCGCATATCAATGAGCTCAACTGCCATTTCAATCGCCTCAGGGCACGTTTTGCCATTTCCTATTGAAAAGCATTGGAGACAGTGCATTCCAATGACGGGAAAAAAAAATTTCAAACGCAAATTGCGCAAAAACTACAAATCCGATCGACACGAAAAATACTTAGCACACCTCTCATGGACGCTGGCTTCGAAACGACACCTCAACGGAGTCTGTGCGTGTAGCGGTTCGGGCCGCATTAATTGCGGAAATCAACTTAATAATAATAAGAAGAAGAATAAGTTAGCAGCGTTCGGATTACAATATAGTGGTTTTTTCAAACCACTATAACTAGATGTGTATTTCCTGAAGGAAGTACAGATAGTGGTTTGAAATGATGCCCGGGCTGCCCCTTTAAGAGAGACTTGCCTGCTGCCCCTGCAAGACTTTCAACTCAGGATCCGTTTTAACTGTGGGTGCCTCTCAGGGGCATCTTTGGCATCATGGTCCGATTTTGTGGGTGAGGCCCCTCAGGGCCCGATATTGTGGGTCGGGCCCCTCAGGGTCCGATTTGGTAGGTGGGGCCCCTCAAGGTCCGATTTGGTGGCCGGGGCCCCTCAGGGGCTGATTTGGTGGGTAGGGGCCCCTCGGGGTCCGATTTGGTGGGCGGGGCCACTTTGGGTCCGATTTGGTGGGTGTGGCCACTAAGGGTCCGATTTGGTGAGCAGGGCCCCTCAAGGTCCGATTTGGTGAACGGGGCTCTTCAGGGTCCGATTTGGTGGGCGGGCCACTCTGGGTGCGATTTGGTGGGCGGGGCCCTTCAGGGTCCGATTTGGTGGGCTGTGCCACTCTGGGTCCGTTTTGGTGGGCGGTGCCACTCAGGGTCTGATTTTTTTAGCGGGGCCACGCTGGGTCCGATTTGGAGGCCAGGGTGGATCAGCCTCCGATTTGGAGGTCGGGGTGGCTCAGCCTCCGATTTGGAGCCTGGGGTCACTCAGCTTTCGATTTGGCGCGCCGGCCTTTAAGACTCAATTCAGTGAGCTGGCCCTTTAAGAATCACTTTGGCGCGTCGGCCCTTTAAGAGCCAGTTTGGCTCACTGGGCTTCTAAATCCACTTTGGCGCACATTCTCTCTCAGAGGCATGCGTCATGTGATGAAGCTAGATTTGCATTTATGCTGTTGGTTTCGCTTTAAGAGCTGAAATTATCTGCCAGAAACGCTGTCCTAGAGAGGTCATGTGAAGTTCGTAGGCGTTAGCATAGTAACTGGGTGAGCCTGTGCATATCAATGAGCTTAACTGCCACCTCACGACTGTCCCATGTTTTCCCTATGGCAACATTTTCGCATTGAAATGCATTGAGGAAAATGTTTTTTCAAACGCAAATTGCGCAAAAACTCCAAATCCGATTTACATGAAAAATACTTAGCACACCACTCGTGGACGCTGGCTTCGAAACGACACCTCAACGGAGTCTGTGCGTGTAGCGGTTCGGGCCGCATTAATTGCGGAAATCAACTGAATAGTAATAATAATACTAGATGTGTATTTCCTGAAGGAAGTACAGATAGTGGTTTGAAATGCTGCCCAGGCTGCCCCTTTAAGAGAGACTTGCCTGCTGCACCTGCAAGACTTTCAACTCAGGATCCGTTTTAACTGTGGGTGCCTCTCAGGGGCCACTTTGGCCTCAGGGTCCGATTTTGTGGGTGGGGCCCTCGGGGCCCGATTTTGTGGGTGGGGCCCCTCAGGGTCCGATTTGGTGGGTGGGGCCCCTCAGGGTCCAATCTTGTGGCTGGGGCCCCTCAGGGTCCAATTTTGTGGGTGGGGCCCCTCAGGGTCCAATTTTGTGGCCGGGGCCCCTCAGGGTCCGATTTGGTGGGTGGGGCCCCTCAGGGTCCGATTTGGTGAGCGGGGCCCCTCAGGGTCCGATTTAGTGAGCGGGGCCCCTCAGGGTCTGATTTGGTGAGTGGGGCCCCTCAGAGTCCGATTTGGTAGGTGGGGCCCCTCCGGGTCCTATTTGGTGAGCGGGGCCACTCTAGGTCTGATTTGGTAGGCGGGCCACTCTGGGTCCGATTTGGTGGGCGGGGCCCCTCAGAGTTCAATTTGTTCAGCGGGGCCCCTCAGGGTCCGATTTTGTGGTTGGGGCATTTCAGAATCCGATTTAGTGGGCGGGGCCCCTCAGGGTCCGATTTGGTGGGCAGGGCCCCTCAGGGTCCGATTTTGTGGCCGGGTCCCGTCAGGGTCTGGATTTGTGGGTGGGGCCCCTCAGGGTCCGATTTTGTGGGTGGGGCCCCTCAGAGACCGATTTTGTGGGTGGGGCCCCTCAGGATCTGATTTTGTGGCCGGGGTCCCTCAGGGTTCGATTTTGTGGCCGGGGCCCTGAGGGTCCGATTTTGTGGGTGGGGCCCCTCAGGATCCGATTTTGTGGTTGGGGCCCCTCAGGGTTCAATTTTGTAGGTGGGGTCCCTCAGGGTCCGATTTTGTGGCCGGGGCCCCTCAGGGTCCTATTTTGTGGCCGGGGCCCATCAGGGTCTGATTTTGTGGTTGGGGCCCCTCAGGGTCCGATTTTGTGGGTAGGGCCCCTCAGGGTCCGATTTTGTGAGTGGAGCCCCCTGGGTCCATTTTGGTGGGCGTGGCCACTCTGGGTCCGATTTAGTGGGCGGTGCCCCTCATGGTCCGATTTGGTGGGCGGGGCCCCTCATGGTCTGATTTTGTGAGTGGAGTCCCCTGGGTCCATTTTGGTGGGCGGGGCCCCCCTGGGTCCGATTTGGTGGGCGGGGCCCCTCTGGGTCCGATTTGGTGGGCGGGGCCCTTCAGGGTCCGATTTGGTGGGCGGGGACCCTCTGGGTCCGATTTGGTGGGCGGGGCCCTTCAGGGTCCGATTTGGTGGGCGGGGTCAATCTGGGTCCGATTTGGTGGGCGGGGCTCCTCAGGTTCTGATTTGGTGGGCGGGGCCCCTCAGGGTCCGATTTGATGGGCGGGGCCACTTTGGGTCCGATTTGATGGGCGGGGCCCTTCAGGGTCCGATTTGGTGGGTGGGGTCACTCTGGGTCCGATTTAGTGGGCGGGGCTTCTCAGGGTCTGATTTGTTGGGTGGGGCTCCTCAGGGTCCGATTTGGTGGACAGGGCCCCTCAGGGTCTGATTTGGTGGTTTGGGCCCCTCAGGGTCTGATTTTGTGGCTGGGGCCCCTCAGAGTCCGATTTTGTGGCTGGGGCCCCTCAAGGTCTGATTTTGTGGGTGGGGCCCCTCAGGGTCTAATTTGGTGGGCGGGGCCCTTCTGGGTCTGATTTTGTGGGTTGGGCCCCTCAGGGTCCGATTTTGTGGCCGGGGCCCCTCAGGGTCCGATTTTGTGGCCGGGGCCCCTCAGGGTCCGATTTTGTGGCCGGGGTCCCTCAGGGTCCGATTTTGTGGCCGGGGCCCCTGAGGGTCCAATTTTGTGGGTGGGGCCCCTCAGGGTCCAATTTTGTGGGTGGGGCCCCTCAGGATCCGATTTTGTGGTTGGGGCCCCTCAGGGTTCAATTTTGTAGGTGGGGTCCCTCAGGGTCCGATTTTGTGGCCGGGCCCGTCATGGTCCGATTTTGCGGCCGGGGCCCGTCAGGGTCCGATTTTGTGGTTGGGGCCCCTCAGGGTCCGATTTTGTGGGTAGGGCCCCTCAGGGTCCGATTTTGTGGGTAGGGCCCCTCAGGGTCCGATTTTGTGAGTGGGGACACTCAGGGTCTGATGTTGTGGCCGGATCCCCTCAGGGTCCGATTTTGTGGGTGGGGCCCCTCAGGGTCCAATTTTGTGGTCGGGGCCCCTCAGGGTCCAATTTTGTGGGTGGGGCCCCTCAGGGTCCGATTTTGTGGGTTGGGCCCCTCAGGGTACAATTTGGTGGGCGGGGCCACTCTGGGTCTGATTTGGTGGGCGGGGCCACTCTGGGTCCAATTTGGTGGGCGGGGCCACTCTGGGTCCGATTTGGTGAGCTGGGCCCCTCAGGGTCTGATTTGGTGGGCGGGATCTATCAGAGTCCGATTTGGTGGGTGGGGCCCCTCAGGGTCCGATTTGGTTGGCGGGGACCCTCGGGGTCCGATTTGGTGGGCGGGATCCCTCGGGGTTCGATTTGGTGGGCGGGATCCCTCGGGGTTCGATTTGGTGGGCGTGGCCCCTCAGAGTTCAATTTGGTGGGCGGGGCCCCTCAGGGTCCAATTTGGCGGGCGGGGCCACTCTGGGTCTGATTTGGTGGGCGGTGCCACTTTGGGTCCGATTTTGTGGTTGGGGCCTTTCAGAATCCGATTTAGTGGGCGGGGCCCCTCAGGGTCCGATTTGGTGGGCGGGGCCCCTCAGGGTCCAGTTTGGTGGGCGGGGCCCCTCAGGGTCCAATTTGGCGGGCGGGGCCACTCTGGGTCTGATTTGGTGGGCGGTGCCACTTTGGGTCCGATTTGGTGGATGGGGCCCTTCAGGGTCCAATTTGGTGGGCGGGGACACTGAGTCTGATTTTGTGGGTTGGGCCCCTCAGGGTCCGATTTTGTGGGTTGGGCCCCTCAGGGTCCGATTTTGTGTCCGGGGCCCCTCAGGGTCCGATTTTGTAGCCGGTGCCTCTCAGGGTCCGATTTTTTGCGGTTGGGGCCCCTGAGGGTCCGATTTTTGGGGCCGGGGCCCCTCAGGGTCTGATTTTGCGGGTGGATCCCCTCAGGGTCCGATTTTGCGGGTGGGGCCCCTCAGGATCCGATTTTGCGGGTGGGGCCCCTCAGGGTCCGATTTTGCGGATGGGGCCCCTCAGGGTCCGATTTTGTGGCCGGGGCCCCTTAGGGTCCGATTTTGCGGGTGGGGCCCCTTAGGGTCCGATTTTTGGCCGGGGCCCCTCAGGGACCGATTTTGAGGATGGGGCCCCTCAGGGTCTAATTTTGTGGGCGGGGCCCCTCAGGGTCCGATTTTGTGGGTGGGGCCCCTCAGGGTCCGATTTTGTGGCTTGGGCCCCTCAGGGTCCGATTTTGTGGCTGGGGCCCCTCAGGGTCTGATTTTGTGGCTGGGGTCCCTCAAGGTCTGATTTTGTGGGTGGGGCCCCTCAGGGTCCGATTTTGTGACCGGGGCCCCTCTGGGTCTGATTTTGTGGTTGGGGCCCCTCAGGGTTCGATTTTGTGGCCGGGGTCTCTCAGGGTCCGATTTTGTGGGTGGGGCCCATCCGGGTCAGATTTTGTGGGTGGGTCCCCTCAGGGTCCGATTTTGTGGCTGGGGCCCCTCATGGTCTGATTTTGTGGCTGTGGCCCCTCAGGGTCTGATTTTCAGGGTGGGGCCCCTCAGGGTCTAATTTGGTGGGCGGGGCCCCTCAGGGTAAGATTTTGTGGGTGGGGCCCCTCAGGGTCTGATTTTGTGGGTGGAGCCCCTCGGTCCGATTTTGTGGCTGGGGCCCCTCAGGGTCTGATTTTGTGGCTGGGGCCCATCAGGGTCCGATTTTGTGACTGGGGCCCCACAGGGTCTGATTTTGTGGGTGGGGCCCCTCAGGGTCCGATTTTGTGGCTGGGGTCCCTCAGGGTCTGATTTTGTGGGTGAGGCCCCTCAGGGTCCAATTTTGTGGCCGGGGCCCCTTAGGGTCTGATTTTGTGACTGAGGCCCCTCTGGGTTCAATTTTGTGGCCAGGGTCTCTCAGGGTCCGATTTTGTGGGTGGGGGCCCTCAGCGACCGATTTTGAGGGTGGGGCCCCTCAGGGTCTAATTTGGTGGGCGGGGCCCCTCAGGGTCCGATTTTGTGGGTGGGGTCCCTCATGGTCTGATTTTGTGGGTGGGGCCCCTCAGGTTCTGATTTTGTGGCTGGGGCCCCTCAGGGTCCGATTTTGTGGCCGGGGTCCCTCAGGGTCCGATTTTGTGGCCGGGGCCCCTGAGGGTCCAATTTTGTGGGTGGGGCCCCTCAGGGTCCAATTTTGTGGGTGGGGCCCCTCAGGATCCGATTTTGTGGTTGGGGCCCCTCAGGGTTCAATTTTGTAGGTGGGGTCCCTCAGGGTCCGATTTTGTGGCCGGGCCCGTCATGGTCCGATTTTGCGGCCGGGGCCCGTCAGGGTCCGATTTTGTGGTTGGGGCCCCTCAGGGTCCGATTTTGTGGGTAGGGCCCCTCAGGGTCCGATTTTGTGGGTAGGGCCCCTCAGGGTCCGATTTTGTGAGTGGGGACACTCAGGGTCTGATGTTGTGGCCGGATCCCCTCAGGGTCCGATTTTGTGGGTGGGGCCCCTCAGGGTCCAATTTTGTGGTCGGGGCCCCTCAGGGTCCAATTTTGTGGGTGGGGCCCCTCAGGGTCCGATTTTGTGGGTTGGGCCCCTCAGGGTACAATTTGGTGGGCGGGGCCACTCTGGGTCTGATTTGGTGGGCGGGGCCACTCTGGGTCCAATTTGGTGGGCGGGGCCACTCTGGGTCCGATTTGGTGAGCTGGGCCCCTCAGGGTCTGATTTGGTGGGCGGGATCTATCAGAGTCCGATTTGGTGGGTGGGGCCCCTCAGGGTCCGATTTGGTTGGCGGGGACCCTCGGGGTCCGATTTGGTGGGCGGGATCCCTCGGGGTTCGATTTGGTGGGCGGGATCCCTCGGGGTTCGATTTGGTGGGCGGGGCCCCTCAGAGTTCAATTTGGTGGGCGGGGCCCCTCAGGGTCCAATTTGGCGGGCGGGGCCACTCTGGGTCTGATTTGGTGGGCGGTGCCACTTTGGGTCCGATTTTGTGGTTGGGGCCTTTCAGAATCCGATTTAGTGGGCGGGGCCCCTCAGGGTCCGATTTGGTGGGCGGGGCCCCTCAGGGTCCAGTTTGGTGGGCGGGGCCCCTCAGGGTCCAATTTGGCGGGCGGGGCCACTCTGGGTCTGATTTGGTGGGCGGTGCCACTTTGGGTCCGATTTGGTGGATGGGGCCCTTCAGGGTCCAATTTGGTGGGCGGGGACACTGAGTCTGATTTTGTGGGTTGGGCCCCTCAGGGTCCGATTTTGTGGGTTGGGCCCCTCAGGGTCCGATTTTGTGTCCGGGGCCCCTCAGGGTCCGATTTTGTAGCCGGTGCCTCTCAGGGTCCGATTTTTTGCGGTTGGGGCCCCTGAGGGTCCGATTTTTGGGGCCGGGGCCCCTCAGGGTCTGATTTTGCGGGTGGATCCCCTCAGGGTCCGATTTTGCGGGTGGGGCCCCTCAGGATCCGATTTTGCGGGTGGGGCCCCTCAGGGTCCGATTTTGCGGATGGGGCCCCTCAGGGTCCGATTTTGTGGCCGGGGCCCCTTAGGGTCCGATTTTGCGGGTGGGGCCCCTTAGGGTCCGATTTTTGGCCGGGGCCCCTCAGGGACCGATTTTGAGGATGGGGCCCCTCAGGGTCTAATTTTGTGGGCGGGGCCCCTCAGGGTCCGATTTTGTGGGTGGGGCCCCTCAGGGTCCGATTTTGTGGCTTGGGCCCCTCAGGGTCCGATTTTGTGGCTGGGGCCCCTCAGGGTCTGATTTTGTGGCTGGGGTCCCTCAAGGTCTGATTTTGTGGGTGGGGCCCCTCAGGGTCCGATTTTGTGACCGGGGCCCCTCTGGGTCTGATTTTGTGGTTGGGGCCCCTCAGGGTTCGATTTTGTGGCCGGGGTCTCTCAGGGTCCGATTTTGTGGGTGGGGCCCATCCGGGTCAGATTTTGTGGGTGGGTCCCCTCAGGGTCCGATTTTGTGGCTGGGGCCCCTCATGGTCTGATTTTGTGGCTGTGGCCCCTCAGGGTCTGATTTTCAGGGTGGGGCCCCTCAGGGTCTAATTTGGTGGGCGGGGCCCCTCAGGGTAAGATTTTGTGGGTGGGGCCCCTCAGGGTCTGATTTTGTGGGTGGAGCCCCTCGGTCCGATTTTGTGGCTGGGGCCCCTCAGGGTCTGATTTTGTGGCTGGGGCCCATCAGGGTCCGATTTTGTGACTGGGGCCCCACAGGGTCTGATTTTGTGGGTGGGGCCCCTCAGGGTCCGATTTTGTGGCTGGGGTCCCTCAGGGTCTGATTTTGTGGGTGAGGCCCCTCAGGGTCCAATTTTGTGGCCGGGGCCCCTTAGGGTCTGATTTTGTGACTGAGGCCCCTCTGGGTTCAATTTTGTGGCCAGGGTCTCTCAGGGTCCGATTTTGTGGGTGGGGGCCCTCAGCGACCGATTTTGAGGGTGGGGCCCCTCAGGGTCTAATTTGGTGGGCGGGGCCCCTCAGGGTCCGATTTTGTGGGTGGGGTCCTTCATGGTCTGATTTTGTGGGTGGGGCCCCTCAGGTTCTGATTTTGTGGCTGGGGCCCCTCAGGTTCTGATTTTGTGGCTGGGGTCCCTCAGGGTCTGATTTTGTGGGTGGGGCCCCTCAGGGTCCGATTTTGTGACTGGGGCCCCTCAGGGTCTGATTTTGTGGTTGGGGCCCCTCAGGGTCCGATTTTGTGGCCGGGGTCTCTCAGGGTCCGATTTTGTGGCCGGGTCCCCTCAGGGTCTGGATTTGTGGGTGGGGCCCGTCAAGGTCCGATTTTGTGGGTGGGGCCCCTCAGAGTCCGATTTTGTGGCTGGGGCCCCTCAGGGTCTGATTTTGTGGCTGGGGCCCCTCGGTCTGATTTTAAGGGTGGGGCCCCTCAGGGTCTAATTTGGTGGGCGGGGCCCCTCAGGGTCTGATTTTGTGGGTGGGGCCCCTCAGGGTCCGATTTCGTGACTGGGGCCCCTCAGGGTCCGATTTTGTGGCCGGGGTCTCTCAGGGTCCGATTTTGTGGTTGGGGCCCCTCAGGGTCTGATTTTGTGGCCGGGCCCACTCAGGGTCCGATTTTGTGGGTGGGGCCCCTTAGGGTCTGATTTTGTGGGTTGAGCCCCCTGGGTCCATTTTGGTGGGCGGTGCCCCTCATGGTCCGATTTAGTGGGCGGTGCCCCTCATGGTCTGATTTGGTGGGCGGGGCCCCTCATGGTCCGATTTGGTGGGCGGGGCCCCCTGGGACCGATTTGGTGGGCGGGGTCAATCTGGGTCCGATTTGGTGGGCGGGGCTCCTCAGGTTCCGATTTGGTGGGCGGGGCCCCTCAGGTTCCGATTTGGTGGGCGGGGCCCCTCAGGGTCCGATTTGATGGGCGGGGCCCCTCTGGGTCCGATTTGGTAGGCGGGGCCACTCTGGGTCCGATTTGATCGGCGGGGCCCTTCAGGGTTCGATTTGGTGGGCGGGGTCACTCTGGGTCCGATTTGGTGGGCGGGGCTTCTCAGGGTCTGATTTGGTGGGCGGGGCTCCTCAGGGTCCGATTTGGTGGACGGGGCCCTTCAGGGTCCGATTTGGTGGGCGGGGCCACTCGGAGTCTGATTTGGTGGGCGGGGCCCCTCAGGATCCGATTTGGTGGGCTGTGCTACTCTGGGTCTGATTTTTTGAGCGGGGCCACACTGGGTCCGATTTGGAGGCCAGGGTGGCTCAACCTCCGATTTGGAGGCCGGGGTGGTTCAGCCTCCGATTTGGAGGCAGGGGTGGCTCAGCCTCCGATTTGGAGGCCGGGGTCACTCAGCTTTCGATTTGGCGCGCCGGCCCTTTAAGACTCATTTCGGTGCGCTGGCCCTTTAAGAATCACTGTGGCACGTCGGCCCTTTAAGAGCCAGGGTGGCTCACTGGGTTTCTAAATCCACTTTGTCGCACATTCTATCTCAGGGGTATGTGTCATGTGATGAAGCTAGATTTGCATTTGTGCTGTGGGTTTCACTTTAAGAGCTGATATTATGTGGCAGAATCTCTGTCCTTGGGATGTCATGTGACGTTCATAGGCGTTGGCATAGTAACTGGGTCTGCCTGCGCATATCAATGAGCTCAACTGCCATTTCAATCGCCTCAGGGCACGTTTTGCCATTACCCATTGAAAAGCATTGGAGCCAGTGCATTCCAATGACGGGAAAAAAAATTTCAAACGCAAATTGCGCAAAAACTACAAATCTGATCGACACGAAAAATACTTAGCACACCTCTCATGGACGCTGGCTTCGAAACAACACCTCAACGGCGTCTGTGAGTGTAGCGGTTCGGGCTGTATTAATTGCGGAAATCAACTTAATAATAATAAGAAGAATAAGTTAGCAGCGTTCGGATTACAATATAGTGGTTTTTTCAAACCACTATAACTAGATGTGTATTTCCTGAAGGAAGTACAGATAGTGGTTTGAAATGGTGCCCGGGCTGCCCCTTTAATCTAATCTGCTGCCCCTGCAAGACTTTCAACTCAGGATCCGTTTTAAGTGTGGGTGCCTCTCAGGGGCCACTTTGGCCTCAGGGTCTGATTTGGTGGGTGGGGCCCCTCAGGATCCGATTCGGTGGCCTGGGCTCCTCAGGGTTTGAATTGGTGGCTGGGATCCCTCAGGGTCCAATTTTGTGGGTGTAGCCCCTCAGGGTCCGATTTTGTGTGTGTGGCCCCTCAGTCTTCGATTTTGTGAGTGGGTCCCCTCAGGGTCCGATTTGGTGGGCGGGGCCACTCTGGGTCCGATTTGGTGGGCGGGGCCACTCTGGGTCTGATTTGGTGGGCAGGGCCACTCTGGGTCCAATTTGGTGGGCGGGGCCACTCTGGGTCTGATTTTTTGAGTGGGGCCACGCTGGGTACGATTTGGAGGCCAGGGTCGATCAGCCTCCGATTTGGAGGCCGGGGTCGATCAGCCTCCGATTTGGAGGCCGGGGTGGCTCAGCCTCCGATTTGGAGGTCGGGGTGGCTCAGCCTCCGATTTGGAGGCCGGGGTGGCTCAGCCTCCGATTTGGAGGCCGGGGTGGCTCAGCCTCCGATTTGGAGGCCGGGGTAGATCAGCCTCCGATTTGGAGGCCGGGGTGGCTCAGCCTCCGATTTGGAGGCCGGGGTGTCTCAGCCTCCGATTTGGAGGCCGGGGTGGCTCAGCCTCCGATTTGGAGGCCGGGGTGGCTCAGCCTCCGATTTGGAGCCTGGGGTCACTCAGCTTTCGATTTGGTGCGTCGACCCTTTAAGACTCATTTCAGTGCGCTGGCCCTATAATAATCACTTTGGTGCATCGGCCCTTTAAGAGCTAGTTTGGCTCACTGGGCTTCTAAATCCACTTTGGCGGACATTCTCTCTCAGGGGCATGCGTCATGTGATGAAGCTAGATTTGCATTAGTGCTGTGGGTTTCACTTTAAGAGCTGAAATTATCTGGCAGAAACTGTGACCTGGGGGTCAAGTGAAGTTCGTAGACGTTGGCCTAGTAACTGGGTGACCCTGCGCATATCAATGAGCTTAACTGCCACCTCACGACTGTCCCATGTTTTCCCTATGGCAACATTTTCCCATTGAAATGCATTGAGGAAAATGTTTTTTCAAACGCAAATTGCGCAAAAACTACAAATCCGATCGACACGAAAAATACTTAGCACACCACTCGTGGACGCTGGCTTCGAAACGAGGCCTCAACGGATTCTGTGCATGTAGCCGTTCGGGCCGCATTAATTGCGGAAATCAACTGAATAGTAATAATAATACTAGATGTGTATTTCCTGAAGGAAGTACAGATAGTGGTTTGAAATGGTGCCCGGGCTGCCCCTTTAAGAGAGACTTGCCTGCTGCCCCTGCAAGACTTTCAACTCAGGATACGATTTAACTGTGGGTGCCTCTCAGGGGCCACTTTGGCCTCATGGTCTGATTTTGTGGGTGGGGCCCCTCAGGGCCTGATTTTTTGGGTGGGGCCCCTCAGGGTCCGATTTTTTGGGTGGGGCCCCTCGGTCCGATTTTGTGGCCGGGGCCACTCAGGGTCCGATTTGGTGGCCGGGGCCCCTCAGGGTCCGATTTGGTGGCCGGGGCCCCTCAGGGTCTGATTTGGTGGGTGGGGCCCCTCAAGGTCCGATTTTGTGGCTGGTGCCCCTCAGGGTCCGAATTTGTGGCCGGGGCCAATCAGGATCCGATTTTTGTGGCCGGAACCCCTCAGGGTCCAATTTTGCAGGTGGGGCCCCTCAGGGTCCGATTTTGTGGCCGGGGCCCATCAGGGTCCGATTTTGTGGGTGGGACCTCTCAGGGTCCGATTTGGTGGGCGGGGCCCCTCAGGGTCCAATTTGGTGGGAAGGGCCCCTCAGGGTCCGATTTTGTGGGCTGGGCCCCTCAGGGTCCGATTTTGTGGCCGGGGCCCCTCAGGGTCCGATTTTGTGTCAGGGGCCCCTCAGTATCCGATTTTGTGGTTGGGTCCCCTCAGGGTCCGATTTTGTGGTTGGGGCCCCTCAGGGTCCGATTTTGTGGCCGCGGCCCCTCAGGGTCTGATTTTGTGGCCGCGGCCCCTCAGGGTCCGATTTTGTGGCAGGGGACCCTCTGGGTCCGATTTTGTGGGTGGGGCCCCTCTGGGTCCAATTTGGTGGGCGGGACCACTCTGGGTCCAATTTGGTGGGTGGGGCCTCTCAGGGTCCGATTTTGTGGTTGGGTCCCCTCAGGGTCCGATTTTGTGGTTGGGGCCCCTCAGGGTCCGATTTTGTGGCCGGGGCCCATCAGGGTCCGATTTTGTGGCCGCGGCCCCTCAGGGTCTGATTTTGTGGCAGGGGCCCCTCTGGGTCTGATTTTGTGGGCGGAGCCCCTCTGGGTCCAATTTGGTGGGCGGGACCACTCTGGGTCCAATTTGGTGGGCGGGACCACTCTGGGTCCGATTTTGTGGGCGGGGCCTCTCAGGGTCCGATTTGGTGGGCGGGACCCCACAGGGTCCGATTTGGTGGGCGGGACCCCACAGGGTCCGATTTGGTGGGCGGGACCCCACAGGGTCCGATTTGGTGGGCGGGGCCACTCTGGGTAAGATTTGAAGGCTGGGGTCGCTCAGCTTCCAATTTGGAGGCCGGGGTCGTTGAGCTTCCGATTTGGAGGCCGAGGTCAAAAAGCCTCTGATTTGGAGTCCGGGGTGGCTCAGCCTCCTATTTGGAGGCCGGGGTGGCTCAGCCTCCTATTTGGAGGCCGGGGTGGCTCAGCCTCCGATTTGGAGGCCGGGGTGGCTCAGCCTCCGATTTGGAGGCCGGGGTGGCTCAGCCTCCGATTTGGAGGCCGGGGTGGCTCAGCCTCCGATTTGGAGGCCGGGGTGGCTCAGCCTCCGATTTGGAGGCCGGGGTCGATCAGCCTCCGATTTGGAGGCCGGGGTGGCTCAGTCTCCGATTTGGTGTGTCGGCCCTTTAAGACTCATTTGGGTGCGCTGGCCCTTTAACAATCACTTTGGCGCGTTGGCCCTTTAAGAGCTAGTTTGGCTGACTGGGCTTCTTTTAAATCCACTTTGGCGCACACATTCTCTCTCAGGGGCATGTGTCATGTGATGAAGCTAGATTTGCATTTGTGCTGTGGGTTTCGCTTTAAGAGCTGATATTATGTGGCAGAGGCTCTGTGCTGGGGTTCAAGTGAAGTTCGTAGGCGTTGGCATAGTAACTGGGTCTGCCTGCGCATATCAATGAGCTCAACTGTCATTTCAATCGCCTCAGGGCACTTTTTGCCATTTCCTATTGAAAAGCATTGGAGACAGTGCATTCCAATGACGGGAAAAAAAATTTTCAAACGCAAATTGCGCAAAAACTACAAATCCGATCGACACGAAAAATACTTAGAACACCTCTCATGGACGCTGGCTTCGAAACGACACCTCAACGGAGTCTGTGCGTGTAGCGGTTCGGGCCGCATTAATTGCGGAAATCAACTTAATAATAATAATAAGAAGAATAAGTTAGCAGCGTTCGGATTACAATATAGTGGTTTTTTCAAACCACTATAACTAGATGTGTATTTCCTGAAGGAAGTACAGATAGTGGTTTGAAATGGTGCCCGGGCTGCCCCTTTAAGAGAGACTTGCCTGCTGCCCCTGCAAGACTTTCAACTCAGGATACGATTTAACTGTGGGTGCCTCTCAGGGGCCACTTTGGCCTCAGGGTCTGATTTTGTGGGTGGGGCCCCTCAGGGCCTGATTTTGTGGGTGGGGCCCCTCAGGGTCCGATTTTGTGGGTGGGGCCCCTCAGGGTCCGATTTTGTGGCCGGGGCCACTCAGGGTCCGATTTGGTGGCCGGGGCCCCTCAGGGTCCGATTTGGTGGCCGGGGCCCCTCAGGGTCTGATTTGGTGGGTGGGGCCCCTCAAGGTCCGATTTTGTGGCTGGGGCCCCTCAGGGTCCGATTTTGCGGCCGGGGCCACTCAGGATCCGATTTTTGTGGCCGAAACCCCTCAGGGTCCAATTTTGTGGGTGGGGCCCCTCAGGGTCCGATTTTGTGGCCGGGGCCCGTCAGGGTCTGATTTTGTGGGTGGGGCCCCTCTGGGTCCAATTTGGTGGGCGGGACCACTCTGGGTCCAATTTAGTGGGCAGGGCCTCTCAGGGTCCGATTTTGTGGTTGGGTCCCCTCAGGGTCCGATTTTGTGGTTGGGGCCCCTCAGGGTCCGATTTTGTGGCCGGGGCCTATCAGGGTCCAATTTTGTGACTGGGGCCCATCAGGGTCCGATTTTGTGGCCGTGGCCCCTCCGGGTCTGATTTTGTGGCAGGGGCCCCTCTGGGTCTGATTTTGTGGGCGGAGCCCCACTGGGTCCAATTTGGTGGGCGGGACCACTCTGGGTCCAATTTGGTGGGCGGGGCCTCTCAGGGTCCGATTTGGTGGGCGGGGCCCCACAGGGTCCGATTTGGTGGGCGGGGCCCCTCAGGGTCCGATTTGGTGGGCGGGGCCTCTCTGGGTCTGATTTGGTGGGTGGGGCCACTCTGGGTAAGATTTGGAGGCTGGGGTCGCTCAGCCTCCAATTTGGAGGCCGGGGTCGTTGAGCTTCCGATTTGGAGGCTGAGGTCAAAGAGCCTCCGATTTGGAGGCCGGGGTGGCTCAGCCTCCGATTTGGAGGCCGGGGTGGCTCAGCCTCCGATTTGGAGGCCGGGGTGGCTCAGCCTCCGATTTGGAGGCCGGGGTGGCTCAGCCTCCGATTTGGAGGCCGGGGTGGCTCAGCCTCCGATTTGGAGGCCGGGGTGGCTCAGCCTCCGATTTGGAGGCCGGGGTCGCTCAGCCTCCGATTTGGAGGCCGGGGTCGCATTTGGAGGCCGGGGTGGATCAGCCTCCGATTTGGAGACCGGGGTGGATCAGCCTCCGATTTGGAGGCCGGGGTGGATCAGCCTCCGATTTGGAGGCCGGGGTCGCTCAGCCTCCGATTTGGAGGCCGGGGTCGCTCAGCCTCCGATTTGGAGGCCGGGATGGCTCAGCCTCCGATTTGGAGGCCGGGATGGCTCAGCCTCCGATTTGGAGGCCGGGGTGGCTCAGCCTCCGATTTGGAGGCCGGGGTGGCTCAGCCTCCGATTTGGAGGCCGGGGTGGCTCAGCCTCCGATTTGGAGGCCGGGGTGGCTCAGTCTCCGATTTGGTGTGTCGGCCCTTTAAGACTCATTTGGGTGCGCTGGCCCTTTAACAATCACTTTGGCGCGTTGGCCCTTTAAGAGCTAGTTTGGCTCACTGGGCTTCTAAATCCACTTTGGCGCACACATTCTCTCTCAGGGGCATGTGTCATGTGATGAAGCTAGATTTGCATTTGTGCTGTGGGTTTCACTTTAAGAGCTGATATTATGTGGCAGAATCTCTGTTCTGGAGATGTCATGTGACGTTCGTAGGCGTTGGCATAGTAACTGGGTCTGCCTGCGCATATCAATGAGCTCAACTGTCATTTCAATCGCCTCAGAGCACGTTTTGCCATTTCCTATTGAAAAGCATTGGAGACAGTGCATTCCAATGACGGGAAAAAAAATTTTCAAACGCAAATTGCGCAAAAACTACAAATCCGATCGACACGAAAAATACTTAGCACACCTCTCATGGACGCTGGCTTCGAAACGACACCTCAACGGAGTCTGTGCGTGTAGCGGTTCGGGCCGCATTAATTGCGGAAATCAACTTAATAATAATAATAAGAAGAACTAGATGTGTATTTCCTGAAGGAAGTACAGATAGTGGTTTGAAATCATACCCGGCTGCCCCTTTAAGAGAGACTTGCCTGCTGCCCCTGCAAGACTTTCAACTCAGGATCCGTTTTAACTGTGAGTGCCTCTCAGGGGCCACTTTGGCCTCAGGGTCTGATTTGGCGGGCGGGTCCCCTCAGGGTCCGATTTGGTGGGCGGTGCCCCTCAGGGTCCGATTTGGTGGGCGGGGGCCCTCGGGGTCCAATTTGGTGGACGGGGCCCCTCAGGGTCTGATTTTGTGGGTGTGGCCCCTCAGGGTCAGATTTTGTGGGTGGGGCCCCTCAGGGTTCAATATTGTGAGTGGGGCCCCTCAGGGTCCGATTTTGAGGGTTGGGCCCCTCAGGGTCCGATTTTGTGTCCGGGGCCCCTCAGGGTCCGATTTTGTAGCCGGTGCCTCTCAGGGTCCGATTTTTTGCGGTTGGGGCCCCTCAGGGTCCGATTTTTGGGGCCGGGGTCCCTCAGGGTCTGATTTTGCGGGTGGATCCCCTCAGGGTCTGATTTTGCGGGTGGGGCCCCTCAGGATCCGATTTTGCGGGTGGGGCCCTTCAGGGTCCGATTTTGCGGATGGGGCCCCTCAGGGTCCGATTTTGTGGCCGGGGCCCCTTAGGGTCCGATTTTGCGGGTGGGGCCCCTTAGAGTCCGATTTTTGGCCGGGGCCCCTCAGGGACCGATTTTGAGGATGGGGCCCCTCAGGGTCTAATTTGGTGGGCGGGGCCCCTCAGGGTCCGATTTTGTGGGTGGAGCCCCTCAGGGTCCGATTTTGTGGCTTGGGCCCCTCAGGGTCCGATTTTGTGGCTGGGGCCCCTCAGGGTCTGATTTTGTGGCTGGGGTCCCTCAAGGTCTGATTTTGTGGGTGGGGCCCCTCAGGGTCCGATTTTGTGACCGGGGCCCCTCTGGGTCTGATTTTGTGGTTGGGGCCCCTCAGGGTTCGATTTTGTGGCCGGGGTCTCTCAGGGTCCGATTTTGTGGCTGGGGCCCCTCAGGGTCTGGATTTGTGGGTGGGGCCCATCCGGGTCAGATTTTGTGGGTGGGGCCCCTCAGGGTCCGATTTTGTGGCTGGGGCCCCTCATGGTCTGATTTTGTGGCTGTGGCCCCTCAGGGTCTGATTTTCAGGGTGGGGCCCCTCAGGGTCTAATTTGGAGGGCGGGGCCCCTCAGGGTAAGATTTTGTGGGTGGGGCCCCTCAGGGTCTGATTTTGTGGGTGGAGCCCCTCAGGGTCCGATTTTGTGGCTGGGGCCCCTCAGGGTCTGATTTTGTGGCTGGGGCCCATCAGGGTCCGATTTTGTGACTGGGGCCCCACAGGGTCTGATTTTGTGGGTGGGGCCCCTCAGGGTCCGATTTTGTGGCTGGGGTCCCTCAGGGTCTGATTTTGTGGGTGAGGCCCCTCAGGGTCCAATTTTGTGGCCGGGGCCCCTTAGGGTCTGATTTTGTGACTAAGGCCCCTCTGGGTTCAATTTTGTGGCCAGGGTCTCTCAGGGTCCGATTTTGTGGGTGGGGCCCCTCAGCGACCGATTTTGAGGGTGGGGCCCCTCAGGGTCTAATTTGGTGGGCGGGGCCCCTCAGGGTCCGATTTTGTGGGTGGGGTCCCTCATGGTCTGATTTTGTGGGTGGGGCCCCTCAGGTTCTGATTTTGTGGTTGGGGCCCCTCAGGTTCTGATTTTGTGGCTGGGGTCCCTCAGGGTCTGATTTTGTGGGTGGGGCCCCTCAGGGTCCGATTTTGTGACTGGGGCCCCTCAGGGTCTGATTTTGTGGTTGGGGCCCCTCAGGGTCCGATTTTGTGGCCGGGGTCTCTCAGGGTCCGATTTTGTGGCCGGGTCCCCTCAGGGTCTGGATTTGTGGGTGGGGCCCCTCAGGGTCTGATTTTGTGGGTGGGGCCCCTCAGAGTCCGATTTTGTGGCTGGGGCCCCTCAGGGTCTGATTTTGTGGCTGGGGCCCCTCGGTCTGATTTTAAGGGTGGGGCCCCTCAGGGTCTAATTTGGTGGGCGGGGCCCCTCAGGGTCTGATTTTGTGGGTGGGGCCCCTCAGGGTCCGATTTCGTGACTGGGGCCCCTCTAGGTTCGATTTTGTGGCCGGGGTCTCTCAGGGTCCGATTTTGTGGTTGGGTCCCCTCAGGGTCTGATTTTGTGGCCGGGCCCACTCAGGGTCCGATTTTGTGGGTGGGGCCCCTTAGGGTCTGATTTTGTGGGTTGAGCCCCCTGGGTCCATTTTGGTGGGCGGTGCCCCTCATGGTCCGATTTAGTGGGCGGTGCCCCTCATGGTCTGATTTGGTGGGCGGGGCCCCTCATGGTCCGATTTGGTGGGCGGGGCCCCCTGGGACCGATTTGGTGGGCGGGGCCCCTCTGGGTCCGATTTGGTGGGCGGGGCCCTTCAGGGTCCGATTTGGTGGGTGGGGCACCTCTGGGTCCGATTTGGTGGGCGGGGCCCTTCAGGGTCTGATTTGGTGGGCGGGGTCAATCTGGGTCCGATTTGGTGGGCGGGGCTCCTCTGGGTCCGATTTGGTGGGCGGGGTCAATCTGGGTCCGATTTGGTGGGCGGGGCTCCTCAGGTTCCGATTTGGTGGGCGGGGCCCCTCAGGTTCCGATTTGGTGGGCGGGGCCCCTCAGGGTCCGATTTGATGGGCGGGGCCCCTCTGGGTCCGATTTGGTAGGCGGGGCCACTCTGGGTCCGATTTGATCGGCGGGGCCCTTCAGGGTTCGATTTGGTGGGCGGGGTCACTCTGGGTCCGATTTGGTGGGCGGGGCTTCTCAGGGTCTGATTTGGTGGGCGGGGCTCCTCAGGGTCCGATTTGGTGGACGGGGCCCTTCAGGGTCCGATTTGGTGGGCGGGGCCACTCGGAGTCTGATTTGGTGGGCGGGGCCCCTCAGGATCCGATTTGGTGGGCTGTGCTACTCTGGGTCTGATTTTTTGAGCGGGGCCACACTGGGTCCGATTTGGAGGCCAGGGTGGCTCAACCTCCGATTTGGAGGCCGGGGTGGTTCAGCCTCCGATTTGGAGGCAGGGGTGGCTCAGCCTCCGATTTGGCGCGCCGGCCCTTTAAGACTCATTTCGGTGCGCTGGCCCTTTAAGAATCACTGTGGCACGTCGGCCCTTTAAGAGCCAGGGTGGCTCACTGGGTTTCTAAATCCACTTTGTCGCACATTCTATCTCAGGGGTATGTGTCATGTGATGAAGCTAGATTTGCATTTGTGCTGTGGGTTTCACTTTAAGAGCTGATATTATGTGGCAGAATCTCTGTCCTTGGGATGTCATGTGACGTTCATAGGCGTTGGCATAGTAACTGGGTCTGCCTGCGCATATCAATGAGCTCAACTGCCATTTCAATCGCCTCAGGGCACGTTTTGCCATTACCCATTGAAAAGCATTGGAGCCAGTGCATTCCAATGACGGGAAAAAAAAATTTCAAACGCAAATTGCGCAAAAACTACAAATCTGATCGACACGAAAAATACTTAGCACACCTCTCATGGACGCTGGCTTCGAAACAACACCTCAACGGCGTCTGTGCGTGTAGCGGTTCGGGCTGTATTAATTGCGGAAATCAACTTAATAATAATAAGAAGAATAAGTTAGCAGCATTCGGATTACAATATAGTGGTTTTTTCAAACCACTATAACTAGATGTGTATTTCCTGAAGGAAGTACAGATAGTGGTTTGAAATGGTGCCCGGGCTGCCCCTTTAATCTAATCTGCTGCCCCTGCAAGACTTTCAACTCAGGATCCGTTTTAAGTGTGGGTGCCTCTCAGGGGCCACTTTGGCCTCAGGGTCTGATTTGGTGGGTGGGGCCCCTCAGGATCCGATTCGGTGGCCTGGGCTCCTCAGGGTTTGAATTGGTGGCTGGGATCCCTCAGGGTCCAATTTTGTGGGTGTAGCCCCTCAGGGTCCGATTTTGTGTGTGTGGCCCCTCAGTCTTCGATTTTGTGAGTGGGTCCCCTCAGGGTCCGATTTGGTGGGCGGGGCCACTCTGGGTCCGATTTGGTGGGCGGGGCCACTCTGAGTCTGATTTGGTGGGCAGGGCCACTCTGGGTCCAATTTGGTGGGCGGGGCCACTCTGGGTTTGATTTTTTGAGTGGGGCCACGCTGGGTACGATTTGGAGGCCAGGGTCGATCAGCCTCCGATTTGGAGGCCGGGGTCGATCAGCCTCCGATTTGGAGGCCGGGGTGGCTCAGCCTCCGATTTGGAGGCCGGGGTGGCTCAGCCTCCGATTTGGAGGCCGGGGTGGCTCAGCCTCCGATTTGGAGGCCGGGGTAGATCAGCCTCCGATTTGGAGGCCGGGGTGGCTCAGCCTCCGATTTGGAGGCCGGGGTGTCTCAGCCTCCGATTTGGAGGCCGGGGTGGCTCAGCCTCCGATTTGGAGGCCGGGGTGGCTCAGCCTCCGATTTGGAGCCTGGGGTCACTCAGCTTTCGATTTGGTGCGTCGACCCTTTAAGACTCATTTCAGTGCGCTGGCCCTTTAATAATCACTTTGGTGCATCGGCCCTTTAAGAGCTAGTTTGGCTCACTGGGCTTCTAAATCCACTTTGGCGGACATTCTCTCTCAGGGGCATGCGTCATGTGATGAAGCTAGATTTGCATTAGTGCTGTGGGTTTCACTTTAAGAGCTGAAATTATCTGGCAGAAACTGTGACCTGGGGGTCAAGTGAAGTTCGTAGACGTTGGCCTAGTAACTGGGTGACCCTGCGCATATCAATGAGCTTAACTGCCACCTCACGACTGTCCCATGTTTTCCCTATGGCAACATTTTCCCATTGAAATGCATTGAGGAAAATGTTTTTTCAAACGCAAATTGCGCAAAAACTACAAATCCGATCGACACGAAAAATACTTAGCACACCACTCGTGGACGCTGGCTTCGAAACGAGGCCTCAACGGATTCTGTGCATGTAGCCGTTCGGGCCGCATTAATTGCGGAAATCAACTGAATAGTAATAATAATACTAGATGTGTATTTCCTGAAGGAAGTACAGATAGTGGTTTGAAATGGTGCCCGGGCTGCCCCTTTAAGAGAGACTTGCCTGCTGCCCCTGCAAGACTTTCAACTCAGGATACGATTTAACTGTGGGTGCCTCTCAGGGGCCACTTTGGCCTCATGGTCTGATTTTGTGGGTGGGGCCCCTCAGGGCCTGATTTTTTGGGTGGGGCCCCTCAGGGTCCGATTTTTTGGGTGGGGCCCCTCGGTCCGATTTTGTGGCCGGGGCCACTCAGGGTCCGATTTGGTGGCCGGGGACCCTCAGGGTCCGATTTGGTGGCCGGGGCCCCTCAGGGTCTGATTTGGTGGGTGGGGCCCCTCAAGGTCCGATTTTGTGGCTGGTGCCCCTCAGGGTCCGAATTTGTGGCCGGGGCCAATCAGGATCCGATTTTTGTGGCCGGAATCCCTCAGGGTCCAATTTTGCAGGTGGGGCCCCTCAGGGTCCGATTTTGTGGCCGGGGCCCATCAGGGTCCGATTTTGTGGGTGGGACCCCTCTGGGTCCGATTTGGTGGGCGGGGCCCCTCAGGGTCCAATTTGGTGGGAAGGGCCCCTCAGGGTCCGATTTTGTGGGCTGGGCCCCTCAGGGTCCGATTTTGTGGCCGGGGCCCCTCAGGGTCCGATTTTGTGTCAGGGGCCCCTCAGGATCCGATTTTGTGGTTGGGTCCCCTCAGGGTCCGATTTTGTGGTTGGGGCCCCTCAGGGTCCGATTTTGTGGCCGCGGCCCCTCAGGGTCTGATTTTGTGGCCGCGGCCCCTCAGGGTCCGATTTTGTGGCAGGGGCCCCTCAGGGTCCGATTTTGTGGCAGGGGCCCCTCTGGGTCCGATTTTGTGGGTGGGGCCCCTCTGGGTCCAATTTGGTGGGCGGGACCACTCTGGGTCCAATTTGGTGGGTGGGGCCTCTCAGGGTCCGATTTTGTGGTTGGGTCCCCTCAGGGTCCGATTTTGTGGTTGGGGCCCCTCAGGGTCCGATTTTGTGGCCGGGGCCCATCAGGGTCCGATTTTGTGGCCGCGGCCCCTCAGGGTCTGATTTTGTGGCAGGGGCCCCTCTGGGTCTGATTTTGTGGGCGGAGCCCCTCTGGGTCCAATTTGGTGGGCGGGACCACTCTGGGTCCAATTTGGTGGGCGGGACCACTCTGGGTCCGATTTGGTGGGCGGGGCCTCTCAGGGTCCGATTTGGTGGGCGGGACCCCACAGGGTCCGATTTGGTGGGCGGGACCCCACAGGGTCAGATTTGGTGGGCGGGACCCCACAGGGTCCGATTTGGTGGGCGGGGCCACTCTGGGTAAGATTTGAAGGCTGGGGTCGCTCAGCCTCCAATTTGGAGGCCGGGGTCGTTGAGCTTCCGATTTGGAGGCCGAGGTCAAAAAGCCTCTGATTTGGAGTCCGGGGTGGCTCAGCCTCCTATTTGGAGGCCGGGGTGGCTCAGCCTCCTATTTGGAGGCCGGGGTGGCTCAGCCTCCTATTTGGAGGCCGGGGTGGCTCAGCCTCCTATTTGGAGGCCGGAGTGGCTCAGCCTCCTATTTGGAGGCCGGGGTGGCTCAGCCTCCGATTTGGAGGCCGGGGTGGCTCAGCCTCCGATTTGGAGGCCGGGGTGGCTCAGCCTCCGATTTGGAGGCCGGGGTGGCTCAGCCTCCGATTTGGAGGCCGGGGTGGCTCAGCCTCCGATTTGGAGGCCGGGGTGGCTCAGCCTCCGATTTGGAGGCCGGGGTCGATCAGCCTCCGATTTGGAGGCCGGGGTGGCTCAGTCTCCGATTTGGTGTGTCGGCCCTTTAAGACTCATTTGGGTGCGCTGGCCCTTTAACAATCACTTTGGCGCGTTGGCCCTTTAAGAGCTAGTTTGGCTGACTGGGCTTCTTTTAAATCCACTTTGGCGCACACATTCTCTCTCAGGGGCATGTGTCATGTGATGAAGCTAGATTTGCATTTGTGCTGTGGGTTTCGCTTTAAGAGCTGATATTATGTGGCAGAGGCTCTGTGCTGGGGTTCAAGTGAAGTTCGTAGGCGTTGGCATAGTAACTGGGTCTGCCTGCGCATATCAATGAGCTCAACTGTCATTTCAATCGCCTCAGGGCACTTTTTGCCATTTCCTATTGAAAAGCATTTGAGACAGTGCATTCCAATGACGGGAAAAAAAATTTTCAAATGCAAATTGCGCAAAAACTACAAATCCGATCGACACGAAAAATACTTAGCACACCTCTCATGGACGCTGGCTTCGAAACGACACCTCAACGGAGTCTGTGCGTGTAGCGGTTCGGGCCGCATTAATTGCGGAAATCAACTTAATAATAATAATAAGAAGAATAAGTTAGCAGCGTTCGGATTACAATATAGTGGTTTTTTCAAACCACTATAACTAGATGTGTATTTCCTGAAGGAAGTACAGATAGTGGTTTGAAATGGTGCCCGGGCTGCCCCTTTAAGAGAGACTTGCCTGCTGCCCCTGCAAGACTTTCAACTCAGGATACGATTTAACTGTGGGTGCCTCTCAGGGGCCACTTTGGCCTCGGTCTGATTTTGTGGGTGGGGCCCCTCAGGGCCTGGTTTTGTGGGTGGGGCCCCTCAGGGTCCGATTTTGTGGGTGGGGCCCCTCAGGGTCCGATTTTGTGGCCGGGGCCACTCAGGGTCCGATTTGGTGGCCGGGGCCCCTCAGGGTCCGATTTGGTGGCCGGGGCCCCTCAGGGTCTGATTTGGTGGGTGGGGCCCCTCAGGGTCTGATTTGGTGGGTGGGGCCCCTCAAGGTCCGATTTTGTGGCTGGGGCCCCTCAGGGTCCGATTTTGCGGCCGGGGCCACTCAGGATCCGATTTTTGTGGCCGAAACCCCTCAGGGTCCAATTTTGTGGGTGGGGCCCCTCAGGGTCCGATTTTGTGGCCGGGGCCCGTCAGGGTCCGATTTTGTGGGTGGGGCCCCTCTGGGTCCAATTTGGTGGGCGGGACCACTCTGGGTCCAATTTGGTGGGCAGGGCCTCTCAGGGTCCGATTTTGTGGTTGGGTCCCCTCAGGGTCCGATTTTGTGGTTGGGGCCCCTCAGGGTCCGATTTTGTGGCCGGGGCCTATCAGGGTCCAATTTTGTGACTGGGGCCCATCAGGGTCCGATTTTGTGGCCGTGGCCCCTCAGGGTCTGATTTTGTGGCAGGGGCCCCTCTGGGTCTGATTTTGTGGGCGGAGCCCCACTGGGTCCAATTTGGTGGGCGGGACCACTCTGGGTCCAATTTGGTGGGCGGGGCCTCTCAGGGTCTGATTTGGTGGGCGGGGCCCCACAGGGTCCGATTTGGTGGGCGGGGCCCCTCAGGGTCCAATTTGGTGGGCAGGGCCTCTCTGGGTCTGATTTGGTGGGTGGGGCCACTCTGGGTAAGATTTGGAGGCTGGGGTCGCTCAGCCTCCAATTTGGAGGCCGGGGTCGTTGAGCTTCCGATTTGGAGGCTGAGTTCAAAGAGCCTCCGATTTGGAGGCAGGGGTCGATGAGCTTCCGATTTGGAGGCCGGGGTCGATGAGCCTCCGATTTGGAGGCCAGGGTGGCTCAGCCTCCGATTTGGAGGCCGGGGTGGCTCAGCCTCCGATTTGGAGGCCGGGGTGGCTCAGCCTCCGATTTGGAGGCCGGGGTGGCTCAGCCTCCGATTTGGAGGCCGGGGTGGCTCAGCCTCCGATTTGGAGGCCGGGGTGGCTCAGCCTCCGATTTGGAGGCCGGGGTCGCTCAGCCTCCGATTTGGAGGCCGGGGTCGCATTTGGAGGCCGGGGTGGATCAGCCTCCGATTTGGAGACCGGGGTGGATCAGCCTCCGATTTGGAGGCCGGGGTGGATCAGCCTCCGATTTGGAGGCCGGGGTCGCTCAGCCTCCGATTTGGAGGCCGGGGTCGCTCAGCCTCCGATTTGGAGGCCGGGATGGCTCAGCCTCCGATTTGGAGGCCGGGATGGCTCAGCCTCCGATTTGGAGGCCGGGGTGGCTCAGCCTCCGATTTGGAGGCCGGGGTGGCTCAGTCTCCGATTTGGTGTGTCGGCCCTTTAAGACTCATTTGGGTGCGCTGGCCCTTTAACAATCACTTTGGCGCGTTGGCCCTTTAAGAGCTAGTTTGGCTCACTGGGCTTCTAAATCCACTTTGGCGCACACATTCTCTCTCAGGGGCATGTGTCATGTGATGAAGCTAGATTTGCATTTGTGCTGTGGGTTTCACTTTAAGAGCTGATATTATGTGGCAGAATCTCTGTTCTGGAGATGTCATGTGACGTTCGTAGGCGTTGGCATAGTAACTGGGTCTGCCTGCGCATATCAATGAGCTCAACTGTCATTTCAATCGCCTCAGAGCACGTTTTGCCATTTCCTATTGAAAAGCATTGGAGACAGTGCATTCCAATGACGGGAAAAAAAATTTTCAAACGCAAATTGCGCAAAAAATACAAATCCGATCGACACGAAAAATACTTAGCACACCTCTCATGGACGCTGGCTTCGAAACGACACCTCAACGGAGTCTGTGCGTGTAGCGGTTCGGGCCGCATTAATTGCGGAAATCAACTTAATAATAATAATAAGAAGAACTAGATGTGTATTTCCTGAAGGAAGTACAGATAGTGGTTTGAAATCATACCCGGCTGCCCCTTTAAGAGAGACTTGCCTGCTGCCCCTGCAAGACTTTCAACTCAGGATCCGTTTTAACTGTGAGTGCCTCTCAGGGGCCACTGTGGCCTCAGGGTCTGATTTGGCGGGCGGGTCCCCTCAGGGTCCGATTTGGTGGGCGGTGCCCCTCAGGGTCCGATTTGGTGGGCGGGGGCCCTCGGGGTCCAATTTGGTGGGCGGGGCCCCTCAGGGTCTGATTTTGTGGGTGTGGCCCCTCAGGGTCAGATTTTGTGGGTGGGGCCCCTCAGGGTCCGATATTGTGAGTCGGGCCCCTCAGGGTCCGATATTGTGAGTGGGGCCCCTCAGGGTCCGATATTGTGAGTGGGGCCCCTCAGGGTCCGATTTTGTGGGTTGGGCCCCTCAGGGTCCGATTTTGTGGCCGGGGCCCCACAGGGTCCAATTTTGTGTCGGGGCCCCTCAGGGTCCGATTTTGTGGTTGGGACCTCTCAGGGTCCGATTTTGTGTCGGGGCCCCTCAGGGTCTGATTTTGTGGTTGGGACCTCTCAGGGTCTGATTTTGTGGTTGGGTCCCCTCAGGGTCCGATTTTGTGACCGGGGCACCTCAGGGTCTGATTTTGTGGTTGGGGCCCCTCAGGGTCCGATTTTGTGGGTGGGGCCACTCAGGATCCGATTTGGAGGCCGGGGTCGGTAAGCCTCCGATTTGGAGGCGGGGGTCGATCAGCCTCCGATTTGGAGGCCTGGGTGGCTCAGCCTCCGATTTGGAAGCCTGGGTGGCTCAGCCTCCGATTTGGAGGCCGGGGTGGCTCAGCTTCCGTTTTGGAGGCCGGGGTGGCTCAGCTTCCGTTTTGGAGGCCGGGGTGGCTCAGCCTCCGATTTGGAGGCCGGGGTGGCTCAGCCTCCGATTTGGAGGCCGGGGTGGCTCAGCCTCCGATTTGGAGGCCGGGGTGGCTCAGCCTCCGATTTGGAGGCCGGGGTGGCTCAGCCTCCGATTTGGAGGCCGGGGTGGCTCAGCCTCCGATTTGGAGGCCGGGGTGGCTCAGCCTCCGATTTGGAGGCCAGGGTGGCTCAGCCTCCGATTTCGAGGCCGGGGTCGATCAGCCTCCGATTTGGAGGCCGGGGTGGCTCAGCCTCCGATTTGGCGTGTCGGCCCTTTAAGACTCATTTCGGTGCGCTGGCCCTTTAAGAGCTAGTTTGGCTCACTGGGCTTCTTCTAAATCAACTTTGGCGGAAATTCTCTCTCAGGGGCATGTGTCATGTGATGAAGCTAGATTTGCATTTGTGCTGTGGGTTTCGCTTTAAGAGCTGATATTATGTGGCAGAAGCTCTGTCCTTGGGGCGTCATGTGACGTTCGTAGGCGTTGGCATAGTAAATGGGTGTGCCTGCGCATATCAATGAGCTTAACTGCCATTTCAATCGCCTCAGGGCACATTTTGTCATTTCCCATTGAAAAGCATTGGAGACAGTGCATTCCAATGACGGGAAAAAAAAATTTCAAATGCAAATTGCGCAAAAACTACAAATCCGATCGACACGAAAAATACTTAGCACACCTCTCGTGGACGCTGGCTTCGAAACGACACCTCAACGGCGTCTGTGCGTGTAGCGGTTCGGGCCGCATTAATTGCGGAAATCAACTGGAAAATAATAATAAGAAGAACTAGATGTGTATTTCCTGAAGGAAGTACAGATAGTGGTTTGAAATGGTGCCCGGGCTGCCCCTTTAAGAGAGACTTGCCTGCTGCCCCTGTAAGACTTTCAACTCAGGATACGATTTAACTGTGGGTGCCTCTCAGGGGCCACTTTGGCCTCAGGGTCTGGTTTTGTGGGTGGGGCCCCTCAGGGCCTGATTTTGTGGGTGGGGCCCCTCAGGGTCCGATTTTGTGGGTGGGTCCCCTCAGGGTCCGATTTTGTGGCCGGGGCCACTCAGGGTCCGATTTGGTGGGTGGGGCCCCTCAAGGTCCGATTTTGTGGCTGGGGCCCCTCAGGGTCCGATTTTGCGGCCGGGGCCACTCAGGATCCGATTTTTGTGGCCGAAACCCCTCAGGGTCCAATTTTGTGGGTGGGGCCCCTCAGGGTCCGATTTTGTGGCCGGGGCCCATCAGGGTCCGATTTTGTGGGTGGGGCCTCTCAGGGTCCGATTTGGTGGGCGGGGCCCCTCAGGGTCCAATTTGGTGGGCAGGGCCCCTCAGGGTCCGATTTTGTGGGTTGGGCCCCTCAGGGTCCGATTTTGTGGCCGGTGCCCCTCAGGGTCCGATTTTGTGTCAGGGGCCCCTCAGGGTCCGATTTTGTGGTTGGGTCCCCTCAGGGTCCGATTTTGTGGTTGGGGCCCCTCAGGGTCCGATTTTGTGGCCGCGGCCCCTCAGGGTCTGATTTTGTGGCCGCGGCCCCTCTGGGTCCGATTTTGTGGCAGGGGCCCCTCTGGGTCCGATTTTGTGGGTGGGGCCCCTCTGGGTCCGATTTTGTGGGCGGGACCACTCTGGGTCCAATTTGGTGGGCGGGGCCTCTCAGGGTCCGATTTTGTGGTTGGGTCCCCTCAGGGTCCGATTTTGTGGTTGGGGCCCCTCAGGGTCCGATTTTGTGGCCGGGGCCTATCAGGGTCCAATTTTGTGACTGGGGCCCATCAGGATCCGATTTTGTGGCCGCGGCCCCTCAGGGTCTGATTTTGTGGCAGGGGCCCCTCTGGGTCTGATTTTGTGGGCGGAGCCCCACTGGGTCCAATTTGGTGGGCGGGACCACTCTGGGTCCAATTTGGTGGGCGGGACCACTCTGGGTCCAATTTGGTGGGCGGGGCCTCTCAGGGTCCGATTTGGTGGGCGGGGCCCCACAGGGTCCGATTTGGTGGGCGGGGCCCCTCAGGGTCCGATTTGGTGGGCAGGGCCTCTCTGGGTCTGATTTGGTGGGTGGGGCCACTCTGGGTAAGATTTGGAGGCTGGGGTCGCTCAGCCTCCAATTTGGAGGCCGGGGTCGTTGAGCTTCCGATTTGGAGGCCGAGGTCAAAGAACCTCCGATTTGGAGGCAGGGGTCGATGAGCTTCCGATTTGGAGGCCGGGGTCGATGAGCCTCCGATTTGGAGGCCGGGGTGGCTCAGCCTCCGATTTGGAGGCCGGGGTGGCTCAGCCTCCGATTTGGAGGCCGGGGTGGCTCAGCCTCCGATTTGGAGGCCGGGGTGGCTCAGCCTCCGATTTGGAGGCCGGGATGGATCAGCCTCCGATTTGGAGGCCGGGGTCTCTCAGCCTCCGATTTGGAGGCCGGGGTCGCTCAGCCTCCGATTTGGAGGCCAGGGTCGCTCTGCCTCCGATTTGGAGGCCGGGGTCCCTCAGCCTCCGATTTGGAGGCCGGGGTGGCTCAGCTTCCGATTTGGAGGCCGGGATGGCTCAGCCTCCGATTTGGAGGCCGGGGTCGCTCAGCCTCCGATTTGGAGGACGGGGTCGCTCAGCCTCCGATTTGGAGGCCGGGGTGGCTCAGCCTCCGATTTGGAGGCCGGGGTGGCTCAGCCTCCGATTTGGAGGCCGGGGTGGCTCAGCCTCCGATTTGGAGGCCGGGGTGGCTCAGCCTCCGATTTGGAGGCCTGGGTGGCTCAGCCTCCGATTTGGAGGCCGGGGTGGCTCAGCCTCCGATTTGGAGGCCGGGGTGGCTCAGCCTCCGATTTGGAGGCCGGGGTGGATTAACCTCCGATTTGGAGGCCGGGGTGGCTCAGCCTCCGATTTGGAGGCCGGGGTGGCTCAGCCTCCGATTTGGAGGCCGGGGTCGCTCAGCCTCCGATTTGGAGGCCGGGGTGGCTCAGCCTCCGATTTGGAGGCCGGGGTGGCTCAGCCTCCGATTTGGAGGCCGGGGTGGCTCAGCCTCCGATTTGGAGGCCGGGGTGGCTCAGCCTCCGATTTGGAGGCCGGGGTGGATCAGCCTCCGAATTGGAGGCCGGGGTGGATCAGCCTCCGAATTGGAGGCCGGGGTGGATCAGCCTCCGATTTGGAGGCCGGGGTGGATCAGCCTCCGATTTGGAGGCCGGGGTGGATCAGCCTCCGATTTGGAGGCCGGGGTGGCTCAGCCTCCGATTTGGAGGCCGGGGTGGCTCAGTCTCCGATTTGGTGTGTCGGCCCTTTAAGACTCATTTGGGTGCGCTGGCCCTTTAACAATCACTTTGGCGCGTTGGCCCTTTAAGAGCTAGTTTGGCTCACTGGGCTTCTTTTAAATCCACTTTGGCGCACACATTCTCTCTCAGGGGCATGTGTCATGTGATGAAGCTAGATTTGCATTTGTGCTGTGGGTTTCACTTTAAGAGCTGATATTATGTGGCAGAATCTCTGTTCTGGGGATGTCATGTGACGTTCGTAGGCGTTGGCATAGTAACTGGGTCTGCTTGCGCATATCAATGAGCTCAACTGTCATTTCAATCGCCTCAGGGCACGTTTTGCCATTTCCTATTGAAAAGCATTGGAGACAGTTCATTCCAAAGACGGGAAAAAAAAAATTTCAAACGCAAATTGCGCAAAAACTACAAATCCGATCGACACGAAAAATACTTAGCACACCTCTCGTGGACGCTGGCTTCGAAACGACACCTCAACGGAGTCTGTGCGTGTAGCGGTTCGGGCCGCATTAATTGCGGAAATCAACTTAATAATAATAATAATAAGAAGAATAAGTTAGCAGCGTTCGGATTACAATATAGTGGTTTTTTCAAACCACTATAACTAGATGTGTATTTCCTGAAGGAAGTACAGATAGTGGTTTGAAATGGTGCCCGGGCTGCCCCTTTAAGAGAGACTTGCCTGCTGCCCCTGCAAGACTTTCAACTCAGGATCCGTTTTAACTGTGAGTGCCTCTCAGGGGCCAGTTTGGCCTCAGGGTCTGATTTGGTGGGTGGGGCGCCTCAGGATCTGATTCCTTGGCCTGGGCTCCTCAGGGCTTGAATTGTTGGCGGGGATCCCTCAGGCTCTGATTTTGTGGGTGTGGCCCCTCAGGGTCCGATTTTTTGGGGCGGGGCCCCTCAGGCTCCGATTTGGTGGGCGGGGCCACTCTGGGTATGATTTGGTGGGCGGGGCCACTCTGGGACCGATTTGGTGGGCGGGGACCTTCAGGGTCCATTTTGGTGGGCGGGGACACTGAGTCTGATTTGGTGGGTGGGGCCCCTCAGGGTCCGATTTGGTGGGCTGTGCCACTCTGGGTCCGTTTTGGTGGACGGGGCCACTCAGGGTCTTATTTTTTTAGCGTGGCCACGCTGGGTCCGATTTGGTTGGCGGGGCCCTTCAGGGTCCAATTTGGTGGGCGGGGACACTCTGGGTCTGATTTGGTGGGCGGGGCCACTCTGGGACCGATTTGGTGGGCGGGGACCTTCAGGGTCCAATTTGGTGGGCGGGGACACGGAGTCTGATTTGGTGGGTGGGGACCCTCAGGGTCCGATTTGGTGGGCTGTGCCACTCTGGGTCCGTTTTGGTGGGCGGGGCCACTCGGTCTGATTTTTTTAGCGGGGCCACGCTGGGTCCGATTTGGAGGTCGGGTGGCTCAACCTCCGATTTGGAGCCTGGGGTCACTCAGCTTTCAATTTGGCGCGCCGTCCCTTTAAGACTCATTTCGGTGCGCCGGCCCTTTAAGAATCACTTTGGCGCGTCGGCCATTTAAGAGCCAGTTTGGCTCACTGGGCTTCTTCTAAATCAACTTTGGCGCACATTCTCTCTCAGTGGCATGCGTCATGTGATGAAGCTAGATTTGCATTTATGCTGTTGGTTTCACTTTAAGAGCTGAAATTATCTGCCAGAAACGCTGTCCTAGAGAGGTCATGTGACGTTCGTAGGCGTTGGCATAGTAACTGGGTGAGCCTGCGCATATTAATGAGCTTAACTGCCACCTCACGACTGTCCCATGTTTTCCCTATGGCAACATTTTCCCATTGAAATGCATTGAGGAAAATGTTTTTTCAAACGCAAATTGCGCAAAAACTCCAAATCCGATCGTCACGAAAAATACTTAGCACACCACTCGTGGACGCTGGCTTCGAAACGAGGCCTCAACGGAGTCTGTGCGTGTAGCGGTTCGGGCTGTATTAATTGCGGAAATCAACTTAATAATAATAAGAAGAATAAGTTAGCAGCGTTCGGATTACAATATAGTGGTTTTTTCAAACCACTATAACTAGATGTGTATTTCCTGAAGGAAGTACAGATAGTGGTTTGAAATGGTGCCCGGGCTGCCCCTTTAAGAGAGACTTGCCTGCTGCCCCTGCAAGACTTTCAACTCAGGATCTGTTTTAACTGTGTGTGCCTCTCAGGGGCCACTTTGGCCTCAGGGTCCGATTTTGTGGGTGGGACCACTCAGGGCCCGATTTTGTGGGTGGGGCCCCTCTGGGTCCGGTTTTGTGGGTGGGGCCCCTTAGGATTCGATTTGGTGGATGGGGCCACTCAGGGTCCGATTTGGTGGACGGGGCCACTCAGGGTCCAATTTGGTGGGCGGGGTCACTCAGGGTCCGATTTGGTGAGTGGGGCCCCTCAGAGTTCAATTTGGTCAGCGGGGCCCCTAAGGGTCCGATTTTGTGGGTGGGGCCCCTCAGGGTCCGATTTTGTGGTTGGGGCCTTTCAGAATCCGATTTAGTGGGCGGGGCCCCTCAGGGTCCGATTTGGTAGGCGGGGCCCCTCAGGGTCCGATTTGGTGGGCGGGGCCCCTCAGGGTCCGATTTGGTGGGCGGGGCCCCTCAGGGTCTGATTTGGTGGGCGGGGCCCATTAGGGCCTGATTTGGTGGGCGGGGCCACTCTGGGTCTGATTTGGTGGGCAGGGCCACTCTGGGTCCGATTTTGTGGATGGGGCCCCTCAGGGTCTGATTTTGTTGGTTGGGCCCGTCAGGGTCCGATTTGGTGGGCGGGGCCCCTCGGTCCGATTTTGTGGGCGGGGACCCTCAGGGTCCGATTTGGTGGGCGGGGCCCCAGGGTCCAATTTTGTGGGTGGGGCCCCTCTGGGTTCGATTTAGTGGCCGGGGTCTCTCAGGGTCCGATTTTGTGGCCGGGGCCCCTCAGGGTCCGATTTTGTGGTTGGGGCCCCTCAGAGTTCGATTTGGTTGGCGGGGCCCCTCAGAGTCCGATTTGGTTGGCGGGCCCCTCAGGGTCCGATTTGGTGGGCGGGGCCTCTCAGGGTCCGATTTTGAGGGCGGGGCCCCTCAGGGTCCGATTTTGTGGGCGGGCCCCTGAGGGCCTGATTTGGTGGGCGGGGCCCCTCTGGGTTCGATTTTGTGGCCGGGGTCTCTCAGGGTCCAATTTTGTGGCCGGGGCCCCTCAGAGTCCGATTTTGTGGTTGGGGCCCCTCAGGGTCCGATTTTGTGGCTAGGGCCCCTCAGGGTCCGATTTTGTGGCCGGGGCCCCTCAGGGTCCGATTTTGTGGTTGGGCCGCTCAGGGTCCGATTTTGTGGCCGGGGCCCCTCAGGTTCCGATTTTGTGGCCGGGGCCCCTCAGGGTCCGATTTTGTGGGTGGGGCCCCTCAGGGTCCGATTTTGTGGGTGGGGCCCCTCAGGGTCCGATTTTGTTGGTTGGGCGCCTCAGGATCTGATTTTGAGGGTGGGGCCCCTCAGGGTCCGATTTTGTGGCCGGGGCCCCTCAGGGTCCTATTTTGTGGTTGGGGGCCCTCAGGGTCCGATTTTGTGGGTGGGGCCCCTCAGAGTCCGATTTGGTTGGCGGGGCCCCCCAGGGTCCGATTTGGTGGGCGGGGCCTCTCAGGGTCCGATTTTGAGGACGGGGCCCCTCAAGGTCCGATTTGGTGGGCGGGGCCCCTCAGGGTCCGATTTGGTGGGCGGGGCCCCTCTGGGTTCGATTTTGTGGCCGGGGTCTCTCAGGGTCCGATTTTGTGGCCGGGGCCCCTTAGGGTCCGATTTTGTGGTTGGGGGCCCTCAGGGTCCGATTTTGTGGGTGGGGCCCCTCAGAGTCCGATTTGGTTGGCGGGGCCCCTCAGGGTCCAATTTTGTGGGTGGGGCCCCTCTGGGTTCGATTTTGTGGCCGGGGTCTCTCAGGGTCCGATTTTGTGGCCGGGGCCCCTCAGGGTCCGAATTTGTGGTTGGGGCCCCTCAGGGTCCGATTTGTTGGGCAGGGTCACTCTGGGTCCGATTTGGTGGGCAGGGCCACTCTGGGTCCGATTTTGTGGCTGGGGCCCCTCAAGGTCTGATTTTGTTGGTTGGGCCCGTCAGGGTCCGATTTGGTGGGCGGGGCCCCTCAGGGTCCGATTTTGTGGGCGGGGACCCTCAGGGTCCGATTTGGTGGGCGGGGCCCCCAGGGTCCAATTTTGTGGGTGGGGCCCCTCTGGGTTCGATTTAGTGGCCGGGGTCTCTCAGGGTCCGATTTTGTGGCCGGGGCCCCTCAGGGTCCGATTTTGTGGTTGGGGCCCCTTAGGGTCCGATTTTGTGGTTGGGGGCCCTCAGGGTCCGATTTTGTGGTTGGGGCCCCTCAGAGTTTGATTTGGTTGGCGGGGCCCCTCTGAGTCCGATTTGGTTGGCGGGCCCCTCAGGGTCCGATTTGGTGGGCGGGGCCTCTCAGGGTCTGATTTTGTGGGCGGGCCCCTGAGGGTCCGATTTGGTGGGCGGGGCCCCTCAGAGTCCGATTTTGTGGTTGGGGCCCCTCAGGGTCCGATTTTGTGGTTGAGGCCCCTCAGGGTCCGGTTTTGTGGTTGGGGGCCCTCAGGGTCCGATTTTGTGGCTAGGGCCCCTCAGGGTCCGATTTTGTGGCCGGGGCCCCTCAGGGTCCGATTTTGTGGTTGGGCCGCTCAGGGTCCGATTTTGTGGCCGCGGCCCCTCAGGTTCCGATTTTGTGGCCGGGGCCCCTCAGGGTCCGATTTTGTGGGTGGGGCCCCTCAGGGTCCGATTTTGTGGGTGGGGCCCCTCAGGGTCCGATTTTGTTGGTTGGGCCCCTCAGGATCCGATTTTGAGGGTGGGGCCCCTCTGGGTCCGATTTTGTGGCCGGGGCCCCTCAGGGTCCTATTTTGTGGTTGGGGGCCCTCAGGGTCCGATTTTGTGGGTGGGGCCCCTCAGAGTCCGATTTGGTTGGCGGGGCCCCTCAGGGTCCGATTTGGTGGGCGGGGCCTCTCAGGGTCCGATTTTGAGGACGGGGACCCTCAGGGTCCGATTTGGTGGGCGGGGCCCCTGAGGGTCCGATTTGGTGGGCGGGGCCCCTGAGGGTCCGATTTTGTGGCCGGGGTCTCTCAGGGTCCGATTTTGTGGCCGGGGCCCCTTAGGGTCCGATTTTGTGGTTGGGGGCCCTCAAGGTCCGATTTTGTGGGTGGGGCCCCTCAGAGTCCGATTTGGTTGGCGGGGCCCCTCAGGGTCCAATTTTGTGGGTGGGGCCCCTCTGGGTTCGATTTTGTGGCCGGGGTCTCTCAGGGTCCGATTTTGTGGCCGGGGCCCCTCAGGGTCCGATTTTGTGGTTGGGGCCCCTCAGGGTCCGATTTGGTGGGCAGGGTCACTCTGGGAACGATTTGGTGGACGGAGCTCCTCTGGGTCCGATTTGGTGGGCGGGGCCCTTCAGGGTCCGATTTGGTGGGTGGGGCCACTCTGAGTCTGATTAGGTGGGCGGGGGCCCTCAGTGCCCGATTTGGTGGGCTGTGCCACTCTGGGTCCGTTTTTGGTGGGTGGGGCCACTCTGGGTCCGATTTGGAGGCCAGGATGGCTCAGCCTCCGATTTTAAGGCCGGGGTGGCTCAGCCTCCGATTTTAAGGCCGGGGTGGCTCAGCCTCCGATTTGGAGCCTGGGGTCACTCAGCTTTCGATTTGGCGCGTCGGCCCTTTAAGACTCATTTCGGTGCGCCGGCCCTTTAAGAATCACTTTGGCGCTTCGGCCCATTAAGAGCCAGGGTGGCTCACTGGGCTTCTAAATCCACTTTGGCGCACATTCTCTCTCAGGGGCATGCGTCATGTGCTGAAGCTAGATTTGCATTTGTGCTGTGGGTTTTGCTTTAAGAGCTGATATTATGTGGCAGAAGCTCTTTCCTTTGGTTGTCATGTGACGTTCGTAGGCGTTGGCATAGTAACTGGGTGTACCTGCGCATATCAATGAGCTCAACTGCCATTTCAATCGCCTCAGGGCATGTTTTGTCTATGGCAAAATTTCCCCATTCAAATGCATTGAGACATTCCAATGACGGGAAAAAAAAATTTCTAACGCAAATTGTGCAAAAACTACAAATCCGATCGACACGAACAATACTTAGCACACCACTCGTGGACGCTGGCTTCGAAACGACACCTCAATGGAGTCTGTGCGTGTAGCGGTTCGGGCCGCATTAATTGCGGAAATCAACTTAATAAGAAGAAGAAGAAGAAGAACTAGATGTGTATTTCCTGAAGGAAGTACAGATAGTGGTTTGAAATGGTGCCCGGGCTGCCCCTTTAAGATAGACTTGCCTGCTGCCCCTGCAAGACTTTCAACTATGGATCCGTTTTAACTGTGGGTGCCTCTCAGGGGCCACTTTGGCCTCAGGGTCTGATTAGTTGGGTGGGGCCCCTCAGGATCCTATTCGGTGGCCTGGGTTCCTCAGGGCTTGAATTGGTGGCCGGGATCCCTCAGGGTCCGATTTTGTGGGTGGGGCCCCTCAGGGTCAGATTTTGTGGGTGGGGCTCCTCAGGGTTCGATCTTGTGGCCAGAGCCCCTCAGGGTCAGATTTGGTGGGCAGGGCCCCTCAGAGTCCAATTGGGTGGGTAGGGCCACTCTGGGTCCAATTTGGTGAGCGGGGCCCCTCAGGGTCCAATTTGGTGGGCGGGGCCCCTCAGGGTCCAATTTGGTGGGCGGAGCCCCTCAGGGTCCGATTTGGTGGGCGGAGCCCCTTAGGGTCCGATTTGGTGGGGGAAGCCTCTCGGTCTGATTTGGTGGGTGGGACCCCTCAGGGTCCGATTTGGTGGATGGGGCCTTTCAGAATCCGATTTGGTGGGCGGGGCCCCTCAGGGTCCGATTTGGTGGGTGGGGCCTTTCAGAATCCGATTTGGTGGGCGGGGCCCCTCAGGGTCTGATTTGGTGGGCGGGGCCCCTTAGGGTCCGATTTGGTGGGCGGGGACGCACTTTGGCGCACATTCTCTCTCAGGAGCATGCGTCATGTGATGAAGCTAGATTTGCATTTGTGCTGTGGGTTTCGCTTTAAGAGCTGATATTATGTGGCAGAAGCTCTGTCCTTGGGGCGTCATGTGACGTTCGTAGGCGTTGGCATAGTAACTGGGTGTGCCTGCGCATATCAATGAGCTTTACTGCCATTTCAATCGCTTCAGCGCACGTTTTAAGTTTCCCATTCAAATGCATTGAGACAGTGCATTCCAATGACGGGAAAAAAAATTTTCAAACGCAAATTGCGCAAATACTACAAATCCGATCAACACGAAAAATACTTAGCACACCACTCGTGGACGCTAGCTTCGAAACAACGCCTTAACGGAGTCTGTGCATGTAGCGTTTTGGGCCGCATTAATTGGGGAAATCAACTGAATAACTTGTGATTGGCGCATTATAATTGTAATACTAGATATGTATTTCCTGAAGGAAGTACAGATAGTGGTTTGAAATGTTGCCCGGGCTGCCCCTTTAAGAGAGACTTGCCTGCTTCCCCTGCAAGACTTTCAACTCAGGATCCGTTTTAACTGTGGGTGCCTCTCAGGGGCCACTTTGGCCTCAGGGTCTGATTTGATTGGTGGGGACCCTCAGGAACCGATTCGGTGGCCTGGACTCCTCAGGGCTTGAATTGCTGGCCGGGATCCCTCAGGGTCTCATTTTGTGGGTGTGGCCCCTCAAGGTCCGATTTTGTGAGTGGGGCCCCTCAGGGTCCGATTTTGTGGCCGGGGCCCATCAGGGTCCAATTTTGTGGATGGGGCCCCTCAGGGTCCCATTTTGTGGGTGGGGCACCTCAGGGTCCAATTTTGTGGCCGGGCCCCACAGGGTCTGATTTTGTGGCCGGGTCCCCTCAGGGTGCGATTTTGTGGGTTGGTCTCCTTAGGGTCTGATTTTGTGGGCGGAGCACCCTGGGTCCATTTTGGTGGGTGGGGCCACTCTGGGTCCAATTTGGTGGGGGGGGCACTCTGGGTCCAATTTGGTGGGGGGGCCACTCTGGGGCCGATTTAGTGGGCGGTGCCTCTCAGGGTCCGATTTAGTGGGCGGGGCCACTCTTGGTCCGATTTAGTGGGCGGTGCCCCTCAGGGTCCGATTTGGTGGGCGGGGCCCCTCTGGGTCCAATTTGGTGGGGGGTGCTCCTCAGGGTCCGATTTGGTGGGCGGGGCCACTCTGGGTCTGATTTGGTGGGCGGTGCTCCTCAGGGTCCGATTTGGTGGGCGGGGCCACTCAGGGTCTGATTTGGTGGGCTATGCCACTCTGGGTCCGTTTTGGTGGGCGGGGGCCACTCTGGGTCTGATTTGGTGGGCTATGCCACTCTGGGTCCGTTTTGGTGGGCGGGGCCACTCAGGGTCTGATTTTGTGGTTGGGACCCCTCAGGGTCCGATTTTTGGGGCCGGGGCCCCTCAGGGTTCGATTTTGCAGGTGGAGCCCCTCAGGGTCCGATTTTGCGGGTGGGGCCCCTCAGGGTCCGATTTTGCGGGTGGGGCCCCTTAGGGTCCGATTTTGCGGGTGGGGCCCCTCAGGGTCCGATTTTGTGGCCGGGGCCCCTTAGGGTCCGATTTTGCGGGTGGGGCCCCTCAGGGTCCGATTTTGTGGCCGGGGCCACTTAGGGTCCGATTTTGCGGGTGGGGCCCCTCAGGGTCCGATTTTGTGGCCGGGGCCCGTCAGGGTCCGATTTTGTGGCCGAGGCCCCTCAGGGTCCGATTTTGTGGCCGGGGCCCCTCGGGGTCCGATTTTGTGGCCGGGGCCCCTCAGGGACCGATTTTGAGGGTGGGGCCCCTCAGGGTCTAATTTGGTGGGCATGGCCCCTCAGGGTCCGATTTTGTGGGTGGGGCCCCTCAGGGTCCGATTTTGTGGGTGGGGCCCCTCAGGGTCCGATTTTGTGGGTGGGGCCCCTCAGGGTCCGATTTTGTGGCCGGGGTCCCTCAGGGTCTGATTTTGTGGGTGGGGCCCCTCAGGGTCTGATTTTGTGACCGGGGCCCCTCAGGGTCCGATTTTGTGGCCGAGGCCCCTCAGGGTCCGATTTTGTGGCCGGGGCCCCTCAGGGTCCGATTTTGTGGCCGGGGCCCCTCAGGGACCGATTTTGAGGGTGGGGCCCCTCAGAGTCTAATTTGGTGGGCATGGCCCCTCAGGGTCTGATTTTGTGGGTGGGGCCCCTCAGGGTCCGATTTTGCGGGTGGGGCCCCTCAGGGTCCGATTTTGCGGGTGGGGCCCCTCAGGGTCCGATTTTGTGGCCGGGGCCCCTTAGGGTCCGATTTTGCGGGTGGGGCCCTCAGGGTCCGATTTTGTGGCCGGGGCCCCTCAGGGTCCGATTTTGTGGCCGAGGCCCCTCAGGGTCCGATTTTGTGGCCGGGGCCCCTCAGGGTCCGATTTTGTGGCCGGGGCCCCTCAGGGACCGATTTTGAGGGTGGGGCCCCTCAGGGTCTAATTTGGTGGGCATGGCCCCTCAAGGTCCGATTTTGTGGGTGGGGCCTCTCAGGGTCCGATTTGGTGGGCGGGGCCCCACAGGGTCCGATTTGGTGGGCGGGGACCCTCAGGGTTCGATTTGGTGGGCGGGGCCCCTCAGGGTTTGATTTGGTGGGCGGGGCCCCTCAGGGTTCGATTTGGTGGGCAGGGCCTCTCTGGGTCTAATTTGGTGGGTGGGGCCACTCTGGGTAAGATTTGGAGGCTGGGGTCGCTCAGCCTCCAATTTGGAGGCCGGGGTTGTTGAGCTTCCGATTTGGAGGCCGAGGTCAAAGAGCCTCCGATTTGGAGGCAGGGGTCGATGAGCTTCCGATTTGGAGGCCGGGGTCGATGAGCCTCCGATTTGGAGGCCGGGGTGGCTCAGCCTCCGATTTGGAGGCCGGGGTGGCTCAGCCTCCGATTTGGAGGCCGGGGTGGCTCAGCCTCCGATTTGGAGGCCGGGGTGGCTCAGCCTCCGATTTGGAGGCCGGGGTGGCTCAGCCTCCGATTTGGAGGCCGGAGTGGCTCAGCGTCCGATTTGGAGGCCGGGGTGGCTCAGCCTCCGATTTGGTGTGTCGGCCCTTTAAGACTCATTTGGGTGCGCTGGCCCTTTAACAATCACTTTGGCGCATTGGCCCTTTAAGAGCTAGTTTGGCTCACTGGGCTTCTTTTAAATCCACTTTGGCGCACATTCTCTCTCAGGGGCATGTGTCATGTGATGAAGCTAGATTTGCATTTGTGCTGTGAGTTTTGCTTTAAGAGCTGATATTATGTGGCAGAGGCTCTGTGCTGGGGTTCAAGTGAAGTTCGTAGGCGTTGGCATAGTAACTGGTTCTGCCTGCGCATATCAATGAGCTCAACTGCCATTTCAATCGCCTCAGGGCACGTTTTGCCATTACCCATTGAAAAGCATTGGAGACAGTGCATTCCAATGACGGGAAAAAAAAATTTCAAACGCAAATTGCACAAAAACTACAAATCCGATCGACACGAAAAATACTTAGCACACCTCTCGTGGACGCTGGCTTCGAAATGACACCTCAATGGCGTCTGTGCGTGTAGCGGTTCGGGCTGTATTAATTGAGGAAATCAACTTAATAATAATAAGAAGAACTAGATGTGTATTTCCTGAAGGAAGTACAGATAGTGGTTTGAATTGGTGCCTGGGCTGCCCCTTTAAGAGAGACTTGCCTGCTGCCCCTGCAAGACTTTCAACTCAGGATACGATTTAACTGTGGGTGCCTCTCAGGGGCCACTTTGGCCTCAGGGTCCGATTTTGTGGTTGGGGCCCCTCAGGGTCCGATTTTGTGGCCGGCGCCCCTCAGGGTCCGATTTCGTGGCCGGGGCCCCTCAGGGTCCGATTTTGTGGCCGGGGCCACTCAGGGTCCGATTTTGTGGCCGGGGCCCCTCAGGGTCCGATTTTGTGGTTGGGCCGCTCAGGGTCCGATTTTGAGGCCGGGGCCCCTCAGGTTCCGATTTTGTGGGTGGGGCCCCTCAGGGTCCGATCTTGTGGGTGGGGCCCCTCAGGGTCCGATTTTGTGGCTGGGGCCCCTCAGGGTCCGATTTTGTGGCCGGGGTCCCTCAGGGTCCGATTTTGTGGTTAGGGCCCCTCAGGGTCTGATTTTGTGGCCGGGTCCACTTTTGTGGGTGGGGCGTCTGATTTTGTGGGTGGAGCCCCCTGGGTCCATTTTGGTGGGCGGGGCCACTCAGGGTCCAATTTGGTGGGCGGGGCCCCTCAGGGTCTGATTTGGTGGGTGGGGCCCCTCGGGGTCTGATTTGGTGGGCGGGGCTCATCAGGGTCCGATTTGGTGGGCATGGCCTCTCGGTCCGATTTAGTGGGCAGTGTCCCTCAGGGTCCGATTTGATGGGTGGGGCCCCTCTGGATCCGATTTGGTGGGCGTGGCCCTTTCATGGTCCGATTTGGTGGGCGGGGTCACTCTGGGTCCGATTTGGTGGACGGAGCTCCTCAGGGTCCGATTTGGTGGGCGGGGCCACTCTGGGTCCGATTTGGAGGCCAGGGTGGCTCAGCCTCCGATTTGGAGGCCGGGGTGGCTCAGCCTCCGATTTGGAGCCTGGGGTCACTCAGCTTTCGATTTGGCGCATCGGCCCTTTAAGACTCATTTCGGTGCGCTGGCCCTTTAACAATCACTTTGGTGCTTCGGCCCTTTAAGAGCCAGTTTGGCTCACTGGGCTTCTAAATACACTTTGGCGCACATTCTCTCTCAGGGGCATGCGTCATGTGATGAAGCTAGATTTGCATTTGTGCTGTGGGTTTTGCTTTAAGAGCTGATATTATGTGGCAGAAGCTCTCTTCTGGAGATGTCATGTGACGTTCGTAGGCGTTGGCATAGTAACTGGGTCTGCCTGTGCATATCAATGAGCTCAACTGCCATTTCAATCGCCTCAGGGCACGTTTTGCCATGTCCCCATTCAAATGCATTGAGACAGTGCATTCCAATGACGGGAAAAAAAAATTTCTAACGCAAATTGCGCAAAAACTACAAATCCGATCGACACAAAAAATACTTAGCACACCTCTCATGGACGCTGGCTTCGAAACGACACCTCAACGGAGTCTGTGCGTGTAGCGGTTCGGGCTGTATTAATTGCGGAAATCAACTGGAAAATAATAATAAGAAGAACTAGATGTGTATTTCCTGAAGGAAGTACAGATAGTGGTTTGAAATGGTGCCCGGGCTGCCCCTTTAAGAGAGACTTGCCTGCTGCCCCTGCAAGACTTTCAACTCAGGATCCGTTTTAACTGTGGGTGCCTCTCAGGGGCCACTTTGGCCTCAGGGTCTGATTTTGTGGGTGGGACCCCTCAGGGCCTGATTTTGTGGGTGGGGCCCCTCAGGGTCCGATTTTGTGGGTGGGTCCCCTCAGGGTCCGATTTGTGGCCGGGGCCACTCAGGGTCCGATTTGGTGGCCGGGTCCCCTCAGGGTCCGATTTGGTGGCCGGGGCCGCTCAGGGTCCGATTTGGTGGCCGGGGCCTGTCAGGGTCTGATTTGGTGGGTGGGGCCCCTCAAGGTCCGATTTTGTGGCTGGGGCCCCTCAGGGTCCGATTTTGTGGCTGGGGCCAGTCAGGGTCCGATTTTGTGGGTGGGGCCTCTCGGGGTCCGATTTGGTGGACAGGGCCCCTCAGGGTCCAATTTGGTGGGAAGGCCCCTCAGGGTCCGATTTTGTGGGTTGGGCCCCTCAGGGTCCGATTTTGTGGGTTGGGCCCCTCAGGGTCCGATTTTGTGTTAGGGGCCCCTCAGGGTCCGATTTTGTGGTTGGGTCCCCTCACGGTCCGATTTTGTGGTTGGGGCCCCTCAGGGTCTGATTTTGTGGCCGCGGCCCCTCAGGGTCTGATTTTGTGGCCGTGGCCCCTCTGGGTCCGATTTTGTGGCAGGGTCCCCTCTGGGTCCGATTTTGTGTGTGGGGCCCCTCTGGGTCCAATTTGGTGGGCGGGACCACTCTGGGTCCAATTTGGTGTGCGGGGCCTCTCAGGGTCCGATTTTGTGGTTGGGTTCCCTCAGGGTCCGATTTTGTGGTTGGGGCCCCTCAGGGTCCGATTTTGTGGCCGCGGCCCCTCAGGGTCTGATTTTGTGGCCGCGGCCCCTCTGGGTCCGATTTTGTGGCAGGGGCCCCTCTGGGTCCGATTTTGTGGGTGGGGCCCCTCTGGGTCCAATTTGGTGGGCAGGACCACTCTGGGTCCAATTTGGTGTGCGGGGCCTCTCAGGGTCCAATTTTGTGACTGGGGCCCATCAGGGTCCGATTTTGTGGCCGCGGCCCCTCAGGGTCCGATTTTGTGGCAGGGGCCCCTCTGGGTCTGATTTTGTGGGCGGAGCCCCACTGGGTCCAATTTGGTGGGCGGGACCACTCTGGGTCCAATTTGGTGGGCAGGACCACTCTGGGTCCAATTTGGTGGGCGGGACCACTCTGGGTCCAATTTGGTGGGCGGGGCCTCTCAGGGTCCGAATTGGTGGGCGGAGCCCCACAGGGTCCGATTTGGTGGGCGGGGCCCCTCAGGGTCCGATTTTGTGGGTAGGGCCTCTCTGGGTCTGATTTGGTGGGTGGGGCCACTCTGGGTAAGATTTGGAGGCCGGGGTCGTTGAGCTTCCGATTTGGAGGCCGAGGTCAAAGAGCCTCCGATTTGAAGGCAGGGGTCGATGAGCTTCCGATTTGGAGGCCGGGGTCGATGAGCCTCCGATTTGGAGGCCGGGGTGGCTCAGCCTCCGATTTGGAGGCCGGGGTGGCTCAGCCTCCGATTTGGAGGCCGGGGTGGCTCAGCCTCCGATTTGGAGGCCGGGGTGGCTCAGCCTCCGATTTGGAGGCCGGGATGGCTCAGCCTCCGATTTGGAGGCCGGGGTCGCTGAGCCTCCGATTTGGAGGCCGGGGTGGCTCAGCCTCCGATTTGGAGGCCGGGGTGGCTCAGCCTCCGATTTGGAGGCCGGGGTGGCTCAGCCTCCGATTTGGAGGCCGGGGTGGCTCAGCCTCCGATTTGGAGGCCGGGGTGGCTCAGCCTCCGATTTGGAGGCCGGGGTCGATCAGCCTCCGATTTGGAGGCCGGGGTCGATCAGCCTCCGATTTGGAGGCTGGGGTCGATCAGCCTCCGATTTGGAGGCCGGGGTGGCTCAACCTCCGATTTGGAGGCCGGGGTGGCTCAGCGTTCGATTTGGAGGCCGGGGTGGCTCAGCCTCCGATTTGGAGGCCGGGGTGGCTCAACCTCCGATTTGGAGGCCGGGGTGGCTCAGCCTCCGATTTGGGAGGCCGGGGTGGCTCAGCCTCCGATTTGGGAGGCCGTGGTCAAAGAGCCTCCGATTTGGAGGCCGGGGTGGCTCAGCCTCCGATTTGGAGGCCGGGGTGGCTCAGCCTCCGATTTGGAGGCCGGGGTGGCTCAGCCTCCGATTTGGAGGCCGGGGTGGCTCAACCTCCGATTTGGAGGCCGGGGTGGCTCAGCCTCCGATTTGGTGGCCGGGGTGGCTCAGCCTCCGATTTGGAGGCCGGGGTCGATCAGCCTCCGATTTGGAGGCCGGGGTGGCTCAGCCTCCGATTTGGAGGCCGGGGTCGATCAGCCTCCGATTTGGAGGCCGGGGGGGTCGATCAGCCTCCCATTTGAAGCCTGTGGTCATCAGCTTTCGATTTGGCGTGTCGGCCCTTTAAGACTCATTTCGGTGCCCCGGCCCTTTAACAATCACTTTGGCGCGTCGGCCCTTTAACAATCACTGGCGCGTCGGCCCTTTAAGAGCTAGTTTGGCTCACTGGGCTTCTTCTAAATCCACTTTGGCGCACATTCTCTCTCAGGGGCATGTGTCATGTGATGAAGCTAGATTTGCATTAGTGCTGTGGGTTTCACTTTAAGAGCTGATATTATGTGGCAGAAGCTCTGTCCTCGGGTCGTCATGTGACGTTCGTAGGCGTTGGCATAGTAACTGGGTCTGCCTGCGCATATCAATGAGCTCAACTGCCATTTCAATCGCCTCAGGGCACGTTTTGCCATTACCCATTGAAAAGCATTGGAGCCAGTGCATTCCAATGACGGGAAAAAAAAATTTCAAACGCAAATTGCTCAAAAACTACAAATCCGATCGACACGAAAAATACTTAGCACACCTCTCGTGGACGCTGGCTTCGAAACGACACCTCAATGGAGTCTGTGCGTGTAGCGGTTCGGGCCGCATTAATTGCGGAAATCAACTTAATAATAATAATAAGAAGAAGAAGTTAGCAGCGTTCGGATTACAATATAGTGGTTTTTTCAAACCACTATAATGACAAAACATGCCCTGAGGCGATTGAAATGTCAGTTAAGCTCATTGATATGCGCAGGCACACCCAGTTACTATGCCAACGCCTACGAACGTCACATGACGCCCCAAGGACAGAGCTTCTGCCACATAATATCAGCTCTTAAAGCGAAACCCACAGCACAAATGCAAATCTAGCTTCATCACATGACACATGCCCCTGAGAGAGGATGTCCGCCAAAGTTGATTTAGAAGAAGCCCAGTGAGCCAAACTATCTCTTAAAGGGCCGACACGCCAAAGTGATTGTTAAAGGGCCGGCGCACCGAAATGAGTCTTAAATGGCCGACACGCCAAATCGAAAGCTGAGCCACCCCAGGCTCCAAATCGGAGGCTGAGCCACCCCAGCCTCCAAATCGGAGGCTGATCGACCCCGGCCTCCAAATCGGAGGCTGATCGACCCCGGCCTCCAAATCGGAGGCTGATCGACCCCGGCCTCCAAATCGGAGGCTGATCGACCCCGGCCTCCAAATCGGAGGCTGATCGACCCCGGCCTCCAAATCGGAGGCTGATCGACCCCGGCCTCCAAATCGGAGGCTGATCGACCCGGCCTCCAAATCGGAGGCTGATCGACCCCGGCCTCCAAATCGGAGGCTGATCGACCCCGTCCTCCAAATCGGAGGCTGATCGACCCCGTCCTCCAAATCGGAGGCTGATCGACCCCGGCCTCCAAACCGGAGGCTGATCGACCCCGGCCTCCAAACCGGAGGCTGATCGACCCCGGCCTCCAAATCGGAGGCTGATCGACCCCGGCCTCCAAACCGGAGGCTGATCGACCCCGGCCTCCAAATCGGAGGCTGAGCAACCCCAGCCTCCAAATCTTACCCAGAGTGACCCCACCCACCAAATCAAACCCAGAGAGGTCCTGCCCACCAAACCGGACCCGGAGGGGCCCCGCCCACCAAATTGGACCCTGTGGGGCCCAGCCCAATAAATCGGACCCAGAGTGGCCCCGCCCACCAAATCGGACTCTGAGAGGTCCCGCCCACCAAATTGGACCCAGAGTGGTCCCGCCCACCAAATCGGACCCAGAGTGGTCCCGTTCACCAAATTATACCCTAAGGGGCCCCGCCCAACAAAACGGACCCAGAGTGGCACCACCCACCAAATCGGACCCAGAGTGGCCCCACCCACAAAATCGGATCCAGAGTGGCCCCACCCACAAAATTGGACCCTGAGGGTCCCTGGCCACAAAATTGGACCCTGAGGGGCCCCACCCACAAAATCGGACCCTGAGTGGATCCGGCCACAAAATCAGACCCTGAGGGGCCCCACCCACAAAATCGGACCCTGAGGGGCCCCACCCACAAAATCGGACCCTGAGGGGCCGCACCCACAAAATCGGACCCTGAGGGGCCCCACCCACAAAATCGGAGCCTGAGGGATCCCCGCCAACAATTCAAGCCCTGAGGAGCCCAGGCCAAGGAATCAGATCCTGAGGCTCCCCACCCACCAAATCAGACCCTGAGGCCAAAGTGGCCCCTGAGAGGCACTCACAGTTAAAACGGATGCTGAGTTGAAAGTCTTGCAGAGGCAGCAGGCAAGTCTCTCTTAAAGGGGCAGCCCGGGCACCATTTCAAAGCACTATCTGTGCTTCCTTCAGGAAATACACATCTAGTTATAGTGGTTTGAAAAAACCACTATATTGTAATCCGAACGCTGCTAACTTATTCTACTTATTATTATTTTCCAGTTTATTTCCGCAATTAATGCGGTCCGAACCGCTACACGCACAGACGCTGTTGAGGTGTCGTTTCGAAGCCAGCGTCCACGAGAGGTGTGCTAAGTATTTTTCGTGTCGATCGGATTTGTAGTTTTTGCGCAATTTGCGTTTGAAAAATTTTTTTCCCGTCATTGGAATGCACTGTGTCAATGCTTTTCAATGGGAAATGGCAAAACGTGCCCTGAGGCGATTGAAATAGCAGTTAAGCTCATTGATATGCGCAGGCAGACCCAGTTACAATGCCAACGCCTACGAACGTCACATGATGCCCCAAGGACAGAGCTTCTGCCACATAATATCAGCTCTTAAAGCGAAAGCCACAGCACAAATGCAAATATAGCTTCATCACATGACGCATGCCCCTGAGAGAGAATGTGCGCCAAAGTGGATTTAGAAGCCCAGTGAGCCACCCTGGCTCTTAAAGGGCCGACGTGCCAAAGTGATTCTTAAAGGGCCGGCGCACCGAAATGAGTCTTAAAGGGCAGGCGCGCCAAATCGAAAGCTGAGTGACCCCGACCTCCAAATCGGAGGCTGAGCCACCCCGGCCTCCAAATCGGAGGCTGAACCACCCCAGCCTCCAAATCGGAGGCTGAGCCACCCTGGCCTCCAAATCGGACCCAGTGTGGCCCCGCTCAAAAAATCAGACCCAGAGTGGCACAGCCCACCAAATCGGATCCTGAGGGGCCCCGCCCACCAAATCAGACTCCGAGTGGCCCCGCCCACCAAATCGGACCCTGAAGGGCCTCGTCCACCAAATCGGACCCTGAGGGGCCCTGCCCACCAAATCGGACCCTGAGGGGCCCCGCCCACCAAATCGGACCCTGAGGGGCCCCGCCCACCAAATCGGACCCTGAGGGGCCCCGCCCACCAAATCGGACCCAGAGGGGAACCGCCCACTAAATCGGACCCAGAGTGGCCCCGCCCACCAAAATGGACCCAGGGGGCTCCACCCACAAAATCAGACCCTAAGGGGCCCCACCCACAAAATCGGACCCTGAGTGGGCCCAGCCACAAAATCAGATCCTGAGGGGCCCCTACCACAAAATCGGACCCTGAGAGACCCCGGCCACAAAATCGAACCTAGAGGGGACCCAGTCACAAAATAGGACCCTGAGGGGCCCCAACCACAAAATTAGACCTGAGGTGCTCCGGTCACAAAATTGGACCCTGAGGGGCCCCACCCACAAAATCAGACCCTGAGGGGCCCCACCCACAAAATCAGACCCTGAGGGGCCCCACCCACAAAATCAGACCCTGAGGGGCCCCACCCACAAAATCAGACCCTGAGGGGCCCCGGCCATAAAATTGAACCTAGAGGGGCCCCAGTCACAAAATAGGACCCTGAGGGGCCCCAACCACAAAATCAGACCCTGAGGTGCCCCGGTCACAAAATCGGACCCTGAGGGGCCTCACCCACAAAATCAGACCCTGAGGGGCCCCACCCACAAAATCAGACCCTGAGGGGCCCCAGCCACAAAATCAGACCCTGAGGGGCCCCACCCACAAAATCGGACCCTGAGAGACCCCACCCACAAAATCAAACCCAGAGGGGCCCAAGTCACAAAATCAGACCCTAAGGGGCCCCGGTCACAAAATCGGACCCTGAGGGGCCCCACCCACAAAATCAGACCCCGAGGGACCCCAGCCACAAAATCGGACCCTGAGGGGCCCCACCCACAAAATCGGACCCTGAGGGGACCCACCCACAAATCCAGACCCTGAGGGGCCCTGGCCACAAAATCGGACCCTGAGAGACCCCGGCCACAAAATCGGACCTTGAGGGGCCCCAACCACAAAATCAGACCCTGAGGTTCCCCGGTCACAAAATCGGACCCTGAGGGGCCCCACCCACAAAATCAGACCTGAGGGGCCCCAGCCACAAAATCGGACCCTGAGGGGCCCCACCCACAAAATCAGACCCTGAGGGGCCCCAGCCACAAAATCAGACCCTGAGGTGCCCCGGTCACAAAATCGGACCCTGGGGGACCCCAGCCACAAAATCGGACCCTGAGGGGCCCCACCCACAAAATCGGACCCTGAGGGGACCCACCCACAAATCCAGACCCTGAGGGGCCCCGGCCACAAAATCGGACCCTGAGAGACCCCGGCCACAAAATCGGACCCTGAGGGGCCCCAACCACAAAATCAGACCCTGAGGGACCCCAGCCACAAAATCAGACCCTGAGGGGCCCCAACCACAAAATCATACCCTGAGGGGCCCCACCCACAAAATCAGACCCTGGGGGACCCCAGCCACAAAATCGGGCCCTGAGGGGCCCCACCCACAAAATCGGACCCTGAGGGGACCCACCCACAAATCCAGACCCTGAGGGGCCCCGGCCACAAAATCGGACCCTGAGAGACCCCGGCCACAAAATCGGACCCTGAGGGGCCCCAACCACAAAATCAGACCCTGAGGGTCCCCGGTCACAAAATCGGACCCTGAGGGGCCCACCCACAAAATCACACCCTGAGGGGCCCCAGCCACAAAATCGGACCCTGAGGGGCCCCAACCATAAAATCAGACCCTGAGGTGCCCCGGTCACAAAATCGGACCCTGAGGGGCCCCACCCACAAAATCAGACCCTGAGGGACCCCAGCCACAAAATCGGACCCTGAGAGACCCCGGCCACAAAATCGAACCCTAAGGGGCCCCGGTCACAAAATCGGACCCTGAGGGGCCCCACCCACAAAATAAGACCCTGAGGGACCCCAGCCACAAAATCGGACCCTGAGGGGCCCCACCCACAAAATCGGACCCTGAGGGGACCCACCCACAAATCCAGACCCTGAGGGGCCTCGGCCACAAAATCAGACCCTGAGAGACCCCGGCCACAAAATCGGACCCTGAGGGGCCCCAACCACAAAATCAGACCCTGAGGGTCCCCGGTCACAAAATCGTACCCTGAGGGGCCCCACCCACAAAATCAGACCATGAGGGGCCCCAGCCACAAAATCAGACCCTGAGGGGCCCCAGCCACAAAATCGAACCCTGAGGGGCCTCACCCACAAAATCAGACCCTGAGGGGCCCCGCCCACAAAATCGGACCCTGAGGGGCCCCGCCCACAAAATCGGACCCTGAGGGGCCCCAGCCACAAAATCGGACCCTGAGGGGCCCCAGCCACAAAATTGGACCCTGAGGGGCCCCAGGAACAAAATTGTACCCTGAGGAGCCCCACCCACAAAATTGGACCCTGAGGGGCCCCACCCACAAATCCGGACCCTGAGGGACCCCGGCCACAAAATCGGACCCTGAGAGACCCCGGCCACAAAATCAGACCCTGAGGGGCCCCGGTCACAAAATCGGACCCTGAGGGTCCCCACCCACAAAATTAGACCCTGAGGGACCCCAGCCACAAAATCAGACCCTGAGGGGCCCCACCCACAAAATCGGACCCTGAGGGGCCCCACCCACAACATTGGACCCTGGGGGGCCCCGCCCTCAAAATCGGACCCTGAGGGGCCCCGCCCACAAAATCGGACCCTGAGGGGCCCCACCCTCAAAATCGGACCCTGAGGGACCCCACCCACAACATCGGACCCTGGGGGGCCCCGCCCACAAAATCGGACCCTGAGGGGCCCCGCCCACAAAATCGGACCCTGAGGGGCCCCACCCTCAAAATCGGACCCTGAGGGACCTCGGCCACAAAATCGGACCCTGAGGGGCCCCGGCCACAAAATCGGACCCTGAGGGGCCCCGGCCACAAAATCGGACCCTGAGGGACCCCGGCCACAAAATCCGACCTTGAGGGGCCCCAGTCACAAAATCGGACCCTGAGGGGCCCCGGCCACAAAATCAGACCCTGAGGGGCCCCACCCGCAAAATCGGACCCTGAGGGGCCCCACCCGCAAAATTGGACCCTGAGGGGCCCCGGCCACAAAATCGGACCTTGAGGGGCCCCAGCCACAAAATCGGACCCTGAGGGGCCCCGGCCACAAAATCGGATTCTGAGGGGCCCCGGCCACAAAATCGGACCCTGAGAGGCCCCACCCACAAAATCGGACCATAAGGGGCCCCACCCACAAAATCAGACCATGAGGGGCCCCACCCACAAAACTGGACCCTGAGGCATCCCGGCCACCAATAAAAACCCTGAGGAGCCCAGGCCACCGAATCGGATCCTGAGGGGCCCCACCCACCAAATCAGACCCTGAGGCCAAAGTGGCCCCTGAGAGGCACCCACACTTAAAACGGATCCTGAATTGAAAGTCTTGCAGGGGCAGCAGGCAAGTCTCTCTTAAAGGGGCAGCCCGGGCACCATTTCAAACCACTATCTGTACTTCCTTCAGGAAATACACATCTAGTATTATTATTATTCAGTTGATTTTCCGCAATTAATGCTGCCCGAACCACTACACGTACAGACTCCGCTGAGGTGTCGTTTCGAAGCCAACGTCCACGAGTGATGTGCTAAGTATTTTTCGTGTCAGGGTCCGGTTTGGTGGGCAGGGCCTCTCTGGGTTTGATTTGGTGGGTGGGGTCACTCTGGGTAAGATTTGGAGGCTGGGGTTGCTCAGCCTCCAATTTGGAGGCCGGGGTCGATGAGCTTCCGATTTGGAGGCCGAGGTCAAAGAGCCTCCGATTTGGAAGCCGGGGTCGATGAGCTTCCGATTTGGAGGCCGGGGTCGATGAGCTTCCGATTTGGAGGCCGGGGTCGTCGAGCCTCCGATTTGGAGGCCTAGGTCATTGAGCCTCCGATTTGGAGGCCGGGGTCGTTGAGCCTCCGATTTGGAGGGCGGGGTCGTTGAGCCTCCGATTTGGAGGCCGGGGTCGTTGAGCCTCCGATTTGGAGGCCGGGGTTGTTGAGCCTCCGATTTGGAGGCCGGGGTCGTTGAGCCTCCGATTTGGACCCCGGGGTCGATCAGTTTCCGATCTGGAGGACGGTTTGGCTCAGCCTCCGATTTGGAGGCCGGAGTGACTCAGCCTCCGATTTGGAGGCCGGGGTCGCTCAGCCTCCGATTTGGACCCCAGAGTCGATCAGCTTCCGATCTGGAGGACGGATTGGCTCAGCCTCCGATTTGGAGGCCGGAGTGACTCAGCCTCCGATTTGGAGGCCGGTGTGGCTCAGCCTCCGATTTGGATGCCGGGGTGGCTCAGCCTCCGATTTGGAGGCCGGGGTGGCTCAGCCTCCGATTCGGAGGCCGGGGTGGCTCAGCCTCCGATTTGGAGGCCGGGGTGGCTCAGCCTCCGATTTGGAGGCCGGGGTGGCTCAGCCTCTGATTTGGAGGCCGGGGTGGCTCAGCCTCCGATTTGGAGGCCGGGGTGGCTCAGCCTCCAAATTGGAGGCCGGGGTCGCTCAGGCTCCGATTTGGAGGCCGTGGTCGATCAGCCTCCGGTTTGGAGGCCGGGGTCGATCAGCCTCCGGTTTGGAGGCCGGGGTCGATCAGCCTCCGGTTTGGAGGCCGGGGTCGATCAGCCTCCGATTTGGAGGCCGGGGTCGATCAGCCTCCGATTTGGAGGCGGGGTCGATCAGCCTCCGATTTGGAGGCCGGGGTCGATCAGCCTCCGATTTGGAGGCCGGGGTCCATAAGCCTCCGATTTGGAGGCCGGGGTCGATCAGCCTCCGATTTGGAGGCTGGGGTGGCTCAGCCTCCGATTTGGAGCCTGGGGTGGCTCAGCTTTCGATTTGGCGTGTCGGCCCTTTAAGACTCATTTCGGTGCGCCGGCCCTTTAACAATCACTTTGGCGCGTCGGCCCTTTAAGAGCTAGTTTGGCTCACTGGGCTTCTTCTAAATCAACTTTGGCGGACATCCTCTCTCAGGGGCATGTGTCATGTGATGAAGCTAGATTTGCATTAGTGCTGTGGGTTTCGCTTTAAGAGCTGATATTATGTGGCAGAAGCTCTGTCCTTGGGGCGTCATGTGACGTTCGTAGGCGTTGGCATAGTAACTGGGTGTGCCTGCGCATATCAATGAGCTTAACTGACATTTCAATCGCCTCAGGGCACGTTTTGTCATTTCCCATTGAAAAGCATTGGAGACAGTGCATTCCAATGATGGGGAAAAAAATTTTCAAACGCAAATTGCGCAAAAACTACAAATCCGATCGACACGAAAAATACTTAGCACACCTCTCGTGGACGCTGGCTTCAAAACGACACCTCAACGGCGTCTGTGCGTGTAGCGGTTCGGGCCGCATTAATTGCGGAAATCAACTGGAAAATAATAAGAAGAAGAAGTTAGCAGCGTTCAGATTACAATATAGTGGTTTTTTCAAACCACTTTAATGAACAAAAGAGAAATCTAAATCAAATCAATTTGCCTTCAAAACAGCATCAATTCTTCTACGTGCCCTTTCAGAGAATTTGAAGTAACTTGGCCAAGAGATTGTTCAAAACATGTTGGGGAACTAACCACAGATCTTCTGTGGATGTTGGTTTCCACAAATCCTTTTGTCTCCTCTTTAAACCCTGACAGAATTGATGATTTTGAGATCAGGGATATGTGGAGCTGTATCATCACATCCAGGACTCTTTGTTCTTCTTTATGCTGAAAATAGAACTCTTGCAAATCAATTTGCAGGACCAAGTCCATCAGTAAGGTCTGTAATCTTTGGCCGTTGGACGGGAACCTTGAGAATCACCGCTTAACTCCCAGCATTTGTGGTTTGACTTTTGATTATCATGCCTGGCGAGACTTCATCATTGTGTTGTTTTGAATATGTGATGTCATGCCAGGCCAGTTAATGCAAAGATGAACTGTGAATTCTGGTGGGTAAGAGGCAGTTCTCAGGGCTCCCATCAGTGGCAGAGATTACCGAGCTGGCCTGTGGCCTGGTTCTTGCAAATTGATTCACACTATTCTAACATCGCCTATATGTTTTGGGGTCGCTGTCCTACTGCATAATGGATACGCCTCTGTCTGTATTTCTCAGCATTGAGGACACCATTTATCATAGCCAAATCCCCAACTCTATTTGCTGATATGCAGTCTCAAACTTACAAAAGCCCTCCACCATGCTTCACTGTTACCTGCAAACACTCATCATTGTACCACTCTCCAGTGAGCATACTGTCTGCTGTTAGAGCCAAATATTTCATATTTTGACTTATCAGTCTAGAGCACCTGCTGCAATTTTTCTACACCCCAGTTCCTATGTTTCCAAGCATAGTTAATACATTTGGCCTTGCTTCCATGTAAAAAGTATGGCTTTTTGGCCTCTACACTTCTATAAAAACTACTTCTGACCAGACTTCTGATAACAGTAGATGGGTGTAGCTGGGTCCCACTAATTGCTGTAAATTCTAAACTACTACCACTGCTGGGCATTTTCCAGTGTCAAAGGAGAGCATGTTGTGTCTTTTATCTTCTGCACTACATTTCCTTGCCTGACCTCTGTGTCTATGGTGCTCAGCATTGTCCGTTTCTTGATGTTCTTCAAAAGAGCTTGAACAGCGCAACTTGTCTCCTTTGTCTGCTTTGAAATCTTTGCCTGGGAAAGACCTTGTTGATGCATTTAAATGACCTTGTGTCTTGTCACTGCGCTCAGCCTTGCCATAATGAATGTATGACCTGTGACATAAAACTGTCTTCCATAATCTCACCTTTGTAGCAGAGTTTGACTGTTCTTCACCCAGTTGTAAGCCTCCAACACGGATGTTTCTGGTTCAGTTAATGCTTGTATTAGAAATTATATGTGATAATGATGATCATTATCACCTGTTTGGTAAAATTGATTACTCATACACCTGACAATTTTACAAACTACCTGACTGAACAAATATACAGTAGATTTGATTTAGATTTTAATCACTCACCTTGCATTCTGCTAATTGATAAAAATAAATTATTAACACCTCTATTTTTTAAAGCATTGCTACATTGCAGCATATTTCCACACCTGCCTAAAACCTAACAATGGTTTATGCTAATAATATTGAAGTGTTACATGAAGTAGTATTTTTCCCATAACTGTGAGTGTATTGTATGGCTGCAGCAGCATTCTATCCGGTGAATATATATATACTAGATTAAGGCCCGATGCCATCACATCGGGAGGATAGTGACACACCTCTTGCCATGTTAACCCTCAACACACACACCTCCTCAACACACACTCCTCTCACCTTTCACCATCTCCACTCACGTCCCCCCCCTCTTTCACTCCACATATGACCCTTTCTCTCACTCCGTCTCTCATACTCACGCCGTCATCGCCGCTGCTCCATGATCCCCGACATCTTCTTCTGCCGGCGCCATCCTGGATCCAGACGTTGTCCAGGCCGGCGACATGTTCTTGTGGCGACGCCATCTTGAGTATCGCGGGATTTCGACGATCCAAAATGGCATCGCCGCAAGAACATGTCGCCGGTGTGGACGACATCAGGATCCAGGATGGCGCCGGCAGAAGATGTCGGGGATCGTGGAGCAGCGGCGATGACGGCGTGAGTATGAGAGATGGAGTGAGAGAAAGGGTCGTATGTGGAGTAAAAAAAAAGGTTGGGACATGAGTGGAGATGGTGAAAGGTAAGAGGAGTGTGTGTTGAGGAGGTGTGTGTGTTGAGGGTTAACATGGCAAGAGGTGTGCTGTGACATCACCAAGTTACAACTGGACAGAAGTTGTTACAACCGGACGGAAGCTGCTTAGCGCATTTATTATTATAGATGTATCACATCTATGTTTTTATGTGGATAGGATATTTACATAGTGAGCCTCAAGAGGGACAGTATTACTGACGTATGTAAAGTGCTAATGAAATAATAGTACTCTATTAATAAATAAAAAAATAATTATTATTACCCAAGTTATGTAGGTATGTGTTAGCTATGTAGTTGAAATCTACGTATGTGTGCCTAAATTTTTTTTTGTTTTTGCTTTTGTATTTTTTTTTTTTTTTTTTTTTAATCTAGCTATAGCTATACCTATGTATGTTTTTATGGATTTAAATATGTCTATGACATATATGTGAAAGAGATAATTAGTGTATGATATATTTATCTGCTTAGAATATCTATATATAACATATATCAAGCTATGTATAGAAGTCTTAGAAGTCTATTATCTATATCTATTTAGAATGTAACTATTATTTATATATCTATATATCTATCCATTCCAGGACCAACTTAAATAGTTTAAAGTAAGACATTTTTTAAATGACATTTCTAGTGAAGATTTTTGGGCTATTAGGTAGCAATTGTCCTTGAAGTGGTGTATCCACCACTTTGACCCTAACGTTGCTGCGTTGCTTTACTCGGGAGAATGCAACATACAATTGTCCATGGGCAAATACAGGTTCGGGCAAAAAAATCCCAACTCGATTGAGGGTCTGTCCTTGGGATTTGTTAATGGTCATAGCAAAAGCAGGTTTTAGAGGAAACTGTCGACGTTTTAATTTAAAAAGTAACCCAGTTTCTGAAGGACACAAATCGATGCGTGGAATAAATACAATGTCTCCTTCAGCTGAGCCAGTAATTACTTTAGCCTGTATGATGTTGCGGAGTAAGACAATGACAATGAGGCAAGTGCCATTGCAGAGACCTTTCTTGGTGTTCAGGTTTCTTAATAGCATCACAATGGTGCCAATTTTAAGTTTTAAGAGATGTGATGGCATTCCTGATGGTGCCAGAGAGTTTAAAAATTCAACTGGGTAGCTTTCACATTCCTCTGCCTCATCAGCATCGACAGAATCATCGTTTGTATATACAGTATAATCACCACTGATGTGATCCATTACTTTACAGTTCAGAACATCTACGTCATAATTTTTGGGACATAGTATAGCATGTGATGCAGCAGTGTTGAGGCTTTGTTGGTCATTAAGATCAATGCAAATACGGTCTCCAAAGATCTCGGTTACTATAGAGCCAGTGCAAAGCATGTCTGGAGGAATTTCAATGACATCCTCTCCAAGGTTATGTTCATTAGACAGCTCACCATTTCCAAGTTTAAGCAACCAAGTGCTGTATTCAGGATCAGTGGAGCGCATGTTGTTGATTAGCGGTAGTCTTGTAAAATTTTGCCAATGTTCTGAATATTTAATGCAGGAATCTACAATCTCTATTCTTGTTCTATGAGCGATGAAGGTGAAGACATTGTCTGAAGTCTCCTCCAAGAACAATAACTTTACCTCCAAATGGTGTTTTATTTTTTTCAGCAACATTTGTTGTCATGATGTCACGTAGAAGTCTATCTATCACATTCAATTCATGTTTTTGGACCATAGTGCACTCATCAATAAGAAAAAGTTTTGTACTCTGTAAATGTTTTCCTGCACTTGTATCGTTTTTAATCCTGGAAACGGATGTTTCGTTGATCGGAATAGGTATGCCATATAGAGAGTGGATTGTTCGGCCTCCTTGTATCAAGTTAGCTGCTATTCTTGTAGTCGCTGCAGGTGACACAATTTCTCCTTGTCCTCTTAAATGATGTGTAAGTAGAGTGTATAGGTAGGTCTTTCCACTGCCACCAGGTCCATCGAGAAAAAAGCACTTTGGCGTTAGACTGCTATTTTGTAAAGCTTCAGTAATGACATCCTAGCCAAAAAGTTGCTCCTGATTAAGAGTTTCTTTAATCTCTGCAGCTATTTTTAACTCCTAATCCTTATCATATTGTTTAAGGAGGTGTTTAATATTTTTTGCTGGGTGTGGTAAATTGAAATCAGCAAAAGTTTTTCCATGGACTATGAGGACATCTTGGACATCTTTCATAGCATATCCTTCACAATCGATACACTCTTCAGTGTCGCTGTGGTATGTATGACAGTAGTCTTGTAAAAAATGGTCCTGAAATTCATTCCACAATTCAAGTGGATTACTGGGGGGGCCAAAAATACAGATATAAGCAAACATGTCTCTGAGTTGGGAAGGCATGTTAAGAATGCAAGCATCTCTTAAAGTATGTCTCCAGATGCTATCATCGAATAATAATCCGAGTGCTAACGCAGCATCCTTAAAGGTTTCATGCATAACTCCATTGACGGTTTTAATGCTGTCAAAACTGGTAGCAGCTTTTACATGCAGTAACAACAAACGTAAATAATAGCGTTCTTGGTCTTTCACACTAACAGTGTACATTCTTCCAATAACTGTGAGACCCCCTCGTTTTCTTTGTTCCCATGTGCCTTGTTTCCAAGCGTAGTGTTCTGGAATTTCGCGGTAGAAATAGTTATGTGCATTGTGGTCGATCTTATTAAGGTTGAAATACGCCATAAGTGTAGAATTGGAATTGCGCTTTTGATGGATGTTGTCTGCAGAGTCATTCTCATGAAAATAGAGTGGTTGAGAATTAGGCAGATGTACGGCTAGGCGAATGATGGCATGAGATTGTTTATGCATAGGAAAAGCAAATATCCGCCACGCAGCCTCAGGTGCACTAACATATCTGGTATCCGTAAATTGGTGTGTTTCATCATGTTGGATGTTATTTGGGGAAATTTCAAGGTTGGCTTTGTCATGTCCTTTGTAAATATATATTTTACACTTTGAATGGAAGCACATATTTCTACATTAATATGGCACTTGTATTTGGTGAGTAAAAATGGGTTATATGGAACTACCCATGAATTGTCAATCGTCTTAGAATGGTGTTCATATGTTTTGCCAATGGGTCTGTGGTAAGTGGGATAGCCGTCCTTTTCTTTGATGGTATATGGTTGGTATTGTTTAGGGAAACCTTTGCTACACTTTCCAAGATCCATACAGGGAGAATTAGGATTGTGTTCTCCACAGGGACCATGAATCATATGTTGAAGAACAATGTTATGGAGCTGAGGGTAGATTGTATCATCAGGTATTTCAGCCCAGACTATATTGTCTATGTCCGCCTCAGTCCGTAATTTAGACAGGCTGTCAAGAATAATTAAAATATGAGCGTGTGGGAGATCACGCTTCTGAAATTCAATGACATGGACCATTGCAGTGACGTTTCCAAATAATCCACTGCTAATGTCTTTTAATAGGGATTCCAGTTTAATTTTAAAGACATTTGCAACCAAATCTGGTCTGTGCTCAACACGCTGCCACGGTTCTAAATGTGTAGCAATCTCACTCCACTTAGGATTACATGTCATGGTGATAAATAGATCTGGTCGACCATACTTTGTAACAATAGCCATAGCGTCCTGGTAGCGCTGCTGCATGTTTCTTGGACTGCCTTCAAAAGAAGATGGTAAAATGACAGTTTTTCCAATAGGGATGCCCTTTTGAACCGATTTTTTGAGTAGATGTTCTTGAAGGAGGCAGTAGTCCTCCACTTTTAAATCTTTTTGGTGGTTGCGGATGTAATGTAGGCGATTAGCTTCGATTTTGACATAAGCATCTACTAAATATTGCTGTGTTAGCTTACCACCATTGAGGAGTGGATTAAAGTAATTTCTGACAGATAACATATAGCAATAGTATTGGAGTTGTGTGATCCTCCTCGGACTTTTGCCATGTTGTTTGAGTCCATCATGCCATCCTTGGTCTCCATAAGGGGAAAATATTGGATAGAGGAGGGCATCCAAATTGCTATGGAGAATTCTAATTTGTTGTGTTTTTGGAGCTAAAGGGTTGTGGGGATCAGGTTTTAAATGAATTAATATGTCTCTATTGAAATGTGGCTCACCATTGTCATTTTGAAACACGACTGCTACTTCACTGACAGTGGGATTATTGTAGTGTCGAGGGTCTTGAGTACGATCTTGTTTAATAGCCATAGTGATATTTGGCATGAGAGCTCCGTTTTGTAGAGATGTAATTTTTTCTTGTTCTTCCACATCACGTAACATTTGATAAGCTTCCACAAAAGGATTAATAGTTTGGATTTGAAGGGCAATAATGTTCATCAATGTAGGATGACATTTTTGATTTTCTTTACATCGTAAGCGTTGTTCGTTTGCGGTAGCGGTATCGAGAATGTAAAGTTGGGCAAATGTGCGTTGTTGTTCATCTGAGGGATGTAGTGTTCAAGTTCTATGATAGATATGGCCATGTATGCGGAAACATTATGGGCCATATCCAGGAGGTGGTGAAATATTTGCACCCATGAAGCAGCTTTCCTTTCACTGGCATTGCCATACTGTGCGTCGGTATTGACTAATGGTGGTATTGATAGGGCAGAAACAGATTGCTGATTAGTTATGTCAGTGAACGGCATATAGGATGAAGTGTGGTAGTAACTTGTTCCACATGCTGATGTGGAAGCATCCTGTTGTGAGTCTACTAATAATGATGAGGCAGAAGCCGTCTGTTGTTGGCGGTGATGGCATGCAGAGGCTTCTTCAGCCAATGTAATGGATTTAGAGTTAGGGGACTCGTGTGTGAGACGATGGCAATTATAAGCCTTAATCTTGTCAAGGCGATGCTGCTTTTCCTCAGGAGTCTCATTAGCACGGCGTTGTTTTTGACGTAGTGCTAAATCAGCTTTCCTTTCACTGGCATTGCCATACTGTGCGTTGGTATTGACTAATGGTGGTATTGATAGGGCAGAAACAGATTGCTAATTAGTTATGTCAGTGAACGGCATATGGGATGAAGTGTAGTAGTAAATTGTTCCACATGCTGATGTGGAAGCATCCTGTTGTGAGTCTAATAATAATGATGAGGAAGAAGCCGTCTGTTGTCGGTGGTGACGGCGTGCAGAGGCTTCTTCAGCAAATCTAATGGATTTAGAGTTAGGGGATTTGTGTGTGAGGCGACGGCGTTTATAAGCCTTAATCTTGTCAAGGCGATGGTGTTTTTCCTCAGGAGTCTCATTAGCACGGCGTTGTTTTTGTCGTAGTGCTAAAGCTGCTTTCCTTTCACTGGCATTGGCATACTTTTTGTTATGACTCATGTTGGCACAGGTAAAGGAGTCTATTTGGCAGTTATCTGGCAGTGAAGAAGGCGTCCTGGAGTATTGTAGTGTAAACAGATACTAATTGGCCCTGTAATTGCCCAGCAGTAGTTATGAAGTGGTAGCGGCAAATTGGCCCTGTAATTAGACAGCGGCAGTGAACAGGCAGAGGAGCAAGGCAGCAGTAGTTATGGTGGTAGAGGCAAATTGGCCCTGTAATTAGACACCGGCAGTGAACAGGCAGAGGAGCAAGGCAGCAGTAGTTATGGCGGTACAGGCAGAGGAGCAAGCCAACACGTCCGCACAGCAAGTCGGCATGAGGTAAATGATGCAATTCCGCGGATCCAAGATGGCGTCGGCGAAATCTCGCGAGATTTCGCCGACGCCATTTTGGATCCCGACGTCGTCCATGCCGGCGACATGTTCTTGCGGCAGCGCCATCTTGAGTATCGTGAAATCCCGCAATACTCAAGATGGCAAGAACATGTCGCCGGCGTGGACAATGTCGGGATCCAAAATGGCGCCGGCGGAAGAAGATGTCGGGGATCGTGGAGCAGTGACGATGACGGCGTGAGTATGAGAGACGGAGTGAGAGAAAGGGTCGTATGTGGAGTGAAAGAGTGAGTGGACATGAGTGGAGATGGTGAAAGGTGAGAGGAGTGTGTGTTGAGGAGGTGTGTGTTGAGGAGGAGTGGTGTGTTAAGGGATAACATGGCAAGAGGCGTGCTGTGACGTCACCAGTTACAACTGGACGGAAGTTGTTACAACCCGGAAGCTGCTTAGCGCATTTATATATATAGATATATATACTGTACATATATATATATCCAGCATTTTCTGTAGTCAGCAATGATTTAAGTAAGCTGGGGCACGGTATACCATGTTAGTATTATATGTAAGTTAAATATTAGAATATTAACTAATGACAAACTAAATGCAGACAGCAGCTGAGCTCATAGTTACATTTCTTTCCAAGTATGATAGCGCCATCTAATGGATAAATTACATATCTACAGTGCCAGGCTGTTAATCTAGTGTACGATTAGTAAAGAAAAATTACTTCTCTAAACGCAAAAGACACCTGACTTACTGTATATATTTCAAGCAAAAGAAAACTATTGAAACTATCCTTAATATTAAATAAGGGAAAGACAAATTTACATTATTTTTTTTTCTCTTCATGTTCTTACCTCTGCTTAGAAAATATAGGAGAGGTATAAACTGTAGTCTATATATTTTATAAATTATTTATAAAGAAAAAAAGAACTTCAGCATCGGTCTCCACCATCTACAATAAAACAAATGTTAAAAACTACACAGTATATAAAAGAAAAAAAAGAAAAAAAACAATAGAAAATGAATCATAAATCAACTGTGATGATTGATGACATCTCTTTTCTATAGCTAAAAGTGTTAGCAGCCTTTTCAAAGTGTGTGATAATGCTGGAACTGAATCGTACACCTATTATAATCTATGGGGTTGCGCACATGTCCGAGTGTTCACTATTCTACAGGGCAAGACAACCCACAAAACAGGAGCTCAAGAACAACAATCCCGTATTTTTTGGACTATAAGACACACCCAAAATTTTGGGATGGAAATAGCAAAAAAAAGATTTTCTTATCATCCGATTTTAAGGTATCTTACCTGAGAGCTGGCGGTGTTAGAGCAGGGTCACAGGAGGCATGGTCCCTTCCTCTGGAAGTTGGCGGCGGCAGAAGTCCCGGGGCATCCCAGCGGTGTGATGCAGCTGGTCCGCTGTCGTCGGTGAGGTAGAGCAGAGTGCGTTTCTTGGAGCAGGGTCCCTTCTTCAAGATGCAGAAATGTGGTGATGTTGCGGCCCGGTGTCCATGGTGAGCAAAGCCGAGTGCATCACTGGTTTCTTGGAGGCCATTTTCCAGCAGCCGAGAACAGCAGAGATCTTAATCTGTGCACGAGTGAGCTCCGGCAGCCATTTTCCTGAAGCCGAGAGCCGCCGAGATCTCAATCTGCACACGCGCGGCCCCTGGTGGCCATTTTCCTGAAGCCCACAGCCTCAGGAAAATTGAGCACGAGCGGCCCACCCAAGATCTCAATCCACGCACGCACCGCTTCCAGTGGCCCACAGCTTCAGGAAGATGGCTGCAGGGAAACCAATGATGCACTTTGCACTGCTCACCGCAGACACCGAGCTTCAGCATCGCCACACTTCTGCCGGTTTCCAGAGGAAGGGACGCTGCTACACCACTGCCGCAACCCCCCAGTAAGCCTGCTTTCCGACTATAAGACGCATCCCCCATTTTCTCCCAAAATTTTTTGTCGAAAAAGTGCGTCTTATAGTCTGAAAAATACGGTATATACCATACATTGACAACCATATTTATACAGATATAAGTAACTAGCAATGAACCTGTTCTACGCCCGGGTGACGGTATGCATGGTACCCCCTCATCCCTATCGTGGTATGCATGGTGCCCTCAACCCCCAATCCTGGTATGCATGGTCCCCTCACCCCGCTATCCTGTATGCATGGTCCTCTCACCCCAATCCTGATATGCATGGTCCTCTCACGTCCCAATCCCGGTATGCATGGTTCCCTCACCCACCTATCCTGGTATGCATGGTGCCCTCACCCCCCAATCCTGGTATGCATGGTGCTCTCACCTCCCAATCCTGGTATGCATGGTCTCCTCACCCCCCAATCCTGGTATGCATGGTCCCCTCACCCCCCCCTATCCCGGTATGCATGGTCCCCTCACTCCTCTATCCCGGTATGCTTGTTCCTCTTACCCACCAATCCTGGTATGCATGGTGCCCTCACCCACCTATCCGGGTATGCATGGTCCCCTCACCCCCCTATCCTGGTATGCATGGTCCTCTCACCCCCCAATCCTGGTATGCATGGTCCTCTCACCCCCCAATCCTGGTATGCATGGTTCTCTCACCTCACTATCCTGGTATGCATGGTCCTCTCACCCCCCTATCCATGGTCCTCTCACCTCACTATCCTGGTATGCATGGTCCTCTCACCCCCCAATCCTGGTATGCATGGTCCCCTCACCCCCCTATCCTGGTATGCATGGTCCCCTCACCCCTCTATTCTGGTATGCATGGTCCTCTCACCCACCAATCCTGGTATGCATGGTGCCCTCACCCACCTATCCTGGTATGCATGGTACCCTCACCCCCCTATCCTGGTATGCATAGTCCTCTCACCCCCCCAATCCAGGTATGCATGGTCATCTCACCCCCCAATCCTGGTATGCATGGTCCTCTCACCCCCCAATCCAGGTATGCATGGTCCTCTCACCCCCCTATCCATGGTCCTCTCACCTCACTATCCTGGTATGCATGGTCCTCTCAGCCCCCAATCCTGGAATGCATGGCCCTCTTACCACCCAATCCTGGAATGCATGGTCCCCTCACCCCCCCATCCTGGTATGCATGGTCTTCTCACCCCCCTATCTGGTATGCATGGTACTCTCACCCCCCAATCTTGGTATGCATGGTCCCATCACCCCCCAATCCTGGAATGCATGGCCCTCTCACCCCCCTATCCTGGTATGCATGGTCCCCTCACCCCCCAATCCTGGTATGCATGGTCCTCTCACCCCCCCATCCTGGTATGCATGTTCCTCTCACCCCCTCTCCTGGTATGCATGGTCCCCTCACCCCCCAATCCTGGTATGCATGGTCCCCTCACCCCCCAATCCTAATATGCATGGTCCCCTCACCCCCCAGGTCCTGGTATGTATGGTTCTCTCACCCCCCTATCCTGGTATGCATGGTCCCCTCACCCCCCAATCCTGGTATGCATGGTCCCCTCACCCCCTATCCTAATATGCATGGTCCCTTCACCCCCCAATCCTGGTATGCATTGTCCCCTCAACCCCCTATCCTAATATGCATGGTCCCCTCACCCCCCAATCCTGGTATGCATGGTCCCCTCACCCCCCTATCCTAATATGCATGGTCCCCTCACCCCCTAATCCCGGTATGTATGGTCCTCTCACCCCCCTATCCTGGTATGCATGGTCCCCTCACCCCCAATCCTGGTATGCATGGTCCCCTCACCCCCTATCCTAATATGCATGGTCCCCTCACCCCCCAATCCTGGTATGTATGGTCCTCTCACCCCCTATCCTGGTATGCATGGTCCCCTCACCCCCCAATAATGGTATGCATGGTCCCCTCACCTCCCAATCCTGGTATACATGGTCCCCTCAACCCCCTATCCTAATATGCATTGTCCCCTCACCCCCCAATCCTGGAATGCATGGTCCCCTCACCCCCCAATCCTGGTATGCAAGGTCCCCTCACCCCCCAATCCTGGTATGCATGGTCCCCTAACCCCCCTATCCTGGTATGCATGGTCCCCTCCCCCCCAATCCTGGTATGCATGGTCCCCTCACCCCCCAATCCTGGTATGCATGGTCCCCTCACCCCGCTATCCTGGTATGCATGGTCGCCTCACTCCCCTTTCCTGGTATACATGGTCCCCTCACCCATCTATCCTAATATGCATGGTCCGCTCACCCCCTATCCTAATATGCATAGTCCCCTCACCCCCAATCCTGGTATGCATGGTCCCCTCACCCCCAATCCTGGTAAGCATGGTCCCCTCACCCCCCAATCCTGGTATGCATGGTCCCCCTAACCCCCCTATCCTGGTATTCATGGTCCCTTCACCCCCCTATCCTGGTATACATGGTCCCCTCACCCCCCAATCCTGGTATGTATGGTCCTCTCACTCCCTTATCCTAATATGTATGGTCCCCTCACCCCCTATCCTAATATGCATGGTCCCCTCACCCCAATCCTGGTATGCATGGTCCTCTCACCCCCCAATCCTGGTATGTATGGTCCTCTCACCCCCTATCCTAGTATGCATGGTCCCCTCACCCCCCAATAATGGTATGCATGGTCCCCTCACCCCCTATCCTAATATGCATGGTCCCTTCACCCCCCAATCCTGGTATGCATGGTCCCCTCAACCCCCTATCCTAATATGCATGGTCCCCTCACCCCCCAATCCTGGTATGCATGGTCCCCTCACCCCCCTATCCTAATATGCATGGTCCCCTCACCCCCTAATCCCGGTATGTATGGTCCTCTCACCCCCCTATCCTGGTATGCATGGTCCCCTCACCCCCAATCCTGGTATGCATGGTCCCCTCACCCCCTATCCTAATATGCATGGTCCCCTCACCCCCCAATCCTGGTATGTATGGTCCTCTCACCCCCTATCCTGGAATGCATGGTCCCCTCACCCCCCAATCCTGGTATGCAAGGTCCCCTCACCCCCCAATCCTGGTATGCATGGTCCCCTAACCCCCTATCCTGGTATGCATGGTCCCCTCCCCCCCAATCCTGGTATGCATGGTCCCCTCACCCCGCTATCCTGGTATGCATGGTCGCCTCACTCCCCTTTCCTGGTATACATGGTCCCCTCACCCCCCTATCCTAATATGCATGGTCCGCTCACCCCCTATCCTAATATGCATAGTCCCCTCACCCCCAATCCTGGTATGCATGGTCCCCTCACCCCCAATCCTGGTAATCATGGTCCCCTCACCCCCCAATCCTGGTATGCATGGTCCCCCTAACCCCCCTATCCTGGTATGCATGGTCCCTTCACCCCCCAATCCTGGTATGCATGGTCCCCTCACCCCCCAATCCTGGTATGTATGGTCCTCTCACTCCCCTATCCTAATATGTATGGTCCCCTCACCCCCTATCCTAATATGCATGGTCCCCTTACCCCAATCCTGGTATGCATGGTCCTCTCACCCCCCTATCCTTGTATGCATGGTCCTCTCACCCCCAATCCTGGTATGCATGGTCCCCTCACCCCCCAATCCTGGTATGCATGGTCCTCTCACTCCCCTTTCCTGGCATGCATGGCCCCCTCACCTCCCAATCCTGGTATACATGGTCCTCTCACCCTCTTTCCTGGAATGCATGGTCCCCTCACCCCCAATCCTGATATGAATGGTCCCCCTAACTCTTATTAAACTGCACACATAAAAAAAACAAACATTTATACTCACCTTTCTTCCCTGTGTCCAGCGCTGTCCTGTTCTGGGCGTGTTGTGGTGCCGGACTGGGCGCCTGCGCAGTTCTCGCTTTCCGCCGCCATGTTCTTGAAGACACACTGCAGTGTGTCTTCAAGAACATGGCGGCGGTAAGCACGGACTGAGCAGGCACCGATTCATGTGACGTCAGGAGAGGGCGGGTTGTGGCGACAGACTCTGCACCTGCGCAGTCCTCTCTTTCCAACGCCATTTTGTTGAAGACACACTGCAGTGTGTCTTCTACAAAATGGCGGTGGTAAGCGCGGACTGCGCAGGCGCCGATTCCGGCGCCACAACCCGCCCTCTCCTGACATCCCATGGTGCAAGACCCCATGGCAACAATAACACAGGCTCGGTAAGGTGCTGCAGAGATCGCGGTATGCGTTCAGTGCTTACGCATACCGCGATCTCTTGGGAGGGATGCGTCACTCTGTCTGGAGCAAGACTGCGCAGTGCGTGCGCAGTCTATAGAGGCGTCAGACAGAGTGACGCTTAGCCCGTTATATTATAGATAAACTCAAAGCACTGAGCAATCTGTATGCCAACTGACGGGTTCAGTCCACTTACAGTGTAACTAAACTTTAATAATTTTTTAAATATATTTTGGAGTCTTTTAAACTCCTTCTAGACTGGAGGGTGTCCAGCTCCTGAAACTTCTGCCAGTTACTCAAACCACTGTACTGAAGCGCTCAGCACCTGCATGAGCCTGCACACAGGAGAGTATCGACCCACAGACTTTCTACTAAGCCCATGGACTGTTCTGTGTAATTCTGTACAGTGGTTTTCTGTGATTGGTCGGGGTAGAAAGGCATCCCACAGATCTACAGGGCATTTAAAAGGGATCAAACATATCAGAAAAATTCTAACAGCTTAAAGTGAGCCTGTCATGTAAAATATGCTAATAACCTAAAGATTAACCCCATATCTGCAGGTTAATATATATTTTTTTACATGATCGGATCTCTTTACCACAAATTGACATAACTATATATCAGTGATGGGGTCCACATGTGTGGAGAGGTACTCAGGAGCTTACCGCCCACCACACACGGTAAATGTAACGTTGATGGCATACATCTATAATAGCAGTGAGTGGACATGAGCTTAGGCTGATTTCACACTTGCGTACGGCAGACACATGTGGAGGCATCCGCATACATTCGCATGGCCTGCATACCCAACGTTAAATATAGGTTCGCAGGACGCATGCCGATGTAGGCGGAGCTGAATAGAAGAGATGCGGCAGTGGGCAGGGCTTCATGGAGGATGTACACAACCCTCCGCAGCTCTGCCCTATGCAAGTGTGAAACCAGCCTAAAATAATTGTTGATAATCATGTAGATGACAATTTAAATAGTGTGGTGTGCACATGTGAGGCACCAATGGGCTACCATGGCAGCCAAGGACCTGTAACTGCTCTCTTAGTACTCCTATGAAGCACAGCCCGTGGCTCATAAGAGACTATATACTGCACAATTGGTATTGCATTATACAGAATAAATGATCAGATCACAAGATAAAAGTCCCTGAAGGGGATGAAAAAAGAAAGTTAAAGGGGTTGTACTGTCTTAAGCCCCCGTTACACTAAACGATATCCCAGCGATCCCACCAACGATCCGACATGGATGGGACATCATTATGCTGATCGCTGGTGAGCTGTCACATAGACAGCCCCAGCGATCAGGACCAGCGACGCTGGACGCTGGTTTCTAATGTAAACGTCGGGTATCCAGGAGCAGTGCGACTCCTGGATACCCGACGTTTACCTTGGAAACCAGCGTGTACGCCAGTTTCCAAGGTAAACAGCGGGTATCCAGGAGCCGCGGCTCCTGGATACCAGACGTTTGCATTAGCAACCAGCATCCAGTGTCGCTGATCGCTGGTCTCTCGCTGCCACACGCAGCGATGCGTGCTGGACAGCGGGAGACCAGCGATCGAAAAACGTCTCAGGCCGCTCGATCACGATCAGCGATAACCGGCAGGGGGGCCGGTCGCTGATCCCCGTCACACACAGTGATCTCGCTGGCGAGATCGCTGATGTGTGACCGGACCCTTAGGCTGGAGTCACACTAGCGAATAAATCGGACGAATGCAATGCGATAAAAAATCCTTGTCTCTAGGTTTCTAGGTTCCTGTGCGTCGCCCGGTGCCCAACCGGCATAGGGACTGTTGAGGAGTGCAGGGTCACTGACTCAGGGGAGTACAGGAGGTCTCCACGTCCCCATTCCCTAGTGCAGGGCCCACCACTGTAATTGTTCCCTGGTGTTTACCCTGATTATTTAAATGCGCCAGCTGGAGGCGGGGTATCTAGTTTTACGTGTACTTCTTAAATTCGCCAGCTGGAGGCGGTGTATCCTGCTGCACGTCCCATTATTATTTAAATTTGCCTGGCTGGAGGCGGTGTATCCAGGGTCACATGTGCCATAAATTCGCCCTGCTGGAGGCGCTGTGTCCAGTCACACGTTGATCGTTACATTATCACCAACCTTAAAACTTTTTTTTCTGCTGAGCCATGGACCTAATGCAAACCTTTACCCAAGTACTGCAGACCTTTACTGAAGAGATTAGGGGGCTGCGCGGTGAGATGGTGCAGCAACTGCAGCTGTTGGTGGGCTTTGGAGGTTTGATTCAGGCACAGGCTCAGCCAGAACCCAAGATATCTCTCCCGGACCGCTTTTTTGGAGGGAGAGATCAATTCTTGGTATTTCAGCAAGCCTGCAAATTATATTTCAGGCTGCGCTCTCATTCATCAGGGAGTGAAGAGCAACGGGTGGGAATCATTATGTCCCTTCTGAAGGGGGATCCCCAATCCTGGGCCTTCTCCCTGCCGGACGATTCACCATCTTTAGAGTCCGTGGACGAGTTTTTTGCGGCTTTGGCGCTTGTGTATGGGGATCCTGATGGCGTCTCTCTGGCGGAACCCCGACTCCGTAGGTGTAAACAGGGAGCCCGGGTTGCTGAGGAGTACTGCTCAGAGTTTAGGAGGTGGGCCACTGACACTCAGTGGAATGACCCTGTGCTTAAGAGTCAATTTGTGCAGGGTCTGTCTCCAAAGTTGTAGGACACTCTGGTGCAGTACGCCGCCCCCAGGACACTGGCCCAACCTTTAAGCGTCCAGGCCTTTAACTCTGTTCCACTGAGCCAGGGGAGCCTTACCCAAGTCGTAGAAAATATAAGTGGATAATATAATATGGATACCTGCGTATAGGACATCATGGGGAGTCCTTGTCATGCTACGTCTTGGAGGGAATGTCAGTACCTATCGTTTTAGGCTTCCCTTGGCTGAAAAAACACTACCCGGTGATAGATTGGCGGGCGAGGGAAGTAGTCAGCTGGGGGCAGTCGTGTGAGGGCTGCTGCCTAGGGACTACTGTCTCTGCCGTCTCTCTTCAGCCGACCCCTTCCTCTCCAGTGAGAGCAGCGGATGTGCTGCAGGGGAGTAGGGGCAAGTCTCAACCCTCGCCGCTAGCCAACCCTGGGAGGCGCAGACCTCGTGGTGGAAGGGGTTGGAGGGTAGTGTACCCCTTGGTGGGGTGCAGGGGTGTGAGTGTGGTGACAAAGGGGGGCGCCTCTGTTGTCAATCCCAGAATGAGTTCACCGAATTGTGGCAAACGAATGTATGGCAATAAACGTTCAGGACCGGACCTGTGTGTGAACGAGCATGTATGGGTGGCCACCAAAAAACATCCAGTGGAAGTGTGTTGTGGAGTCTTACCAGCTCATACAAAACATACACATACACAACTCGTTCCCCAGGTCGGCGCTTCGGAGATGTGTGGTACCTCCAGAACATACATTGCCAATACCAACGGTACTCGTTTGTCATAAACCTGAGGTTCAGGGAGTGGTGGTGTTGAACTCTGGATCTGGGCATCCCCGCTGTAGGGTGTTCCCTAATGAGGAGCGGTCTTGAGGGTCCAGAGGCCCCTCACTAAGGGGAGGGTACTGTCATGATCTGAGTTTGATCTGACAGAGTAAATGTACATAGTGAACTTTTTTCCTTTGGCTTTGTGCCAAAGTGGAGTGTTTGCCCCCGGTGGCCATTAGAATTATTACACGTGGTGTCGTTTGTTCTAAGTTGCCCCGGTGGTGGTGAGTGGTATCGCACTTTAGTTTCTTTAAGTTCTTGGGCACGTTAATTATAAAGCAGGTGTGACGCTCTATAAAAGAGTGTCAGGTGTGTGCAATCATTTTTGGTGATAGTTGTTCATTTGCAACCAACCTTGGTGGTGGAAGGAGCTGGAGAGGGTTCCTTACAGCTCAATCTGAGTCCTGGTGTGGAAGGAGTCACAGAAGGGATTTCTTTGCAGCTCTGACAGAGTTTGGTGGCAGCTATTCAGGAGGAAGGCTCCATTCGGTTGCTGGACTCTGTGCTGAGAGCATTAGCACAGAGAAAGCTAAGTGGTGTTATCCCTGTTTGTGACTTCCCTTATGTGTGTTCTAGTACAGTGGTGGGATTAGTTTCCGCACCGACCAATTCCCTAGTGAGGATTTAGGGTCAGGGCGAGTCAGGGTTTCTAGGTTCCTGTGCGTCGCCCGGTGCGGAACCGGCATAGGGACTGTTGAGGAGTGCAGGGTCACTGACTCAGGGGAGTACAGGAGGTCTCCATGTCCCCATTCCCTAGTGCAGGGCCCACCACTGTAATTGTTCCCTGGTGTTTACCCTTATTATTTAAATTCGCCAGCTGGAGGCGGGGTATCCAGTTTTATGTGTACTTCTTAAATTCGCCAGCTGGAGGCGGTGTATCCTGCTGCACGTCCCATTACTATTTAAATTCGCCTGGCTGGAGGCGGTGTATCCAGTCACACGTTGATCGTTACAGACAGACTGGTACAGAGAGGAGAGGACCTTGTCCTTTCAAACTTACATTCTATGGGATAGTGGGGAAGAGACAGAAGGTCAGGGGTGCAGCAGCTCTGGTGGTGATGAGGCGGCAGCTCAGGCGGTGGTGAGGTGGCAGAATGGTTATTGCAGACTGTAAGCTTTCCTGAAGAGATGGGTTTTCAGGTTCCGTTTGAAGGATCCGAGGGTGGTGGATAATCAGACGTATTGAGGCATGGAATTCCAGAGGATAGGGGATATTCGGGAGAAATCTTGGAAGCGGTTGTGTGAGGAACGAATAAGTGTGGAGGAGAGTAGGAGGTCTTGGGAGGATCGAAGATTACGCGAGGGAAGATATTGGGAGATTAGTTCAGAGATATAAGGAGGGGAAAGGTTGTGGATGGCTTTGTAGGTGAGTGTTAGTAGTTTGAACTAGATGCATTGGTGAATTGGGAGCCAGTGGAGGGATTTGCAGAGGGGAGAGACAGGGGAATAGCGAGGAGAGAGGTGGATTAGTCTGGCAGCAGAGTTGAGGACAGACTGGAGTGGTGCAAGAGAGTTAGCAGGGAGGCCACAGAGGAGAGTGTTGCAGTAGTCAAGGCGGGAGATAATGAGGGCATGTACAAGAGTTTTAGTAGATTGAGGGCTGAGGAAGGGACGGATTCTGGAACTATTTTTGAGTTGGAGGCGACAGAAGGTGGCAAGAGTTTGGATGTGTGGTTTGAAGGACAGGGCAGTTTGAAGGACAGGGCAGAGTCGAGAGTTACTCCGAGGCAGCGGATTTCAGGTGCAGGAGAGAGCGTGATGCCGTTTACCATAATAGAAAGATCGGGTAGGGAAGATACGTGAGATGGAGGAAAGATAATGAGGTCATTTTTGTCTACATTGAGTTTTAGGAAGCGAGAGGTGAAAAAGGAGGATATGGCTTATAGACACTCCGGGATTCTGGACAGCAGAGAGGTGACATCTGGGCCAGAGAGGTAGATCTGAGTGTTGTCTGTATACAGGTGGTCCTGGAAGCCATGGGACTTTATGAGTTGTCCTAGGCCAAGAGTATAGATGGAAAAAGTAGGGGCCCCAGGACAGAGCCTTGGGGAACTCCAACAGATAGAGGGCTGGGTGAGGAGGTAGTGTGGGAGTGGGAAACGCTGAAAGTGTGGTCAGAAAGGTATGAGGCAATCCAGGACAGGGCAAGGTCTTTGATGCCAAGGGAAGAAAGAATTTGTAGCAGTAGGCAGTGGTCGACTGTGTCAAAGGCAGAGGACAGGTCGAGAAGGAGGAGGATGGAGAACTGTCTGTTAGCTTTGGCTGTGATTAAGTCATTAGTAATTTTGGTCAGGGCAGTTTCAGTGGAATGGTGGGGGCGGAAGTCAGATTGGAGGATGTCAAGGAGGGAGTTAGATGAGAGGTGGGAGGAATGTTGAGCATGGACATGCTGTTCAAGTATTACTTGTATAATGTAGATATACTGCTATATATACAATATATACGTGATACTGCTGTATATAATCACTGTATCACCTATATAATGCATATGGGTCGCCCTCGTCTTCCAGGGCTGTGGGGTACTCGGTACCGGGCCGGTGTCAGGGGGATGTGTCACAGCAGCAGTGACCCGGTCTGTGGCCCTGGGCGCCCAATGAATTGGCGGGAGATGTTGTTATATTACAGTTTATAGGAATAATTTGTGACGCCACCTGTGGTGCTCGGCAAGTGTGGTGTTAGGCCGACGCTGCGGGCAGATCCGCTGGGACTGATGGTGTGTGCAGCATAGATGGTAAAGCTCCCCACAGGCGGAGCTATAGTCCCAGGGCAGTGTAGATGTAGTAATGGCGGGGAGGCGTAGATGGTGTAGGTACAGGTACTCAGGTGTAACGGTGCAGAATAACTGGAGGACACCAGGGTGTGCGGTTCCAAGGCTTTACTCACTGTTTGCAGTTCACACACACGCCTGCCTCCGTACTGTGTTCCCCGGGTCAGAGCTCCAGCCAACCTCCTGGCCAGATAGGGTTCTCCCTTCCACACTCCGCCACAATGTACCTTACTGAACGACTCCTCCAATGCGCCTTTAGGTGCGAAGCACTCCAGTACTTAGTTACCCTGGAATGCCTCTCTCTAGGTGCTCCTAGTCTTTACTTGTATGACAGACAGCTGTAGCCTGCTTCGGGGACTCCACTGCGTCCCGGCTCACTATCCAAGTGCTGTTGTGTCCCAAGTCTATGATGGGAGTAAGGCGTTAGCGGCTCACTACTCCACCGGTGTCTGTTGATGGACATAAAGGATCTGATCAACCTCAGGGATCGGGCCCCGGCCTTTGCGCTCTAGACTGGAAGGGTTCTCTATCTTTCTTCAACCAGCTTCCCACCGTCCTTCTATTTTCCTTCGTTCCGATCTGTTCTGTCTCTCTTATGGAAGGTCAAGTTATCACTCTTATCAGTCTCTTTCTCCGCCTTTCTCGTGCCAGCAGCCCAGATCACTGGGACCTGCTGCAGCACGTCCCTCAGACATCCATCTTCTCTCTTCTCTCTCTCCCTCTCACTAACCTACTAACCTCACTCTTCCCACTCTTTCGTATCAACTTACTCCACCCGCCTCCCAGCACATCTCGTGTTATGAAGCAGGGTTCCACGAGGGGTGCTCTGCTAACCCCGAGCCTGTAGCTGTTAGGTGGCCCCACTGAACTATCCTGTGTGTGGAATGCAGGTGTGGAGTGTGGTCAGGATTTCCCACCTTACCTGGATGGTGGGGCACTACACCTTAGGAGAAGGTGCAGTACCTCTGCGGCGAATGAAGCCTCAGGGCCGCCACCCATACACATCATTCTATATACATTATATAGCTGATACTGTGACTACTGTGTGCATATGTTGTATAGGTGATATTGCTGTATATGTGAGCAGGTTGCAGGATTCAGTGACAGACAGAAGGCAGAGCAAGAGTTAATAACTTTACTTTAACAGGGAAATATTCCATGCAGGGAGGTAAACAGTTAAGTGAAGGAATAAACTGTTCAATTTGCAAGGATATGCAGTGTTAAAGAACAATGAATCAGGCAGTTCTTGTGAACCACTTAACGTGTCAGAAGTTCCTCAGACTGTGACTTCTGCTGGGAAGTCACTAGCACCATCAACGGCTGGCGGCGTGCTTATCCAGGAAGGTCCTGTAGGCAAAGAGGATCATAGAATCATAGAATCGTAGAGTTGGAAGGGACCTCCTGGGCCATCTGATCCAACCCCCTGCTCAAAGCAGGAGTCGCTAAAATCATCCCAGTCAGATGTCTGTCCAGCCTCTGTTTGAAGACTTCCATTGAAGGAGAACTCCCCACTTCTCGTGGCAGCTTGTTCCACTCATTGATCACTCTAACTGTCAAAAAGTTTTTTCTAATATCTAATCTGTGTCTCCTCCCATTCAGTTTCATCCCATTGCTTCTAGTCTTTCCTTATTCAAATGAGAATAAAGATGATCCTTCTACAATGTGACAGCCCTTTAGATATTTGTAGACAGCTATTAAGTCTCCTCTCAGTCTTCTCTTTTGCAAACTAAACATTCCCAAATCCTGCAACCTTTCCTCATAAGACAAGGTTTGCAGACCAGTCACCATTCTGGTCGCTCTTTTCTGAACTTGCTCCAGTTTGTTGATGTCTTTTTTAAAATGTGGTGCACAAAACTGGACACAATATTCCAGATGAGGTCTGACCAAAGAGGAGTAGAGGGAAATAATGACTTCACGTGATCTAGACTGTATGCTTCTGTTAATACATCCTAGAATTGCATTTGCCTTTTTTGCTGCTGCATCACACTGTTGTCTCATATTCAGTCTGTGATCTATTAGTATACCCAAGTCTTTTTCACATGTGCTGTTGCTTAGCCCTATTCCTCCCATTCTGTATATGCTTTTTTCATTTTTATTGCCCAGATGTAGTACGTTGCATTTTTCCCTGTTAAAAACCATTCTGTTAGTTGCTGCCCACTGCTCCAGTTTATTTATATCTTTTTAAATCCTCTCTCTCTCTTCTCTAGTATTAGCTATCCCTCTGGAGACAGCGGTCGGTCTCAGATACCTTCCGCTGAGCCCCTAGTCCATAAGTTGATGTGGCCAAGTCAATTAAGGCCACAGCGCTGTCCAGGTCCAATGTAGACCGGCAAGTATCAACTGGCAAATCAGGGTGCAAGTGTCTGTCCCGTACCCAGTTTCTCTTATGTGGCACATGCGCTGTACTCACGGACACAGAACGTGCGGCACCTTGCTCTCTGGTAGTCTCCGGGCACCCTGCACCTCTCTCTCAAGTCTCCACGGTTGGCAGCGGGGGTTAATGGACGCAGGCCTGCGCAGCACCGGTACCCTGGGAATGGAGCACTCCTCTCAGCATGCTGCACGCCATCTGCATGCACCAAAACTGTCTCTAGGCCATCGGGACTGTCTGCTGCAGTCCATCGCAGCACCGGCGGTTCAGGTGCGGCTGCTCGCATGCTGACGGCGGGGGCCTCTCTGCAGCTTTGCGCACTTTCTACCTCAGCTTCTGGATGGGTTCTCTGACTAAACACGCCCCCTCTTCCGGGGTCATGGGGCCTGTCCGGTTCCCTATTTCTTCACCCAGGACACAAGGAAGGCAGCCTCAACAGTTCTGGTCCCAGCAAGCAGGTACCCGCAGCCCGGTCTTCTCCCTTACATATATATGCTGTGACTTTACACTGCAATCACAGTATCACCTACATAATGTATATAGACTGCTGTATATACAATATATAACTGATACTGCTGTATATAATTGCAGTATCACCTATATAATGCATGTACAGCATTACAATGGGAACACTCTGGTACACACATATATCTGGTATTGAGTAACGTGCACTTTAAATTGTGTATCTGGAGTTCTTCCATTCGTTTGCATTGTATGCCTTCCCATGCTTTATGGTTGTATTGCTGCCCGCTTGTTTTTCAACATGAAATGATTTTTGCTGTATGGATTTTAATTATTTGCTACACTATTTGCCTGTGTGTACTAGTTAATTAATAAAGATATTTTGTACCCTTTGACATGGCATGCTTTAATATTTAAGGTGAACCCACTATTAGGATATTTAAAACTCTCTACGGTTTTCATGTATTTGATATAGTTCTTCTGAGAGTATCCCTCTCTTTTGGGAATATGCATTTTGTTCTATTGCATCAGTTCTGGTATGTTTATATATACATTATATAGATGATACTTCGCCTACTGTGTGTATATACGTTGTATAGGTGATACTGCTGTATACAGTATATACTGCGACTTTACACTGCAATCACAGCATCACCTGCATAATGTAAACTGCAGTATATACAATATATAAATGATACTGCTGTATATAATTGATGAAACATACTGATCTTGTAGACAATACGCTACATCTAGACCAAAAAAGTGTGATAGAAACATACATAAGATAAAATTCCAATTTTTATTTCAACATATAAAATAAATAAAGTGCCTCATACCATACAAAAAGATCAAAATTTAGCAAATACAAAAGTTCAAGGAACATAATAGAGACATGTATTGTAAGCCATATATCAAAATTGTGCATAAATATTTTCTGCAATTTTTTGTAAAAATGTCTTGAAAAATATAAAGCAGAAAATATCTTTAAAAACACATCATATAATTATCATCTTGAAATTTTATTTTTAATTTTATATTTCTCAATAAAATCTTTTTTTTGTCACACAAATATTGCAAAAAACCGCATGGCCTGATTGATGATAATTCACATAAGATAAATTTCAAATTGACATTACAAAACTCAAAAAGTAGAATAATGGATAACTGCATCAGTTTATTATTTGTGTGCTTCACAAAAGTTCATATTCTAAAAAAAATGCCACCAAAGTTTATCAACCTTCTATTTAATTTATACATTCATTAGAAAAATTCCATATAACATATTAATTTTACACGAAATAAAGGGGCAAAAGGCACACTGAAGCAGTTCCCAATATTACTATGTGCATTGCACGCTGTAAAAATCTCATTAAACATGCAGACCAGAGCAAATAATTGCAGCTACAAATACTGCCGTTATATTACATATAACGCTACATTGTATCACGGCTCACAACTAAACATATCATTCACAATATGGATGTTTTTATAAAGGTATATTACCTATTCCCAGCTCTTGTCTCATAAATGCCAAATGGCTCGCTAAAGATCTTAAACCCCGACGCGCGTTTCGCTGTCAATGCTTCCTCCAGGGGGTATGTCTGTATAATGGGCCACCACCATATTTGTATCAACCGCTGACCAATCACAGTAAGTCGGGTTTAACCATAGTTACTCGTTCATAGACTTGTAATCAGATCAGAATAGAAGGCAGGTGAGACACCAACCATCGTTGCACCACACTCAATTATAATTTAGCAGCGCTGACAACAGCCAGACCAAGGTATAGGGTTTAAATATTGTAACTCGTTCATTCATAGATTTTTCCACTAGTTGCAGCCTAATCAAAATAAAGGCAGGTGAAACACTGACCATCATTGCACCGCACTTAGCTGAAAAACAGCAGCGCTGACAGTTGCCAAACCAAAATATAAGGTTTAACTATCACAACTCATTCATAGATTATCTCACTGGCTGCAATCTAGTCAAAATAAAAGCAAGTGAAATTACACCGCACTCAATTGTAAATTAGCAGCGCTGACAGCTGCCAGACCAAAGTATGTGATCTGACTCTCGTAGCACATTCATTCATAGATTTTCTCATTAGTTGCAACCTGATCAAAATAAAGGCAACCAAAATGCTAACTCTTATTACACCGCACTCAGTTGTAACTCAGCAGCGCTGACAGTTGCCAGACCAGAGCATAAGGTCTGACTATCGCAGCTCGTTCATTCATAAATTTACTCACTAGTTGCAGCCTAATCAGAATAAGGGCAAGTGAAATACTGGCCATCGTTACACCGCTCTCAGTTGTAACTCAGCAGCGCTGACAGCTGCCAGACCAGAATATAATACGGTCGGGCTAACATCCTTTATACTTATATTATTTTTATTATTTTTTCACAATTATGTGTGTTTTTCACATATTATTATTGGTTATTTGGGTTTATACAATTTATAGCAATAATGTTTTTTATACATTTATTGCTGTGAAATTGTATAGATTATAAGACAAAAGATTCGCTTCATTACCTTTTAGTTACAAATAATGTTGTTTGTTTAAATTAGTAACCTCTGTTCCCTGATTTTTTGTGAGCCAAACTTACAACTATCAAAGAAAAGAACATATATACTTGTTTACATATGAATGAGTACATTTTGGTTTTACTGTGTTGTTTATTTATAATATATACAGTGCAGTCATGTAATGGCAGTGGAGTCTGACTGTTGTTTTTGTTGTCTAGTAATAAATAAAATGCGGTATATTGGTATGCACTGCTTTAACTAAATAGAAAGATTTTTGCAACACAGTGGCATTGCTTGATTATGATATAAATCGGTCTGGTAATTGTCAACTGAGTGCGGTGTAACGATGGTCAATATTTCATTGTGTTTATTTTGATTAGGCAGCAATTGTGAGGAAATCTAGAAAAGAAAGAGCTATGGTAGTTAAATATTATATTCTGGTCTGGCAGCTGTCAGCGCTGCTGAGTTACAACTGAGTGCGGTGTAATAAGAGTTAGCATTTTGGTTGCCTTTATTTTGATCAGGTTGCAACTAATGAGAAAATCTATGAATGAATGTGCTACGAGAGTCAGATCACATACTTTGGTCTGGCAGCTGTCAGCGCTGCTAATTTACAATTGAGTGCGGTGTAATTTCACTTGCTTTTATTTTGACTAGATTGCAGCCAGTGAGATAATCTATGAATGAGTTGTGATAGTTAAACCTTATATTTTGGTTTGGCAACTGTCAGCGCTGCTGTTTTTCAGCTAAGTGCGGTGCAATGATGGTCAGTGTTTCACCTGCCTTTATTTTGATTAGGCTGCAACTAGTGGAAAAATCTATGAATGAACGAGTTACAATATTTAAACCCTATACCTTGGTCTGGCAGCTGCCAGCGCTGCTAAATTATAATTGAGTGTGGTGCAACGATGGTTGGTGTCTCAACTGCCTTCAATTCTGATCTGATTACAAGTCTATGAACGAGTAACTATGGTTAAACCCGACTTACTGTGATTGGTCAGCGGTTGATACAAATATGGTGGTGGCCCATTATACAGACATACCCCCTGGAGGAAGCATTGACAGCGAAACGCGCGTCGGGGTTTAAGATCTTTAGCGAGCCATTTGGCATTTATGAGACAAGAGCTGGGAATAGGTAATATACCTTTATAAAAACATCCATATTGTGAATGATATGTTTAGTTGTGAGCCGTGATACAATGTAGCGTTATATGTAATATAACGGAAGTATTTGTAGCTGCAATTATTTGCTCTGGTCTGCATGTTTAATGAGATTTTTACAGCGTGCAATGCACATAGCAATATTGGGAACTGCTTCAGTGTGCCTTTTGCCCCTTTATTTCGTGTAAAATTAATGTTATATGGAATTTTTCTAATGAATGTATAAATTAAATAGAACGTTGATAAACTTTGGTGGCATTTTTTTTAGAATATGATCTTTTGTGAAGCACACAAATAATAATCTGATGCAGTTATCCATTATTCTACTTTTTGAGGTTTGTAATGTCAATTTGAAATTTATCTTATGTGAATTATCATCAATCAGGCCATGCGGTTTTTTGCAATATTTGTGTGACAAAAAAAAAGATTTTATTGAGAAATATAAAATTAAAAATAACATTTCAAGATGATAATTATATGATGTGTTTTTAAAGATATTTTCTGCTTTATATTTTTCAAGACATTTTTACAAAAAATTGCAGAAAATATTTATGCACAATTTTGATATATGGCTTACTATACATGTCTCTATTATGTTCCTTCAACTTTTGTATTCGCTAAATTTTGATCTTTTTGTATGGTATGAGGCACTTTATTTATTTTATATGTTGAAATAAAAATTGGAATTTTATCTTATGTATGTTTCTATCACACTTTTTTGGTCTAGATGTAGCGTATTGTCTACAAGATCAGTATGTTTCATTGATATTTAAAGTGTGGCCAATCCCTTTGCAAGGGAAATGGGTCTGGGTAGTGTGTTTATTATTTGCTGTATATAATTGCAGTATCACCTATATAATGTATGTACAGCAATCTATATACATTGTATAGGTGATACTGCGACTGCTGTGTATATAAGTTATAAAGGTGATACTGCTGTATACTCCGACTATGCACAGTAATCACAGTATGACCTATATATTTTATATAGACTGCTGTACATCTAATATATAAAGCTCAAAGTATGTGTGTGTGTATGTATGTGTGTGTGTGTGTATGTCCGGGATAAGCATCCGCACCGTCGCAGCTACAGCCATAAAATTTGGCACAGTCACACGTCTGGACCCCGAGAGCGTCCTAGGCTATGTTGTGAGGTGAAATTTTAACCCCGCGCGTTCCAATTCACCAAACAATTTTGCCCCTATCTACATAGTGGGGAAAAAGTGTGTGCGCGTCAAGCCTCGCCCCTCATTATGATGTCATAATGCCCCTATCTACATAATGGGGAAACAGTGTGTGCGTATCAAGCCCCGCCCCTCATTATGATGTCACAATGGTTGCCATGGCGACGCTGATGTCACCATAGGTTGCAAGCCCCGCCGCAGAATTATGATGTCATAATGGTTGACTATGGGATGGAGGATGTGTGATGGGTATATGGGCACTGGACTATGGGATGGCGCATGTGTGATGGGTATATGGGCACTGGACTATGGGATGGAGGATATGTATGACGGGTATATGGGCACGGGACTATGGGATGGCGCATGTGTGATGGGTATATGGGCACTGGACTATGGGATGGAGGATATGTATGACGGGTATATGGGCACAGGACTATGGGATGGCGGATATGTGTGATGGGTATATGGGCATGGGACTATGGGATGGAGGATATGTATGATGGGTATATAGGCACGGGACTATTGGATGGAGGATATGTATAATGGGTATATGTGCACGGGACTATGGGATGGAGGATATGTATGATGGGTATATAGGCACGGGACTATTGGATGGAGGAAATGTATGATGGGTATATGGGCATGGGACTATGAGATGAAGGATGTGTGATGGGTATATGGGCATTCGACTATGGGATGGCGAATATGTATGATGAGTATATGGGCATGGGACTATGGGATGGAGGATGTGTGATAGGTATATAGGCATGGGACTATGGGATGGAGGATGTGTGATGGGTATATGGGCACTCCACTATGGAGGATATGTATGATGGGTATATGGGCACGGGCCTATGGGATCGTTGAGATGTATGATGGGTATATGGGCACTCGACTATGGGATGGAGGATATGTATGATGGGTATATGGGTATGGGACTATGAGATGGAGGATGTGTGATGGGTATATGGGTATGGGACTATGGGATGGAGGATGTGTGATGGGTATATGGGCACTCGACTATGGGATGGCGAATATGTATGATGGGTATATGGGCACAGGCCTATGGGATGGAGGATGTGTGATGGGTAAATGGGCACGGGCCTATAGGATGGAGGATATGTATGATGGGTATATGGGCACGGGCCTATGGGATGGAGGATATGTATGATGGGTATATGGGCACGGGACTATGGGATGGAGGATAATTATAATTTGCTATAACTAACCACAGTTAGCTACTATGCCCGGGCAGCGCCGGGCTCTTCAGCTAGTACATTATATAGGTGATACTGCAATTATATACAGCAGTATCACCTATATATTGTATACAGCATTTGCAGTTTGACCTGTCTAATGTATATTGACTGCTCTATATACAAAATATAGGTGATACTGCTAGTGCTGTATATACAATGTATAAGTGATACTAAATTATATATATTATATATATATTATAAATATATATTTTATAAAATAGATTAAGTTCTCTATCTACGCTGTATAAGTGTCCAGGGGCTGAGGGACGGAGGAGAGACCGCTTCACTACACAATACTTGTAAGTTTACATAACAGGGCTCTATACTTTTTATATAGACTTATAATAATCAAAAGATGCTATAGATATTACTCTACTTACATGTATCTTTAGATGCCATAAACTATGATTATTTATTACTCTGCACAAATATCAACCCAGGATCCATTTGCAGTAAGGTATGGCCAAAACAAGGGTTGTGTGCAATAATTAATTATCACGGTTAAAAAGTAATTTCAACCAGCGAAATAAGCACCTGCACTTTAAAAGACACTTATACAGTGTGGATAGAGAACTTAATCTATTTTAGATACATATACACTGCGTGCAGAATTATTAGGCAAGTTGTATGTGAGAGGATTCTTTTTATTATTGAATAACTACTATGTTCTCAATCAACCCAAAAGACTCATAAATATCAAAGCTTAATATTTTTGGAAGTTGGAGTGGGATTTTTTTTAGATTTGGCTATCTTAGAAGGATATCTGTTTTTCAGGTAACTATTACTGTGCAGAATTATTAGGCAACTTAATAAAAACCAAATATATACCCATCTCACTTGTTTATTTTCACCAGGTAAACCAATATAACAACACAAAATTTAGAAATAAACATCTCAGACATTCAAAAACAAAACAAAAAAAATCAATGACCAATATAGCCACCTTTCTTTACGATGACACTCAAAAGCCTTCCATCCATAGACTCTGTCAGTTGCTTGATCTGTTTACGATCAACATTGCATGCCGCAGCCACCACAGCCTCCCTGACACTGTTCGGAGAGGTGTACTGTTTTCCCTCCCTGTAGAGCTCACATTTTATGAGGGGCCACAGGTTCTCTATGGGGTTCAGATCAGGTGAACAAGGGGGCCATGTATTTATTTTTTCTTCTTTTAGACCTTTACTGGCCAGCCATGCTGTGGAGTATTTGGATGCATGTGATGGAGCATTGTCCTGCATGAAAATCATGTTTTTCTTGAACGATACCGACTTCTTCCTGTACCACTGCTTGAAGAAGGTGTCTTCCAGAAACTGCCAGTAGGTCTGGGAGTTGAGCTTCACTCCATCCTCAACCACGAAAAGGTCCCACAAGTTCATCTTTGATGATACCAGCCCATACCAGTACCCCACCTCCACCTTGCTGGCATCTGAGTCAGAGTGGAGCTCTCTGCCCTTTATTGATCCAGCCTCGGGCCCATCAAGAGTCACTTTCATTTCATCAGTCCATAAAACCTTACAAAAATCAGTCTTAAGATATTTCTTGGCTCAGTCTTGAAGTTTTATCTTATGTTTCTTGTTCAAAGGTGGTCGTTTTTTCAGCCTTCCTTACCTTGGCCATGTCCCTGAGTATGGCACACCTTGTGCTTGTCACGGTCACGCGCGGCAGGACACAGCCCCCACAGGAGGGCGGATTTAGATGACACACGTGACCCTGGATACACCGTCTCCAGTTGGGCGAATTTAAATTATAACACGTGCAGCTGGATACGCCGCCTCCAACAGGCGAATTTAAGTAATATACGTAACACGTAAATCTGGAAACCCCGCTTCCAGTAAGGCGAATTTAAACAATAAGGGAAAACCTGGGTAACAATAACAATGGTGGCCCTGTGATAGGGAACGGGGAAGTGGAGACCTCCTGCACTCCCCTGAGTCAGTGTCTCTACACTCCTAACGTTCCCTAGGCCGGTTCCGCACCGGGTGCCGCTCAGGACACCTTTAAACCCTAGCTCGCCCTGCACCTAAACCCTCACTAGTGAAGTGGACGGTGCGGAAACTAATCCCACCACTGCACTAAACACACATAAGGAAAAGAGACAAAACAGGGGAACACCACTTAGCTTTGCTTTGTTGCTTACACTCCCAGAAATAGAGCCCACCACCTGCGTGCATCTTTTCCTCCGACCGGGTCCAACACCATAGTGCAGCCTTGGAGCAAACAGAGTCCACCACCTGCGTGCAGCTGTCCAGAAAACAGAGTCCAGCATAAGAGTCCAGCTTTCCAGCAACCGAATCCAGCATCATGAGTGCAGCTCTACACCATAGCTGCCACTCCACCAAGCCATGCAAGAACTCATTGCTGACACCATAGCTGCAACTCCACCAAACCATGCCAGCCCTCCTTGCAGACACCATAGCTGCCACTCCAGGACTCTCACTGAGCTGCCTGGGACTCTCTTTCAGGTCCATCCTTCACCCAGGCTTGCTTGTAACTGTGGACTAATCACCAACAGTGATTGACACACCTGACACTCTCTTATAGAGCAATCACGCCTGTAACATAATTGCGTGCACAAACTAAAGTAACCAAGTGCAATGACGCTCACCACCATCGGGGGGCAAATTTAGAACAAAAGACGCCACCGTGCAATAATCCTAATGGCCACCGGGGGAAAAACCAATCCTTGGCACACAGCCAAAGGAAAAAAAGGTTACTTTCTGCATTTATCTGTCAAATCCAACCTGGATCATGACAGTACTCTCCCCTTAATGAGGGGCCTCTGGACTCTCAAGACCACTCCTCATCAGGGCACCACCTACAGCGGGGATGCCCAGATACAGAGTTCACCCCTGCAACTACCTGCAATTCAGGTTTAAGACAAATGCACCCCTGGTATTGGCAAAGTATGTTCTGGAGGCACCACTCATCTCCAAAGCGCCGACCTGGGGAATGAGTTATGTATGTGTATGTTCGGTATGAGCTGGTAAGTCTCCGCAACACACTTCCACCGGATGTTTTTTGGTGGCCACCCATACATGCACGTTCACACACAGGTCCGGACCTGAACATTTATTGCCACACATTCATTTGTCATATTTCGGTGAACTCATCCTGGGATCGACAACAGAGGCGTCCCCCTGTGTCACCACACTCACACCCCCGCTATTCACCACGGGAACACCACCCTCCCACCCTTTTCACCACGAGGTTTGCGCCTCTCTGGGTTGGCTAATGGCGAGGGTTGAGACATGCCCCTACTCTCCTGCAGCACACCTGCTGCTCACACTGGAGAGGAAGGGGCCCGGGATATGGAGGAAAAATACACTCCCTGGTCGCCTTCCTCCGAACGACCAGGAGGGGCGGCTCCTTCGGTGGTATGGAAGATTTGGCATAAACCCTGCGGACTATAACACCTGTCTGCTCACTACAGGGACGCACCCCTTCACCTCGGGGAACCCCAGACAGCACCATGGGGACCAACTCCACCCACCTGTCTGGGTACGTCTGCCTATATGAACAAGTCCTGCTCCCCAGCAGCGACTCTAGGGGGCTTCTTTGCCGGAGCCGCAATTTTGATTTTCTGGTTGAGCCAGAGGGAAGGCCCCAGACCCTGATTACTGCTGCTGGAACTGCTTCTACACCATGCAGGTCCTCACTCACCTCAGTGAGGCCCAGCGGCAATTGCTCACAGGTCTCCACATGGCCAAGGCTCACCAGAGAAAAAATGTAAGGTTGGTGATTCTGTCACGGTCACGCACGGCTGGACACAGTGCCCCCAGCAGGGCGGATTTAGATGACACGCGTGACCCTGGATACACCGCCTCCAGTTGAGCGAATTTAAATAATAACACGTGCAGCTGGATACGCCACCTACAACAGGCGAATTTAAGTAATACACGTAACACGTAAATCTGGAAACCCCACCTCCAGTAAGGTGAATTTAAACAGTAAGGGAAAACCTGGGTAACAATAACAATAGTGGCCCTGCGATAGGGAACGGGGAAGTGGAGACCTCCCGCACTCCCCTGAGTCAGTGTCTCTACACTCCTAACGTTCCCTAGGCCGGTTCCGCACCGGGTACCTTTAAACCCTAGCTCGCCCTGCACCTAAACCCTCACTAGTGAAGTGGACGGTGCGGAAACTAATCCCACCACTGCACTAAACACACATAAGGAAAAGAGACAAAACAGAGGAACACCACTTAGCTTTGCTCTGTTGCTTACGCTCCCAGAAATAGAGCCCACCACCTGCGTGCATCTTTTCCTCCGACCGGGTCCAACACCATAGTGCAGCCTTGGAGCAAACAGAGTCCACCACCTGCGTGCAGCTGTCCAGAAAACAGAGTCCAGCATAAGAGTCCAGCTTTCCGCCAAAGAGTCCAGCATGTTGAGTCCAGCTTTCCAGCAACCGAATCTAGCATCATGAGTGCAGCTCTACACCATAGCTGCCACTCCACCAAGCCATACAAGAACTCATTGCTGACACCATAGCTGCAACTCCACCAAACCATGCCAGCCCTCCTCGCAGACACCATAGCTGCCACTCTAGGACTCTCACTGAGCTGCCCGGGACTCTCTTTCAGCTCCATCCTTCACCAAGGCTTGCTTGTAACTGAGGACTAATCACCAACAGTGATTGACACACCTGACACTCTCTTATAGAGCAATCACACCTGTAACATAATTGCGTGCACAAACTAAAGTAACCAAGTGCAATGACGCTCACCACCACCGAGGGGCAAATTTAAAACAAAAGACACCACCGTGCAATAATCCTAATGGCCAACGGGGGCAAAAACCAAACCTTAGCACACAGCCAAAGGAAAAAAAGGTTACTTTGTGCATTTATCTGTCAGATCCAACCTGGATCATGACAGTGCTTTTTGATACTCCAGTAACGTTGCAGCTCTGAAATATGGCAAAACTGGTGGCAAATAGCATCTTGGCAGCTTGACGCTTGATTTTCCTCAATTCATGGGCAGTTAGTTTGCGCCTTTTTTTATCTACACGCTTCTTGCGACCCTGTTGGCAATTTGTCATGAAACGCTTGATTGTTCTGTGATCACGCTTCAAAAGTTTGGCAATTTCAAGACTGCTGCATCCCTCTGCAAGACATCTCACAATTTTTGACTTTTCAGAGTCCATCAAATCTTTCTTCTGACCCATTTTGCCAAAGGAAAGGAAGTTGCCTAATAATTAAGCACACCTTATATAGGGTGTTGATGTCATTAGACCACACCCCTCCTTATTACAGAGATGCAAATCACCTGATTTACATAATTGGCAGTTGGCTTTCAAGCCTATACAGCTTGCAGTAGGACAACATGTGTAAAAAGGATGATGTGATCAAAATACTCATTTACCTAATAATTCTGCACACAGTGTAATTAACTCTAATGTATAGCGCAGTGTTAGATTGGTGGCTTTTCCCAAACGGTGTATAATTGTGCCATCTACTTTAATGTGAAAGAGGTCTTAATCCTTCCCGTCCCTCACACTAGAGGTTTTGTAGTTGTGGTATCATGTGTTTTAATTTTATTCTAATAAAGTGTACATATTTTGACCTATTTTGAGTTGTGTCCACTTTTACTATTTTTCGCATAATTTATGCAGTATAATAGTAATTTTTTTAATTTACTCTCCATGAAAGTGTGTTGCATTTCATAATCCTGGTGACGCGCGCAGGTCAGGTAATCACTTCCTGTGACGTAGTGCGGCCATGTGGACACTGAAGAGCACAGGATGTGAGATTACAATCCATAAAAAGAAGGGAGTTGATACAGCACTTTGGATAAAATGCTAAACTTTTATTCCATCAATTTCCCATCAGTAAAAACATGATTCAAGGAAAAATCCCAGTTATACCCAGTCATAATGTGTTCAGCTTTGAGGGTGTGACCTACGACAGACCAGAGGCTGTGCCATGGGGACAAGCTTTGCGCCCAGTCATGCAAATCTATTAATGGGGCATTTCGAATCCCTTCACGTTGGACAGTCCCACCTGCCAGTGGGTCACACCTTATTTTACGAATGTTTTATAGATTTAATATTCATCTGGAGTGGTACTCAGGATGAGTCCCAGACATTTATAATAAATCTGAATAACAATACATGGGGGCTAGAATTTACATTCACTTTTGCACAAAAACCTCATTGAGTTTCTGGATCTAATCATCTCCAAAGTTCAGGATGGGGAGATATCCACTTCCACGTATTTTAAAAAGGTGGACCTGAACAGTTACTTAGAATTTTCTAGCAGCCACCTCCGCAAGTGGATAAAAAATGAGCTATGAGTAAAAGGAGCAAGTATAAGATCTACTTTTAGATGTGGTTGAAATAGGAGAAGCAAGGTAAAAGGACTGTATTAAAGGGATTGTCCAGCCTGGGGTACAAGCCTACAGTCACTCTATGTGACCACAGACTAGTGAGCCCTTTCATAGCGAGCACTGCACTCTGTGAGGATTTTCTGGGGAAGGCGCTGGGAGCGGCGAGCGCGTGCCCACAAGTATGTGATTTGCATACATGGGATCACATTTTGACTAAACTGTGAGGCGTCACTGAATGCAAATGGAAGCCCAGACATGTCTAGTCGGAATGTGGCTAGAAATATGCAAATTGCTTAGTTGTGGTCACAAAACCACCGCTCTCAGCACTGGCACTGGAAAATTTTCACAACGCTTAGAGCATGCAAGGTAAAGATTCAAAAGTCTGCAATAACATAGGAAGACTGGAGACTTGTACCCCAAAGCCAGACAACCCCTTTAAATACACTACAGATGTCCATGAGGGGAGTCCAGACCCACTCACTGGACCACTCGTAAGGATTTACATACTGAGTGGGACCGTAATTAAGGTTCCTTTTAAATGTAGAGGAAATTATCTTATTTTGGACTGTTCTGCAGCGCTCCCTAAGAGGGCTCCTATAGACTCCTATGAGGCTCGACTGCACCTCTGCATGTTCCATGATACGCAGCCATAGAGATTCCATACTCCATTGTACATACACTTTGAGCATGGCTCTGCTGCGTGCACAAGATTATTCTGTAATAATTCCCAAACATAAAGAGAAGGAAAAGCAAGTCTCCTTTACTGTGTCTGTCCCTCATTTCTGTGAGTAATCATAATTATAAACATAAGATTTAGTAAGAAATGATAAAATATGCAATGTGTTTTATTTCAGAACAACAGGACATTCCATAGACAATAGGAGGTTATGTTCAGGTTACAGCTGGTAATTCATGAAATGGAAAGCATGGAGTTTCCATTAGGATTTATTTCTTAATTGACTGTTGGCTGTGAACTGCAATAACCTTACTAACGTCACCGCTCATCACAGCAGCCGGGTTCACACATTACTCTCAGTGTGTTCCCGTGGCCGTGGTGAGTGGTCGCATTACTCATGTCACCGCTCATTACAGCCTCCGGATGTAGCAGAGTCGGGAATTGTCGTGGGACCTCCTTATTATGAATTTATATACGACCAGTTTAAATGATTTCATTTTTTTATGGTAGTAAATGGGTGAAATAGTCATTGTCAAGAAGTGTTTTCACAATTAAAGGACTTTCTGTGTGTTTGTTTCTATCTTTCAACTACAGGGTTAATAATTGGGATGACTGATAGACACCTCTCCATTACTTACACCTGGGCTTGATGTCTGCGCACATTACACAGCTGACGTCAACCTCAAAACCATTACCAAGATTACTCTGGCACCAGAGGAATCAAAAAGAGCCAAGACTAAGAGCCAGAAATGGTGCAGTTAACGAAAGCGACATTTCAGGGGCGGTTGAGGGCTGGTATTATTAGTCTGGGAAATGGCCAACATCCATGGCCTCTTCCCAGCCTGTGAATATCAGCCCACTGCTTTGTACTTAGCCTTTGCTGGTTATTAAAAATAAGGTCACTTATTGGGGGATCCCCTCTTTTTAATAACTAGTAAAAGCTGCGCAGATAGCTGTAAGCGGTTATTAATAGGCAGGGAAGCTAAAGGGAAATTGGCCCCTTCCCAGAATAACACTTGCTCACAGCTGTCTGCTTTCCCTTAGCTGGTTATTAAAAATAAGGGGGATCCTACGTTGTTTTTTTTTAATTAATTATTTAATAGGTTAAATAAGGCTAAGCACCCTTTAATGCCACATGAAAGGCACTAAAGGGTGCTAGTTTATTTTATATAAACCTATATACCAAAACCAACACCCACAACTGGTACCACTAGTCAAATGATCAGCATATGGGAATCAAAAGACATATATAGAGGGTTCAGTACAAAGGCAATGAAAATCATATAGAGGAAAAAGCGCTAATAAGAACCAAAGTAAAAAAAAGTGAACAACTTTATTGAGGTAACAATAAAACATGATGTAAAAGCATAAAGAAAAAATGACAGGGAAAAGACAATGGTAAGCCAAAATGGTGGATAAACGGCTTACAAACAGGCAAGGAAAATATAACAGGCAAAATAAAAGAATTATATATATGTAAGTCTGCTCAAAAAGTGCAAATGCATTGTGCTAAAAAGTGGACCAATGTAAATATTGTAAAATGGAAAATATATCCAAAAGGTACCAAATACACTGGGGGCACAAAGGAAATCTCCGGAGGCGAGTCGCCACAATAGGAGAAAAGGTGCAGAGCAAGACACAGTAAGAATAAAGTGCATATGTGCCTGAGAAATTATCTGCGAGGATTGTGGTTCCACCCACCCCAATGCGCGTTTCGACCTAGTGCCTTCTTCCTTTTTTTTTTTCCCTTATGCTTTTACATCATGTTTTATTGTCACCTCAATAAAGTTGTTCACTTTTTTTACTTTGGTTTTTATTAGTGCTTTTTCCTCTATATGATTTTCATTAGTTTATTAAATGTAGGGGGCTTGTGACATTAAATATCTACAGGATATCTATCCTATTCATTCTATTTATATGTCTGTCTATCTATTTATCTTTCTATCAATCTATATCTGTATATAAGCTTATTTTATTAGTTTGTAAACTACCGGTATATTACCAGCCTAGAGAAGTCTCTAAAAATGAATTTTTAATTGTACCATTAAAGATCATGATGTCTTAGCAAAGCAGCAATGATCCAAAAAAAAGCCTTGCAATGCAAGGATATAGTTAATCACATAGCACTCTCTCCATCAGTGCAAGAAGGTAGTAATACATATTACATTCATTAGTTCTTGACCAAGGATGATAGGACTAAAATAACATAGTGTCCTAGTGCAATTAAAGTGAATGAAAGAAGGCAGAGAAATCGTGTGGATCTCACCCAATTCACTTGCAGGCTGTCATCCGAGTAATATCCATTAAAAATAAGGTCACTTTTTTGGGGATCCCCTCTTTTCTAGTAAAGGCTGCGCATATAGCTGTAAGCGGTTATTAATAGGCAGGGAAGCTAAAGGGAAATTGGCCCCTTCCCAGAATAATAACACTTGCTCACAGCTGTCTGCTTTCCCTCAGCTGGTTATTAAAAATAAGGGGGATCCTACCTTGTTTTTTTGAATTAATTAATCCTCACTCTGCCCTGCCTTGTCCTCTGCATTTGCTCCTGCCCCAACAAGGACAGTACCCACATAGTGCTAATTCCCAGGAGAAATTCCCTCTCGACGCGTTTCTTTCTCTGTTAGGAAAAGTCATCATGGGAGTTTTTTGCTATTGAGGAGGCACCAGGCAAGAGAGACCAGAATTGCTCTAAAGTATAATGGTGAAGAAAGTGTCTCTGTGCTTATAAAGCGCCTATTTATCAACGATATCTTAGGAGTCACATAGTGGTGGGCATTCCTATAGGGTACAGAGTGCTGTCACCCTAATATCTAGGAGTTGGGTGAAGAGCTGAAGACAATTGCTGGTAAGTGTAAGACTAGGGTCAGGGAACTTAGGTTAGTTGCCCCACACCAGAGCTGAAATAAAGAAAAAAAAGTGACTTCTCTGATTCCCCTAATGGCCGGCTCTTTCTGGTACTGCTAGAGTGGATCAACTGGTTTCTCCCATAGCGAGGAAACTTGTCAATCACTTGTAGCAGCACAGGAATAAGCCAGCCGGTGCTGCAGATAGAGCGTTTCAGAGCAAAATATATCAGGCTGCAATCATGCAGCTAAGATATGATTCATGCTGCCTGCAGTTTGGGCAGTGTGAACAAGGTGACAGATTCCCACTAAAATCAGGTATTTTTGTCTAAAAATAATTTTTGCAGTTGGGTTTCATTAAAAAATGTTGCCCTCTTTACCTTCGACAGACTTTGTGTTGCTGTTTATTGTAGAGTGAACTAGAGTCTGTCAGTGAGCGTTTCCTGACAATGGAATTTACAACTCTTATCTTACTTCCACTAAGTTGCACCCAGGTGACTCTTCGCCACATTAAAGTTGAGCTGAACTTTGTGATCATAAACCAACTGAATGGAACTCAGTCAGAAGGAAGATAAAGTGTTATAAACACCTGCTTCAGAAAGGCGCTCACTGACAGAAGCTCAGTTAACTCAGTCTGCAGCCATGAAGAGAGGCTATAGAAGGCAAATGGTGCAAAATGTTTCATGAAACCCTAAAATGATTTTGAGCTGAAATTCAAGGTTTTTTTTAACCTAAAATCATTTAAGTGTCAATATCCTTTCCATACTTGGACAGGTACTTCTGCAACAGATTTATTTCATGTCCGTCTTCATCACAGATGCCCAAAACTGAACTAAATATTCTATATAAGGTCTGACTAGTGACTTGAATAGAAGCAAATGTATGTTTTTGTCATCTGCCTTTACACCTCCTTTGATGATGGCCTTGGCAGCAGCTGCCTGACACTTGTTGCTAAAGTTCTTTTTACTGTCCACCCACATCTCTATGTGCCTTTCAGTGTCTTCCCCAATTATTATAGCAGCACTCCAACTAAATGTTTTTGACTGTACATTGCTGTGATTAATACAATTAATAGAATAATGAGACTGCTCTTGTATATGCTTTGGCCACATCCTAGACGATGTGGTCTTTCTGGATTGTTTGCTAGCTTGATTACTTCTTTCCATCTGATATGGTTTCCCTAATGCAGACTACCGGCAGAGTCTCTTCATATTTCTCTTGCTCCTATCTGCTAGCAGGCAGTGATAGATCAATGACTACCCCGTTATATAAAGTAGAAAGAATGACATCATTAGCTGCATTGGTTTATATACAAGGGAACTTGGATCATGGAGCAGTATGTGGAGAAGTCTGCTGAGCAATTATAGCATGTGGTATTTGTTACTACATGTAGGGGCGGTGTATTATAACTAGTGATGATTGAACGTGCTCGGATAATGTGTTATCCAAGAATGCTCAGGTGTTATCCAGGTATCTTGGGCGTTCTCGTATGTTATGTTAGAGTCCCTGCGGCTGCATGTCTTGCGCCTGTTAGACCGCCCCAACACATGCGGTGATTGCGGAACAAACAGGCAATCCCCGCATGTATTGTGACTGTCTACTGCCGTAAAACATGCAGCCGCAGAGACTCTAACATATTATCCGTGCACGCCAAAAATAACTGGATAACACCTGAGCATTCTTGGATAACACGTTATCCGAGCACATTCGATCATCACTAGTGATATCAATTTTGACATTTTAAGCTACCATCCAGACCTTCATCAGAATGGTTGCAGATTTTAATTGAGGAAGGGAGCAACTGTAAGCACCGCTGCCAAAGTTACAGACGTCACATACCACAGCGCTTACAGGTGTTCACTATTAGGGCTCATACTCATCTGCGAGGAAAACCGACGAGTGCAATCCAATAAAAAATCAAATTGCAATGTTAATCTATGAGACCCTGCTCATCTGCAATTGTTTTCTCAGCTGAAATCAGACAGAGCAAAAAAATCGCAGCATGTCCTCGTATCTCGGACGAGACTCATCAATGCAAGTCAATGGGTGTTAGAAAAAAATCACACGGCACTCAGACCATGTGAGTGCAGTCTGATTCGTACACACCCATGTCCTAGAAAACCTGATGTTTAATCTGACGCGTACAGCAGTAATATCACAGCGTGAACCCGACAGAATATAATAGATAGATATAAATGTGCCAATCACATAATTAGTATAGTAATTAGTACAGTGCTTGTGTAGCTTACTGTACATGTATTTTATTACTTAATAAATGAAAAAAATCGAGTGGGACCTGCCAACATTTTATTAACCAGCAGAGGGAAAGCGGACAGCTGGCGGCAGATGTTTAGAGCCTGTATACTTAGCAGTTACTGGTTATTAAAACTGGGGACTCCCCCAAAAAATGACGTAGGGTCCCTGTATAATTAATTACCAGCAAAGGCTAGGCAGACAGCTTTGGTTCTTATTAGTGCTTTTTCCTCTACTTTATATGATCTTCATTAGTTTATTAAATGTAGGGGGCTTGTGACATTAAACATCTATAGGACATCTATCCTATTCATTCTATTTATATGTCTGTCTATCTATCTAACTATCTATCTATCTATATTAGCTGAGAGCTAATGTTTTTTTCATGGCACCTTCCTAGGGTATTAATATCAGCCCGCAGCTTTGTGCCTAGCCTTTGCTGGTTACTAATTAGCGGGGACCCTACATCATTTTTTGTGGGGTTACTCTATTTTAATAACCAATAAAGGCTTAGAATACAACTGTGAGCTGATTTTAGTAGCCTGAGAAGCTCTATGGGTATTACCCCCTTTCCAGGCTATAAACATCTGCCCCCAGCTGTCAGCTTTCCGTCTGCTGGTTAATAAAATTTGGGGGTAAGCCATGCCATTTTTTCTGAAAATAATTTATTTATTAATAAAATTCATGTACAGTAAGCTACACAGACAAAGCACTGATTATATATCTCAATCGCATATTTATATCTGCAAATTTATATCTATATATATATATATACATATATATACTGGATGGTGGCCTGATTCTAACACATCGGGTATTCTAGAATATGCATGTTGTTTATTTATGAAGATTCCGCGCCAATGTCGCTAATTGCGGCAAATCCATGTGGCAGGGGATGACCCGAGCCAACTCTTGGGGCCTCCTAGCCTACAATATAGGTTAATACTACAAACCAGATTTGCAATCCATGTACCTCTGTTTGCGTTGGGAAGAGAAGTGTAACTGAAAACTTCCCGAGTAACCTTTTTGTAATCTATTTCCAATTACCATCAAAATGCACAGCTGTCTATTCAATAAGACAGCAAATACTTAACTTTTCCTTTAAGTATACAGTAACAAACTTGAGGGATCAAGCGAGGTGCACCAAAATATAGTGACGGTATTGTGTGGTTATTACTATTAGGAGGTGACATCATCTTGGTGAATTAATTTTACATTTTACCAGGGGAAAAAAAGTCTTCCTTTGGCTTCCCACAGTGGAAATAAAGACTCAATGCGCAGTTCCTGTTTTATTTCCTCTCCAGAACATAGCTTCTCCTGTGTCTTTAAGAAGTTTCCTTCACTGAAGTTTTTCACTAACGTGGAATTTCCCATTAATAAGGTTACTTTGTGATCATAAAGTAAAATCTATGAGCAAAAGTAATAAAGTAGAAGAAGATAGATGAGTCTGTTCTGAAATTATCAAATAATCTGCCCTTATATTAATAAAAATATTTGTAGGTGGTACATCGAGAGATTAATCCGTCTGCCACGTTCTTGACTTCTAGAGGTGGTCTAATTGGTGTTGTATAACTAAATGGAAATAAAAATAATATTTGTTAGACAAAATGAACCTCAAGGTTTAGGATGTTGGTCTTATACAGCTAAATTATGGCTCTGTGCTAGCTCTGAGTCTTACCAAGTTTTAATATGACACCAATAGGCGTCTACAAGAGACACTGAACTTCTAAGATCCTCTAAATTCATGGCATACTCCTTCGGATGTTGTATCATAGAAAAATACTTTCGTAAAAGCATTACTTCTTGGAGCGCATCTACAGTGCCTTGCGAAAGTATTTGGCTCCCTGGAACTTTTCAACCTTTTCCCACATATCATGCTTCAAACATAAAGATACCAAATGTAAATTTTTGGTGAAGAATCAACAACAAGTGGGACACAATTGTGAAGCTGAAGAAAATTTATTGGTTATTTTAAATTTTTTGGGAAATTCAAAAACTGAAAAGTGGGGAAGAAGGAACAAGGGTAATAATGGGTGAATGGGGCGTTGTAAAGAATGGGTATGTCCACTGATAACTGAGCCCCATATGGTTAAAGATCCCAACCTGCAAGGCTTTGCTCCTGTAAACCCTAATATAACCCTACAATAATTACGAAATAGAGCTATACCATTCAATCTACAAATCTAAGTAGCTTAGAATCCAAAATAAATATTTCTCTCCATCTACCTTCACCCATTAATCTTTGCAAAAAAAAAAAGTGTCGCATGCGGACGGTTAGAGAATTTTGGAAATTTTAAAGTTGACTTTCTAAGGGCATGTTCACAAACAACAGATTTGTTGTAAAATCTTCAGTAATTGTTCCATTGAATGTGGTTTGCAAAACTCAATTTGCTTCCCGCCTAGACATACTTATATAGATAAATGGAACTCCTTTTTGGTCACAGGCATTTCCGGAAAGTTTCCTGTGCCTAATGATGGAACATCCTGGCTTCCAATTCTGCTTGGATGTGGACTCGGTCACCTGTTAAAATCTGCTATATCACAAAGAAGGTGCCTCATTTAGGATTCTCCAAGCCTGTTTGGAAAGTAGAAAAGTGTCTGTGGTTCCACAATTTATGGCCCTGATTCATCAAGATTGGCAATTTTTTAGCTGGTCTTGATCAGGGAGTTTGCTGGAGTCAGACACTCCTGATTCATTTAACGGCACATGCTTCTTAATGAATCAGGAACGTCTGACAAGTGGTTTGAACATCTGTGCACCTCGCCACAAAACTTACTCCGGTAATGGACTGGAGTGTTATTTCTGGCGTAAGAAACACCACATGAATTTGATGAGCTGTGGCATTACGCCCTCGCTGCACTTCTGTCCCGCCCCAGTTCTGCCCATTACAGCGGTGCTGAGTGAAATTGGCGTGAAAATGCCACAAGTCACAACATTTTTGTGCAACTCTGAGTTGCTCAAAAATTTGCTGAATTTTCTAAGCAATTTATGTCAGAATTTTGGCAAAACTGCTTTGATGAATGGTCTATGACTCTGGAGCCATGGGCACTCTGTGTGCCGCCATATAGTGCTCAATACATAATCAGTGCTGATTCTGGAGGAGATTATCTCCCCAATGTGAACTAGGCACAAATAATTAAAAAAACAGACAAACTTATACCTCCATCTAAAACTGGAAGGGCTGAGCTACAATAAGTATTTCTATACTTGTAGGAGTGTTCTATTACGGTTTTGTCCAATTTGGATGTACCGAAGTGTGATATACATGAGTCTCTATGAAAATGTGCTCTCTGCGGTGACATAATGTATATGTTGTGCCTTAAAAAAAGCAGAACAATTAACATAACGTACATATAAAATTCTATGCATCACACATACCCCAGATCAGGGCGGTGGTTCACACACGTCAATGCATAATTTGCATTGCAAAATAAAAAAATAAAAAGCGGTGAATCTGTGTCAATTTCCATGCCGTTTCCTGGCACATTACATGTCTGGATATTTCTAAGTTCTCATTAACCATACTAAACCTATGACGTTTCCCTCTGCTGCATAAGAAATTATTTACAGGGTTATTCAAATCTCCAAAATCCTATCCCAATATATAGTAAAAGTAATAATAATAATATTAGCAAATCCCTCCAATTAGAAATGTAGTATAGTTTTTCTGGTTTGCTATTTCTGTTTCTTCATGAGGACCTTAGGTTCTCATGGATACGACCATTGATATAATCACATGTCTAGTTCCTATTGGTCATCACCATGGATACCTAAGGTCCCCATGAGGAAAGAGACATAGTGAATCAGAAAAACTATACTACATTTCTAATCGGAGGTATTTGCTAATATTATTATTATGCCTATTGGGATAGGATCTTGGAGCTTTAACAAATAAGTAAAACTTTTTTAGGGGCTATTTTTTACAGAGAACAATATGTGGCCCCAAGATAAACCGAGAACAAACTGAGAACATCATTGTTTCATTCCGCTGCCAACACACTATTTCTGTACTCACAAAACCTCAGTGTTCCTGTGCGCTTCACTACATGAACTAAATGGTAGCAGGGGATGTGGGATGGCTGTTCTGTATTAGCCAGGGCACATCATCTAATATAACACGCCATAAACCTCCCTTGTCCTGTAGTGTGACTCTTTTATACATGCTAATGTAGCTTACAAAATGTTTTGTTTATAGCAAAAAAAACCAAAACAAAATCCATGCTGGATCTTTAAAGCCCTGCGAGACATATTTCATGCCGGGCAAGGAGTGTTTCTAGTTTGCAAGAGCTTATTGTTTGTGCCACTGGTTAATGTCAGCGTGCATCTGTGCCTGTAAACAGAGGGCACATTTAGTTTTTTCCCGAGCTCTTTTTAACTCCCTAACTATGAACTTCCTATCCCAACAGCTGTGGTCAGAGTCAACTGTTTTCCCATGCCAGTTTGTGCTCTGCGGTAATGCATGCCAGATGAGGCTCATATTAAACAGTAATAATACAACCTCTGAAACCGCTCACTTATCCTGCTCGCTTGACTTTTTTCTATTTTTTTTTTTAAGAAAAATAGTTTTGATTTGAATATATTTTCTGTCTGCAACGTCTAAAACCCTAATCTAAAGAACTTTAATCCCTCACTTCACATTTCCGTGCAGAATTTTAAATAAACCAGGTAGAGGTCATGTACAAGAGTCGCATTGTGCCGAGCATCCATGGTGTTTTGGCAGGCACCGTGGACTCAGATCCTGACTGTCTGACTCTTCTAGGTCTCACTTTATGCTTTTAGGTCTTGTGGCTTCACAATTATTCCACAATTATTTATGCCACCTGTTATATATTCTGACTCAGGGTCATTACACTGAAGCTTGTGATGTCAGATTTTCTTTAATAAGAACTAGAAGAATCCGGGGAAAAAGAAATGCTAGTGGTCCATTCGCCTGACCCAAATAGAGGGGATAAAGGTATGGTGCCTATAGCTTCTTATTGAGCGAGTACAATACATTTTAAGGCCGATTATGTTGAACGCTCTCCATGGTTTTCGGAGATAGCACTCGCACCCATTATATTCTATGGGGCTGTGAACGTGTCCAATTTTTTACCACGGATCAAAAAAAATTTGATCAAAATCGACAAGGCAAGTCTATGGGTCCATGAAACACACCATAACATACTCGGATGACATCTGAGCACACTCTGATATTCACGGACTGACACAATGGAGATGGTGGAGAACCTTTTATTTGTATTTATTTTTCCTCCACCTAATAAGAACTGAAGCCACTGTGATCAAACCTGGACCAGAATAATCTGACCATTTTTCTCGGACAGAGAGAAAACGATCGTGTGACCCTACCCTGTCTGTGATTACTTCCAAAACTCTGTACTGTCCTTATAGAGGTCAGACCATTTTTTTCCCCAAGCTGGAGCTCCAAATTTCAGCTTGTTTTCAGACATCCTTAGACTAACATGGCCTACAGCCAACACTATGCAGGCCTTCCTAATGATACAGCAACCATTAGACGCAACATTAAAGGGTTACTTCTGTTAAAGTTTCATCCTAGCGATAGATGATAACTTGCAGGTTCATGGGGTCCAACTAGCTCTGCAATGACCTGATGCAATGGTGTGGTGGCCAGTCATGGGCGACACTGGTCTATTCATTCTCTAGGAGAGTTACGGAGACAGACCAGTATAACAACCTGATTTTATTATTTGGGTAAAAATGATGGCACTTGTGAAGGAGCTTCCCAAGAGGATCTAGCCGTAGAGAGAAATATGGCTGCAGATCCAGAAGACACACAGGGGATATTGGTAGCTTGTAACTAGTGATGAGAGAAAGTGATCGTTGGTTGAGTTGGCCTAGAGTGCTCTGGTGACACGTTCGAGTTCCCGTGACCGCATGTTTCATGGCTATTAGACAGCCACAAAACATGCGGGGATTGCCTGACAAACATGGGAAATCACTGCATGTTTTCTGATTGTCTAATAGCCACAAAACATGGGGCCGCGGGGTCTCGAACGTCTCACCCGAGCACCCGCGATACTCTCTGCATACCCGAGCACACGCGATACTCTCTGCATACCCGAGCACCCGCGATACTCTCTGCATACTAGGCAGACTGGAGTAACGAGCACTTGCTCTCATCACTATTTGTAACCATTGAGGTACATGTGTTCATGGGGTCTGTAGACCCACAACAGCACTGCTCTGCTGCTTCGTGGCCTAAGATGACCTGGAGTAAATCTGTAACTGACGGCCTTGTTTTTAACCGTTGTGGAGACCTGAAATGTTATTCTAATTCGATCTCTGTGACACCACTGACAGTAAAGTCTTCTTGCTAAACTTAAATAACACGTTTTTAACCAGTCTCTCTCCTGTTATGTTGTAACAGAACATTCAGAAAGTCAACACAATCCACCATATATCCTTTTTACAAGCGAACATATGCGTCCAACAAAGAACTGTGCAAAAATGCAATCAGCCGTTAAACCATTGCATCGTCCACTAGCCGATTGCTACAGTTTTCTCAAGCCAATGATCGGTACGACTCCCATTCAGTCACTTATCAGCCATCGTTAAAGGTCCATGGATTTGGGGAAACTGCAGCTTGTAAGATGATGCCAGAGGAAACCAGTACAGGAGACACCAAAAGCTGCTCCTGGAAGTTCTGCACACAGTGAGGTGAGATGGAGGACGTCCGAAGTAAAAGGTGAAAATGTGAGGCAACACCTAGAAGTGGAGGGGGAAATAATATCATGAGGCGAAAGCGACGCACTGGCACGTGGCTCACACTAGTAATGTGCCACGGCCATGCAAAGCAAAAACTGCACTGAGAATGGCAGGACCTGTGCTGACATGACGGTCACATGGATTTCACAGGTTCTGCATCCAGCGTGAGTCTGGGGTCTACAAATGAATAGTAGCAATAGTCCAAGTCTATCCCTTCCACCTCCATTATCATGTGCTCCCACCAGTCTCGGAGGTTTGGTGTTCGGGAAAGTTCTACAGCCAATGGGGAATGGTTGTTTAGGCACGATTTATTACTTGTATCAGGTTGGAAGAAAGACAATGCGAAGCTTTACTTTTATTTTTCTTCTTGTGTTGACTGTTTTTCCTAGATTCTTAAAAAAATAATAAGGAGCATTTCCATTTAAGGCAAAGTCTGCTGTGGGGTGCATTGTGCCCCACTATATTTACTGGGATATGATACACTGGTAGCCCTGAAATTGTATTTGGGTTGGGAGGGGGGCTCTTGTATGCCAAGGCTGTTTTCTTTCCCCCAGTCCATCCCTGTGGAGGGGGGCGTGATATCTGAAGGATCGATTATACTTGGGGGATGATACTTGAAGCAGATTGGCTTATTCGGCCCCAGTATAAGCATCTGATACAGTCAGTGTGTGTGAAGCTCACTGTCCCCACAAGCTAAAAGTGACATCTACCTCTTAGTCTAATAACTGTTTTATATTTCTAGGTGTCTTAAAGGGAATCTGTCAGCAGGTTTTTGCTATGTAATGTGAGCACAGCATGAGGTAGGGGCTGAGATCCTGATTCTAGTGATGTCACTTACTGGGCTGTGTTTTGCTGTTTCAATAAAATCAGTGTTTTATCAGCAGGAAATTATCACTAGAGTAATAGATGTCTCCTTGTCCAACTACGCCCCCACCACTGATTAGCAACATCTGCCTATGCACAGTGTATAAGAAAGCTACCAATCAGTGATATGGCTGGCATTAGACAGGGCTCGGCATTCAGAGCTCTGCTAGGTCTGCAGCAGAGAAAACAGTGATCGTAATACAACTGCTGCATCCAGTAAACTAAGTGATATGTAGCTGGAATCAGAGTCTCAGCCCCTACACCGTGCTGCTGTCAGATTACATAGTAAAAAGCTGCTGAGTAATTCATTGTAACAAGATCCCAAAATGTAAAATCTGTCTATTCATGCAGCACATTGTCAGTCCTATATGCAGTCTTTATATACTAGCTCAGATCAGATAAGTGGGGGTCCGACTCTGGGACCCCTTACCCGTCAGCATTATCTGCAACAATAAATAGCGCCGGTTAGTGGCCACTACTGGGTACTGCAGGTCAACTCCTATTTACATCTTGAGGAGTGAAACTACAGTACCTGAAAATATAAGTCATCAATAAAAGTCTGAAAAACACTAATTGGAACATTATGCCGCAATTTTGCTCTTTACTTCCCCCAAACCAATGCATTCGATATGTAACAACTTTAGAACGCGTATATAGGTAAATATTGACTAAGTGACATGTTCCCTTAATTACAGGAACTTTCGGGAAAAAGACTAAATGATTGGTAAGATATGTGATTACCTTGTGCCACTGTTTTAATATAAAAAATTACAAATAAAAACAAACTAACAAGAAAGAAGTGTTGCTTTTACAGCTTTATTGCAGTTCAATATCCATTGTAATTCTCTCTCACTACCACTAGATGGTGCAGTGCAAAAGTCCCACAAGCAACATTGTATTTATTGCATAGAGAAAAAGCTGCAAACTGAGCTCATTAATAGTATGCTAATGATCAAATCTGAATATCCATGTACAGTGGGTTTGTATTTCACTCTTACATTTTTTCTTAAACATTAAAGAAAAAGGTTGAACTAATATTCGCCAAGAAAATAAGCGAAATTCAAAGTCATACGAAAGTAAACAGTGACGACATGTATTCGGTACAGTTTGTGAGAGATAAGGATACTGTGCCGACACCAAAATACTTAAAGGATCCAAACACAGCCCTAAAGCCAATGTAAACATCTTCAATACTAAAAGCTCAGGCTGGAACTAATCATCTTACTTTCTGTGCAAGCAGCGATAGCAAGACATCAAAAGCTTCCAAAGCCATTAAAAGATTTATAGAAAAAATACATTTTGGTGAAGAAAGATCCGTAGATCTATAAAAAAAAAACCCCACAGGATAATTTCCATATTTACATGTTTAAACAAAAAAGTTACAAAAAGTAAAACTTTATCCCTTCATATCCCCAGTTTACCCTTCATTACAAAAGAAACGACACAAAAAAACAAAAAGCATCAATAATAACAGGACGAGCGAGGAGTGAAGGTCTACAACGGCAACGTCACAAAGAGTAAAAACTCTACTGAGCTTCTATTACTTCACATAAGTTTCTTTTATTTCTATTTTCCTTTTTAAAATACTTGTAAAAATGCCAAAGAGAATAAACCTGAAAGTAACATCTGTATCTGAAGTGACACCTATAAAAGACTGCGAATGAAAAAAAAAAAAAACCACTGCAATAATCCCCAAAACAATGGGGAAAAGTCATCAAGACTTTCAAAAGTTTTTTTTTCAGTAAGGAGCGCCAAATTTATAAGGTGGATCTTAGGGACCAGAAACGGTCTCAGACACCGAGCAGCCGCACATTTCTGGTGCAATTTACTCTGCTACCTGGTAAACCTGTCATCTCTGATTAGTCACGCTGCTCCCTCTTAATTCCACCACTTTATATAAGAAAAAGTGAATAGATTGGTGTAAAATGGCAAAAGTTCTGACATTTTTGACCAGGGCATTTGTTTTCTGCCAATAATGGAATCTGTCAACACAAAATGTGTTCAAACAAAGTCCAGGCCCCGACGCGCGTCCAAACACCTTTCCACTTATTTGTGTTACACCCGTCTCCAGCCTACTCTGGCTCCTGGAAAGCCAGAGTTGTCAGTCAACGAAGAAGATGGTGTAGATAGCAAAAAAAATGTAGGTGGGAAGGTGCCCTCAACTGTTTGGTCACACCAAGGGTGCACCGGTGCTAGGTTTCATCAAAGATTTTTTGCTAAAGTCTTTCTTTAGTGAATTTCCCCCAGCCAGGTGTTCATAAAGGTATTGTTTTATATCAATTCCTCAGTTTAACTAAATGAATTTCCCTTCATTACTCACTGCTATCGCAATAGGCCATGTCTTGGGCACATGATGGAGGAGCATTAGGCCATGGTCAAGAAATAAAGGTTATTGTTTGTGTAACAGAAAGGTATAGATTTTTCCTTTGTACTTTCTGAATCACCTCCTTGAGATTTTCACCCCTTTCTCAAATCCCTTTAATAAGGCTTAATAAGGCAGGTTATTCAGACAGATCTGCTTTAATAAGCCTCTTCTTCGTTTGTTGGGGGACTACTAGGTCTCTTTAGCTAGGGTTGACCATAGACATAATAGGAAAGTCATTCGATCCATTTTCAGGGGGAAAGGAAATCTATGCTATGTGTATGGACTCTCCTCTCATGATAGATATTAGTGTAAAGGGGATGGGGCATGCTGAAATCAACATGCCCAATCCTGTGTTCTCTTGTGGTTGATCTTGCATATTTATAGGGGGGAGGTCAAGAAGAGTAGCTTTCAGCCACGAGCGTATTTGGCCCACAGCACAACAAAAGTGTATCGCCTCCTTAAAATAGTGGATGCTGATTGAAGACAGTCCTTTATTAGCTCAAAAGGAGTCTAAATTAGTGCATTAGGAGGACATTTATTTCCCAAGATGTGAGCGTTTTTATACACTTCCTTGTGCATTTATTTAGTCTAAAGTTATATATACATATCCCATACCTATCAACAAGGTTTATGGACAGGTGAGTAAGAAGCTTAAGGAGCCAAAGTTTGCTTACATGCTGCAGTCAGAGACCCGAACCGGAGGGGGCTGGACGCTTTATCTATAATCTTTACAAATGTATGTGGTAGGGGAATACTGAAGACTTCCTAATACTGACTCAACTGCGTAGGTGCTTGATGTCCAGGACCAGAGCAAGGGAAAGCTTGGTTATTTTTAATTGATAGTTAGTACGTAAGACGGGCAGCAAATCATGGGGGGGGGGGGTAGTGAGATTTCTTCCGATTGCTCAAAACCTGTTTTTGCAGCAGAAACACTCAGCTTCTGTGTGAGTGTGCACACAGTCTGCATAAGGGGACGGACCTCTCGGCCTTAGGGAGAGGTTTCCATGTATTTACAGGCGGTGAGTAGGGCCATGGATGGGGGTGATAATAAGAGAGGTGTTGCATATCACTCGTGCATGTACAGTTAGCAGATTGTCACTCAAAAGCGGTTTCATTTTCAGATTCCCCCTCTGCTACTTTAAATGTACAAATATTTTAATATTTAAAAAAGACAGCTACAAAAGCTAACAATGATAATTAAATAAAATAATAATCACCTATTGCATAACAACTAAAACTACTGCTAAAACTTACAGACACAGTAACACAAGTCCCAGTCCTGATGATATTGCTGTAATCTGCCTGTCAGTTTGATCATAAGGAGGAGGAGGAGGAAGTATTTAAAGGGGTTCTCAAGAACTTCAAAAAACAACATCAGAAAATATATCAAAATGTATTAAAAAAAAACATCCTACCATTATAGGCTGGGAGTATCGCCACTGCTTTCATTCCCTCTAGTCTATCTTTATTACCCTACATCAATGACATCACGGTCATCCACTTGGCCACTGTAACCAAGCAAATGGTCTCAGCGCTGATGCTAGCATGCACAGCTCAAGACTGCTGATGGGCTGTGGTGGTCATGGGGATGTACAGTACATGATGTCTTTGCAGCAAGAAATAATACAAATCAGAGACCGTTGGGGACCACGGAAGGATTTAACAGGCAGTTAGTGGGTGTATTTTTATTTTAGATCATTTTTTGCTTTTAGGTTCTTTTTTTTTTTTTCCAAATTCCTAGATGTAATCCCTTTAGTTAATAAAGATGTGCCTGAGAAAAAGATTTCTTTAACTAAACAAGTAAAACATCTTCATTTTACTATAAACCAAGCACACTGTGCCTGAAACAAAGAGAACAAAATCTATATTAAAAAAAAAATGTAAACAAACAAATTTGTGACTATAAAAATTGAACGACTAATCCCTTATCTCGTTAAAAAAATGTATCTTGTGTAAACTGATGTGAATCAGAAGTAAGGGGGGTTTCACAACATAAGTAGGCAATATGTGAAACCCCAAAAAGAACAACTTGTAAAAGTCTTGTGCTATGGACCTAAACACTGGGAGACAACTTCTAAAACTTTCCTACAGAGTGGCTGTAATAAAGGAAGTTTCCATGCAGAATACAAATCACATCATAAAAACTGCAGCAATAATAATGGAGACGTATCTTTGGTCTATAAACAGTAAGCCCATATGGAGATATGTTGGTCTACTGTCCACTGTCCACAGCTTCAGTTCTGCGATGCCTCAAGGCACTCTCAGTGTCCGGCGTGCTTGTGGGTTGTGGATGACTGTCCTGGTCTTCCTCATCTTCTGGGTCAGATTTCTCCACCGCCGAGTCCTCCTCGGAATCCTTAGCACCACTATTAGAATTGGCGTCGTCCTCACTGTCCTCAGCTTGGTCGTCTTCCTTATCACTGTCCTCAGCTTGGTCGTCTTCCTTATCACTGTCCTCAGCTTGGTCGTCTTCCTTACCACTGTCATTTTCTGCCTCAGTTACTTCTTCATTTTCAGCCGCATCCTTCGGGTCATCAGAAGAATCTTTCTGATCTTTATCTGTAACGTCCACGTCTTCCTTGTTTGTATCTAGAGTAAAGTAAATTAGAATAAATGATTTATTGGACATTGAAGAGTTGACCAGTAGTACAGGCATTTATTAATTCAGTGGTTACATACAAAGGAGATGAAAAAGCAGACGTCCATGCCCACCAATGCCATAATTAAAGCTCTCTGACATCTAATTCGCAGGGCCCGGTCCATCGGCAACGTCATTAGTCTGTGTCCACTAAACAAGAGCCTTAAAAACAGCCTCCTACCTGACGGCATCTCCAGCATCTCTTTTGATTAGCTGGTCTGACGCCAGGCAGGTTAATCAATAGGAGAGCTGTGGATGCAGTCAGGCAAGAGGCTCCAGTCCAGTGGTTACAGATTACTGACGTGGCCACTGGATCAACACTTTCAAATCCATTTGCACTAACTCTAAAAATGATTCCTTTGGTAAAAGAAGGATCAGGGATGTGGAATTTCATTGCCTGATCCTATTGTTTTGTCATCGCTAAAGGTGTCTTGCAGCAGCTAACTCCAAGTCCAACACAAAACACATGGCTGTAAAAAGACTGGGAAATCGGGAGAAATAGACGCCAGATAAATGAGTGAAGATGTATGGACACAAGAAAACTGACTAACACTTTAGTGACTGGACAATCGTTAATGGCAGCAGTTTATTCCCCTAAAGGCTCCCATACATATTAGCCAAAAGTTGGCTAGAACCCAACGACTTCAGCCAATTATCTAATGTGTCTAGTGGCTCCTGAAGAAGGATCCATCAGCTGATCCTTGTCTTCAGCGGGAAGATAAGTCCATGCCAGCGGGTTCTGGAAGCGGCTCGATCATAGAGATCATGGAAGCATTTGGCCGAGCCAAATGTTCCTTTGTATGGGGAAGTTGGGAAAGATAGGTGTTGACCCAAGATCTAATGTGTATGGGGGCCTCTATAGTAAAGGATTAAGCCATTGGGAGGAGGGAGTATTGGGACAATTCTATACTGATTAGATGATCCGCCATTTCCTTTGAACGTGGAGGATTCGGCTGATGTTCATCTAATGGGTATGAGGACTTTGTATCATCTTGGATAGGCAACCTTTAGTGATATGCATGCACAGCAGGCTCATATCTCAGCGAGTCTGAAGAAAGCTGGTGCACATGTGGGTTTTCATCCACAAGCGCAATCACCTCTACAGTAATGTGCATGTGAATCCCCCGACAGTTTAAAGGAGGCCTTTGATGTTTATATCAACATATGGTATTTGTAGAGAAGGCATAGAAACAGATCATTACTCTACCTCAAATAGAAGACTTATGAAGAACATACAATCTAAGCTGAATTGTCATTCATTATCTAAAAAACATACGGATAAGGATCAATGTTCTCCTCCAGCTGTCTCGGGATGATGAACAGCACTTGGCTGTAAAAGATAGACTATTTTTTTCCCGTAAGGACTCTAAAAGGAGATCTTCTATACAAAGCAGAACAAGATAATGATCAGATGAGCATTATGGAAGCCTCACCAAACAAATGCGACTATCGTTTACAGAAAGAAACCAATTTGACCAGGGAGACAATCTTTTTCTAAAAAAAAAAAAAAAAAAAAAAAAAAAAAAAAAGAGCTAGGTAAATTAAATAATTGCAAGCTTTCAAGGCTCCACGGCTTTGGCAGGAAGGAAGATACACGTACCCCTTTGAAAGGCAAGAACGTAATGTAAAGTTATTTATTTATCTTAGACAGATGTCTATCTTAAAGGACGGACATATGGCAGAAAAAAAGAGCATAAAAACATAGTAAAAGAGCAAGCTTGAACCTGTTTGGATAAAATTAATCTCATTTACACTGTAATACAATGCAGGCTTTTCAAGGTAAATTGTCTAGTTTCAGAAACCCATTTATCTAATAGCTCATTAATCTGCAGCTTATAACATTTCCTACCTATTTACGGAAAGTCGGTTTCTAGCTATAGGAAACAGGCCATCAGTAATTCCCATAAATGTGTTTTCTGATATAATCTTAGCTTGTTTGCTTAGCCATTTTTTTAGCCAGATCCAACATAGTTACACAAGTTGTAGTTTGTAAGGATAAAAAAGGACAATGTGTCCATCTAGTTTAGCCTTTTTGCCTGTAATGTTGATTCAGAGGAAGCTTCATGAGACAAAAAATTATTTTCCTCATTTTGGGAACATAATGCTTCCTGACTCTGCACATGACAATGAGAATGAATCCCTGGATCAGCAATCTAGCACCCACAACTAGAGATGAGCGAACCCGAACAGTAAAGCTCGGGGGCCAAACAGAACATCTATTGTCCGTGCACAGACCCTGTACACGGACTTTTCCGGGTAGTCGGTGTTACCATTCGGGTTCGGCTCCATGAAGATCGACTGTTTCCCACACTGTCATCTGTTTGAGGCGCGAGAAACACCGGCGGCTCTGATCGGCGGATAATTAGTTAGAAAGTACTCATGCAGCGAGCGGTGCCGTAATTGAGGTGGCAGGGTTTCATCAGCTATGAACTTCGGTGACTTTTCTAAAGGCAGCTTAGTGCTACACACTGCAGGAGCGCGATTACACTCCTGTTTCAGTGTGAGCCGGCTGGCGTGGATAGCGGTCAGATCACTGATGTGACTGCTGTCCAAATCATCCGGATATTCATGGGACAAATATTGATCATCTTCACCTTGGACAGGTGAGTAATATGGTTATTTATTATTTTTCTTCTTGCAAAGGAGACATGAGCATCGGTGGGTTGGGCGTAAAGGTGAATATTATGGTTGTTTATTATTTTCTGTCTTTTACAGGAGACAGGGGCTTCAGTGGATTAGGCGTAAAAATGAGTATAACTGTTTTTTTTCTTCAAAGGATTTTATTCTAGGTGTTTTTTTTTTTTTTACAAACTAACTATGGGGTTAGTAATGGGACGTCTTATAGACGCCTCTCCATTACTAAACTCTGGGCTTGATGACAGCAGCTAAAAAACAGGCAAAGCGCCAAAATCGGAGCATCTAATAGATATGCCTTTTCAGGGCAGCTGCGCGCTGCTATTTTTAGGCGGGGGGGGGGGACAATATCCATGACCCCTTACCAGTCTGAGAATACCAGCCACCAGCTGTCTGATTTAGCTTGACTGGTTGTCAAAAAGCAGGGGGACACATTATTTTTAAAATTACTTAATAATTAAAAAAATAAAAACGGAGTGGGATCCCTCTATTCTTGACAACCAGCTATGATATAGCTGACAGCTGTGATGTGGCCTGCAGCTGTCGGTTTTGCCTGCTCTGGTTATCAAGAGAGACCCCATGTCAGTTTTTTTTCAAATTTATTTATAGCACAGGCGCCAGCTGATGAATACTCCCATCAGTGGCGCCTGCCACTATTATCAGCGACAGAAGGCTTAGGCTGATTAGAGTAGTAATCTCTCATCATCCAATGCCTGTAACTGCCGGTAAGCTTTTTACTTTTAATGATCATATCACCAATCAGAGCCCGTGTTTACTGTGCTGTTACTTAAATGACAGCATGGCAAACAGCAGATATTCAGGCCCCCCATTCATCTGAATGGGGTCCGGGTACCATTCTGAACCCGAATCGAACTTTTTTTTTTTTTTTAAGATGTTACACTGGACTAGAACATCCATGGGTTCGCTCATCACTACCTATAACTTATAATGATAATACCCTCAGGAACGACATCCAGGGCCTTTTTTTAATGGTTTTAGTGACTTCACTATAACCATTTCAGATAAAGAGTGAAATAGCATCAGTTCTCTTACAGAAAAGAATCCACTTGAACGGTTGTGAAGAATCCTTGTATCTTCTACAAGTCCCTATGTTATAGTTACATTCCTGTGTATAAATAAATCACGGGAGAGGTCCTTGTACTGACCTTTGATATTGTTACTGAATTCATAATTATTAATATTCATCCTCTTCTTTAAAAAAGAAATATACCTAATTTTGGTAATCTACTTTGATGCAAGTCCCTGTTCACATCGCCTTTCTGCAGTGCGTTCGGGGGTTCTGCCTGAATCCACCTAAAAACAGTATTGAGACAAACCCAAGATGGGGCCACAGAATGCAATGACAGTAAGTTCAGATGAACTTTGCTTTTATTCTGAACGTATCCATCATTCAGCAGATTACATTTTTGTGTTTGTCTAAAAAGATTGCAAAAACAAGACCGAAATTCATCTGAACACTTTGTTATCGCTGCTATAGCCCCATTGGAAGTTGATCTTAATCCCGTTTTTAGGCAGATTCAGGCGGAATCTCGGAACTCACTGCAGAAAGGCAATCTGAACAGGGTCTAAGCAACGTACAGCCACAATTTTCTCCATTTGGTGTGATTGTCCCCATCTTTTAGAAGATGAAAATCCTAGTTCATCGATAATCTCTATTCCAAGTAATATAGTCGGTGTCTTTCTTACTTACCAGGTCTTTCCACTTTAGACTTAGGTTTTGCTGGACAAAAGCAATCTGCTAGAAGGACCAGTATCTGCATAGGAACAAAACAAAGAGCAGGAGTCAATTCTACAACACGAGAAGTCAACCATGAAAATACTCTAGCTGCCATCACCCACATCCCCCTCTCCCAAAGAGGAGTACATTCAACATGAATACAGGAATCGCTCATGTAGGGGGAACAGAGAAGGGCCAAACACTAAACTTGGCTGCCAAATTAAGTCCATTGCAATGAAGGGCCTCCAAGCAGTGCAAGCAGTGTCTGCATCTGGTGGTATTTCAATAGGCTCGGCTGAAAATGTCAGACTTTGATGGAAAAAACTAAAACGCCAAAAGACAACCATGTCCTTTTCTCTTAAGAAATAATCTTGTAAGACATGAGTAGAGCATTTCAAGATGTGACACGTCAATCACTGATGAATCTGCGAGGTGTTAAAATGCTGAATGCTCAGAATCGCCAACCTGCGACTGCACCTGAAATGCCTCATTCAGGACATTCGATGTAAATGGGAATATACGGTAACAAGCGCTTTCTAATGCTCGGGTTTAGATACCCATATTGATATCCACATAACAGGACTGTTTCTACATAGAGGACCTGCCAACGCTCCTGACGTGTCAGATTTTACTATATAGTAGCATTCTTTTCTTAGATCTTTGCTCTGTCCTGTTCATCTCTTATTCCTTTAATTAAAAAAGGTATAAATCACTCTATAACCGGTGCCACCTTTTCCCTTATCTTTACACAAACACTCAATATTAATGGGGTAATCCAAAACTTTTATATTGCTACAAAACTCAAATTAACTGGAGTATAAGTTGGCATATGTGCAACACGTAGAAGCATGTTCACACTGGCCATTAAATTATCAAAACCTACGATAGAAACAAAAAGAACATATACCCAGCTATAGATAAGTAAAAAGCAATAGTGCATATCTATAACATAGGGGACTGAGTAAATACTGTTTTTAATAAAAAGAAGTGTAAAACCCATCCAACCAGCATCAAGGTGTACCCAGTCGGGATGGTCCTAACCTCAAGTTTTCTTTGAGCTGGGCATTACAATTATATAGCTTCCCACGGCTGGGTGTCCATAGTTGGGCCCCGTTCCTGCCCGGCCCCTAATCACATTGAGGATCCACTCCTGTTCACTTGGCATTTTTGTGAGGGAAAATTGCAGGTATACAGTAGGAGAAATACCTGGATGTATACTTGGATGTCCACATAGGCCCCGTGAATTATTCAGCATATGCTGGGCCAGTACGCATTACATAGTAAAGCATTTTCTATCGCTTTTTTTTTATTCTGAAGGGTCCATAAATAATGCATACAATGTTTTTTTTTTTAAATAGTGCTATTACCTTGTTTTATATTACCATATATACTCATGTATAAGCCGAGATTTTCAGCCCATTTTTTGGGGCTGAAAGTCCCCCCCCACCTCCCGAGTCATATACCGGGGGTGGGCGGGGGAGGGGGAGTGTCAGAGACCATACTCACCCCCTCCTGGTGCACGGTCTTCTCTGCAGGGCCCTGCTTCTCCCTCTGCAGTCTGCTTCCTGCGTTCAGTGGTCATGTGGTACCGCTCATTAAACTATTGAATATGCGCATATTTATGAGTTTAATGAGTGGTACCACGTGACCACCTGAATGCAGGACACAGATGACAGAGGGAGAAGCAGGGGCTGCCGCTGCACAGAAGACCGTGCGCCAGGAGGGGGTGAGTATGACGGGGGCAGAGTAATATTCACCTGTCCCGATTCCATCGCTGTGTACCGCTGTGTCTCTGGGTCCTCCTGCTGTGACGGCAGAGGGCGCGATGACGTAGTCAGTGTGCGCCCTCTACTGTCACTGCAGAGACCCGGGAGACACAGCAGTGGACGGCGAAGGAACAAGGACCGGTAAATATCGCAGGTGCCGGGGGCTCAAGACACCCGTACCTGGCCCCCAGCGATGAAAAGGTGAGTGTCATTTTTTTTTTATTGCAGCAGCAAATAAGGGGTATTTATGGAGCATCTTATGGGGCAGCATTAACCCTTGTGCAGCAGCATATTATGGGGGCTGGGAATCTTGGGCATGAGTGCCGCAGACAACTACTTTGCATTTTTTTAGGTACTGTACATTTTATATATATATAAAATTTACTGTACATACATACACACACTTCATTTTATCCATATATAACTGAGCACTTGGCAGACTGCACAGATACATGGTGGTGCTTTTATTCAGACATGCAAATGTAAATCAGACAAGACTTACCAAACCTAGTATAAGTCCAATCATCAGGGTGGCCACAATAAAGATGACGTAGGAGCCCCAGGCTGGAATTCCAAGAGGTCCTGTGAAGTAATTGTGGATTTGCTGAAATAGAAACAGAGCAAATTAAACTGATTATCAAAAAATGTGTCGTCCTACGTGTACACTGCATTACGTGATTTTTTTCCTAGACCCGGCGTAGCACAAATGCTGCCTACAAGTAATTTTTCTCTGTTTTGAGGTCAGCCTGTGTTAGATTCCCCAGTCCATGTAAACCAGAGTAATAAATGTCATTGGATGTCAGCTCCTCATCATGAAGTCACCTACTTAAAATAGATGTTCTAAAACTTCAATGCAACAGTTTCAGACAGAACATGCAATGAAAACACAGCTTCATCAGCGTCATGTTAATACGGTTTCATAAAAAGCTTCATGGTTTTCTTTGTAACCTGTCTCTAATTGCACTGCAGCAAGATCACCATGTAATAGATGGCCGAAATGGCACAAGTGCAGAAACTGAAGAGCATCGCAGAAGTAGATGCTTCCAGTCTCCGAATGTGTGCAACGAATATTTCAATTTACTGACCGCATGCAGACATCTTGAAACGGAGATACACTAACATGGGCGGATGTAATAAAATAAAAAGCCTTCTGAAATAAGATGCACGTAATTTTATTTAGGGGTGCATAAATGGCACTCAATGCACCAGAAAAACATGGCTGGTATAGCCAAGTACTTAAATGTTATGACAATTTTCGGAATACTTTTTTCCGGCCGCTAGACACGCTCCTTTAATTAAGTTCCGTATAGGCCTCAACAAGACTGTCCTCCAGCAGAACATGATAGGTTAGGATCGGGCATATAGGGCTTCCAAAACAAGATAAGCCAGTGCAAGAGGTGGCTGGCCCCTTCTCCTAGGTTAAGCACTTGCATGCTCAGTTGAGTCGAGAGTGCACGTGTATGAGGCATTAGCATGTGACACTAGAACAGGAAAGGATATATTTGCTATGATGGTCACTACGACTTGCTGTGCATTTAGGCTCGGGAGGGCGCACATCACCTTCTGCTTTCCGCTGAGCATTATATGCGGGGCTTCCATTTGAACACTACAAAGGCACATCTGGATGATGTTTTTCGACTGTTCTAATAGAAGCCCGATGGATTACTCAGTGCAAAACATTAGGTAATATGAACCCTCCCTTTAATTTTCTGCAGACTCATCCTACAGGATTGCAGAAAGGGGAAGACAACCAGTGACCGTGCATCTGGCACGATGCAACGGGTTAAAAAATACTAATTTCTGTACTCCCCCAAAAAAACAAAAATCCAATTTAAATCTCTGTCATGAAGATGGAAATGTCAGAGTCTGGCTTGTTTATAGACAAGGATCACAGCTGAAAGAAAGAAGTCAAGAAACAAAAAAGTGAAATTATAAGTTCCTCTAAGGGTACGTGGACACGCTGCGGAATCTCAAAAGACCTGCGGATTAGCCTGTGGTTTATCATCTCCACAACGGAGGAGATGGAATCCGCAGAAAGAATTGACATGCAATTCTTTCTGCGGATTTGAAACCGCAGCACAATCCGCGCGGAAAATTCTGCAGCATCTGCACAGCGGTTTTTTATTCCCATAGGGAATAATGGTACTGTACACCACAGGAGAAACTGTTGCGGATCCGCAGCGTGTGCACACACCCTAATAAGAGGCTGCAGAGTCATTGCATCTAGCCCGACCAGTTTACTGAGCATTCGAGTCGGTATATCAGTTCGCGTCCACTGACAACCAAAGAAATAACAATCCTTGTCCTCCAGCAATGCCGCTTAACGGATGCAGGGAGGTCAGCTCATGTTCACAGTCATTAAGGTGACGATCTGACACATACTAGTTTCCCAGCACTGAGAAGCCACATGTTACACGCTGCAAAGTCATCGGTCTGACAAGGTCACTATTAAGCAAAGCACACAGCGGCCATGCGGCACTTGTAATCAAAAGTCTCTAGTTACCGCTACTGCCAGCAAGCCAGACGACGAACACGCCCAGTGAAAGCTTACACTGACGGTGTCACATGGAAACTGCGCTGGTCACTCAGGAGACTTGTATTTCTCATCTTAAAGACTGAACTAGTGCTACTGCTGCAGCCACAGTACAGCAGATCAAATATGGGGGATTCCAATACAAAGTTAGGTGCTTTCATACAGAGGGTGCACTTTAGCATCTACTATATATTAAAGCCCAAAACACACTTCTTGCCACACGGCCACCTGAAAGCAGCCTTAGGCAATCTCTGATGCATTTCATGAATTGCTACAACCATTGCACCATGTGTAGCGCCACTGGCCAGCCATAATATTTGGGGGGCACTTTGAGACTACATTGTTTCACAATCATTTAGTCGTTGGCCTGAAGTGGATGGGCAGAGCTTCACCCCTACCGCACATCTATGCCGTACTCTAAAAACACTCAAAGGTAAAGTAAATATTAATTTGATAAAATGGCACCTGTTAAGGAGTGGGATGGCAGAAAGTGATCATTTAGCTGTTCATTTGCTGCAAGCAAGAAAAATGGGCAAGAGTAAGGTTGTAAGCAGCTTTGGCAGTGGCCAAATTGTGATGACTAGACGAATGAGTCAAAGGTTTTCTAAAACAGCGGGTTTTGTAACATATTCTCAGTGGTTAGTACCTACCGATAGTGGTCCATTGACTACTGATGGACAAACCTGTGGATGTTCGTATCAGGCTGAACAGTAAAAAAAAAAAAAAAAAGTTTGGTTCAGGTACCAGAACAGTTCCTGAACATCCATTGTTTGCCACGCTGTCAGCTGCATGACAGCGCGGCAAACACTAGCTCTGATTGGCAGTAAGATCATTACCGCTTGTCAGAGTGCTGCGGCTTCCACGCTGTCAGATGACAACGTGAGCCAGCAGTCGTGACAGGAGATAAAAAGTTTACCTCTGGTCACACGCATCGGCTGAAGGGACTACTACTCTCATCTACAGTAAGAAATGACTCGCTTCTTGATAACCAGCTATGATAAAGCCAAGGGTTGCAGCCCGCATCTGTCAGTTTTGCCATGCTGGTTATCAAAAATAGAGGGGAACCAACACAGTATATTTATTTATAGTGCAGGCGCCAGCTGATTAATACTACCATCAGCTGGTGCCTGCTCTCGCTGTTATCAGCGACAGCAGGCGTAGGCTGATGGGAGTAGTACTCTCCCATCAGCAGATGCCTGCGCCTGGCGGTAATTTATGATCGCAAGACACAGCTGCTGGCTTACAAAGTCATCTGACACGCGAGAGCTGCAGCACTCTGACCAGTAGCAATATTCTTACCGCCGATCAGAGCTGCCGATGTTTGTCATGCTGTCATGCAGATGACAAAGTGGGAAACAACTGATGTTCGGGTTGCCGAACCCAAACAGTAACATGGATTTTCTGGAGAAGTTCATGTTTGGGGTCCGTGCCCGAACGGTAGGTGTACGGTATGGACCCCGAACGTTACTGTTTGGATTCGCCCATCTCTACCAATGACAGGTGGTGAACCAGTGACATGTCAAGGGCACCCGCTCGGTTGATGCACCGTAGCTAGCAAATTCCACAGATAAGCTACTTTTGCTGAAATTGCTTAAAAAGTAATGCTGGCTAAGATACAATAGAGTCAGAACACACAGAGGATGGCAGCTATGGTAGGAAGGAGTAAGAACACACAGAGGATGGCATCTATGGTAGGAAGAAATAAGAACACAGAGCATGGCAACTGAGGTAGAAAGGAGTCTGAACATAGAGAGCATGGCAGCCCTATTAGAAAGGAGTTGGAACACAGGGAGCATGGAAACTATGGTAGAAAAAGAGTCAGAACAGACAGAGCATGGTAACCATGGAAGAAAGAATTCAGAACACAGACACCATGGCAGCTATGGTTAAAAAAAAAAAAAAAAGGGGGGTCAGAACACAAAAAACATGGAAGCCGTGATAGAAAAAAGTCGGAACACAAAGAGAATGACAGCTATGGTAGGAAGGAGTCAGAACTCCTGTGAAAAACACAGATCAAAGCAGCTATGATAGAAAAGGGTCAGAACACACAGAGCATGGGAGCCATGACAGAAAGGGGTTAGAATACACAGAGCATGGCAGCTATGATAGAAAAGAGTTGGAACACACATAGCAAACAGACCAGTCAGCATGCCACTGTTCACAACTGAAACCTTGCGTCCCAGCATTTGTGTGGACGTGACATTAAAGGGAATCTGTCACCTCTTTTTTGAGATATCATATATCATTCAGTTGTGTGTCACATAAGGATTCTCTTAGTACTTTTGCTTCCCCCTGACCCCGCACCTTTCATGCATAAATACCTTTTTTATATCGGTTCAGTTGTATGTAAACTGCCACAGTCCGGTCCAATGGGCGGGGCTTATTCAACTGCTCCCCCCCTCCCTGTCTTGCTCTACGCATTTTTTCTTGTGTAGAGCATGACAGGGAAGGGGGGGGTGGGGGAACAGGTGAATAAGCCCCGCCCATTGGACCAGACCGTGGCAGTTTACATACATCTGAACCGATATAAAAAAGGTATTTATGCATGAAAGGTGCAGGGTCAGGGGGAAGCAAAAGTACTAAGAGAATCCTTATGTGACACACAATTGAATGATATCATTCTATGTAGATTGTGAGCCTTCGCGGGCAGGGTCCTCTCTCCTCCTGTACCAGTTATGACTTGTATTGTTTAACATTATTGTACTTGTTTTTATTATGTACAGTCATGGCCAAAAGTTTTGAGAATGACACAAATATTATATTTTCACATGATCTGCTGGCCTCTGGTTTTTATGTGTTTGTCAGATGTTTTTATCACATACAGAAATATAATTGCAATCATATTATGAGTAACAAAAGGTTATATTGACAGTTAGAATGAGTTAATGCAGCAAGTCAATATTTGCAGTGTTGACCCTTCTTCTTCAGGACCTCAGCAATTCTCCCTGGCATGCTCGCAATCAACTTCTGGATCAAATCCTGACTGATAGCAGTCCATTCTTGCAAAATCAATGCTTTTATTTTGTCTGAATTTGAAGGTTTTTGTTTGTCCACCCGTCTCTTGATGATTGACCACAAGTTCTCAATGGGATTAAGATCTGGGGAGTTTCCAGGCCATGGTCCCAAAATCTCCATGTTTTGTTCCCTGAGCCATTTAGTTATCACCTTTGCTTTATGGCAAGGTGCTCCATCATGTTGAAAAAGGCATTGTTGATCGCCAAACTGCTCTTGGACGGTTGGAAGAAGTTGCTCTTGGAGGATATTCTGGTACCATTCTTTATTCATGGCTGTGTTTTTAGGCAAGACTAAGAGAGAGCCCATTCCCTTGGCTGAGAAGCAACCCCACACATGAATGGTTTCAGGATGCTTGACAGTTGGCATGAGGCAAGACTGGTGGTAGCACTCACCTGGTCTTCTCCGAATAAGCCGTTTTCCAGATGTCCCAAACAATCGAAAAGGGGATTCATCAGAGAAAATGACTTTACCCCAGTCCTCAGCAGTCCACGCCCTGTACCTCTTGCAGAATATCAGTCTGTCCATGATGTTTTTTCTGGAGAAGTGGCTTCTTTGCTGCCCTCCTTGAGACCAGGCCTTGCTCCAAGAGTCTCCGCCTCACAGTGCGTGCAGATGCACTCACACCTGCCTGCTGCCATTCCTGAGCAAGCTCTGCACTGCTGGTAGCCCGATCCTACAGCTGAAACACTTAAAAGACGGTCCTGGCGCTTGCTGGTCTTTCTTGGGCACCCTGGAGCCTTTTTGGCAACAAGGGAACCTCTCTCCTTGAAGTTCTTGATGATGCAATAGATTGTTGACTGAGGTGCAATCTTTCTAGCTGCGATACTCTTCCCTGTTAGGCCATTTTTGTGCAGTGCAATGATGACTGCACGTGTTTCTTTAGAGATAACAATGGTTAACAGAAGAGAAACAATGATGCCAAGCACCAGCCTCCTTTTAAAGTGTCCAGTGGTGTCATTCTTACTTAATCATGACAGATTGATCTCCAGCCCTGTCCTCATCAACACCCACACCTGTGTTAATGGAGCAATCACTGAAACGATGTTAGCTGGTCCTTTTAAGGCAGGGCTGCAATGATGTTGAAATGTGTTTTGGGGGATAAAGTTAATTTTCTAGGCAAATATTGACTTTGCAAGTAATTGCTGTTAAGCTGATCACTCTTTATAACATTCTGGAGTATATGCAAATTGCCATTAGAAAAAATGAAGCAGTAGACTTTGTAAAAATTAATATTTGTGTCATTCTCAAAACTTTTGGCCATGACTGTATACCCCTCCTTACATGTAAAGCGCCATGGAATAAATGGTGCTATAACAATAAATAATAATAATAATATGATATCTCAAAAAAGGGGGGGACAGATTCCCTTTAACCCCTTCACACCCGAGCCTGTTTTTGCCTTCGTGACCGGGCCAATTTTTTCAATTCTGACCAGTGTCACTTTATGAGGTCATAACTCTAGAACGCTTCAACGTATCCTACTGATTCTGACACTGTTTTCTCATGACATATTGTACTTCATGATGGTGGTAAAAATTTTTAGATATGAGCAGCGCTTATTTGTTAAAAAAATCAAAATTTGGCGAAAATGTAGAAAATTTTGCAATTTTCAAACTTTTAATTTTTATGCCCTTAAATCAAAGAGTGATATCGCACAAAATAGTTAATAAATAACATTTCCCACATGTCTACTTTGCATCTGCACAATTTTGGAAACATAATTTTTTTTTTTTTAGGAAGTTATAAGGGTTAAAAGTTGACCAGCGATTTCTCATTTTTACAACAAAATTTGCAACACCATTTTTTTTAGGGACCACCTCACATTTGAAGTGAGTTTGGGGGGTCAATATAACAAAAAATACCCAAAAGTGACACCATTCTAAAAACTGCACCTCTCAATGTACTCAAAACCACATTCAAGAAATTTATTAACCCTTCAGGTGCTTCACATGAATGAATGGAATATGGAAGGAAAAAATAAACATTTAACTTTTTTTCACAAACATTTTACTTCAAAACCATTTTTTTTTATTTTCACAAGTGTAAAAAGAGAAAATGAACCACAAAATTTTTTGTGCAATTTCTCCCGAATACGCAGATACCCCGTATGTGGGGCTAAACCACTGTTTGAGCACACGGCAGAGCTCAGAACGGAAGGAGCGCCGTTTGACTTTTTCAATGCAGAATTGGCAGGAATTGAGATCGGATGCCATGTCGCATTTGGAGAGCCCCTGATGTACCTAAACAGTGGAAACCCCCCACAAGTGACCCCATTTTGGAAACTAGACCCCTTAAAGAACTTATCTAGATGTGTTGTGAACACTTTGAACCCCCAAGTGCTTCACAGAAGTTTATAACGTAGAGCCATGAAAATAAAAAATCATTTTTTTTTTTCCACAAAATGACCTTTTAGCCCCCAATTTTTATTTTCACAAGGGTAACAGGAGAAATTGGACCCCAAAAGTTGTTGTCCAATTTGTCCTGAGTACGCGGATACCCCATATGTGGAAGAAATCTACTGTTTGGGCACACGGTGGGGCTCGGAAGTGAAGTAGTGACGTTCTGAAATGCAGACTTTGATGGAATGGTCTGCGGATGCCATGTCGCATTTGGAGAGCCCCTGATGTACCTAAACAGTGGAAACCCCCCACAAGTGGCCCCATTTTGGAAACTAGACCCCTTAAAGAACTTATCTAGATGTGTTGTGAACACTTTGAACCCCCAAGTGCTTCACAGAAGTTTATAACGTAGAGCCATGAAAATAAAAAATCATTTTTTTTCCACAAAAATGATCTTTTAGCCCCCAATTTTTATTTTCACAAGGGTAACAGGAGAAATTGGACCCTAAGAGTTGTTGTCCAATTTGTCCTGAGTACGCTGGTACCCCATATGTGGGAGAAAAGCCGGATTACTTACCGGTAATGCTCTTTTAATGAGTCCACGACAGCACCCACTGGAGGTATCGGATCCGCCCATTTGGAACAGGAAACCCTACAGGAAAGATAAAAGGGGCGGTCCGCCTTTCCTCCTCAGTTTTACGTTTCAGAGTACCAGAAGGACCGCCAAGGATTAGGCAATGTTCTCTTATTTTAACATCTTTCTTATCCATTATTTGGTTAATATACTTTAACTATTGATATCTTTAGGGGGGGAAGTGAGCAGGTGCTGTCGTGGACTCATTAAAAGAGCATTACCGGTAAGTAATCCGGCTTTTTACTCTTCGCCACGACAGCACCCACTGGAGAGATTCCAGAGACCATCACCTGGGTGGGACCACTGTGTCAAGGACAGTCCGGCCAAAGCTAAAGTCAGAGGCTGATGAAAGATCTAGTCTATAGTGGTTATAAAAGGTAGAAGGGGATGACCAAACTGCCGCCTTACATATAGTTTCAATCGGAACATCTCCCTTTTCTGCCCAAGAAGTTGCCATTGCCCTGGTGGAATGCGCCCTGATGTTCCCTGGAGGATCTTCGTTTTTTGCGGAGTAGGCTAAACGAATGGCTTCTCTGATCCATCGGGAAATGGTACTCTTCGTGACTCCATACCCCTTCTTACAGCCCTGAAATGAAACAAATAGGGCCCTACTCTGCCTCCAACTGTTGGACATGTCAATATATTTTAGGACAGTTCTTTTGACGTCCAGAGTATGGAACTTCTGCTCTTCCGGAGTAGAGGGATTTATATAGAAGGTTGGGAGGAGTATCTCCTGAGATCTATGGTATTTTGTTGCTACTTTTGGCAGGTAGGCAGGGTCTGGTTTTAATACCAATCTGTCTTGGTATTCTTGAAAAAAGGGTGGATCTATTGACAAGGCCTGGATATCACCCACTCTTCTAGCTGAGGTCAGTGCTACCAAGAGGGCCGTTTTAAGTGCTAAGTGTTTGAAGGGTATTGTGTTGATCGGCTCAAAGGGGTCTACCGTTAGGGCGTCTAGGACCAGATTTAGATCCCATGTAGGGACGGAGGGTATGTGGATTGGAGCTATTCGTTCACATGCTGTAATGAATCGAGTTATCCACTTGTTGCCTGCTATATTATGGCCATATAGCGCTCCTAATGCCGATATTTGTACTCTTAGCGTATTTACTGCTAGGCCTAAGTCTTTCCCTTTCTGCAGAAATTCTAAGATTGGGATTATCGGAACTTCTGCTGTATGAGGTACTGTATGGAATTGAAGAAATTTTTTCCATATTCTAGTGTAAATTTGGGTTGTGGACTGTTTTCTACTTTGTAGTAGTGTAGTAATTAAAGACTCAGAAAAACCTCTTGTCCTCAATAACTGCCTCTCAAATTCCACGCCGTCAAGTGCAAGCTGACCACTTGAGGGTGGAAAAAGGGGCCTTGGGAGAGTAGGTTGGGAGTCGAAGGAAGGACCCAAGGATCTGTTATCGACATAATCTGCAGCCACGAAAACCACGGTCTTTTTGGCCAGAACGGTTCTATTAAGATTATCCTTGCTTTGTCGTCTCTGATCTTCCGAATTACTTGAGGTAGGAGGATCAATGGAGGGAATGCATACGCCAGGTTGAAATTCCATGGAGTTAGAAGGGCGTCTAGTATGTCTGGGTGGTCTGATGGAGATAGGGAGGCAAATATTTTTATCTGCCTGTTCTCCTTTGTGGCGAAAAGGTCCACCTCGGGTTGTCCCCATAGGGCTACTATGTCCCTGAAGACCTTCTGATTGAGGCACCACTCTCCTTGCCGCAGAGTGTGTCGGCTTAGGAAGTCCGCCTTTTGATTGCTCTCGCCTCTGATATGAAGGGCCGAGAGGGACAAAAAATAGTTTTCTGCTAAGTTTAAAATTCTTGCCGCTGAGGACATCAGAGTCTCTGATCGAGTTCCTCCTTGTTTGTTTATATAGGCCACGGTGGTGGTATTGTCCGATAGTATCCTGACATGCTTCTGTTGGAGCTGCGGAAGGAAGTTGTATAGAGCATAGAACACTGCAGTCAGTTCTTTTAAATTGGATGAGTATTCGCATTCCTCTCTATTCCACTTTCCCTGATGAAACTCATTCTCCATGTGGGCTCCCCAGCCCTGGGGACTGGCATCGGTGGTTCCGATACAAGATGGGACTTTAACCCACGGAACTCCTGAACATAAATGGTCATCATCTAACCACCACTCTAGAGAAGTCAAGACTTCTTGTGACAGGGTTATTTTGCTCTGTAAATGCCCACTATGTCGCTTATCCTCCTGGAGGATCTGGTGTTGTAATGTACGGACATGGTACTGGGCCCACCGGACTGCCGGGGTGCAAGAATTTAGTGATCCTAATAGTGACATTGCTCCTCTCAAGGATACCCGTGGTCTATCTATAGCAGCTCGTATTTTTTGTTTCGTGAGGGTGATTTTTACCTGAGGTAGTAGGCATCTCTGGGTCAAGGAATCTAGTTGAAATCCTAGAAATGTCTGGAGAGATTGTGGATCGAGTCTGGACTTTTGGATATTGATGATCCAGCCAAGGCTCTGAAAAGACGAGATTGCGTCAGTCACGCGTTCGGTACATTGTTTGACTGAATTCCCAATTATTAGGAAGTCGTCTAAATATGGCACAATCAGTGTATTCTTTTGGCGAAGGTAGGCCATCACTTCTGCCATCACCTTGGTAAATATTCTTGGTGCCGTGGAAAGCCCGAAGGGCATGGCCGCGTATTGGAAATGACGAATCCTGCCTTCGACTTCCACTGCGACTCTTAGGTATTTCTGGAATCTATTGTGAATAGGGAGATGATAATAAGCATCTTTTAAATCAATCCCTGCCATTACGCAATTTGGGAACAGAAGCCTTATAGTGGATCTAATTGATTCCATTTTGAAGTTATAATTTTTTATAAACGAATTAAGCTTCTTTAAATTAATAATGGTTCTAAATGTACCGTCTGGTTTAGAAACCAAAAACAGGGGAGAATAAAAGCCTCTACCCTCTTGTCCTTCAGGGACGTCAACTAAAACTTTTTTAGCTAGTAGCACTCGAATCTCGTCTTCGAGAGCCTTTTGCTGAACTGAGGAATTAAGGCGAGTTATAACAAAGAATTCATGAGGGATCTGAAGGAATTCAATCTTTATTCCTTCCCTGATTATGTTCAAAATCCATGGGCTTAACGTAATTTGTTCCCATTTGGTAACAAAAAATTATGGCCGTCTCTTAAAGGTTTTCCTATAAAATGGAATGGGAGAATCACTGAAGGCCTTTTTCCTCTCTTTTGCCTTGGCGAGAATTTCGTCTAAGGCTTTTCCAAAGAGGAACTCACCCTCGCATGGGGTTGCACTAATTTTGGATTTTGATTGTGCATCCCCTTTCCAGCTTTTTATCCACAGCGCGCGTCTGGCGTTATTCACCAGGGCTGCCGACCTTGCTGCCAGTCTTAGGGTGTCCGCTGAAGCATCTGCCATAAAGGCAGCTGCACCTCTTATCAACGGGATGGCTGCACGCAGTTTCTCCCTTGATATTCTTTGTTCGATCTGCTGATCTAACTGATCTAGCCATACCATCATTGATCTAGCCGTACATGTGCTGGCTATTGCGGGTTTAAATACCCCGGTGGTGGACTCCCAGGACCTTTTGAGCGAAGATTCTGCTTTTCGGTCTAATGGGTCTGCTAACAATCCTGCGTCCTCGACCGGAATCGAGGTCTGTTTGGAAGTGGAGGCTATGACGGCATCCACCTTTGGTATTTTAGTCCATTTCAATAGGTCCTCATCAGTGAACGGATACTTCCGTTTTGAGGCTGATGGGAGAAAACCTCTCTGGTCGTGCTTTTCCCACTCTCTTTTGATGAGGTCCTTAATTGCCGGTATCACCGGAAATGATCTCCTCTTTTTCTCTGCCAATCCTGCAAACATAATGTCCTGCGCGGTTTGGGCGCCCCTTTCCTCTTCACACCCCATGGTATTTCTAACCGCTTTTACTAAATTATCCACGCTGTCCAGTGGAAAACATGCGCGTCCTTCCATCTCCGAGGATGACGATGAGGATGTGGATGCAGAGCCTGAGTTTAACTCCTGTTCCTCCTCTGACTCTGAACTAACAACGGCCTGTCTCTTATGACTGGACTCTGAGGGAGTGCTGGCGCGGTTGATGGCTTGTATCTCCTCCCTAATTATGGCTCGGATATCTTTAGAAGATATCGTCGACCCCTGCCTGGTCTCTTTCATGCATTGTTTGCAGAGTTTTTTGGGGTAGGAGTCAGGGAGAGGCTCTGAACATAATGCACATTCTTTGTTTGGTTTTTACTTTTTTCTTTGACTGAAGTGGAAGGTCAAAGGAAAGGAGAGAGGGGGGAGGGGGGGGGGGGAGAGGTTTTAGCTTAATAGGTAGAGTTTATACTTTGCACACTCACCCAGTGAAGCTTAATACCGGGTCGGATGGCTGAGACAGTCTCTGTCCTGGCGCTGCGGTCCCTGGAGGAATTGCCCCCAGCTGAGTCCCCTACTGGGGCCTGCGACTCCGTGGGGGACGACATGGTACCCTCGTTGCAGCGCTGTTTTATCTTCTCCTGTCGTGCCCCCGGAAGTCGCCCTGTGTCAGGGCGCATGCGCCGCGTCATCGCCATCCTACCCCGGAAGTTCAACCATTACTTCCGGGGTATAGGAGCGTCGGGCGCCGGCCGGCTCCTGCGCCACCGCTACTCACACGCGCGGTTGGCGCACTCATGGCCTCACCTCCCACGCTGTGTCACCACCGAAAAAAAGGGGGGTGGGGGGGAGGGCTGTGCCTTCGGATGCCAGACCGGTCTGCTCCCTGGTAAGACCGGGCGGCCATACCCGGACCCAGTCATCACCATTATGCCGTCAGGCGAGGGGGGAACCGTCAAACGGAGTCTCCCCCGACGCTGCTTCCGGACCGCAGCCCCTGCCGTTCCCGAGACCGCACAGGCGGATGCATGGCCCAGGTAAGATCCTGCAGGATCCTGCTCCATTTGGAACAGGAAACCAAAAACTGAGGAGGAAAGGCGGACCGCCCCTTTTATCTTTCCTGTAGGGTTTCCTGTTCCAAATGGGCGGATCCGATACATCCAGTGGGTGCTGTCGTGGCGAAGAGTAAAAACTACTGTTTGGGCTCACGGTGGGGCTCGGAAGGGAAGTAGTGACGTTCTGAAATGCAGACTTTGATGGAATGGTCTGCGGGCGTCATATTGCATTTACAGAGCCCCTGATGTACCTAAACAGTGGAAACCCCCAATTCTAATTCCAACCCTAACCCCAACACACCCCTAACCCTAATCTCAGCCCTAACCATAACCCTAACCACAAACCTAACACCAACACACCCATAACCTTAATCCCAGCCCTAGCCCTAACCTGTGTACCTGCTTTTTTCTTTTTTTTTCTTTACTTTTTTTATTTTTGTGACAAGATCGCTGCGCTGCGATCTGACTCATAGTAACGCCACTTCTCCTCTGATCTCACACTGACAGATGATCAGAGGAGAAGCAGCGTTACTATGTGACTAGATCGCTGCCTGGCACACTGTAACGTGACTTCTCCTCTGATCTCACAATGACAGATGATCAGAGGTGAAGCAGCGTTACTGTGTGACAAGATCGCTGCCTGGCACAGCTGTGCCAGGCAGCGATCAGCTGTGCCAGGCAGCGATCTAGTCACACAGTAATGCTGCTTCACCTCTGATCATCTGTCAGTGAGATCAGAGGGAGAAGCCGCGTTACAATGAGGGAGATCGCCGGGAAACAAGCAGCTTTCCCAGCGATCGCTCCCATTGGCTGCTGTGACGCTGACGTCATCAGGACCTGAACCAATCAGGTCTCGATGACGTCGGGGGTCCCAGCATGCATTGTGCACCGGGATCCCCACGTTGTAAGGTATGTGGGGGTCCCGGGGGGCACAAAACCGCCGACAGTAGATAAACGTCGGCGCTGCACAAAGCCCAGCAAGCGCCAACGTTTATCTACAGTGGGCGGTCGGGAAGCGGTTAACACGTACCACCAATCTAAACATCGTATTAACCTAGAACACTCTTTTCGGCAAGTGTATCCCCTAATGGCAGGGCCCTTTTTCTGCAGGAAAATGCCTCATGCCACACTGCAAAAAGAGATCAAGTTGATGATTTCACCTCTGAATTCCCCAGATCACAGTCTGAGGAAACTTTATAGAAATGAATATAACAAAGATGATAAAAATATTATATAATTTAGAGCGAGTCTTTCATGTTTCATATATTTGTTACATTACGATGTCCCTAGTATCTGGAGCCAGTAATCACCTTCATAATGTGATAGTCACAATCAGCCGCTTTATGACAGGATCATGTATCGACACAGAGGCAACAGACGCCCAGCGATCGCTGTAAGCGGGGAGGAAATTCATCAATAACATCCACCCTGCCTGCAGCGTCACATCATGGGCTATATTGCAGTACACATGCCATTAGTGGACTCTCCATATAACACATGGGTCCTTCTGAGTGATACGCTTTATAGCTGCTCTCTATCCTGGGCTAACAGATAAGGGTCTTGGGATGGGACATTATTATTATTATACATTTACATAGCGCCATTTATTCCATGGCGCTTTACATGTGAAAAGGGGAAACATAGACAAGTAGAGTAAACATGTGTAAGACAAGAGACACACAAGTACATAAGGAGAGGGGACCCTGCCCGCGAGGGCTCACAGTCTACAGGGATGGGTGAGGATACAGTAGGAGAGGGTAGAGCAGGTCATGCTGTGGTTCAGTAGACCGAGGATCATTGCAGGCTGTAGGCTTGTCGGAACAGGTGGGTCTTCAGGTTCTTCTTGAAGGTTTCCGTTGATGGTGAGAGTCTGATGTGTTGCGGCAGAGAGTTCCAGAGTATGGGGGAAGCACGGGAGAAGTCTTGTATGCGGTTGTGGGAAGAAGAGATAAGGGGAAGAAGGAGATCTTGAGATGATCGAAGGTTGCGTGCGGGTAGGTACCTAGAGACCATGTCACAGATGTATGGAGGAGACAGGTTGTGGATGGCTTTGTATGTCATGGTTAGGGTTTTGAATTGGAGCCTCTGGGCGATAGGAAGCCAGTGAAGGGCCTGGCATAGGGGAGAGGCAGAGGAATAGCAGGGAGACAGGTGGATTAGTCGGGCAGCAGAGTGTAGGATGGACTGGAGCGGAGCCAGAGTGGTAGAGGGGAGGCCAGAGAGTAGGAGGTTGCAGTAGTCGAGGCGGGAGATAAGAGCATGTACTAGTGTTTTTGTGGTTTCATGATTGAGGAATGAGCGAATCCGGGAAATATTTTTGAGTTTGAGGCGGCAGGAGGAGGCGAGGGCTTGGATATGTGGTTTGAAAGAGAGCGCAGAGTCGAGGATCACCCCAAGGCACCAAGTGTACGGGACTGGGGAAAGAAAGCAGCCGTTGACATTGATGGATAGGTCTGGTGGAGGGGTAGAGTGAGATGGGGGAAAGATGATGAATTCTGTTTTGTCCATGTTCAGTTTGAGAAAGCGAGCAGAGAAGGCGGCTGAGATAGCAGACAGACATTGTGGGATTTCAGTCAGTAAGGAGGCGAGGTTGGGTCCAGATAGGTAGATCTGCGTGTCATCGGCATAGAGGTGATACTGCAAACCGTGGGATTCTATGAGCTGTCCCAAGCCGAAGGAATAGATGGAGAATAGTAGGGGTCCTAGGACAGCGCCTTGGGGAACACCGACAGACGGGACGAGGTGAGGAGGTAGTATGTGAGAGGGAGACACTAAATGTTCGGTCTGTTAGGTATGATGCCCTTAATATCAAAATTCACTAATAAAACATTTTCAAAACTACACAACCCCTGTAGCCAAGCGCCCCACTTATACCCTTATGCCTCAATGATTAATGATTTAGAGATCTTGCAAAGAGGAGTGGACCAAAATTCCTCCTGACATGTGCGCAAAACTACAAAAAAAGTCTGACTGCTGTGCTTGCCAACAAGGGTTTTGCCACCAATTAATTCTTGTTTACCAGAGGGATTAATACTTATTTCTCACTGCAAGATGCAAATAAATGTATAGAATTTATACAATGTGATTTTCTGGATTTTATTTTTGATATTCTAGCTCTCAGTGGTAAAATTAACCTACCCTTAAAACTATAGACTGTTCATGCCTTTGTCAGTGGGAAACTTACAAAATCAGCAAGGGATCAAATACTTATTTCCCCCACTGTATTTCATGATAAGGAAAAAATTCCTCAATTGTAGACATTTTCTTTTAATAAATATCAAGGCCCACGACTTTGTCCAAGCTTTTAATTTTGTCCCTCTGTGTATTTTATAGTTTAACATCCCTGCTTTAGAGTCTGCAAGTGCTGCTCTGAAATTAGCCGGATTTTTGGACTGCTGCCCCCTGCCTCATGCTTGTGGGGCACCAATGGACTGTCATAGCAATGAGATTGTCACTTTACCAATGCACTGCAGTACTTCAGTACTGCACAGCATGCATTTTTACATAGTTACATTTGATACTGTGAGCACCAGAAAAGAAAAAATATATTGCAACAGCGGAATTAGAAGTAATTTGTGAACGTAGCTCAACTTTTGAAGAGCATCAATCGCCTCATAACTATATAAACTATGATCACACATTGAATCCTAAAATCAATTTATACCTTTAATACCCGTCACAATGATGAGAGTAGTAGTACTAGACCCTCCTGATCATTATTTCCCTGAGCTCAGACTTTGTGGTATTTGTCTGTTTTCTGCAGTGGACTAGATTTCATGTCTTCGCTGTCTCAGTCAGAACCAATGTATGAAAGACACAGGGAAAACCTAGCGTGAAGAATATCAGCGTGCGCTCAAGAAACTATGTGTGAGAAGGCAATTTTGAAAACACTGAGGAAAGCCGAGAGATTTTCAAGCTCTCCGGTGGCGGGATCGTTGTAGAGTCCAGAGGATGAGCAATGTCTAGGAAGGTCACTCTCGCTCAGATAAACTATTGATTCTTCGGATACCCTGAGGACAATAGGCTGTGATGGCAATTTTATTTCTTTATTGTTTTGTAATCTTTTTCTTGGTTTGCAATACCGAGACGACTGGAGAAAGAAAACGGCACAGCTCCAGGGCTTAGCGCAAACAATTAGGAAGTCATTTTGCTGGAATTCACAAAGTCTCTGCCTTCAGAAGCCTGGTGGACACTGACCGATGTGACAGCATACACTGCCCTTCTGCTATTCTACCTGCCGACTCTTTCTCTAATGTTTCATTGTTATGTTCCGCAGATTATTTTATTTTCCTGCTCACGCTGACATACTCTGGCCTTTTCACTGCCCCACAAATTGCAGCATTTCCCATCAAAGGTTTTCTTTAATATTCTTTTTTCTTTTAACTTTTTTTGCTCTTCTGCAGAAGTATCTGAACATGTCGCACAGCACGGATCATGTTCTTGGTTCACAAGAGGCAGAGAGCTGTAGAAGAGACGTGGGAAGTGGAAAGGTCATTATCCATGTGACAATGAATAGTGGATGGACACGGTGTTGCGTGGACGATATTCTACGCGCGCCGAACGATCGTTAGCATTATATTCTACGAGCACAGGACAATCATATCAAGGCCAGCACAGCACCTGTTTACACAGAACAACGTGGTGCAGACGATGAGCTTTTGGTGAGTTTTATGGCAGCTATGGTAGGAAGGAGTCAGAGCACACAGAGCATGGCAGATATGGTAGAAAAGAGTCACAACAAAACAGAGCATCTCAGCCATGACAGAAAGGACAGAGCACACAGAGCATGGCAGCTATTTTAGGAAGGAGTCAGGAAACAAAGAGGATGACAGCTATGGTAGAAAAAAAGTCAGAACACACAGATTAAGGCAGCTATGGTAGAAAAGGGTCAGAACACACAGAGCATGGCAGCAATGATAGAAAGGGTCAGAACACACAGAGCATGGCAGCTATGGTAGAGAGTTGGAACACACATAGCATGGCAACCATGGTAGAAAGGAGTCAGAACACACAGTGCATGGCAGTCATGGTAACAAGAGTCAGGACACACAGAGCATGACAGCTTCCTTCCTACCAAAACGCTGATTCTTACAGTTCCAGCAGTGTGGATGGGATTATAGATAGCACCGCTCACTGGACCGAAAATTCACAAAACAGCAGAAGTTTAAATGAGTGAAACACAGGTTATACTGAGCCTTGTCTCACAAAACTATGTACCAACCTGCTCAGCTCCCCCCTGCTCTATAACACGGTGTCTGAAAATTGGACGGCATTTTTCACGGTGACAGGTTCCTTTTAAAGAGGTCATCCAGGGCCTGTCACGTCCACATCGGGTCGTCAGAGGTGTTGGAGACGTGGCCTCCACTATCAGGTCTCATGCATCGCTGGCAAGTATCATGCAACTGTCCTGTTTTTCGGAATAGCATGTGTGCACCATATCTGCAGATACCTGGCGAATGACCTAAGGCAGCCCCATCAGTAGCCCCTCGTACCTTCCGATGTGCAAAGTGCTGGACAACTTCTTTATTACTATATTCATGTTGTCTGCATGGTTTTCACCAGAAAAATAACAAAAAATAGGTATCACACTTGAAGACCAGGAGCATTATTTCTGGGGGATATTCCGGAGTGGAGGGCGCTGATGTGCATTATTCCTGCTGCGCCTAGCTCCAGCCTGATGTAGACGAGTGTAGATAATCACTCAGTCGTCTTCCCTCCGGGTCACCGTGTGTTGGGAAAAAGTGATAAACAGCTCAATAATACTGGAACCACATTGCAGCGAGACATGGCAAATCATGCTGTCAACCCAAAGCGAAAGAGCCGCTTTATTATAGTGTGGCGCTCCACACTGGCGGCGCTTTACGGAATGCTCAGAGATGGCGAACATATCAATTTCCTAATATAAAAAAGGTATCGGTAAAGCAACCCGCGCTCCCGCAGCAGACATGGCCCGATAACGGGCATAATACAGGCTGCCAGATACGGAGCTGGCATTATGTATAGTGTGTGGGGGACTCCTACCAGAATTCTGAGTGCAGCTATTTATTTATATTGGGTAATTGTTAGCCATCGGCTTGCCAACACATTTTAAACTCTGCTTACTTGGTGAGGATCTGGGTGCAGAAAATCTACAGCCACGTCGAGACTGGCCACCTGGCAAATGCCAGATGGGCCTGTCTGCAATGTTGTTAGCAGAATCGGTGTACTCAAGACACCCATACTGTTAATAGTTGTGACGGAGCACAGAGTTGCTGACTCTGTCTCTTACCCCAGCAGGCCACGTGGCTCATTAGTAATATTGGTCTTGTAGTAAAATCTTCCTTTCCTCCATCCTGGGTAATATTAGTAGTAATATATCCCATCTGGTGCTTGGGGACGGGGATAGCATGGACCTGTGTGATTTCAAATGCCAAGCCTGAATTTCAGGCCCAAGTCTTACAGCATAAGGCTAGGGTAACATATAGTGTGAGAAAATGTCTCCATCTTCTCTATTCTCTCAGTGCGTGGAAAGTCGGACTGCACTCCGATGTCATCGGAGGGCAGTCCAATGTTTTCAATGTTTGCATGACTGAATGCGATCCCTACTCGGATTCAACTCCGACAAGCTGCAATTTTTTCCTTGGACCGAACTGGTCTGAGGAATAAGTGTGACATGTGCACGGCCCCATAAAATAACTCTGGTCTGAGTGTGATGCGATGTTTTAGAACTCGAGCAAAAAATACGGCCATGTGCACGCGCCCTAATATAGTGGCAGCTACTATAAGAAATCTTATCTACACAATGCTGAAAATCTTTGTAGGGAAATTCACCTGTGGCGTTAAAACATGCAGTTTGTCAATTCTGTGTGTGGATTCAAAGGCCACGTGCACACATTCAGTATTTGGTCAGTATTTTACATCAGTATTTGCCAAAACCAGGAGTGGAACGATCACTGGAAAAGTAGAATAGAAACACGTCACCACTTCTGGATTTATCACCCCCTCCTGGTTTTTGGCTTACAGATACTGATGTAAAATACTGACCAAATACTAAAGAGGCCTCTACAATAAAAAAAACCCCTGCAATAAGCCCAGATTTTGCAGCAGTTAAGTAAGGGAAAAATCATCCACATCAAATATGAGTGGTCAAGGTAATCAGTACATTTTGGGGTTGGCACTGGTGAAAAATTTAATGTGACTCTTTCAGGACATTGTACATTACTAATCCAGTAACACTCCTGGGCAAGTCACATCCAACAAGTCTGAACAGATCCAATGTGACATTCATATTAATAAAATAAATGTGAGTTGCGTCACCTTTCGGGTCATGCTGGCAAGTGTCCAGTGGGCGGGAACGAGGCAAAGAACAGTCTTTTCTTCAGTATTCCCGCCTCTTGCAACACAACTGACTTTGCTTTTTACTCCTGCAGCCAATCACAGGCCTCAGTGATTACATATGATCAAATGATGGTTGGGGTCAGTGATGGGCTGCAGCTGTCAAGTGACTGATGATGGGACACTACCACTTCCTGTACCAGATGGGACCACTAGAGTGACATAAGATTCACAGGGTAAGTAATGTGTATTTCTTTATTTTGCAGATGTAAAAAACCACCATGACGGTCATGGTGTGCTGCTCCATTAGCCTGACACACGGATCGCAATTGGAAAACCATTTTAGCTATGCAGAGTGAACACTGCAGGGAGCAGCACATGGTCTGAGGCTTTACTCTCAGGGGTAAACGGCCCATGTGCCGCCCCTGTAGCATGCCAGGCCGGCTTCACACTTGCCAGCACCGTGACACAGCCATGACTGCGGCGGCCCATGATGTGTCACCACTGGAGGCCAGGATAAAGAGACTGGAGATTCATCCCAAGCAGCTGAAGGTCTCTTCACATTACATTAGTCTGCACCTGCAATATTGGAGGAAGTTCTGCTGAACCAGAGATCGGGTTTCGCTGTAGACTTGGACTTTCCTATTGACCTCACTGGGGACCAGTCACCACAAATTTGCAATAGTAACTGGCATGCTGAGCTCTCCAAAATCCAAACCACGGGTCAGATCTTCTAGGTAAAATTTGTGCAGCGTGTGAATGGGTCGAAAAACCCACGGTCTTGCAAAAATAACTTTTAGGCTATGGTCAATGTGGCATAAACGCTGACTTTAGAATGTAGTTTTTGGGCGGAAAACCCACAGGTTAAGCAAAGTGTCTGAGATGTCATAAAAACTCTTAGGCTACGTTCCCACGATGAGCTTCTGATGTTTTATCTAGTTTAGTGTTTGATGCCGCGGTTTTTGTCTCTTGTTGATAGGTCGTGTTTTAAATAAAGCTGCTTTGCTTTTGATACTTCCTGGTGTTTGGTTTTGACAAAAGTTTATAAGTATCCGTATGTGCGGATTATATGGGGTTTTTATGTGTTTCCGCAGTGGAAACGCACTTCAAATGCATGTGAATTTCATAACTACTGATTTTCCAGATCTAATACAAGTCTATGGGAAAAATCTGCACAGAAAACCCCACAAAAGAAACGTAAATGTTGTGCATTTAAACACGCACCAGTTTAAGCAGTGCTAAAAAGAAGCACAGTGGGCATGAGATTTCTATAAATCCCATCTATTGTGCTGGAACTGTAAGGCGCTGCATCAAAACAGCATCAAAAGCTCATCGTGGGAACGCAACCCAAGTCTCTGCGTACTAAAATACAAAAAAGAGGCACTAAACTGAGCAGATCGTGCATTTCAGTGCAGACACCTGTGGAAAACATGCAGAAAAAAATGCAGCATCTCTGCTAGTGTGAACATGGCTTAAACAGTTCACGTAAAATAGATGAGATTTCATGAAGGATCGGTGTGGGATCTTTTTGCCTCTGTAGAATTCCACGGGGAGCCTGAAAACACACGTTAAATAGTAATTGTATTTTTAAGTGTAGAATTGCAGCATTTTCTGCACTACAAGAAATGCGTTAAAATATAACGCTGCGTCAAACCAAAAAAGGGTCATAAAAGGGGAAACCGCACAAAAAAGCAACAAACAGTACACCGAGCAAACAGCTATACTGCATTTTGTGGGAAAATGGCCTTAAAGTCATAACAATTCATGAACCCCCTCCGCTCGCAGTCATTAGGGCCCCGGCTCTAGCTCAGAATATGCCAAAAAAGTCCTGTTTTTTTTTTATATTAAAATACTATGCAACGAGCTTTAAAAGAACAGCGCATATTATTTGTAATGTTTTCACATATAGAGCACTGACAACTACTACTTGTAAAGAAGTCATTATAACCTGACACAGAAAGGCCCTAGGGCTGTATCTCGGTATTGTCATTGTTGTCAGGTATGTTACAAGTACTGCCTGTGGCCAAACGACATTCTAGGTCCAGGCGGCCAAAACTGCCGAGGTCAATAAAGGGTTAAGGGACATTTAAAAAAAAAAAAATTATGGCTCATTTCTTTTCTACAGCACCGTCATTTTCAGATACGAACAGTAGATGGCGCCAATCAGCAGCGCAGATTAGATTTACCTCTGAGAGCATTGGACAGTGGGGGGGACACTGCAGCCTGAGTGATAAGAGGGGCCCCAGCCAAGAGAGGAGTGAAGGGGCACAATAATTAGCTGGGGTGAGCAGAGGGGAACAGGCTAGGTTATCTAGGAAAACATGCATTTGGTTTCAGCTTCATTTTATGTGATGCATTATTGAATACTAATTTTTTTTTTGTGCAAAATATGATCCAAACCCATTACATAAGACTCGTATACTCATAAATTAATGGCGTCTCTGGAGTGACCACAGTGCGGCAGCAGCAGCCGCTACAGTCTGGGACAACATCACAGACTCATCCTAGTGCTGTGAATACCTCCGTCTCAGGAGGCTCCTGGAAACTTCACTTCAACAGATACTGGGGCAGATTTAATTAAAAATCTGGTGGGGGCCTCATTCACCCGTCTGTCTCATATACATGTTCCCTCCGGAGTTTCACAGACGGCACACGTACCATAATCTATGGGGCTGTTCACATGTCCGTGTATTTCTGCAGCCTGTGCACAAAATATCATGGAGACAAGTCCATTTTTATCGGCGTCATGGATGAAAATCACTAATATAAGTCTATGGGTCGTTGAGAAGCCCAGGGCTCAGATGCCATCAGTGTACAATCCGTTTGCTGCCCATGATTAACACTGTAATGTACAGGAGAAGCTATGTAGTGATGGTAAGAACTGACCAAACAGTGATAAAGCTCAGATCCAAAACCCTGATGACACTCAGACTTGCTTTTTTTGTGCACGTGAAAAGTCATGGCCGTCTGAATGAGGCCTAAGGCCACGTTCACATGTTCAGTATTTGGTGAGGCTTTTTTACCTCAGGATTCGTAAGACAAAACCAGGAGTGGGTAAAAATCCAGACGTGGTGACGTATTTCTATTATACTTTTCCTCTGATTGTTCCCCTGCAGGTTTTGGCTTACAGATACTGAGGTAAAATACTGACCAAATACTGAGGTAAAATACTGACCAAATACTAAGGTAAAATATTGACCAAATACTGAGGTAAAATACTGACCAAATACTGAGGTAAAATATTGACCAAATACTGAGGTAAAATACTGACCAAATACTGAGGTAGAATACTGACCAAATACTGAGGTAGAATACTGACCAAATACTGAGGTAGAATACTGACCAAATACTGAGGTAGAATACTGACCAAATACTGAGGTAGAATACTGACCAAATACTGAGGTAAAATAGTGACCAAATACTGAGGTAAAATATTGACCAAATACTGAGGTAGAATACTGACCAAATACTGAGGTAAAATAGTGACCAAATACTGAGGTAAAATATTGACCAAATACTGAGGTAGAATACTGACCAAATACTGAGGTAAAATAGTGACCAAATACTGAGGTAAAATAGTGACCAAATACTGAGGTAGGAATACTGACCAAATACTGAGGTAAAATACTGACCAAATACTAAGGTAGGAATACTGACCAAATACTGAGGTAAAATACTGACCAAATACTGAGGTAAAATAGTGACCAAATACTGAGGTAGAATACTGACCAAATACTGAGGTAAAATAGTGACCAAATACTGAGGTAAAATACTGACCAAATACTGACCAAACTGACCAAGTATTTGAATACTGACCAAATACTGAGGTAGAATATTGACCAAATACTGAGGTAAAATATTGACCAAATACTAAGGTAGGAATACTGACCAAATACTGAGGTAAAATACTGACCAAATACTGAGGTAAAATAGTGACCAAATACTGAGGTAGAATACTGACCAAATACTGAGGTAAAATAGTGACCAAATACTGAGGTAAAATAGTGACCAAATACTGAGGTAGGAATACTGACCAAATACTGAGGTAAAATACTGACCAAATACTGAGGTAAAATACTGACCAAATACTGAGGTAGAATACTGACCAAATACTGAGGTAGAATATTGACCAAATACTGAGGTAAAATATTGACCAAATACTAAGGTAGGAATACTGACCAAATACTGAGGTAAAATACTGA